>NC_137945.1:12176654-12919154 GCF_963969265.1 Rhamphochromis sp. 'chilingali'
GGAAAAGAGAGAGATGCAAAAGGAAGGGGAAAAATTATTAGCGAGTTAGAAAAACATGACAGGCTGAGCACCTGCACTGCGTTTTAAGTCTGCATTCATTTACATTAGATGATAATCAGCTCAGCAGAACAGTAATGAGCACATTAGCAACACCATCAAGTTTAGCAAAACAGCTGCACAGGGAGCATCACCTGAAGTGGGGAGCCTCACTGGGGATTACCGGATGCTTGCTCAGAGATTACAGTGAGTGTGCATTAGTGTTTGATTGATGCATTCGTGTTGTGAACACCAGAACCGATCGCCTTACAATACAATGCAGTTTTTAAACAGCCTTCGCTCTTCGTGCCGATCACCCGGAGAAAGGGCATGAGCGTGTACATGAATATATATATTTACTGTATGTGTGTGTGGTAAGATTATGTGGGCTGGTGCATCCTTTGCCAAACACGGCGCTTGTGCTGTGCGCATGGGGGCTGCAGATGCAGATATGCAACCTGCTCCTCGACTCTGCACATTTAAACTCTGCAGGAAACAAAAGGCCTAAATCTGCCCAGATAGATCTGCGTGCTACAATGTCTCTCTTTTTCAAGTCATTCCCTTAGTTATAGAGTACTGTAAGTCCTTGAACCATAGCCTAAAAATAAACATCTGGTGGTGGGCTTCCGTATGCAAATATTCTAAGAAAGAGAGAGGAAAAGACTAACACTGTGGTTTTGGATGCAAATATGGAATCGGTTCAGACCACTGAGTGCTGCAGATCTTTTTTTCTCCCCCAATTGAAGAAATAAAGAGAAAATAAATAAAGAAACAGTGTATGAGGAGATTTCCTCTTAAGGCTGGCCTGTATGCCTGCAGAACACATCCATGATTGGTTAAATGAATGGCAGAAAAAAATTCTAAATTAATTCGATCTGGCTTTTATGTCTTCAGTGGAAGGGGGGAGTTTCTTAATTGTCTCCAGTGTTCCGCCTTAGCTTTGCTTTTGCATTCAACCATAATGTGTCCCATTCAGGAGCCGTGCGCAGAAAAGAGCTTTGCAGAATTTCTAAATCAGAAACGCTGGCATCCGAGTGCGATCCTCGGAGCAAAATGGGGGAGTGGGGGAAGGCTGTCGGTGTGGCACTCAATGTAGGGAAGGCAGAGACATGCCTCAGGACTCCGTGAGCCACCGGGTGCTCCAGCATAACAATAGGAACAGGGGCGAGCCTAACTCTGAACTCGGTCTCATATAGAAAAGAGAGAAATATTGAAGGCGGGAGGGGGGCACAAAAAAAGAGATGTGAAAGCAAATGTGTGGCAGCAAGAGGGTGGCACTAAATCCCACCCACTTTAAATCTCCATTAGATTCTGTTAATTAATTCATCATTATTCAAATGTACTTTTTGCTGGGAAAAAAAAAATCTTTGCATATTGAAGGAGGCTCCCTGTAAGCGCGGTGATATACTAACAACACAAAAGCTGATGGGTTAATTAATCACCGGATTGATTAAAGGAGTAATTAGGTGCCTCATTCACAATTCACAGCATTATGGAGTGAAAAGGGGATCATGTGGTAGGTTGGAGAAACTATTTTGATTTAAAGCAATCCGAGACCAGCGCACATTATTTTGCGGTAATGGAAAATTGGAGGGTAGAGAGTCGGAGCTTCGGTATATCGCTCTAGTGCACGAAAAGGAGCAAGGGGGGGAGGGGGGGGGGGGGGGGGGACTCTTGGTCGTTACTTAGTCACAGCTTTCAACAGACCTGGATGAGAAGAGGTCGAATGCACGGGTGCAGAGGAAATGTCCCAGCTATTTGCCATTTCAGAAATACACTTCAGTGCAAGGTTGTGGGCTAAAGTGGGTCTCTGCTGCTGCTGAAGTACCAAAAGGCTGATGGCTGAGAAGGTGAGGGCCATAAATGATTATTGGGACATTTGGAGCTCTATGAGGTGAATGTAGATGTTTGGCAAATAAGATCTTACATAAAAATAAAAGATATTGTTTTTTTAATTAAAATATGACCAAAATCATGATGAAAATAACTCAATATGTTTATTATTAATTTAAAAAGTTTTGTTCTTTCTCTAAGTTGCTAAGACTTATTTTATATATTTATAAAATAAGGTATAAAATAAATGAACTGCTACACATCAGATCAATTGACTTCCCAATTAAAATCCATATTAAGATGTAAAATTGCTCTCAGTAGGATGCGATACGAATCACCCCCCTTTACACCACCAAACTGTGAACTTGAGCCCGACCCTCCCTCCGTGTGCACGGTGTAACTGTACGTGACCCTGCCGCTCACTGATGCATCCTCCAGAGGTCTCCGACATGACTCACAGATCAAAAGGATTAGCCTCCCTCCAATCTGAGCCCCCACCCACACGGATGGCGCTACACTCATAATACTCCCATCTACCCGCTCCCCTCACTCAGATAGCATCTCGCCAACCCCTGGGTCTTAATAGAGATGGATCTGGTTGCCTCTCACCTGACCTCTTTTGATCTCGAACAGGAATTAAACGGATACACACAACCGAGATTCCCCCTAATAGCAATCGAACCTCCGTAATCAATTCCAGCCGTTATTTTTAAGGGTCTTCTGAGGCCTTATCACCCTCTGCTAGGGTTGTGTGCAGCTGAGTGTGTGAGTGTGCACGCGTCATGCGTTGTGTGTGCGTGTATCAGTTTATGTTTCATTTTACTCACCATCTGCAGGGCTGAGGCCCCGGGTGGCTGACAGAACGGAGATGGAGGGGCTGCTGTGGAGAGAGCGGATGTAGTCCATGTATGGGTTGATGTAGGGGTGTGGATGGTGGAAGGGCGACTCAGCCCCCACAGACGGGTTCCGCTGGGGCGAGATCCGGATGAGGGAGATGTCGGAGAAAGCTGGACTGCCCGCCAGAGCAGGAGGCCTGCAGAGAAGAAAATATTAAGATAACATGACACATATGATACAAGCTCAAATCACAGGTTTTCACTAAAGGCGTCACATAAAGGGGGGTGGTATCGTGCTTTTCTTTATTTTCTGGCATTTGAACGCTCTTAGAGGGGTTCCAGTGATACAATAAGGGATGAAGTAGTCGCTTAGTATGATGTAATAATGAGGAAATATCATTAAACTGTTGATCTTAGCCACAAATCTCTGGCCATCTGCACAGAAACCTGCACCCACCAACCTGCTTTAAAAAACATCTGTTTATGAGGGGCAGCCAATCAGATTAAAAGCTGACTTAAAATGAGAAGAACAAGGTTGAGATGAATACGGATTATTTGAAACTGTGACTCATGCAAAGCTACTCAAGAACCAAAGTATGGAGCTAGAAATTTCGGCATATTTTTTTTTTCTTTACAGGAAATTTTTTTTGAATAATAAAAAATATATGTGTAGAAAGGAATATTAAAAACACACTGTTTAACAAATGTTTATCATTTTTTTAATATATATTTATATATATTTGAAAAGTCACATATAAACTTGATATTACAAAACTGAATGAAAAAATAAAAATAAACTAAAGGAGGCTTTCTGTAAAGAATTGAGTTGAATTGAATTTATTTATTTTTATTATTTCTTATATTTTTGGGGCTATCCTGGTACGTATTACTTATTTTACTCTTTTTTGTGCACAATGCTTTGTGACCGTTTGTCTGTAAAAAGCATTTAATAAGTAAACAACTTATTTTTCTTTTGGTATTTTTAACCTGATCTAAAAAGTTCAGCAGAAATTAGTCAGCTGTTAATTTGATGGATATATGGAGCTGATATTAACAGCAAATGGGGGGGAAGTAAAAAGCCTTCTTTTTATGTATCTATAAATAAAAGTAATATTTTAAAAAAATATATTTATTTAAAAATTAAATTTAAAAATTAATAAAATTAAGAACATTTTTATTAAATGATGATTTCTTTAAAGTGGCCCTAATATCTCTTCAATCTTTGACTTATAAATGAACTTACTTCAATATTGCTGTCACAGACTCCCTCTATCTGACACCATTTAGAGACCAGTTAGCCCATTAAAGCCAACATGTGTACAAGAATAAGATCTTTTGATTCCACTATGTTGTCATTTTTGAGTAAATTAAACATAAATAAGTCAGTTTCGCCACAGTTGAACCAGGGACATCAGGCTTGTTTCAGCCTGAACATCCAGGGGCCTGTTCTTCGTACCGCGCTAAGTGAGTTAGCTGGATGAGATTGTTGACGATTTCGCGTGATCCTGGATCGTTCGGTTCCCCGAAGCCCATCCGGGACTTGCTGTCATAGCAACAGAGCCGTAAGCGTAAACCTGCTGGGGAGCAGGTTTACTTTATGTAAACAGGATTAGATCGCGGCCACGCAGGTATGTCCGCGTCATTCATACGAAAGCAACAGCGATATTCCACCACTGTTTCACCATAAATAAATAACATCAATGTAACTAAAGATAATGCAGCACTTGATCCTTTTATTGATTTCACACAGATACATACAGGTCATTCCCTAAAAAAGGGAAATGTACTATTAACATTCTATTACATGTATGTGATTATTACAGATGTAATTCATATTTCAGAGTAGTAATTGTAAATTACTTCGTGTAATCAAGATGAGAGACCACGGCTATAAAAGCGAAGGTGGATTTGGGAAGTCTGTCGCAGTCATATCCTGTCCGTTTACGCGAGCAACCCATTGCGGAAGGTGCAAGATTGATAAGGAGAGTCCTCAGAATTCAGCGTATATTGCGGGACAGACAGGATCCTTTAGCTCAGCGCGACAGTGTGCTCATAGAGAGATATCGATTTTCCCGTGAGGGTATTATTCACTTAACCAACTTGTTGACGAGGGGGTGCAGGACCACCACCTGTCTTTTTTTTTCCTCTGCCCTTTTCTTGGTTGCTGTTATGAACAAACAGAGTATTTCAGGGTCTCTTTCCAAGAGACGACAAGCAATATAAGTGATAAATATTACCATTCTGTAGAATATTCTTATATTTCACTTTTACTTGTTCCCATGTTCTAGTGGGTCCTGTTGTGGCTCTAATGTGAAAGGGGATATAATATAACATATTATAATATAATATAATGTAATATAATATTGGATAATATGGTGTGATATGATAAATCTACCCTACCGCCTACTGGTGTTGGCCAGAGGGGCCGATGGCGCAATATGGCAGCCTGGCTTCTGTCAGTCTGCCCCAGGGCAGCTGTGGCTACAACCGTAGCTGCCTCCACCAGTGTGTGAATGTGAGAGTGAATGAATAGTGGCATTGTAAAGCGCTTTGGGTGCCTTGAAAAGCGCTATATAAATCCACTCCATTATTATTATTATTATTAAATTACCTACGAGTCTGATTTGTCAGCAACTTTCTGCCAGCCCTCGCTCCTTGCTTTTGCAGCCTTTGCAGTGTTCCCTTGCGTTTTAATTAAACTCTGAAACTCCTGAAATCCCTCACTCAAGAGTTCTTGCTCTGCTGCCGAAAAATACCGAGCGCGCTCCTTCGACATTTTCGCCGACCAATCAAAGGGTTGCCGATCAATGTTTCTACTATCGATGCGTAGCCCCTGTTGGGCCACCCAGTGATCTCACATTACTTCATCCAGCTATACTAATCGTCAACAACAGGTGTGTTCGGGGAACCGGAATAGCGAGCTCAGAGTTAGCGCGATGATTTGGTCTTGGATGTTTCATTTGATCTTGGATGTAGTAAGCGACGTACGAAGCACAGGGCCCAGATGTTAATTCGATTGGCAGACTGGCAGTGGCGAGACCAAACAAATAGACTGTGACACTATCTCTCTCCCTCCATCTGCAAAGCAGAGAGGAGAGTGCTGCATTCCAACTGCTCCCTACGCAGACATTTCCTCAGATCAAAGGCAGCTTTCACCACTGCGTCTTAATCAGAGGGAAACGTTAGACCGAGCTCACCGCTAGCCAGGGCCAGACAAGCAACGCTGCGCCGCAACGCTACATTGCTCAGATGGCTTCGAACTTGGCTTGGAGATGAAACCGTGTACAGAATTGCACATGACGGATACAATTTTGTACAAAATCCACTGGCAAGTCTCATACAAATTCTCATTCTTTAAATAGAAAATGTGAGCGCTATCAAGCTTCACTTTATCAGAAACCTTTACTATCAAATTTCTCTTTTCTGCGAGATGTGAAATAAAGTTGAGAACAATCAGGAAAACTTCTTAGCAGCAGAGTTTGAGATTAACTAATTTGTGCCCACTTCTTATAATTGGTTAGGAGCGCCTGGAAACTTCATAATGATGGCCTACACCACAAAGGCCTTCCCCTGAGGATGTGGAGAAAGCCCCATATCAGGCAGACATTAACGGGCTAAAAGATTAGACTGAATTAGCCCCTCTGCTTCTCTGGGGCTCCCCGATGGACTGGTCTACTGTGACAAAAGACCCCAGGAGTAGGAAAGGATGAGCGAAAAGAGGGAGAGGAAAAAGTCTGGCCCAACGTTTGTTTCGCAGTGACCTTGAGCAAGGCCAGAGGGAGTGGAACAGCCCAATTACGACCTCTGCCCCATCCCCTGTTCCCCTCCTGGCCCCTTCGTCCCTCCACTTCACAGCCCCCCTAATGAAAGAGCTCAGGCCAGGGTCAATAATGAGCACTGAGGAGTGGAAACGACACACACACCCACTGAGGAGCAGACCCAGAAACACACAGTCACACGTGAACTTCTTCATCTTCAGAAGCCTTTCTGTAATTAGACCAAAAAGGGGCTATGGGGCAATTTTAAAGGCCTGCACTGCGGTCGACAGTGTGACAACATGTCTCGCGACGCTGAAGCAGGTGGACGGGAAAAAGACGCCGGCGCTCTCCGGAGGAAGAAGAGAAATCCTGAGCAAAACCTTTTCTGTTTGAAGTGCGCAAAGGTGGCGACTTTCAGGCTCATACCTGACATTGCAACACAAACGGTCGTGGAATTTTTCTCCACCTCCATATGATTGGTGTCTTTTTGCACGTCAGCTGGAAGAAATCTCCTCCTCGCCGAGAAAGCCATCGTGAGAGCAAACGGGCACTTCAAAACAGGTGTGCGAACGAAAGAACGTGCTCACGATAAGCAAGTCATGTGCCCCCACGCCACCATCATATGCCTCATTTGCAGAGATCACAACATAGCTGCAGGGTGATGTTTGCTTTCTTGTCACATGGCAGACCTTGAAGCTCGTACACGTACGCACTCGGGGGAAATATGTAGCACGGGGGAAACTGAAAAAACCTGCTCTGTCAGTCATTAAAGAAGAGAAACGGACATGCAAACACACATTTTTAACCATTACCTGCAAAAAAAGGCATTTGGTTAGCAGCAAAGTAAGCACAACTAATATCTCTGGAAGCATTTTTCACATTTTCTGTGTTGAAATAAAAACCCAGGAGGAAGAGCAGAGGAATTTCATGGCCTGTTTGAGGGAAGCCAGACATCCACTCTGCCATGACACTGATTAAACCTGTCATGTGTTGGCTGCGTCCCCGTACGCCGGCCTAAGCTAAATGCCTCTACCTTTACTTAGTTTTTTCCAATTAATTAAAAATAAGATCAGAGCAATCGCCTGCATGGCCGGAATACTGGTGGGAAAATCGTGACAAATGGAAGAGATGACTGTGAACAGTAGTCTCAGGGAGGGGAAGGAGGGAGTATGTGAACATATGACCTATGAATTTGGGAGGGAAGGGTGGACAGGGAAGAGTTAGGGCAGAGGGGGAGTTGGACAAGGAGGGAAGGGGGGAAAAAAAGACGTCTCAAGGGGTCCGCAGCCAGGTGTGAGGGGATTTAAGGAGGACAGCGGAGAGATTGATAGTTCGGAGGAGGTTCGGCGCGTCTTTAAAAGAAAATGCAAGCGAGTGGCCGATCCTCCGTGCTCAGCTGCTCTCTGTAGGGCCGTGATCATCTCAGCATCTGCCAGCATGCATTAATCAACATGACAAAAGGAAGCAGTCTGACAATGTGCAGCGTGTGTTTGCAGGAATGTTCGCCCTGTGTGTGCGCTAATGTGAGAGTAGGTGTGTGGGTGCGGAGAAGTAGCGTCTCGGATACACCTGATTTGAGATTTACATCAAAGTTGTCCTGCAGGGTTTTACATACTTCTTCTTAGAAGAGAAAAACTTCACTCTTCTGCGTCCTTCACAGGTTTAAATAAATTCCTATTAACCCTTAAAGAAGACGTCCTGCAAAACGGGCAAAAGGAAAGCCTGAGCTCCTGACATATGGAAGCTATTTCCTTTCACGTGGCCTTTCTTAAACCAGCCAGCTCCTCTTTAAGGCATCGCATGTTTACACGGGGCGGTCTGTGGATTTTAAACTGTCGTCTTATTTCACCCAATGAATATACACTTGCCAAGTGTAAATATGTCCCCAAAAGATTTTGAGTTTTTGTAGAGTGGGAGTGTCGAGACCTTGAATCTTTGTTTGGAACAAGATTATATCAACACTAATAATTTTTTTTTTTTTGGAGTGGGGAGAAAGCGACAGAAACATGCATTTGCGGTGAAGGCTGATGACTTCACTTAGGCACACAAGGTATCATTGTGGTGCAGCAGCCTGACCTGGTGGTATTGACATAGCGGTGTGCTAAAATAGGAACCGGGCTCTGTAAAATACTTTTAGCTCAAGCATGAAATCGTTGCGCATGAAAGAAAAAAAGATGAACATTTCTTCATGTGTTCTTTGGTGACCAGCACAGGAAATTGGCGAGTCCAAATCCAATAACCCAACAACTGTATTCATGGACCTTCAAATTTTCATCTGTGAGCTGCCAGTCTACTCCCACAGAGAGTCGCGAAAGAAAAAAAAAGGCACTGAAGCCAGCAGTCATGACCCTGCCGAATTGAGAGGAAGTCTTACTAAAACCAGTCTGTACACTGCAACGGTTCATGAGTGCTGGAAAATGTAGCTTTTCCATGACACAGGCCAACAATTACATTGATTCGATGTCACATTTACAGGGGAACTAATGAATATGAAATAGCATAGATGCATCTCATGTTCACACTTAACTACTGCCTGTAGCTGCAGCTATGAATAATAGTATACTGTAGCTAGCTGTAGCTCAGGAGGTAGTGCAGGTCACCCACTAATTGGTAGGTTTGTGGTGCTGATCCAATCTGTATGCAAAAGTGTCCTTGGGCACGATACTGAATCCCAAGTTGCTTCAAAGTGTGAAAGTGTGAATGTCTATAGATAGAAAGCACTTAACCATAGAAAAAGTGCTTGTATGTATGTGGGCAAAGTATCAAAGTGCTACATAAGAACCAGTCCATTTAGCATTTAGCTATTATTACATATACATTACATATTATTACATAGTCCGGTGTCATTAACTTGATAACAAGGTTTTTTCTTCTCTCTTTACACTCGTAAATGCAAATTATAAGCAGCCAAGTGCGTGGAAGAAGCTCAAGCTAAAGTTAGTGATGGCTAATGCTCTAGACTTGTAGACAATCAGTATTAGGGGCAACAAAGAACTGCAGTTCCCTATAAGAACACTTGGTGGGCTGGCTCCAAAAGTCAGTACATTCCCACACACTCACCTGCTAAAATGTCCACTTCTAGACATCTTCTAAACATTTTAGCTGTAGCCTAACTGTAGCCTTTTTAATGAGTATGCTAACTTTCATAGGGATGCTATGGTTAGCAGCTTCGCCTCACACAATAGAAGGCAACTGGTTCAAATCCCAGCTGACGCCATTCTGTGAGGATGTGAGGTAGATAAAGTGCTACATGAATGAGTATAATACATTTCTTTTTTTAAAGATAGGTGCTTTGTTTAATTATGTTAACAGTATCTGTAGCAGTTTAGTATGATAGTATGTAGTATGCTAATAGATAGCAGCTACCTTGGTCTGTGCTATTGCTAGCACTACACTGGCTCCAAAAACCCCTGACTGTGATTACTCTAAGCACCTGATTGATGGTAATATGGGAAAATATTGCTTTAATATGTTATAAGGATGGAACTTTATTCACCATATATCAAAACCTGAGCATGTTTCCTATCCATATGCTCCCCTACTGTCAAGGAGTGCTGCCGCAGTCAGTCTGAACAAGGCCTAACCCATCACAAAGGTCTCTGTGATTCTATTATTTTCTCTGTTTGACACAAAAACATTGCAGTACTGTGAACTGACAGTTTTTTGTTCTCTCTTTTTTTTTTTGCTAACAATATTTAGTAGCAGATGGATGATTTAGTAACAGAACACTGCACAGGACTTCATATTAGTGAAAAATAAAGAAGCAGTTTACACACACGTGGCCACAAGGGGCTGAGTGAGGTGGGAACTGAGAGTTTTAGAGGGAATTGGGATCTGTCAGGTGTCAGTACCTCTCCTGACCGAGGCTGACAGCATCACATGCCCACCTCCCCCCCTCAAACCTCACCTCAATCTCACCACCTCATAGAAGCCGGCACTCCCACCCCCCTCACCCCACCCACTCTCAACCCTCTAACCCACCCAGCCACGGCACAGCACTGCCACCGCTCTGAAAGCCTAAACCAGAGAGGTGGAAGAGAGAGGCTCCTGACAGCGGAAACACAAGCACTTTAAAGCTCCAAACCCTTTCACTGAGATCAAAGGGCCATAGGAACTGAGCCAGCTGAGACCCAAGGAGAGAGAGGGAGCTGAGACAAGGGGAGAGAGAGAAGACAGAAAGAGACTGAGAGACACAAACAGAGGAAAGAGAATTCAGGGGTTCCTTCATTAAGACTTCATTAAGACCTGCAGCTAACACACATTCCAGTGCAAACTGGACTCCCTCTTCCACAGCAATCCTTCATGGCCTTTGTGACAAACCATTTTTCTTGGGATGACGAACAGAATAATAAAAAGAATTTTCTCCACACTGCGCCAGTAAGAGTCGTGCAGTGTTTTGTCTTAACTTTATTCTATTGGTGCCTTTTAGGCAAATATCTGAGAAAAAAAGGGCTTTTTATGCAGTAAATTTTACTAACACCCCTTCAAAGAAATGTGTTCTCCACTTTTTTTGCTTTTGAAATGCTCATTATTATCTTAATTGCCCCATATTAAAGAGAAGGACCTGTACAGGTTGTATCCCACCTTTTCCTCTATGGTTGCAGTAATAGACTCCTTTAACCCCAATGACCATGAACAGGATAAGCAGTCAAGAAGATTAATTGCTGGAAATAACAGTCGTATGCAGTGTATGGATGCACCTAAGCTCCAGACTGGTCACCTCGTCAAATGTTGAAGTTTAGAAACTTCAAAAATCAAATGAGTGATTCATCAAATAAGGCTGAAAAACTCATTCTTTGGCCTTTACTGTCAGCACCATCTAATCTGAATTTCCTCGTTGCAGTCCAGCAGCAGTGTCTGCTTTAAGCTTTTCTTCTGGGCAATGCAGGCGGCAGAGCTAGCAGGGTATGGTGAGGTTGCCAGGCATTCGGGGTAAATATGTTCCCCGAACGCTGCGAGGGCTCTGCGTGACCCTCAGACATCAAAGGCCTGGGTGGGTCCGAGGGGTGGGAAGGATTTCTATTCATGGTCACATCAAGCAGGATTCCCTCTCTGCGGGATACCTCTGGGGGCGTGCCAGACATTCCCATACACTGCGTCGTCAGTTCACACATACTCTCTGTGCAGTTCAATTCCCAGCAGTCTCCTTCAATCCCCCCCAACTCCTACAAGTGTGCGTTACAGTCACATTCACACGCAAGCAGAAGATACACACTCGTTCTGCCAGAACGGCATATAGCTCATCTCTGTGAGCACGTATCACTCCACGCCGCTGGAGCGGTAAGACATGTTTATTAGCAGGAGTCAGAGAGTGTGACAGGGTTGAGTCATAACACACGGGTCCAGGTGTCAGCGGCTCTGGTTGAATCTGCCACCTCTGTGAACTCCAGAGGAGTCATGAACCTTAAAAGTTGAGTCACACGTGAAAAATGCTTCTTGTTCGAGATCAAGGCGAAACGCTCAGAAAGAAAGGGACTGGGCTTTATCGAGAAAAAACAAAAACACAAGACAGATTCAAATCTTCTCACCACTCGTGCTGGTTTCAAAATGTGACTGAAAACAGTCGTCGTTTTTGAAAAGTTTATATTTGGCTTTGCCACGCAGCAGGGTTGGTTTTTTTGTGTTTGCTTTGTGTTTTTTTATTTTGTTCACAGGCAGTTTTAAAGCCTTTTTTTTTTTCAACGAACTGCAATTAAACGTAATTTCAGCCATCGCGATAAGAACGTCTACCAAAACGAATCAACTAAGTATACGGCGAGAAAATGAAAACATGAAAGTGAAATTGCACAAAATGAGCCAGGCCTTTTTTCCTGTAATTTCAAGGGGGCTGGAATCAGGGAACAAACATGAGCTCAGGGGAAAAAAACAAGAAAAAAAAGAGGATTTTCTTGTTTCTTTTTGGTCGTCTCCCATGCTTGATTTTGCTCTTTTACAAGTAGAACACCTTCATCTCTGTGCGCAACCAATTACGTACTTGATTGCTGTTTTTTCCCCCTGCTTTTCTCTTTTTTTTCAAAGCGAGAGAGTGAGTACAGGTGGAATTAGCTCTCAGTCAGTGTTTTGAGTTCCTCTGGCATGCCTCGGGCAAGAGTGAAGACAGGAGGGGGACTCCTGGGTGTTAAAGTGTTAAACTTCTGAAAACATGGAGGAAACACATCTACCTTTCTTTTCCCTCTCAAGCCGTGTCTCGATGGCCCCGATGCCTTTACACAGAAACTCAGCTGACGCCTGCAGCTAAACAGGGTTCAGGGTTCCACACCCCATCGCCCTAGCTACCCGACGAGTCAGGTAATGAGCATGCGTGCCTGCGTGTACGGCCCACAGGTGAGGGGCGGTGTTGGAGAATGAGTGTGGCCCAGGGGCTGCGAGGAGCCTCGTGGATCCGTGAGACAGCTCCGCACGATCCCCTCGCAATTCGACACGTCACACTGGGCTGCCGAAATGAGCAGCTGCACGGATGGGCCTGAGCAAATCACAAACAATACACAGCGCTACAAGACAGCAGAGACACACTGCTGGAGATGGTTAATCCTTCAGACAGAGATCTGAGGTAGAACAACAGAAAAAAAAAGGTGGGGGTCAGGAGGATGAGGAAGGGAGGGAAAGCCGAGACACAGAGGAAGAAGAGGAAGAAGCAGAGCGGGAGCATCAGGTAAGAGACAGAAATATGTGTTTCCTCCTTGGCACTAAAAATCTCCTTTTCAGAGCGAAATCCATCACGTTTTCCTAATACATACTTCATGCAGAGGAAGGGAGAGAAAAGAAAAGCCGGACAGAAGAAAGGCAAGCGCTGGTGGGAAAGTGAACAGACACAGCCTACTTTATTCTGCCCATTTCATCCATCTTGTTGGGCTAATAAAATGTCAAGTGGAGTTCCTTGATATTTAATCATGAAGGGGCCGAATGCGTGGCGGTGCCAAGCGCAGGCTCGATGAAGCTTTGGGAAGCTTAAACACAGACCTGAGGAAATTTTGGATAAACCCAAAGAGAGGGAGGACGTTTCACAAACCTCGCTACCCAAATGAAGCAAAACTGTTAAGAAATAGGAGATCCTAATAAGGGAAACTTTTTTTTACTTCCTTTGGCTCCAGGAACAAGTTTCCCAGCTTTACTCCATCCCCTTGAAAAAAAGTTAATTCCTAATTTAGTCAAATCGGTCAGAGAAATGATGAAAATGTGACAAAAAAAGAAGAAAAAAAACCTTGCTCTGTCTTATAAGCACCCTGCAGCTGCGTGCATGACTCTGCATATTTGCGAGCAGCTCCCGCCGGACACTCGCCATGAAAACATAAATAAATAAATGAAAGAACTTCACAAGCTGACGCCCTCTCAAAGAAAAGAGAGGCACCATGGGAGACAGAAATAGCAACGGGCTTCTCTTTTGACCCGCGTTGCAAACTGCACTATTAGAGGAAACCATCCTATCGGGCTATCAGATGTAATGGACGCCACATCTGATAAGGGAGATAAGGAAGGGCTGAGAGAAAAGAAATCGCTTTATGTGATATGAATTAATTTTCACTGGTGAGGAAAGTGTAAAAGAAGCGATTTAAGAAGAAAAAAATGCGATTCAGAAGATAAACAAATAGAGAAAGGGAGGGGAGGAGGTCCAGAAGCTGTAATGAACTCATTTCCTCCCAGCATTAAAACTTTCATTGGTCTTTAGCACAATGACTAAAAGCATTCTTGTAACCGACATGTGGGAATGTTTTGCATTGTTGCGTTTGGGTTCCCTTCAATCATTTACCCAAGGCTCGACCAGGAGAGTCGGAGGCGAAGGAAAGAGGGAAGAAAGGAAAGGAGGGACTGAGAGAGGATGGAAAATGAGGAGAGTTGGCGAGGATTTATGACCCTGTTCCCTTGGTCTCGTTACTTGCTATAACTGGCCCCCAGAGTGGGATCGCAGGGTCTGGAGCTCAGAGCCCAGAGATCAGAGTAATGGAAATTCCACATTTCTACACTGCTACAGCGTGACGGCTTTAGGGCACAGGTTGATTCGAAAAAAGAAGAAGAAAAAAGAAAGAAAAAAGAAGCTGAAAACTGACTCTCAATTTTTTAAAATCTGGAAGCAGAATTGATTTTTCTGCATTAGGTAAGAAGCAGCCTTTCTGAAGCTCGGTGATTCCTCAAACGCAGCAAAGGTGCGCTTAAGTGATGGCTTCTTCTGCCGGGAGGCTCTTTTAAACGCGACTTATATGTGCGGAGCAGACACCAGCCTGAGGTCGGGGAGGCGATGTGAGGCGGCACGCCATCTGTGCTGGGGTTGTATCTCGGGCCCCGCCAATGAGAGGAGGGTCTCGTAAAAGTGACACTCGGCCACACCCACCAAATAAGCCACTGCGTTTACTTCTCTACTCCGCATGCACCATAGCACGTCATGCAAAAAACTGATTTTTTTCAGAGATTACTCGATTAATCAGACGACTTACACAAAATTAATCAGCATGCTTTTTCTTTACGCAATTTCTTAACTATGCTTCTTATTTTTCAAGCTAAAATACCATAAAGTGGAATTTTTGTTACAGTTGCATTCTGAATATTTGGTGTTTCATCATATCTAATGAATGCATTCCACAATAGTGACAGAGACTACTAAAATACAGTTAGCGCTGTTATTTGTATATAAATGCTTTAATAGACGCCTTATTTTGCAGACGATAAATTGTCAGACGTCTGAACAATGTGGTGCGGACAATGAAACCGGTTAGCGGCAAACACAACAAAGAGCAGGAGTTTAGTCTCAATATCATATTAAGGAGGACAATAAAAGTTGACGGATGGCGATCAAAATAACAACAAAAAATGGCAGCGGAATAAATGCTAAAATTATTTCCAAGCACGCGTCTATCTGCGTGTGCAAGCACGGCGGCACCAGCGCACACACACGCGCGTCCAAACACACACACAGCTGTTGGCACCTGCCTGTTATCTCTTCTCCTCAGACCTGGTTTTTCATTGTGCTCCTTGGGAGAGCTACAAATTGAGATCTCAAACATGAAGAGGGGGCAAATGACTTGTGTACGGGAAATCAAATCCACTAATGTGTTACATGTGCAAATTCGCAGGCCCCTCGTATTAGAGATTCATGTATTCCTGCTTTATCAGAATGTACCTTTTTCAGAGCCGTTTTCAATGGAGCCTCAAATTAAATTCAACCAAACACAGAAGAGAATATAATTAATAGGGAATATTTGTCGAAAGGATAACCAGACAGGAACTGATTTGCATTAATAAAATGCTCGTGAAAGGGATCAGACTGGAAATGCTGTAAATTCTTTGACAATTCCCGTTTGCCTGAAAGACGTATTAAACCAGTAATGAACTATTTAAAGAGGATTAAAAACATTTAAAAGAAATGCACGTGATATTTAATAACCAGGGAGACATACAAATATACACACAGCAGCAGTAGCAGCAGCCCTGGCAGCAGTGGCCCCAGCATAAGTAATCCTAGCCTGGTAAGTAGAGTTTTGGAACATGTCTTAACAGATCTCCACAAGTAATGACTAAACCCTAAAACCTTTACAGGCCTTGTCAAATATCTGCTGTGCCAAACTCGTTTTTTCCCCCCTCTTTTTTTTTCTCTCTCAACCTGCTGGATCCATCATTCTCAAACTACACAGGTGCCTTCAAAATATCACGGTCCTGTGCACAGGGTGAAGGAGGGGATGGGAGGCAGGCTACACTGCCCATTTAGGGTTCTGAAACTAGTGTATTACAAAAAAAATAGATATACTGTAACTTCAATCTGCCCACATTTCTGCTTAGGCATTTATCTCCTTTCTCTCTAAATCCTGAAATTGCCTCAGAAAAAAAAGGGGAAAAAAGAGGGGGGTATTTTCCTCCTTTCTTGCACATTTTCAGAGTGGCGCGCAACTTTCTTTCTTCCCCTGCTCTTTTTTTTCTCCCCCTCCTGTGAAAATTGAAGAGGCTTTATGTCAAATACGGCTAAAGCCAGCCTCTCCATATCAAACAACGCAGCGCGAAAATTACTGTGGCGATGATAAGGCTGCCAGATAGAGTGGGAGAAAGAGAGCAAGGGGTGGAGTGGTGGAGGAGGGGGGGGGGGGGGGGGGGGGGGGGGGGGGGGGGGGGACTGAAAGGAAGTGACTCTACTCAATTATACTGCAAAATTGGTATGACTGAATATTTTTCATTCAGGTGACTGATAGTATCAGTGAAACTGCAATGCAGATAAATAAAGGAGCCTTCTGTCAAGAATAAACACCATTAATCATGAAGCCAGCTACTGCGTGACCGCCTGTCCCCCCGACTTACTCCACTGAGAAAGTATTAAAGAAGGGGTGGGGGGATTGTGTGCATGTGTGGGGGGTGGGGTGGGGGGGACTAAGGAAGGGGGCGGGCCGGTATTGGTGACTCCACCAGAAAGGGGTGACCTATGAAGTCACACAGAATGGGTTTTTTGGACAGTTAAGAGAGGAAGATGAAAAAGCAGCCTTCATCTTTCAGCCACTGCTTCCTGGTGACAGAAGCACATCTGGATGGAGATTATCAGATGTGATGGTGGAGCGGTCATTTACACCGGATGCAATTTATGGCTACCCTTCTCATTCTATGTTAGTCGAAAACAGATTCAAAAGTGAATAATCATAAAAAAATCTTTACATATATTATTTTTCTGTAGAAAATCTGGACTGTATTTTTAGAAAGTGGCTGAAAAGAACATTTTAATGATTAAACGAGGCCTCAAATCGCACTGTAAGTAACGCTCCGTTTCCACCAGCTTCTAGAAAAGATACGCCAGGTCCTTTTTTGTCTTTTTATTGTTGATTGTGTTATTGTTATGCTGCTTGTGTGCACATCTGTGTGTGTGTGTGTGTGTGTGTGTGTGTGTGTGTGTGTGTGTGTGTGTGTGTGTGTGTGTGTGTGTGTGTGTGTGTGTGCAACGTATTGCAATGCTCGCTCTCATCCCGTCTGGAAGGAGGTGTTGAGATAAGGCCGTGGTCTTTATGCAAAGCAACACTCGGCTCCTCCGTGAGCAGATTGGGCGCTCTGACAACAGTTTATGTAAATAACAAAAGGAACTCGGCGCACATCTTAAAGAAAACAACAAAAACCCATGCGGGCGCGCTCAGTGAGGAAAGCGGGGAGGAAGAAGTGCGTATGGGGCGATGCGTCCGAACTCTTGCGTTTTACTTCTGAGCTGATTGGATTTAGAGGGTAACAAGGTGACTCAGTCAAGTTGGTGCCATGTTTAAATGAAACAAAGCTTGAGAAGCAACAGCTCACGCAGCCTTGGAGCCAATTAATTCCTCCCTGCTTCATCGTTTCTGAGCTGAGGTTTTGTTGTGATGACAGAGATGTGCCACAACTCTCCCCCCACACCCTCCCCGGTCCTCCAGAATACCTTCTAGTCAGCCCTGCAGCTGAACAAACACTGGTCATGAATGAAATAACCACACAGGCCGGGAACATGGAAACACACCCGCAAAGCCCCCCACCTGTACCCTAACTCCACATATAGAGAAAAATAAACCGCTTTACTTTATTTATGAGACACATGAGTCCTTAAGGTCTGTTAATATCTTGAGAATAGAGAAAACTGACAGCATCTGAGCTAATTTTGCATTTTTTGGGGGGGTTGGACGTATACAGTGGGGAATATATATGCATGTTTTACTTTATAGGAAGGGAAAGCAATTTAAAGTAATAGTTACCACAAAGAAAACCTTTCATGAAAAAAATCTCTTTAGAGTGCTCGTTTACTTTTACAGCTTTATAGACTCTTTAATTGACTCCGCTGGCTTGACTAATTCTTTTTTAAATCCACATACGGTAAATGAGCGAAAGGTTGTGAGTCAATTGCTTATCCCCTAAGAATGTTTTGTCGTTTTAGTGGCCCCCCATTCACAGCACGAGGGCCCGGGACTCCAGAGTAAATTCTGATGCCGATAATTGACTTGTGACGAATACCTCTGTTTGTTCTGCACGGTCTCCGGGTGACCCAGAGCCGGCGTTGAGCTGCATGAGAGGGCTGTTTTGTTTTTCTGTATACCGCGGTCAGGCAATAAAGCTGGAATGAAAGGAGTGGTCTCTTCTGTTGGAGCTGGCCTCACCCCCACACCCCCCACCCCACCACCAAACTCCCATTAAGCCAAACCAGCACAAAGGGGACCAAAGCTCCCATGGAGAGCCTGCTCTTCACAGATCAATGTGTTTATTTAGGCAGGAAAGACTCTTTCTCTCTTTGCTAAGTCTGGAGTTAAGCTGGTTCCAGACCAGAGACACACACAGACACACAGAAAACTGGCCAAGTTTAAAGGAGGAAAAGACTCCAGCTGATCCCGGATCAGTGCAGGACAGTAAAGTTTAGGTTACTTCAGATAAAAAAGAAAGAAACCTGTTAAACGCTTCTTGTTGGTTGTTGGGATTAGCTTCAACTCAGACTGAGATTGTTGAAACTCTTGTTAAGTGCTGTTCTTGCACGTGAATATAAATTTCTCAGTAAAGAGAAATTGCCCCCCACCCCCCACCTCCTCTCCTGACCCCGAGGCGTTAATATTGAATGGCACATTGGTACCTTCCCCACAAGAATTCATAAACTAAACGATTAGCCTCTGTCTGTAATTGCACTCTCCCTTGCCTAATAGGGGCGGTGAGGTAAAGAGGCGAGAGAGAAAAAAACAAAGGACAGTTAATTTGTGATTTCCTCTGCTCATTTGAAGGCAAATTAAGTGTCAAACAGCTAATACAGAGCATATTTCATTTTATGAGCTTTTAATTTAATTCCACCGCCTCATATCACTGGAGCCCGTTAGCTGCGCTGCTAACGCCCGCTCCTCGTCTGAAAACGAGGGCCATAAATAAACACGTTTCAATTAGGCCCTTCACAGTAATAGGATATGATTCTGTTCATTTGCCACGTACGGATGGTGTATGTGTCATTGTGGCACAGAGGAAACAAGCTGCCGGGCGCTCGTGGTGTTTTTCTCCGGCCACGGATGCCCGGTGGTGGCTGGCTTGTGTGCATGGCGGGGGGAAGCCGGCTGGATTGATGGAACTGCCGCAGGGCCAACCCAACTGTAATTACAGGCCCTAATGAGAGGTTGCATGGGGAAGTACTGCAATAATAGTCCCTGTGTACTTAGGCATATCTTTGAGGGGGCTAATAACGATTAATTCTGCTCACCGAGGAGAACTTGTCTTAAAACAATTCAATATTTCTCCATAAGCCGCCTCCTGTCCTCCATTTCCCCCGAGCGACAGCTATACGTTGACTGCCTCGCGTGGGCTGCCTACAAGCAGCATTACCGAGCAGAATGCATCGCTTAAATCCTGGCAGAGATTTACGCTTTTGCGGTAGTTTCACAGTCGTAAAGTTTAGTTGCTGAAACTTGCTCAAAACCTAAAATCTGGGAGTGTAATTAACTCCAATTTGCCATCAGGTGGTTGGACGCAGCTGTAATACCACAAGTGATGAGCGCATCTTCCCACCAAGGAATTCAGGGCTGCTTTTTTAATCAAGCAGGCAATATTGCTGCTTCCCTGTGAAAAAGAATCCAAAGTAGATGAGAACAATTTCTGCATGAAACCCACGTAGGGCCCGCAGATAATGCGCATGACAGTGAGCTCACAAGACTTTATTTAAATAAGGCTGGCCACTCAACAGCTGTTTTATAATCATGACAAATAGTTTCCCTCAGCGCAGCGTGTCATATTAAACAGCTCCACGTCTAATGGTTTGGATAAACAGGCCCTAAGTAGCGTGGCAGGAGCATGGCCGTGTCTCCAGTGACAGCAAACCAAGCGCGCAGATAACTCCCGTCCGGACAGAGTGACTGAAGACACCGTTGCTGCATAACTTCTCCCCCTTAATTCAGTTCTTCAGCTCCGTGTTGTCCCTCTAACCCCCCCCACCCCCGCCTGCTTCCTCATTTTTCTCCTCCTCCCTAACCTGCTGCTCCGCTTCGTACCAAAGCGCTCCTGACAGATAACAAGCCCGGCTGTTTGTTTGAGCTTATGTTGCCTGAGCGTGTTCGCCCCATTATCTGCGCATAAGCTAAATGCTAAATTATATTTGCCATTTTGTTTGCAGTGACACGAGGCATCAATCACCTCCCCTTGTTTTTTTTATTTCCTCGCCTCGACCCCCCCTTCCTCCTCTGAGCAGGAGACGAGGGGTTGAGAGGTGGGGTGGGCTGGAGACGGGGGTGGGGGGGGACATAAAAAATTCATTACGCTTAGTGGCACATCAGCAAGGGAGAGATATGACTCCTGAGGAGGAGAAAGGGGGGAGTTGATAATGATGAAGAATATCAAACATAATGCGGCCCAAGTAGCTGCCCCATCCAATTTGTCCTCGTCGCACGCTGATCGCTTCCTCCGTGTCGGCGGGTAGGAAACAAGCGCCACAAGGACGAGGACTCCTGCACTGTTTGGATGCAAAGAATACAAATGACCGAGAGAGTAGAAGAGAAGGTAGTGACTAATAGTGAGGAGAAAGGAGCAATTTGTGCATGCGAGCGAGCTCGCTGAGCACTTTGAAGTTCTCTGCTGACCTGGCCGGCACCATCGGACCCACTCCACAGGGGCAGACTAAAGCAATAAGAGTTACCCTGTTTATAATAACTTACCACTGGAGAGCTGAGATGGCCTCGCTTTTACTTCACTTCAAAACGAATCGAATGCACACAAATGCGATTGGAAGAGGCAGGGAGGTTACTTGTACACAGTTCATGTGTCAGGAGCTCATCTGTGTCTGTCAGAGATGGGTAGATGTCAGCAGAGGCATTGCTTCCTTCTCTTGACAGGGCTTGATCACTGCTCTTATGAGAATTGCGCGCTCCCAGGCTTCCCTCGCCCTGCTCTCATTTCCCTGTCTCTGACACATGTTCATTTGCGTGTCTCTGACATGCGGATCATGTTGCGCACGTACGGGGCCGTGGCCTTTGATCCTGAAAAGGCAAAGAGAGGCGCCCCGGCACCCATGAGGAGGATGCTCCACGCCCACAGGCGGAAGGAAGTTTCGAAGCTCGATTTGTATCGCCGCTAGTAGCGGACCATGCGGCTGAGTCAAATGTGTTCTCCTGTGTTATGATCAGCAAAATTGAAGTCTGCGGTTTTGTGCTTGAGTGCGAGACACTTACACGTGAAGAGGGGGCACAGGCGAAGGATCGTAGATGTACCGTCCCTGGGTATGTCTGTCGTCGATTGGCACAGGAGGGTGGAAGGTGGGGAAGAACTGTGGAGCAGCTGTGCGGGACAGAAAAGATAAGAAACATGAGCTGTTTTTCTTTACAGTTTATAAAAGTCCCAGTTCTCCTAAAATACGTCTGCAAGTGGATCCATTCCCTCCTCGGCTAATCTAAATAGCAGCAGTAATGAAAGGCAGTGGTTGATGGCTATCTTTCAGCGGACCCACCCAAATGAGACCTCATTAAACGCGCCGAGCTAAAAGCTGCGCCGCTCGAAAAATGTTAGCTGAGGAAGTCTTTGTACATGTCTCAAGGCTGAGAGAACTCAAAATAAACAGGGATAAATAAGCGTAGGAAAAGCAGCCAAATGGCACATTTCTCACCGTGCCAAGCATAATATGGTTTTGTACAAAGGATAACATTTGAGTACAACCACTGAAACGAACAAAATGGGAAACAAAAACATCCTTTTCCATCTTGGTGTTTTATCACAGAGAATCCAGAGGCTTCTTTTACTCTCTCACCCCCCCCACCTCCAGATAAAACATTAAAATATTTGTATTACATGAGTTTTCAAGCCTTTTCTTTACTTTTACCCTCTCTATTTTAATTTTTACAGCAGAAATTGAAACTGCCACAACCAGGCTGACTTTGCACACGTACGCACTCATCGTCGAACCCTGACTTGCACTCGTTGTTATATAGTTGTAACTTGAAGCTGAATTTGTGTGTCGCAACCGTGCACCCACTGTTGGACGAGTCGAAACAAGCAACCAAAAGGTGCCTGCTTAAGTTTTGACACGTTAGGTTAAAGTGTGTATATCAAGGCAGAAACAGCAAATGACCATTGCGCACGGATTAACTGCATCTCACTGCTAGAACATTAGCCACTTTATTACCTGTGTTACTGAGACCAGTGCCAAGTTGCATTATCATCCCCCCGAGGCTAAGCATGTGTCAACATCTGTATAACGTCACGCAGCAAGTCTCTGAGGCTGCTAGCTATATATATATATTTTTTTTTTTTTTTTTATGGTTGTAAACATTTGGAAGCGTGAGCCAAAAGGGCACATTGCCAAACGGTGAGGTGCCCAACAGCTCCACGAGTGTTGAGCCATGACAGATTCAGCTGCATCGTTGGGCAATACACCAGGTGTTGATCTCGGGTCTCTGCTTACCTCATGGCTCATTTATTTACTGGGTTAATCACTGCCAGCTTGGGGCAACAGCTACAATTGAGAGGTGGTCACTTTAGTTTTGCTTAGGCTTACAGCTTTGCAATGTATTGAGTCTTAATAAGAGAAATGAAGCAGCAGAAACCAAGCGAGAGAAAAATCTAGATCCTAAACTAAGTGTCAAAGATCTTTTTTTTCTGGGAAGCTCCAGAGCTTCAGTGATGATCAACACAAACAACCTGGAGCTTTAGCCTGCTTTAGTCTGTCTGAAGCAGGAGAGCAAGGCTTTCCGTTCAGTTCCAATCATTTATCTATATCTGGCTACAAATCAGAACAACAGTCATCTCAATGCGAGACTCAAGGTGCTCTATAGTGTAAGGTAAAAACCCTACAATAACATAGAGAAACCCCAACAATCAGACAATACCCTTTGAGCAAGCACTATTCCCAACAGTGGGAAGGAAGAAAGCTCAACCAGAAGCAGGCTCAGGGAGAGGCAGCCATCTGACGTGAACGTTGAGGAGTGAGGGAAGGGAGACAGGGCTAGAGGTGAGTGAAGAAGTGCGTCATGGGAAGGCCCAAGCAGTCTAGGGTCACCTGATCCAGCCCATAATGGCATGCTTTAACAAAAAGGAAAGCTTCAAGCCAAACTAGAAGACGGCTCCACAGAAGAGGGGCCTGAAAGCTGATGGCTCTACCTCCCATTCTACTTTTAAATACACTAGAAACCACGCTTAAGCCCATTAGAGACATGCTCTAATGGGGTGGTTCATCTGTGGAGACGCACAAGTTGTTTTTTAAGAAAAGAAAGTTGCTAAAACTGAGGGCAAAGTTGCAAAGTTTGCACCCCTGCAATGATGAGTGAGAAGGATGCCAGTCAGACTTCAGGATGAAATTGTATATATTTACCCCGTGTCCAAACAGCTCTTAAATCCAAGTCATAAGTCAACTTCTGCATCATGCTGTATAACAGTACGCTATAAAGTTCTCCAGTTTCACAGAAAATTTGTTCAACAAGTGAAGAGAAAACTTAGGCAAACTTCTAGAAAGCACTCGTGGGTTTTCATCCTGTTTTTCACAATAGCAGAGATAAGTGGTAAAAGCCTCCTCCATGCAGCTCTGGCAAGTATCTGACCACTCCGTCTCTGTCTGTTTGATAGTTCTCTCCTGATGACTCAGTTTTGGCTTGGCTCACCTCAGCTGATTCCAGAGCTGCTGAGGGCGGGAGGGATGAGGGGATGCTGGGATGAAGGGATGGGCTGCTGGTAGACAAGAGCAGAATCTGCTTTGTTTACTCTCCACAGCTCCACTCCCGGGCTGTCGGCCCTTGGCTGTCAGACTCGGAAATGAAGCATCAGGTTTACCAGCGTCTATGGGAGTAAAAGCTTCATGTTCTCTAATCTTACTCATCCCTGCCCACATAGCAGGAACTTTATTATAGCCTCTGTCATGTTGTGCAATAACAGACAGCTACTGAGGTTAAAAAAATGTGCTATCAATTTAAATACTCCACCCCTTCACCGCTGCAACGTACACCTTCATTCCTACATCCGCCGTTCCTCGTTGAATTACCCAGATCCCCCTTTTGTTTATGTCTCTGGAGCCACTCACTCAGCACAGCCCTGTACTGAAACAAGAGCCTTTTTCTCACTCCTTCCCTCCCTTCCTTCCTACTCTTTCTGCTGCCCACGACTTTACAGCATGGCAAACCATTCCGCTGAGGTTTATTTAAATCCAAGTCTGAAGTTTACTTTACCACGGCCCTATCTAAATAGAGCCTGCCACCTCTTTTACACCAAGCACAGCTCCCCATTAGCAAGGCAAACCGACCCGTGTCACTACAGGGAATGTATACAGTCACGAAGAACAGAGAGCAGAGAAAAAGAGGGGAGAGCCTCCATCCTGCAATCTATCTCCAGTGTTTCCTGTAGGGACTCCTTACTGTTTACTCCCAAACTAAATTGCCCCTGCTTCTCTGGATATTCCGGGTATTCTCTTTGTCAAATACAGAATACAGCTGGAAGGCACACGGGAAGCCAAAACACATGTCACAGTTTTTACCTTCCCACTGTGGCCACACACACCACGGCTGCTCGAGCATTCCTAAAGAAAGTGTAATCCTAACGGTTTTTCTCCCTGTTACGTATAGTTAAGTTAATTATGTTTTTAAAGCATGTCAGCCAATCAAATACTGAGAATCAGGAACTTTTTGTAGTAGCATCTTTCATAACTTTCAACTAATTCATTAGCTCTTCAGAGCTCCTCTCGAACATTTTAATGACCTCTGTGCAACTTTTCAGAGCAGCAGTGTTCATTTTTGTTTTGCCCCCCTCTTTTTTCAGTCTTTTAGGAGAAAGGATGGAAGGTATTAAGACATGATCACAAATGGGTCTTAATGAAAGGGCAATTAGAAGCAAACTTTGACCAGGCTCATTAATTCTAATTCACACAAACACTCTGTACTCAGGACCAAAAGCCAGCTTCCACCTCATTAAAGAGAGGATGGTAATTGACTTGTCCTTTATTGGACACTTGAATAATTTCAAAAGAATGGGGTGGGGGGTGGGGGTGAGGACGAGGGGAGGATAAAGCCTAAAGCACATCATTTGCAATATCCTTATTGGTTAATCTCCTTTCATAGTGGAAGCTTTGGCACAAAGCGTCTTAAACGTGCTCCGGAACAAGCGTGAGCTGATACTTTTGCAGAATTTGAGCTGTCACTTGCAATTCTGATTTGGGTGTTGATAATACAAACAATTTCCCCTTGTTGCTCTTTTGTTGTCAACTCAGCATTGTGAGTTTATTGTCTTGACGGCAAAAACCTGGGCTCCTCCTCTCCCGCGGTGAGGGTTCACTGACTCTGCTCGCACAGAGTGTCACCCGCAGCCAAGGACGAAACACTCCACCATAAACGCTGCACTTCTCATCGACGCTCCACTGCGAGAGCACAAAGAGCCAGTGACAGTTTGTCATAAGCGACTAAGGCGGAGTGAGAAAAGGGCTGCTGGGGCCTGCTCCAGAGGTTTGTGAATTGCTAATGTGGAACATATGAAGCCTGTGCCGGGGCCGCGAGTGCCAGATTTCATTATGCCACCTCTTTCCTCGCTCGTGATCTCACTGTTCAGGCATGCTCGTCTGCAGCAGGGCCCACAGTTAGAACCCAACTCTGCAACACTTTGCAGCGCGTCAAAGATGCTCAAGACTTTGTGTATTTGCACGTTTAATAGCGCACGTGTGTGCCGCTCCTTTCTGGAAGTAAGTACAAGTGGAAAAGAAGACAGAGAGTGTTATACTCACTCCTGCTACATTGTGACTTCTAGAAATAGATGATGTGAAACCCAGACAGTGCTTTCTTCGATTGGTCCATTTGAATAACTTTTCAAGCTAAAGGAAATGAATGTGTTTAAAGGAGAGACTACAGTGGTCAGGTCTTTGTACAGCTGTTTTTCCAGCTTTCTTCCATTCCATCTTTTTATGGAATAAAGTCATCTATAACTGATTTGTCTAATAGCGTAACCCCACAAAAGTCCCCATATTAGGAACTGCTACAATAGCTGTGGTTAACTCTTAGCTTTTTACTTTTTGAAATAAACTGAGCACAGGAAAATGCATTTGTGGGTTTGCAGGAATGCATTTCCTTACATCTGTGCTAAAATTATATGTTTATTTATTTAAAATAAATGTATTTAAAAGGAGAGGCTGTGAAGCCAAATTATTCTAATGTATTGGTCAACGGCTAACAAGTCGTGAGTTTAAAATTCAATGGAATTTTATTGCTAATAAATCAGTCGACAAAGTCCAGCTCAGCAACATTCCTGACAGATTGGTCAATCCGATGCTATTTCGATGCTATTTAAGCCTGCCTACAGTTGCTGCATATCTGCAAGCCACTTTGCAACCCCATCTCCACCCCCAGCTTCTTTCATGGTGTGCTCCTCAAGCTTTGATTATGCAGCACATGGACACATACAGCTGGAGACACCACGTTTCTCTTATACTTTTTCTTAAAAGTCTGCTTGAACTTTTGGGTGGATGAGTCTGTACGGTCACAAAAATTAGGCGTTCATCCGGACGCCCACGGGGACCCTTGCACTCACTGTTTGATTGCAAGCAGACGCTAAAAGACTCACTGACTTTTTTTTTTTTGCACAGACACAGAGCAGGAACAGGGTTTGTTGAATACAGGGCTGAACCTGTAATCGATATCATCACAGAGATTCTTAGTATTGTTTTAACTAAGCTAACCTTACAAGATTTACTTGCGACATTTGGTGCTTGCCAGGTGTTATTTTCGAACCCTGCTTCCAATATATAAAATTGTAAGAGTATTACACCATATTTTCCTCTTTATGGCATATCTGCAGACAAGCTTTACCGTGAGTACTCAGAGTCTGCTCGAACTATTACATGATTGGTGCGTTTAACACTTCTGATCACACTTGCTTCCAGAGATGTGACGCTGAGCCTCTCATCATTATCAGGCCGGCCGGAGATTGAAAAAAAAAGCCTTCAACAGACTATCAGCAGACATAGTTTGGAAGCTGCCTCTAAATTCCCCCTGTGATCAATCCTTTCACACCCCGCCTCTCATCATGTTTGCTTACACTGAGACCTCAAGCTGTTTGGACATGTAAATAACACTTTTGGAGACTGTTTAGCTAAGCTCAATGGGAGTTGCTGTTGACTTTTGGAGCGCTTTGCTTAATTACAGGTCCCAGATTGTTTCAGGTCTAATGGCCTAATTACCGCTGTATAAATTAGCCTAATGTTCGTGCTGTGCAGAGCTTTCTCCGCTGTATGTAATGCTCGGGCACGAGAATAGAGAAAGATAAAAACAAGCCTTTATTCAGCAAAGACCAACAGTGAGAGTGAGGCAGAAGAAAGAAAGCAGAGAGGTTAAATAAAAGAAAAATGTTAAGTGTTGGCTTGCCAATCTCTCTGCCATTCATCATATGTACGAGGCTGGCAGATCACACTCTGCCCTTCCTCTGTAAGTCAATAGATTTTTTTTTTTATCTTCTCTGCTGTTCGTGCTTTCTCTGTCTCTCTTGCTCAGTTGCTCTCACACCATTAAACACAAGCAGTCTTTCTTTTGGTAAAAAGCAATTAACACAGCGGAAAAGAAAAACAAGGCAGAGAACGGAACACGAGCGTGAAAGAGAGAAACGTCTGCACGATAACAGGCTTTCTGTTTGAGCATACATTCCATCGCTACTCGCTGTCAGACGTCGACTGAACAAGTCAGTCAGTGCCCGCAAGTCTGTGCATATTTGCTCTGAGACTTAATGTTCAAACAGATTATTTATTTGTTAAGTACTGGATCTTTTTATTTTTTCCCTCCAGGGGTTTACTTTGCTCATACACCACCTGCAGGACATGCAACAATTCCCTGCCAGACTTTATCTCAAATTTTTAGAGGATTTACAGATGACTACCCATTAAAATATGTATCCAATTGCAGGACATTTAGACATAAGTTACACAAATAACTCAGCAGAGCTCCACAGCTGCAAAACATTTACGAACCAGAGTCGTAATCTTAACAAATTGCACTCCAATCTAAGGATTTTTTAATGCTAGAGAGTGGAGCTAAGCACGCACACATCTCTGCCAGGGGCCCCCAGCACTACCCAACCTCAGCAATGCACCCTCTTTTTTTCTCTTCCCCTGTATCCTAGTAAGGTTATTTCACTGGGCTGCTCTGGAGCACCCATCTATCTCTTACATTTCCCGAATTTCTCCAGATTGGGATAAGCCCGGGAGTAGAACAAAGAGCTACGCGTTGGCCCTCTCCCCTCACTCCCGCACCCTCTCTGCCCTACTCCACCCTCCAGCCTCCTCTCCCCGACTCGGCTGAGAAAAGACGCAGCAGTTTACCAGCTAAAACTCCACACTACACCTCTCTCTCCCTCCACCTCCTCCTCTGTATCTCTTGCATCTGTCTATCTCCTTTTCGCCAAACAATGACGACTCAGATAAAAGGGAGTTGATTTAAACCTCAGGTTAACTCAGCAGGACTTGGCTACATTTATTTTGCTTCAGCTGCATGATTTATTCCACTCAAATTCAAGGCCAATACTGGGCTTGGAATTTTTTGAGATCTTTATTTAGAAAAGAGTCCACTGATGCATTTAAATGCCTGTATTAGAGAAAATGCACGATAAACTACTCTGATACAAGCCGAGGTCGTATTAGAGAGTGTGTTCACGACTGTCCATGCTGCATCAGGCTACCAGGACAGTCTGACCCTCTATGCGGTTCAGTGTCACATCACATCCTCAGGCCTCTATATGCAGGTGATACCAAAACTGCATGTGGCTGTGTGACAGTGACTGCGAGGTTAACACACCTGCATTCTAATAACACACAGACTGGACGCCGCCGCCTGGGGAAAATGGACGACTATTCAATTTTGACTCACGCTGAGAGGCCACTGACCGCAGCAAGCAATGTTAATGTAGTTTGTTCGCTAAATGCATTTGCTGGTAGCCATTGTTGCTGTTAGTTCACCTCTGGGTCTTGATTAAGATTATAAATCCCTCACAGTGAGTGAGAAAAGCCCGATAATGTGACTTAAAGTGGGAAATACAATCTGAGAGAGCTTTAAGTATGAGCAGACAAAATGCATCACATTACTTAACCGCAAAACACTCTGTTCCACTTCATTTTTTTCAAAACATGACCTGGAATCTTTTCAATGTTCTTCTTCCTCAATAATCTTCAATTTTCAAATCCATGATATTATATAAATGCTGGTGTCAAAGAAATGCGTAGCAGTCCTGTGGTACCTGTGTCTTGACTTATTGCTGGATGCCAGGAGATAACACTGCGTGTTTAAACCTGCCTCTTTTTCTGCTCATGGAAAAATTATACTTTCACATACGTTTTAATGGAACACTTTCAAGAAGAACGTGCTAAATATAGTGTATGTGATGAGCTGGAAATGAGAACTGTCTCACTACTGACATAAACCTGGCACCGAGGCCACGGGCCACCATGCATATTTGTGATATGCCGGCAGCTTTGACTGCAAGGTATTTGACGCCCTGGGAATGAAAACAAGCTGGCAAGTCGAAAGCCAACGTGAGTTAATTTTCATGCATTTTTCATGCTGTGAAACCAGCAGCTAGAACATGTGAATTAAATCTAACTAATCATCCATTTTCATAACCACTTATCCAGTGCAGGCTATGCCTGCTGACACAGGGCGAAAGGCAGCGTATGACCTGAACAGCCATCGTAGGACTAACAGAGAGACAGATAACTCACATTTGGGATTCCCATTAACCTAACATGCACATCTTTGGACTGTGGGAGGAAGACGGGAGTTCCCAGAGAGAACCCATACACTCAAACTCCACACAGAAAGGCTCCAGCTGGCAGGCGGTTTCAACCCCATGGCCTTCTTTCTGTGAGGCACAAGTGCTAACCAATGCAGCACCACTTGATTGCCCAAATCTTTTATCACCATAAACATTCAAAACTACCAGTGCAGTCCTTTAAATATCTAGTTCAGAAATGGCTTTTTCTCCCTGGGCTGAGTGGCTGTTGCTCTATCTTCCACTGAATCCAGACATTAGACAAAGTCTGCTCAGGTCTCTAGAGGTATGTGGCCATTATTTGAGGCGGGTGGAAGGAAACTACGTGTCACAGAGTAAAGACAAAGCCCAGTGTTACAACAATCAGACAAATGGCTCCTGGGCTCTGTAAGACCAAATACAGTTTGATGCCTCTGGACCATTTGGGTCTTATGAGTAAAACACCATCTGTAACTCTGAGTCTCCTTCCTCTTCACTCTTTGTACAGTGTGCTTTGCTGTCACCTTACCCTCTCTTTCACCCTCTCACTCTTGCATTGTATTCCTAATTCCTTCAGTTAATCCCAGTTTCTGTCTATCTCTGTTTCTTTGCCTCTCTCGTTATTCAAAGCACATCCTCCCCGATCTCTCCCTCTTTCCCTCCTCACAGCATCCCTAAACAAGGACAAAGTTGTAATCCATTTACTACACTGCTGTCAACAGATTCCACCCAAATAATCCTAAAAGACTCAGAACCAGGCCTAGGTACTATCAAGGGAATGGCAGGAACAAGGAGGCGGAATGCACAGGGGACGGATGCAGGAAAAGAGGGAGGAGTGAGAAGAACATACAAGGGGTGTGGAGGAGTACAGACGGAGGGAAGTTGTGTCACAGTGATTTGAGTCTTTGTCACGCAGGTGGCGCCCAGGGGTTCCCTCAGTCTGGGCAGAGAGACAAACGGAGGCCCATGTAAACCTTAAAGAGGATTAACCCTGCCGGAGCGCTTTAATGAGACCTGAAAGTGCCGGGCACCGGAGAGCCCCGCTGATTGAGCCGCGCTCCAGTCGGATCCCAACGGTCCGCCGGCCCAGTGGCCCAGCAGCGCTGCTGCAGCCCCGTGGCCTACAGCTGCCCGCTCACACTGAGCCACATCAAAGCGGCCCGTCTGGGAGAACCCCGAGATGGGAGGGAGGGGGGGAGGGGTGGGCATGAGGGAGGTGGGGTGTGTGCGTGTGTGCACGCAGGAGAGGTGGGAGGAGGGTGCCTGGATGGAGGAATCCCTTATCTCGTCCTGAGAGGATGCTGCTCTGTGGTGCGAGATTGTCTGGAGCTGCCACCTGTCCCAGGCATCTTTGAAGGCAACACTAAAGCCTGTGATGGGCCTGACCTCCTTGAGCTCCCATTCTTTTATGTCTCTCTTCATTTTCTGCTTTGTTACACCCCCCCACCCCCTACACTCTCTACTGCTCTTCTCTCTACTTCTTAGCCCTCTGTCTCACTTACACCCTCATACTCAGCCGTGCCTCCCTTTCCGTCTTTCTCCTCTCTCCAGCGATATCTTCCACTTCACCACGCCGTTAGAAACATTTTAATTATACTATGTTCATCAGCCTCTTCTTCATGTAGAACAATATATACTTGTGACCCTCCAGAGACAAGAGCAAGATACGGGTTGTTGGTTGGAGGGATAAGGGTGCTTATCTTTGGCACTATGTGAGAGGAATGCAAATGAAAAAAAAAGTGATGAGATATGGATTCAGAAGAAACATGTCGGACTCTATCATACTGGTGAATACGGGGTAACTCAAAGCGGAGAGGAAAATCTTGTGATATTGTGGCTTTAACCGGAGAGCTGAGGAGAAGCCCTCATGGGTATTTAGTCTTCTTCTTTTCATAATTTGGTGCTTAATGTAAGCAGGAGGGAGTGTTTATTCTCCTTTTGGATGGACAAGACACAACAAATCTTCATTTTTAAGCTTTCCCATCGACAAAGCGCCATTGTTCCTATTTGCATCTGCGACTCGATTAACCAATCAGATTGGAAAAGAGGGTAAACACAGTGGCAGATGATGCTACAACGGCACTGAGAAACACTGAGAACATCTTCAGTCCTCTAGAAATTCTTCTTAATTCTTCTTAGCTCCTTCACATTTAATCTCGTCATTGTTAATAGGAACTGCTACTGTTCAGAGATATGCCGTTTTCACACACACACACACACATCAGCTTTGTGGTAAAAGCGCCGCATGACCTTAAGATGGTATGAAAGTGCATTCTTGAAGCACTTCAAACTCCGCTTAACCCTCTTAAATCATCAAGAACTACAAAGAGGCACATGCATGCGAGAATACTGCCTATCTTACGGTGCGAGATGCCTCTAATAAGCTGTATAAAAGGGGATCATCTGATTATCCCTGGTGTGCTGGACCAAGGGGCCACGGCAGAGCACAGGCCCATGTTGTTCTTTTTTGATGAAAGGAGGTGGATGGAAGGGATCCCTTTCCATCGCCTGCAGTGTGCCCCAGGCTTCTCTGTGCCGGCACACCACTGGGGGACTGCACCATGCCACCACGCTCAAAAAGCCAATATTGAAACAATCACAAAGACAAACACTTACCCTTGAAACAGGCACGTGTCCTCTCACCCCAGGCTCTCCTCAGTTGTTTGAGGGGGGGGGATGTTTGAACCTGCATCCAAGCCGGTTGTCACATTTAAACCAACAAGAGATCAGAAAGTTTGTTCGGTGAGAGCACTCTGCTACTTTTTTCTCCTCGTACACATGCACACACTTTATACTTTACATTATACATAGCGCACAGTGCTTCCTCTCTCTGCCACGTATAGAAAGGCCCTGTGCAGTCCATACGAAGTGAGCGACCAAGGACTGTAATTAACTGTAGCGAGGCCAGGGCCATTGTTGTGTGGATCACGTACAGTTTGATGACAGCTAATTCAGTTCAGTGGTCAGCTGCATTTTGATATAGAGGCAGACAGAATGACGCCGGGGCAGCGGCCGGCGTGCTACGGCCGAGTAGACCTGAGATCAGCTTGGCGCAGCGGTTCAGAGTTTAACCCCTGTGACTGGACACCCACCCCCCTCTCCCTATAACCATAAAATCGTGGAACAGGTTTTACACCACGGCTCAGCGTTCCCGGTAGCTTTCCCCAAACACAGGGCCAGTATGATCCATGCAGTCACCTTTGACCAGGATCAGAGAGCAGGATTCCTCCGGCCAAAAGATCCATACCTCCACCGCCTGTGCGTAGCTCAATTGGTTTCTGAGATCAGTCAAGGACAGCAAGGCTTTGGTGTGTGGGGATTAAGCCCTTGCAGCCAGATCTAGGCTAGATTTTTAAGGAGCTAAACCGAAGACTATTGAACTGATAGTTATCCATCACAGCCTGAAGATACTTGCTGTGCCTGCTCTGCCCAGACTAGATATAACACAGCAACAAAACTTCTCACTTCAGGGACGAAATTCTTTAGCATCATCTCTAAAGCTTTGCAAATTTACTGGTTGCATTCATCAACCATTCAGAGTAGTTTCAACATTTGTAAGAAAGCCATTGAAAAGCACGCGATTTAAGTCCCTCCATAGATGTGTTTAGGCTGGCAAAGAAGGGAAAGATGAGAAACTTTAAAAAAGAAAAAAAAGAGGATCCCTTTGGAGGAAGCAGAGATGCGTCGCCAGCAAGTGGGCTCACTGTTGCTGCACGACCACTGACCGGCTAATCAGCACACAATGTAGACAGATGTCAGCGCACAGCGTCGCATTCACACTTCTACACAATTAAAGATCTTAAAAAAAAAAGACTTCTCCCTCATTAATCCTCATCTCAATCCTTTCTCCTTATCCTGCAGCAAAGCCTCATGTATTAGCGTTGTGGTAAGAAGGATATGGACTCTTATCCAGTGTTTGCCCAAGAAAAGCGGCTAAGACTCAGGCATCACCACGATTAGCTAATGCTAACAATAGGAGCAATGTTTCCTTGGTGCCTCCTCTTTTCTGCGCTGAAGTGGGTGTTAAAACCAGAGTAAACAGAGACTTAGGCCAAGGACATAAGAAGAGTGGGAGATCACAAGTCTGGGTGAATAGCGCAGATTTACTCAGAGCGCGAGGCCCTGAAGATAAACCCCTCTTTCGGTCTCTTGTGGTTGCTCGACTCCCACACCTCCCAGAGCTTCGCCACCATGTTAACGACCCATCGGCCAGGTGTGGTGAGGCTGCAGGTGCCATCGCATTTAGGCACATTAAGCACTGACACACACTAGCGGTAAGAGTAATCGGATTTACCTGGCTGTCTGCTGCATGGCGTGGAGCGCTGTGCAAGCGCAGCACAACGGCTTAGGGCCCCCTCTCCATCACACACACGCACACACCTGGGATGAATTAAGGAGGTGACAAAGCCCTCATAGAGAGGGACTGCCACAGGAGAATTAAGTGTGTGTGTGTGTGTGTGTGTGTGTGTATGTGCAAAATATGTGTGCTCAATTGTGTACTGAACCAGAAACCAGAACAGGAGCCCGTAGCTTTTTACACCTTGTGGTGCAGGAGTGGCGACAGATGCTATAGGCTCCTGGTTCAAAGCAGCCGAAGAGCAGGGGTTGGGAGGGGGCGGCAAAGGTTTAAGGGGGACCCCTTTCGATCTGCTGACCCTCAGATCGTCAGAGCTCATGGGGATTGAGCTCTGGTACTGGGTTCAATCAGACAGAATGGGACCGCTGCCTTTAGGAACTCCCCATGTCCTCAACACCTGGGGCCAGAAGGAGGTGTTTTACACAGCAATGCTCTCATCTCAAATCATAAGTCTTCCTGAGCGAAGGAGAGATCATAGAAACATCAATGAAAAACACCAGAAGTCACTGACACCGACCTTGTTGGTGTTTTCATTCTTCCCTGAACACCGGGAATCAACTTTTTGTGTAATTCTTAAATGTTTGTGTTGTTTTTCTTAGTTTATTAATATTTTCATCATGCCTGTGATAATTTGGCAGATCCCAACATGATATGTAAATTGTTTGTTTTTCCTGGTCGACACCAGAAAAGAGAGAAACATAGTAAATCCTTGTCTTGAAAAACCAAAAACTACAAGAACCTTGCTGCAGATGTCTGTGCATCATGCCTACACATCCCAGCATCACTGCTATCACAGTCCTCTACTCCTGTCTGCTCCATACGTCTGCAGTCTTCCACCCTCTCGAGTCCTCGTGCACGAAGAATTCCTCTTGAAGCTCTACAGCCCTTTTGACTTTTCCTGCTGCTTTTGAACTCTCCATTTCAAGACTGTGACTTTTCCACATGACCCCAAGCCTCAGACTTAACCCCCTCCCCCCAACCCCCACCCCTCCAACCTTCCTGACTCCTACCCCAAGGCTTCAGTGGTCTGGAACCACCAGAGTTCCTTCACACATACCCACACACATACATAAAATGAGAAGTGGCAGTGTTGCTGAGTTAGGTCAGGATGTAATGGGCAGTAATGTTCTGCCCTCGAGGGTTCTGTCCAGAGAACTGCCTGGTTTTAAGTAACCTTTACCTTAAAGAGGCACCTTGATGACTCTCAGGCACCCAACCACGATGGAGAAGCAGTTAATGAAGTGGCTGAATAAATAGAGTTACAGTATAAGGTTGGGGTCCACTGGACTTTCATTACTGCCGCTGGATTAAAATCCTTCTGGCGCACTCCTCCTGCTCCCTTTCAGCACCAGTATAACCAAACTAAACAAGCTATCACATCAAATCCTTGTCTGCAGTTAAAGTCCTGGCCACCAGATTAACTTCCAAATCAGCCCCTTTGCTCTCCAAACACCCTTCACCAGCATTTCTTTTACTTAACCGCCGCTATGTGTCTCACCTTTTCTTGGAATTATCTTTGCCAGCTTCCTTCCTTCACCCGATTCTCTCGGGCTTTGTCTCTGTGAGTCTCTCTCGCACTCTCTCCCTCTCTGTGTCTTCCTCTCATACAGTCTCTGAGTCCCAGAGAGACCGAGAGGCAGAGTAGGGGGTGGTGAGGTTTGACTCTGCGTTGCTTTTGGGCTTTGAAGTGTGTGTTGATGAGAGAAAGCGGAGTACTGTGTTCAGACAGGCCCCTAATGAGGGAATTAAGAAGCTACGCTGGCCGTTCCCCATACTAACTTCCCAAGCGCAACACAAGGCGAGAGTGCGTGCGTGCGTTCACAAGTGTGTGTGCCTGTATCTGTGTGCAGAGGAGAGACGGAGTGTAAGAGAAGGGCTAATCTGTCAGACTTAATCAAGCATCTGGCGGCCCTGCCTCTCACCTACAGTAAAAAGGGAAACTTGGCTTCAGCATTACGGGTTCTGCAAGCATGTCCTTGAGCTGTGTAGCTTCTCAACTTTACACGTTAAAGTTTCAAGTTTACCATTTTAAAATGAAGTGAGCGGCTCTTGTGTTTGTGGCTCGCGGACTTACGATAGTGCGAGTCTAGGTAGCCGTTGCGAGGGTCCATTGCAAACAGCGTGCCCCGGTATGGAAGTGCATGGTCAGCCAGATGTGGCAGGGAACCGTGCTGCTCCTTCTTGAGCAAGGAAGGGCGTTCCTCCGTAGACGTAGAGGGCTCCTCATTTATGCTTCTGTCAGGGGCGCCAGGCGTCGGGACCTGAGAGCTGATGGCGTTGCGTCTCTCACGGTGGTAAGGCGTGCCTGAACTCTCGTCCTCTGCGTGGACATGAAGACAGAAAGACAGGAGAAGAATCCAGTGTTATAAATTTGGAAGGGCAACACATTTTTCTTTTAAACAGATATCAGAATAAAAGCTGTAGCTATGAACGCTGCTCATGTAGTGGGGGAGCTCATAAAAGGAGGAGCTGCTTTGCACACCTGAAACCTACGGTAAATCTGCCTTCCTTCAGCCCCTGGATATGAGAGTTCAGAAGCAGTCAGCGTATGAGCAAACGGACACCATGGAGGAAAAAATTCCAAACATCTGAACAAGTGTTTAAATTCACATCTGTCTTCTCTTTTTATATAAAAATAAATTCTCATGAAGAAAACAACTCAGGCGTTCAGTCAGCATTCAAAGATGCCCGTTAGCAAGCATCACTGGCTACACCAACCCCACCCTGCTTCAGTCTCCAACCAACCCCCACCTTTCACTCTTAAACTAAATCTTTTTCTCTTTTTCTATCTGTGTCTAAGGGGGAAATTAGGAGGCCCTCTGGAGAAAGCTGCTTGGCATGCTGTATAAAGCGGATAAATGTGGAGCTGAGTTCAAGGGCTAAGCTCCACCAGAAAGACCTGACCTCTGACCCCTTGGCTTGACCTCTGAGATGACATATATAAGGGTCAGTTATCCTCGTGACCTGGTATTAGCCCTTTCTGTAGTCTGATACCACAGAGACTAACTCAGAAAGAAACATGCCATCAAAAGTATGTCATTTTTTTTCAACTGGGTTGATTTAATCTTTAAAACAGGAGGACATAAATCCTGCCTGATGATTTAGGCCCGGACGTCATGATGCTCAGGGGCAGACTGAACTGGGATATTTTAGTGAACAGCACTTTAATGTGTTTGTGGGAAATTCTGCAAAATCACTGGTGACATGCTAACTAGATAGGCAGGCCAGACCTTAAAAGAGTGTGATTGTTTGTACGTGGCCTATTTTAAGAATTATTTTTGTTTTTATATATTTTGACATTTTGCACTATCAAAAGGGTCAAAACATGAATTCCAAATGATCTTCAATAACACGTGATCTTAGGGACTTGGGTACTTTCTTAGGTTTTGCTTTGAACTGAGACATCTGTATGTTATAGATTCAAAAAATCATCATTTGTCAAGAGCAAGCCCTTGCTTTTTTGCCCTGAGCCAAATCCTTCAGTTCCAGCTTGTGTTGCCCGCAGGTCTCCATGTTCAGCCCGGGTTATATGCAATTATGAGTTCACCACTAAGGCTGCTGGTCATCAGTACACTCCAATGTTCTTTCTTGTATTAACGCTTCTCACCGGGAACCTGGCAAAATACCGTTGTGCTGGCGCCAGAGGTACTGCAGTATTAGCAGCCTAACAGCGTGAGCAGCTCCCCCACTATGTGCCGCAACCCAACAGCATCCAACTGCCAATTAAGAAACAGAGGCGAGGGCCAGATTAAAGAGCGCACTACCTTAAGCACTGAAGAGTGCTGCTATAGAGCTGTAGCACTTCACAGAAGAAAAGAAGCGATCAGAAAGGAGGAGGTTAAGAGAGAAAAACAGAGAGGGAGAATGAGATTGAGAGAGGCGAAGAGAGCGAGAGAGCAGGAGGAGCAACCCAAGGGTCCTGCTTTTATTCCCTTCACTCTCCCACATCCATTACCTGCGTTTGGACCAGCGTGCCCTCGTGCAGCACTGGCAGCAGTTTCAAGGATTCTTAACGCGGAACTGACAACCAGAGAAGCAAGGCGCTCTCATCCCCGGGAAATGACAGTGTCAGTTATGATATAAGTATTTAATCCTATACTGCACAGCCAGTGATCTTATTAAGGGAATAATGCAACTTATACGGTTAAAGCTGGATTAATAGGTCTGCGCTTGCAAAGCGCAATATTAACATAAAGGGATTTCAGAATTGGGTTCATCTCCTGACATGAATTGAGGAAGTCGAGACTGTAAACTATGCGGGGAGCGAGCGATGCTAAGGGCAGAGCGTGTGGCTGTGTGCAGCTCCGGCTCCTACTGTGCACGCTCAATTCTTTAACATCCAGAAAAATCTAGCATTACATCTGGGAAAGTAGAAACTTTCTACATATTCATGAGCTTGTTTTTGTACTTTCATACATATATTTGATGTTTTATAAATACATTCATCACTGGGGCTTGACATGGTGTAGCGTGAAGTTATGAAAAACTACAAAGGAGACTCAAGCGTTTACTTTTTTTAAAAAAAATCTATACTTTACATTTCTATTTGCCAACTATTTCAGTGAGCACTACTCTTCTTGTCCTCAATCTTTCGTGTTCTGTCTTTTTCTTTCCTTTTACTTTCTCAGTGACCCCCACCGCTATTCAGATGTGTCTTTCTCCCTAAAGGGAGGTCAAGCGACTAATAGTTCAATCACAGCACTGTCACAGTACCACCATCCCCCCTCCAGTCACCCCAGCAAGCCCTGGGTGGGTTTCATCATTCTACCATATACCACCTAGAGGGAGTTCATTACATCAGTTCATAGGACCTTAAAGAGTTAAACAAACACTCTGCAGCACAAGGGTCAATTGACTCCTTGACTCCTCAGTGGAGGAAAGAGAGTCTCTGGTAAGGTTTTTCTTCTATGCTGCTTGTACCTGGCGAGTGGAAACTTTTTACATCCTTCTAACGTGTTGAGCATCTGTCAAGAAATGAGGTAATGAAGACAGAGAAGACACAGGTAAACACATGCAACTTTGAAAAGTTCAACCCTGCAACACTTCTCCAACTCTGACCATCAGCCCAGCAGACCCTTTCCCCTTTTCCCTCCCTCATTTTTCATTCCTCTTTTATTTCCCTCTCTTTTCCCATGGTTGCCGCATCCAGTCCTCTACCAGTTTGCAGGTCTATTCAGCCCAACACAAAAGCAGCAGGCCGGTCCTCTGTGGACCAGAGGAAAAGCATGCCTCTCAAAAAAACAGAAAAAAGAACTATCCCGCTCTCTCTATGGTGATTGAATTTCTTAACATCTTTTCAAAAAGCGCTTAAATGCCTGGAGGCGAGAGGAAGAAACAAGCTAATGGTGGATGGGGAGCACTGAACAAATTTCAGAGCCCTTTCCTGCTCGCGTTTGAGGTTGAAAGCGAGCTCCTGCCTTTCAAGTTTCAAAGTCCTCCTTCCTCCCGCAGTGTCACTGAAGGATTTGAAAAGAAGGTAATTGTGCTCACTGCCGTCCTGATCAGAGCACACGCCCCAGCTCTAGTATTTCAGGAGCTTTCTCTGCCACTATAATGGTACCTGGTGCTCCATTCCTGCATTCTTCCTCCCTTACTACTCTTTCTCCTCCTTCTCTCTCTCTCTCTCTGACCCTCTACAAATGCACTCTGTATTGCTCTCACTCACTTGGTTTCTATCCTTCTTTCACCCCCAGCAAGCCGCTCATTAAATCCTAAAACCCAGGTTTCTCCCTTTTTTCCTCTTGTCTGGGGTGTCTATTGTAGGATTCTGGTTCAAATACCTTTCAAGAAAACCCTATGCATGGCCTTTAATATGGCAGTATAAAAGACAGCGTGGATGCAATGACAAAATGAAATTTTGAAAGAGATAATGAGATATGGAGTGGGGCCAGTACCTCTTAGAACTGGGCCCTGGGACAAGAGGGGGGCTAAAGTTAAGGATGCCCAGCCAATTCAAAGAAACAGCAAGTGAAACAAAACGCTCAGCTTGTTGTTTTTGAAGGCATTTTCTAGAGGCGCAGGTTAAGAACGAGGACTGTTGTTCCTCCACATGCCAATCGGTCCCTCACTCCCAACCGTCTGATTCGCCTTCTGGCCTGAACTCAGTCAGAGTCTCCAAAGTTGGGACATGCATGTTGTACAAAGGGCCATTGCGCACCATAGTTTCCCCCATCCCCAGTTACCACTTTTTCTAAAAGCTCAAAATATCAGAAGGGGTGTTCTTGTACCTCTGAGCCAAAGCCAGACATGCGCTGTATTCCACCTTCGAACTTCTCAAAGCGCTGTTTGTCAGTGGCACAAACACGTTTTGGCTGGGGAGCACATGGAGAGCGAACAAGGAGAAGAGGAGTGGAGGATATGCGGTGAAATCACAAAACACTTCTTCAAAGCTCCTCTCCTCCTGTGCAATAATCTCTTGCTCCCTTTTTCTTTCTCTTGCAAATCAACTCCCGGGAAAGACTCAAGACTCCCCAATTAACAATGAGAGGGGGAAGAAAAATTCCAGCAGCTGGCTAGAGTTTAATAAGACTACCTCTCCAAGCAGCTTAGGCTTATGTACCTGATTCACCGGCCCTGGCATTGGAGCTAAAGACAGAGGGAATCATTCACGATTAGTGCAGGCTGAAATACGAGGGAGAGAGCGAGAGACCGTTCAAGCTCTACCAAACCCAACAGCAAGCGCGTAGGGGATTACTGCAATTGTGTGAGGTATTTTTCTGATCAACTTCTTGGCTGATAAGCTCAATGCCACAAGGAGCTTGGGGCCTTCCACAGAACAAGGTTCAGTTATGCATTATGTGAAGGTTAGCGAGCCTTGATGTATCTGACTAAAAAGGTTGACTTTTGAACAACTTCCTTAACAAAGACATCTAAATGTCAGAAGGCAGAATGAGGTCATTACTCTGATATCTGTGGGCAGGATAGTTAGCAATCCCCCAGTCTAAACGTCTGGGGAACTTCAGCAAATATAAAAGTTAGCTCCCTCTCACTCTGCACTCGTGTTTGATTCTGTCTCTGCAGAGTGAACCCGCTGTGGTACATTATTTAACTATCAGTGCCTGATTGATGCTTGGACGAATTGCAGAGAGAGGTCAGGATGTTCCCTCTCCTGGTTAGCAGTCTATTGTCGGCGGCTGATTTCCCACACAGCGTCCGCAAATGCCCTCTTCAATATTCATCTAGGCAAATTTGACGACTCCCACATCTCAATTTGGCTCTCGGCAGCCTACGCCCCAGCCCCCTGCTCCACCACTCGCGGTCCCAGCTTGCTCTCTCTGCCGCCGGGGGTCTTCTGGGATGCACCCAGAGCCTCAGCATCTCACAGTCCCAGCCTCCAGGCCCCGGGGCTGGGGAGGGGCAAATCAAAGCCTGCTTGGCTCCTTTCTCTTTCCTTGCGCTCACCTCAAATCAGCCTCACAGCAGGGTTGTGTCGTGCCAAGCCTCCGCCTGCCCTAAGCTACCCCTTATTCACCCATTAGGGGCACAGGCCCACCGTAGAGCTGCCCGAAACCCCACTACCATTTCATCAGGGCCACATTGTGAGGGAGCAATGAGCATCGCAGTGAGAGAGCTGAAAGCCCTGACTGTAAAAAGCACACTGATGCCTTTTTGACCACAGATAGTTACAGCTTTTAAGGTTTTTCACTCAAAGGGCACCTTGGCCTGTATTCTTTGAGGAATCAAACACCAAGAGATGCATTTGATCAAGGCTTCAAAGCAAAAAGATGCCATTTAGTGCTCTGATTGGCTCATAGACTGTATTAGCATTGCTTCAGACTGTCACAAGCCAGCTATCATCAGCCATAACCTGTTAGACCTTTGTAATGTCCTCCGCAACAATATAAAATGATTATGTGCTAGGGCAGATGAGGGCATAGTCATGTCCGCATGGGATAGTTTGTCTTCGAGGGTGGATCTGGGCACACTGCCCACCAGACCAGAGTGGGCCAGCTTTCCACTGGGCCATAGCACTGGAATCCCGCTTCTGACACCACAGTGATCCGGACCAAGTCTGTGGCACTCAGATTAGGGACGGCTCGCCAAGAGAAATGAATATCCAGCCAAAGAAATGCAGAGCCAACAGTTGGGATAAAATTATAAAAAAAAATAATACAGTAATTTCAAGCACATCAAACATGATCCAAAATTCCACTGTGGCTATATCTCACCTTTTAGTATAGAATAAGAATTTATAAAGCTCTAAGCATGAATAATCAGCTTTTATTAGCGCAAACCTTGTGCATTTATAATTCAAATCCTTTCATGTAAACAAAATGAGTTTTTACGTAGAGAAACACATCCACACATTGGGGTAAAGGTTTTTAAGAGCTTTTTAGTGCATTGCATTGAGACATTGAGAACCCCATTAAGATAGTTTGCCCACACTTACTGGGAGTTGGATAATTAGACACTTCAAAGGCACCTGCCCGCCCTCCCAGGGGAGACAGAAATCGCCGCCCCACGACCCGTTTAAAAGCATGTTAACTCGTATCTGAGGCTAGCAGGCTAATTTAACTTTTGACATTTGATATCTGAGGAATGAGAGAGATCAGCCATTTAGCTGGAACAGGATTACCCCCCCGTACACACCCCTCCTCCTCTCCCACCCGTTCCAACCAAACCCCCCCCCCCCCCCCCCCCCCCCCGCTCCCCCAGTCAGGCCGGATTCATTAATTTTCTTGCTGCTAAGCACTTTATCAATGACTAGTGAACATCTAAGTCCAGAGTGGACTCTCTCCCTCCCTCACTCACTCCTCCATGGTGATTAAGCCCGTGGATGTTCAGATCTGTCTGTCTAATTCACTGCCTGTGCTGTTGCTGCTGATCTCTTCTCACACCTGCAAAGCAGCTAAGTAAACAGAGGTGAAACTTTTTTGAGAGTCAAGCTTGAACATTATTCATACCGCATCCAATTTAAACAGCATCTGACGAGGTCAAAATGCCAGAAACACTTGTACAAATAGTACAGCTCTATTGCTACTCAAACACATGTCAGCTCGTGGTTTTTATCATGGTTATGACCGTTTCCTCTTTTACTATGCACCTTATAAATAGGTGAAGTCGTTCCAGAAGCCTCTACTTTGGAAACTGTATTTAAAAAGCACTTCCCAAATGATTTAAAAATGCTGTAACAGTAGGAAGAAGGCTGATCGCCTTCATCCTATTTCAGTGACTGAGTAGACCATTTTCCACCGCACAAATTATTGTGCAGTTTTAGGGTGGGTCACAGCTTTGTGCACATTCCCTACTGCAGGATGCACAGTACTTCTTTCAGAAAAAAGAAAAAACTGCTGGGGCTCTATGGGGATTCATTTAGGTTGAAAGCAACCAGTTTTTTATTTATAAATTTAAAGAAAATAGCAGTAGCAAGAAAAAAAGAGATGGCAAAGAAAGGTTTGTTGGCTTCTCATGAATTGAATGCGGGGAGATGTCAAGAGAAATCAAGAAGAATAGGTATACCTTACTTCAAAAAAGGACTATAAACATCCTTAGGATCACAACCTCAAGCTCTCCAGATTAGGAAACTACCACATGTTACAGTTACAGCAATACAGCGACAAATGCTGCGTTACATTTGCCTCAGGAGTCGGATGCTGAAGCTGGGAATGACTTAATTGCGGAATTGAGCTCCTCGGAAAGGTAGAACATTCATCCACCACAAGAAATACAGAACAAAGCTTTTTTTTTCTTACACTTAGCACCCCTGCAGCACACTCATGAATAGACCCTCATTAATGCTCTTCTTTAAAAGTTTAAGGACTAAACATACCAGCGCATTACGCGAGCACAAAACTGGATTTTAGCATTTTTTTAAAAGTACTGTCAATATTTACGTAGCAAGCACATTGTATTTTGAGAATTTTGTAACTGACCTGTTGCGTATGTATTTTGCAGAGTTTTTCTTGTCAGCGTGCAAAGAAAATATTTAAATCAATCATTTATTAACGTGAGCAACAAACAGTTTAGTGCTAAGTTTGTCAATATTTAATGCAAGAAAGAAGCGTGTCTTATTTTTTGCGCTTGATATTTTAATTAACTAATAACCTTGTTTCCAAAACGATGTAACTTTTGTAAATGACCCGTAAAACTAACCACACCTATAAGCACTATTTGGGGATTGCTTAACCACGCTCAGCCTTGCTTAATAAACCCTTACAGTTTTAGTGTTTACTGTTCTACAGCCGCCATCTTGGCTTACTTAGTCATGTTGGTGGGGTTGTTCCAACTTTCTGTCTTGAAAATTCTGACTTCCGACTTCAACCGGAATGCAGTGAAAGCTGCTAGTGTCGATGCTTAGCATACAGCAGGGGATAGCATCACAGCAAGCAGTCTGGAGATACACCCTGAAGGGCAAATGACTGACTAAATACTGTTTTATCAAGAGTTTGCTTCACATAGCATACAGCACAAGCAAGCTAGTCACCGCATCGGTACATTTCTAAAGGTGGTTTACTGGCCTGTATTTAAACACACAGCAAACATTCTTTCCTCCAAAGTACGCTTTGTTGTGTTCAGGCTAAGCTTGTTGAGAAGCATAAGGTTTGGACGTAATTCAAGTTTCTTATCTTAGTTTGTACAAACTGTTAGCTGACTTTTGTTTAGCTTGCTAATGTTGCATGCTACATAACAAGCAATCAACCATTGCAATGCAATTTAGCAGGCCAGTGGAGTAGATTCAGTTTTGGGCTCATGCAGGTTTCTCACGGAGTAGCTCGTGATTTAGTTTATCTCACCAAACACCTCATGCGAATACCCTTTTTCTGCCTCCTCCTGCTTTCTGTCATCACTTTCCCCAATCACAATTCAGCTGTCGCAGTTAAATCATTTTCTGTTTAAGCTGCAAGATGAATGACCTGCTGATTTCAAACTTGTCATACCTGTGAAACTGAACAGTCAACCAACGTAAGTGAAACAAACCTACAGGGATACATTTACTTGTGTTTATTTAAAGTACCTCTCCAAATATATTTAAATTTAGCTAGCAATCATTGACATATCACAGTTTGGGAGTTTTGAGGGGAGTTAATTTGCAACCATAAATCTGCATTAGTCCCAGTCTCATGCTTTCTGCTGAATGTCTACATTACAGGTTGAATCGGGGGCTACATGTGAGTGTGACGGATCTGGGTTAAACGAACAGCATGCCTGCAGCTTTGATGCTGCAGCTGGTAATGCTTACAGTTTCTAACCCATCACATTTAAACGCAAAGGTCTTTTTTTTTCAGAGACCATGACAATCAGAATTCCAAACTACAAGCCAAATGCCATAAAAATAAAACAACTCAACAGACTCACTTCACTGTGCTCCCACAATGAGGGGCTGTTCTTTGGCACGCACGTTAATCCACCCTGGCTTCAAAAAAGTGAATCAACACTTTACTTTTGCAACTCTAATTATCTAAAATAACATTGGCCCATTTTCCAGTTTAATCGTCAAGACTGAGCAGCTAACAGTTCACTTCATAAAGATTTTCCAACATGCTGTCATTTTATGACGCTTAATAGTCAGGCCACATTTCCTACAGAAGACCTGACCCTCACCTGCCCCCAATGTGTGATATCAGCGGGAGTGCCGGCTTAATAACAGAGGGTAGTTTAGCCCTCTCCTTCTCAAAATAAAGGTGAGATGTGGACAACTTCATTATAGTGTCTGCTGCAGGCAGGGAAAGCCCTGCAGATTAGAGGATCTGCCATGTTGGCCAAACAGACTTAACCACTGTCTGTTGGGAAGGGGCTGAAGGTTGGAGGTGAAAAAGCACAAGATTTCTATGTGATTAGATAAATGCCTCTGTAATGCGAGAGAAAGCACAATACACAGTGAAACTTGCAGGTGTGGACAATTTATGGGACTAGCTGCTGGAGAAATTGTCTCATATGTCACAGGTTAGATCAGACAGGATGCGTAAAGTATGACTGAGGGGCTATATGCTCGTTTAACGTAAAGTGTAGTATGGAGTATAGGGAATGTTTATCTGAGAGGATCCTGGAAGTTAAAGATTGTTTGTACATGTCACTCTTGAGTGACATGTACAAACACAAAAACCATAATTTTAAAGTCCACAACTTTAAAATTTAAATCCACTTCAGACGAGTACAGTCAAAGCAATGTTGTGGGTGAACTGAGACATTGTGGAAAAATTGTATTGTTACTTGTTCTAGAGAAATATGCAATATGAATAAATCTGCTCCAAAGGACCATCTGCCAAGTTTAGCTGCAGTAATATTTAGAGCACCAAAACTTTAATATTTATATGTGAAGGACTCACTTCTCATGGAGCAAGTCAGGTTTGTTTTTTGAGGACGATGAAGGGGATGCAAATACAAATACTTAAAATGTGAAAAGTGGAGCAAGCATCTTTGGCCACATTGTTACAAAAATAAACTTTTTAATGGATACTTAGCTTTTCTTAAAATGAAACTATGATGTCAGACTGATAACTGACCCAGATTTAGCATCACCTATCAAATGCATATATATTTGTTTAAAAAATATCCTAAAATCTATAAATCGAAGCCTTTACCATTCCCTGTACCGTTCCACATTCTTCTATTTGACCAGATGTATTGCAGTCTGTCCTTGTGTTTGTTTTCTCGACCTTTTCACTCCTCGTTTTTTCCTCATCAAATCTCCTCCGTCTACACTGCGTCCATTTACCTCACTTCCCATTTCCCCGACTATTCCCCCCTGCATCTCCCCTTCCTGTGGATGTCCCTGCTCAGTAATAAGCTCCTCTCATGTATGACCTCTCCTGTCATTCCCACCACTGGAATCCTCCTTCTCTAATCTCTGCATTACTTTTACATTAATCCCACACTCGGCCGTTGGAGCTCATGTGACACATTGCCATCATAAACCGCTGCTCGAACTGGAATGAATTGGTGTGATGAGGTAAAGCTGACTTAAAATGCTTAAGGCTACCACAGGATTCACCTGTAGGCTGTTGCTTTTCTTTTTCTTCTCCATCCTTAAGTCCCCCAATTTTCCCTCTCAACGCCCCAACTCCTTCAGTGCATTTTCACTCACTCCTGGCTTTCAGCTCACACTCCAAGCCTACTTCCTGTTCCCATGTCTTCCCCAAATCTTCTCAGTCTTCCTCCATCTCCTCTCATCCCTTTCCCCTTGCATTTTCTGCCTCTCTTCATCCACTACCTCCCAGCACCTCCATCCTTCTCCCTCTCCCCTTTGGGCCGCAGTGGGACTGTTGGACTCACGCAGCCCCATGCTGAGCTCCTCCAGAGCCAAGCCAGAACAAAGAGCCCATTGAGCCGAGCAGAGACATAATGTGGGCCGCCTCTGACAGCACCGAAGATGAAGTCATGAGGTCGCCAAACAGTTAATAACGACGGCCCCATCCTCCAGCTGCACCAAATGTGCATGTACAGTTTTGGTGCCGCTGAGAAAAGTGAGAGAAAACGAGGGTGTCTGCAAGTACGCATGACTGAGTTTCCACAGTCTGCAACGCGTGTGTACATATCTTAGAGCATGTGGACGGACAAAAAGCTTTTAAGGGCATAATGAGATACTCCATGACACCCAAAAATGTGCTCAATCACTGCGTAAATACCACAGAGGAGAGACAAAACCATCAGAGAATTGCACTTTTAGTTTTGGCCTCGCTCCAGCTGCAATGCAGAACACCCACCCCACCACCACCACCACAACCACCTCCCCCCCTTCTTCCTCATTGGAGTCTGTCTGGCGCAAAGTCTGACATGAGACACATCTCCCCGGGACCGGAGCTGTCGCTGCAAGGCCCACACTCTGAACATCATTAGACTCACAGCTCCAGGTGAGATCATGCAGGGTAGCAAAGACCGGAAGATCCAAGTGTATTTGTGTCTGTGCAAAAGCACGCATGCTGGAGATCTGGTTCAAGCATTCATCTCCATGCCACTGAATGACCGTGGCCTATTAAAATGCCTTTACAGGACCACTTGCTTGTCAAGAGGCCTCCGGGCTGAGTTGTGCGCGGGATAGGGGAGGGAGGCAGAGCGGGCGGGAGGCGGGAATGGTGAAAGACAGCTATGCAATTGATTAACATTAGAAGGACTTGCTCAAGTTCAAATTGCACGACCTCCTCTGCTGTAAGCTACAGACGTTTGTTTCCCCGCAAGTAGAAAGCTTCTTTCAAACCCTGTCTGTGCTACACATCTGAGTTCAATTCTCCGCATGCCCTCACTCTGAAAATCAATTCCTCCTCCTCTCCTCTGCTCTTTTCCTCCAGGTCTGCGAACAGACCAGGGCGAAGGGATTACACTGTCCCTCCCCAGATCCGAGCAAGACAACAAATGGTTCTTATCAACTGACACCCCCTCTGCCGTCCAGAAAGAAAAGGCAGAAAAACTGGCCAAGCCGCTTCAGCACGGATGTGTTCTCTGGGTTCTGTCTGCCAATCGTGGCAACTCTTTTCACACTTAAAGCCTGAGCTATTTACCAGAGCCCTGGGAGAATACGTGCACAGCACCGGAGGGTGGGAAGAACTGAGGGGAGAGAGTTGCTGCTTCTCAACCTCTGCTTCTAATCAATCACCAGAAATCACTGCCATGGTTTATGGCCTTTGATCCTAGCTCCTCTTTCGCACTGGAAGGGAGAGAGTTGGGCAGAGAAAGGGGAGGGAAAGCACAGGGAAGGGTGAGAGTCAAGGCCCAGAGGGTGTAGAGGTCAGGGGAGAGAGATTAGGGAGTACAGAGCCTTTTGCGCTCTCAAATCTGAAAGCATGTCTTGATTTAATCCAGTGAGTTTAGAGCGCAGAGCAGCAAATGGCCTGGAAATATCTTTCATGCAAAAAGCTAATTATAAAAGGCAGTAAGTACCTCACAAAGGTAAAGAATATAAAATATATTTAAAAAAAACTGACTCTAGCTCTTTGTGCACATAACATATGATTTCACAACTCTATAATATATTAATAATTTTATATTTTTTGGCTTATTTATGTATTTATTTTGCAGAAAACAAAGAATCCACAGGTTATTCATAAGCCAACTAGCTGGTATTATTTCTGAAAATGTTTCACTGTGCATAATAAATACATCTTTGTAAATAAAATCAAACTATACAGACAATATCGAAGCCTATTTTTCTTTTATATAAAATCCAACCCTGGTGGCAAGGCCACTAGTTGCCCCTTCATCCAAAGAGAAGAGAGCAAACAAACCAAACAGAGAAAAACACGCCACAATAAATCCTCCCGGTCGGGTCGTGACACTCCTGCTTTGTTCCTCCTGGCAGGTGGGAGGCCACTGATGCCTCCCGACAAATGGGCAGAATGGTAGAATAATCAACTACTGTTTCCCCACTTTATTGGTTTATGGGTTTACGGGTTTACGAGGCCGCCGGCCTCGCACTCTGAGGGGAGCAGCAGGAGCCAGCAGGACCTTAGATACAGCAGATTGAAGCTGGTCAATACGCACCAATCCTCTCTCATGAGACAAGCTGATCTGTCATTAAATGGCTGGTCATTGGTTTAGACTTGCATGACCTTTGACCCCTGGGCCTTTCTGGTAAAAATGACCTCGGGTTTGTTTTTGTTTTTTTAAGGAGCCGCTGTGACACGAACTCTCACAACATATTAAAAATCTAAGACTTGAGATGTATGCATGCCATGAATTCGAAATCATTTAACTACAATTTGTTTTAGTATCTAAAGATACACACACATAAAAAAATACCCCACAGAATTCAGCATCATTGCTGAAAGACAACATTAACGTTAAAAACAATACTGAGATTTTTAACAAAAGCTGAGATTGCCAAACTTACTCGAAGATAAGGAAAAGGGGTAACCTTATCTAATACGGTTTGCAGACTTCCTGGTTTAGACTATTGCTGTGCATTCACTCAGTTTCCTTTGCAAATCGGTAAAAACATGTGGCTTATTCAGAGATGCTTCTATTGATTATCATTTCCTGTTTTTGTTTTTTGCCCTGTCTCTTGTCTTTGTGGTGGATCTCAGCAGTTGCTATATTAAGTCCAGTGTTGTTGTAACAGCTGGCTAGCACAAAAAGAAGATCTACATTGTAATTAAGTTGATTTTTGTTCTATCTACAACAAGTAGCACTAAGTGGAAAAAAAAAAAAAGATGCAATTCCACTACAGCTAAATTGTGGTGGCACCACTGCAGTGTTCAGAAGTCTTGAGGCGGCGGCTTATATGCATCCTCCAGCAGTGAGGGAGCAGCGAAGCCCCAGCAGGCAGATCTGGGCAGGCAGAAGTGTGCCAGACGAGAGAGGCCAGGCAACGCTGGAGTGGGTTGGGCTGCTGAGGTTCCCCTCCGCCCTGAGTAGCAGCGAGGCTAAGCTAATCCTGCGCCTCAGGCCCCTGTGAGGTGGCTCTGCCAAAGTCTGTCCTCCTGCTGCTGCAGGAAATTGCCTTCAGTGCAGAAGTCCATGAAATGGCTATGGCTCACCAGTGAAGGCAAAGCACATCCGCCTCGTGTGCACATGGTGATTTTACAATTCTACAGGTAGCTTCAATATTTATCTTTGAAAGCTCATAATGTACTATCATAAAAGAGCATGCTATGGTTACATTTTGTCACCTTCTATGTATACCTTCTAATTCTAACACAATGTGTTTTTATGCATTTCTATGTATTATGCATGTAGCATACAGCGGTCGTTTGACACTTAAAGCCACTTTTCCTGTGTGGGGCTGCATGTCAGGGTCTATAACGCCTCCTCCATTGTGCTGTTTGACCCACGGGCCAGGCAGCGCTCCCATGAGGTCCCTTATCCCTCCATCAGTTCTTTCTCATTAGCTCCCACAGGCAGAGCCCCCAGCAGGATAACATGAAGAGGCCCCTGCCTTCCTCTTTGGTCCCCATAAAAAAAACATATAGCACAAATACAGATGACACAGATCACCTTTTAGGAAAAGAAAAAAAAACAACAGTTCAAGAAAACAGCACTTAAAATATTTAAGGAATCAATCCTCCCGTTAGATCTCCTCATTATGCTGAGTCATCTGATAACAGTTATAGTCAGGCTGTGTTTGAGTGTTCCTATTAAATTTATGCATTCATGAATAACTTTCCTTTATGGTAGGTATTGTTCTTTTTGTGTGTGTGTGTGAGTTTGTGTGTGTGTGTGTGTGTGTGTGTGTGTGGGGGGGGGGGGGGGGGGGGATAAGCAGCAGGGACAAAAAAGTGGAAAGCAGAGGTGACAGCATGAGGAGGGAGGAGGAGGGGGAGGAGATGGGGCAGGACACAGTGGAGAAACAGTTGATTATGAGTCCCATCAAGTGATCAATGATTTCATTAATAAGACGGATCATGCGGCTGTCATAGCTGTGACAAGGGCTGAGGGATGATCCGCTCCCAGTGCTCCATTTCAAGCCTCCCTCCCTCCCTGTCCTTCCAATGTTGCCTCCCTCTGCCAACGACAAGGGAACGCCAAGGAAAGAAAAAAAAGGGGGGCTGGGTGTTCGTGGGGATGGAGGGAGGAGGGGGTTAGTCATGAGGGAGGGAGCAAATGGAGAGGGGGGAGAAGAGGGAGGAAGAAAAGTGAAAATCCATTTTGAAACCCATTTTCAATTAGGGGTCCACAAGCTGTTATCACAGGTGTCCCAGAATGGGGGCCCGTAAGTGAAAATGTCTCCTATCCGTTTCTGAAATGAAACCTTATCTGGGAGGCACAAAGATGGCGGGGACAGCGTATCTGTAAATTACTTTCCATCCCTGCTGTTAACGGGAACTTTATTTCTGTCAGATGACATTCCCCTCTATTTACTGTTGATCATTTAAATGGCTGCCTAAAAAGAAGGAGGCCCCTCACTCTTCCTCTATCACCCCCCCTCCTCACCCATCTCTCTGTATCATTCAACCTTGTCTGCCCATCTCAAGATTTTTTTCCTTTTTTTTCAGTGTAGTCAAGTGCTCCTTTTCTTCTTTAAACACTTTAGCCACGCTCTCCATTTGCTTGGGGATTTCTGCAGTAACCTACACGAAAGCCTAACATTTGTTGCCCTTTAAGGCTTAACTTGTTTGCCTTCTGAGACCCTCACTCTCTCACCCTTTTAAGCACGCCCATTAAAGCATCCCAACTCGCCCACTTAATAACATGCTTTGCAGAGGCTCTGCAGTCGAAGCGGCGTTCACTGACAATCTTCTAAACTGAGCCCGCTTTTTCAATTCCCATCCTATTATTTACACTCGCTCCCTCTCCTTCCCTGGATCGGCAGCACTCATATCATAAACGTCCAACCAACCAGAAACTTTTACTATTCTTTTTCTCCTTTGCAAATAACCAGTCCTTTAGCTCCCCCACCCTGTTATTTATTTTATTTTTTTTATTAGCAAATTATCCCATGACGACAGGATTTATCCAACCAAGGAGCATGGACATCTTTTTTTTAATCGTAGGACCTAACAAAAGAATCAAGGGACTTTGTGGTCCACCTGCCTGCTGAATGATGAGGATTGGCAGGGAGAGACACCCCCACCCCCCACCCCCCTTCATCCCCACCCCCCCTCATCTCCAAACCCCTCCTAAAGAGCACCAATCACAGCATTGTTGTGGCACAGTCGGCTCTTTTGAGCTGTCACTGCTAAAAGGAGGGGACACAGAGATGAATGGTACACAGGATGAAGCCACCATTTAGCTAACCATGTGGGAACGCTCTACCAAGACTCAATAATTACTCCGGGGCCTGTTCATCCCGGACAAACCCAACTATGGAGAAGAGAGCAAAGGAGCAAGGAATGCTTAAGTTGGGAATTATCGCTGCAGTGCACACGAAGGGAGGATTTTGCAGCTTAAGGTTATCATCACTAATAAGCTCTGATCAGATCAATACCCGTTTCCGAGCTGATTCACGGTCACAGAAGACGTCTGTGCTTCCTGGTAGCAGAGATATCTTTGGAAACATGCGCACTAACCAGTCCACCTGCCCTCCCTAATTGTTTTCCACTTTTCACAACTTATCATAGCACGCTATTGCCAGGCACTCCGTGGGGGTTTCTGCTGTGCTGAGATCAGGGGCCGCTACTCTGCCTGACGGGGGGAAATATTTTGCCGGCCCTTCATAAGATGAACCAGTCACTGGGGTTCCACAGCTGCTCACAATTACCTTTTGTTTGGATGGATGCATTGGGGCAGGGGCTACGAGGGTTAAAGTTGAGGCGAGTGTAGGGTTACACCTGATAAGAGGTTATGAGTTCTGGGGCCGAATGGGGAATGTGCTGTAATTATAACCACACAAAGAATGTGTAAGCTATCTTATGATTCAAAGAGAGAGATTGAGATCTAAAAGGGACCTTTCTCTACAGATAAGTATCATCCCTCCCCTCGTCAAGTGAGTTATGGGACTACTGTATTTTAGGGAGTGCAAAGTCGTAGCACGCCCTGTGACGTGGCAAACGGGAGATTTTTAAGACAAAGCTTGCGCCGTTTAGAGCTGTAATTATCAGCACATTACTAAGAAAAATCCACAATCACGGTTCCAAATTACAGCCATGCTTTTTCCGTAGTAAACTTTTTCTTACTGTCCCTTTAATGAATGAAACAGAGCCAGCCATCTGGGAATGAGTAAGAGTGAGAGTGTTCCCAAGATGCTTCAGGATGCATTAGCTTACCTACTTCCTGTGATAACTTCCATATGGAGAGCAAGTCACAGCGACTTATTTACCCCTTCCTAGACTGTTTGTCTTCCGTTCACACTTGGAATGATCATGTTTGACATCAGCAGAATGAAGAGGAAGTCACAAAACACTCTATCAGGCCACCAGCTCTGCCTCCGAGAGTCAAATCTCCATACCCCCAAAAACCTTCCAAATCCTCTCACTGCTAATGAGCGCAGCTGCAGCTTAGGCCATGGTGATCTCAGCTCCAATTTTGTTATGACTTTCATTTGAACAAAAGAAAAAGTCTAATATTTCTACTCCAAGGCTCAGAACTGGGAATGAAAGGCTGAATGACGACAAGCTTAATTAAGCGCAAGCTCCGTGCAGCTTTTAATAGCAAGTGTTAAAGACATTGCTAAGTAAACATGTCAAAGTTGCTACCAGTGAGCATTGTATTTGACTCACTGTTAGCCATGAAAATAAAGAAAGAGTTATGTCAAAAAAACAGTGGGTGTCTAAATCTTTAGATGGTCGTTTAAGTCCTATAATACTCGTTGGACTGCCGGTTAGTTCAGTGGCCCTACAGCTCGAACATGTTGAGTGATGGTCGCTGATACATATAGACTGTAGATAGAAGATGGATGTAGACACCATCACGTCACCCTTTGTGGACTTTATTGTGACCTTGCAGCAGTCATTGTTGTGATTTCATGGACCAATATGTCATCGTATGTCTTTGTTATTAGCTAGTACAAGCTAGCTTGTTAGCAAAGTGCATCCATTGCCTGAAAGGATGCATCACACAGAAACAGATACCTGCTAACTAATGCTAAGTTAGATACAAATAAAATACATGCATAAAAACTGGAACACTGACTACTTTGTTGGCCTGTTAGTACAAGTAGCTTCATTTATGACTAGCAGACAGGTAGCGGTTACATAGTGGCCTAGCGGGAAAGTGGTAAAGAAATCAAATATGGGAGTGAAAACAAAAGTCATCCAAAGGTTTTGCACCGTCAAAGGCAGCTGCGGGTGCCTTTGGTTTCAGACTATAATACTGGACCTTTTTTTCTACGAAGGTTTGAACTTTGAGAGTATTTAAACAAGAGAGAAAAGCGTGAAAATGTTCATGCCTGTCTGAGAAAAGTTTATAAAGTGTGTAGTGAGGGGTTTTACAGCCTTAAAACATCATTCCTGTAGCACTTCACTTCCTGCGGCGCATGCATTGTAATGTAAATTTTGCTGACAAGTCTGCAAAGTCATAAAAAACAGACATCTTCACAGACCCTCATGCTAACTATCTGATGATGAAATGTACATCATGCAGACCCAAGTGGATCCTATTGGATCCTAGTGAACTTGTGGATGCGGAAAGCATAATCCCAGTATAAGTATTCAAAATGTTAGGCCGTGACACAATTAGAACCAAACCCAACGCTTGCAGTACCTTTTGATACAAACATTCAGAGGTTCTTGTTTCTTTAAGTGTAGTGTATGTAATGAGGCTGCCTGTCAGCAGCAGTCCATTTTAAGTATATGCACTGCCACACTATGCCTATGACTTAAATGACTTCTTAATAAGGAAGTTTATATTTAAGTTCATCAATCATTTTGGGGTTGTTTGTTTTGTTTTTTTACCTTTACCGGGGCATCAAATTTATTATTGAGAACCAAATTTCTCTTTTCCCAAGTACATATCCATATTTCTGCTGTAAAACCCGGTCTTGTAAGTCTAAGACAACTGTAAACCAGTTACAGTTTGGAGCTGGTGGCTATTTTTGGAACTGCAGGCTTTGGCACTTAATTTTTCAGCCAGGAAGTGACATATTGTAACCAAACTCACAGAGGTCTGAAATTCATCTGACCAAAAAATGCTGAATAACAAAAGCTTTTGTGACTCCAGCAAAATAAAACATGAAAATGGATAGGAAATTTTCATTCAGTAGTATGTTCATGCACACATTAGGATAGCATTTGTTATCTGATCTGGTTAACCTGAATGCACTTTTTATTTTCAGTCGTCCCAGCTGAAAAAACAACACCTTAATATAAGTTGTGTGCATTGCATTCCTTCAATTGTGGACTTTTATTACTCAAAGAGTAATCTGACTAATGGGGCGGCTTGTGGCTATATTACGAAAGATCAAAAGGTTATTGGCATAAATTACTGCAGCTCAGTTAGAGGTGACTTGTACCGTTTGAGGTGGTGCTGGAGGCCACTGCTTTCTCACTGATGTCACTTCGTGCTAATGAGCCCTTGGTAGCCACGATGGTCTCCACCCTCTTCTTCTTCTCAGCTGCTGAACTGGCCTGGGACTGGGTTTCCATGACGATTGTTCATTCCTCAAGACCTCATGGAGACGGGATAACTAATGGAGAAAAAACAGAAGATAAACCCGGTGAATGCAAAGATTAAGTATATATTTAGAAGATTAATAAGTTAGCAATAAGTTTACTTTTTCTAATGTTATCTGTAGAATGCTTCAGAAATAGACTGTGAACCCTGTGAGGAAAACTTCAGATCCAGTCCTCCCTTTTCATGGTGCCCAGAGCACACTGAGGGTCAATCCAGGAGCTCACACTGATTTATTTTAACTCAAACCTGCTGGGCTCTGATCTGCTTGTCAGGGGCCTGATTTCCTTCCTCGCTAACTGCGGTTAAATATCCAAAACCAAAATTTAGTGCGACTGTTTTCAGCTGTCACGCTAAACTTCTGACATCTTGTCAAAAACACAACAACTCTATAAACAGAGTGCGGCAGGACATCCCGACTAGGTTTTATATCTCAGAATAGAAGTAAAGGCAGCTTGTGGATATACTGATAATCCCACTCTAGCAGTCTTTCCAAAGAGAAAGGAGAAACCTTAAGGGGATACCACAGAGAGAGAAACATTCACAGTCCTGAAAAAACAAGGGTTGTTTGAAGGCCCTTTTGGGAATATCATGGTGCCGGGCAATTTTTCTTTCAAAGAATAAAGGTGGTTCAAGTTAATACTGTCTGTGGGTTTAGAAGGGGTTCAGCCAACAGTCTAGCAGACATGCTGCTCAGTTCAGCACCTCAGAGGCTGTCTACAAGCTCAACTGTATCTAGGTCATGGAGGTCTCTGATTATGGAGACAACATGGTGATACACCACAACCACTCATTTACACAAAGTATAGGACAGTTTCATTTGGTCCGTTACAAAGCCTTTACTTAGACCCCGTAATTCTTGGATAATTACTGGAAATATTTAGTCTGACTGATTTTCTTTACAATAAAGAGCAGCTAATTACCCAACTGTACTATTTAATTGTCCTCCTCTCTGTAAACACGCATGGATACAAAGGCAGTAAAGTCAGCTGTGATGCAAAGAGAGTAGTGCTGCTCAAAGAAAGAGGGGGGCGAGCTGATTTTTACCAACTCCCCAAGGAAGGAAGGCAAGGGGGAAGTGGTGAGGGGTAAACTTCAGACAAACACTGTGCGCTTTGTTTGTTTTTTTCCCCACCCCCTGAAAAACCAGAGTCTGTCATCCATTCTGACCCGACAACAACATCTGTAAGCAATTGCTGCCTTACAAAAAAAAAGGAGAGGAAAAAAAACACAATGCAATTACACCACTACCAATCAAAACAGAATTAAACAAGAGCTTGTCCTCTAATCACTCCCACATGAATACATGCGTAGCCGTCATCTCCAACCAAAGACATTTTTGTCCTACTTGAACTGATATCATCTCAAATCACTGCTGCATGTGTTTGATAGAGTGAATGCTTTCATTTCTGGGGTGGGGGTTAAGCAGCCTGAGCGAGTTATAATCATTAGAGCGTGTGCAATACATGTACAGTGCTATGACAAGGTATGTTCCTCTTTCCTGATTTCTTAGTTCTTTGCATATTCGTCACACTTATGTGTTTCAGATCGTCAAGCAACGTTTTATATTAAGTAACTTAAGTAAAAATTCAGGTTTTAGATGATGATGATTTTATCCAAACCAAACTGGCTCTGTGTGAAAAAGTAATTGCCCCCTAAACCTAATAACTGGTTGTGCCACCCTTGGCAGCAAGAACTGCAATCAAGAATTACGTTAACTGGCAATGAGTCTTTCACATTACCGTGGAGTAATTTTGGTCCGCTGTTCTTTGTAGAATTGTTTTAATCAGCCACATTAGAGGGTTTTGAGCATGAACAGCTCGTTTTGAGGTTGTGCCAAAGGATCTCAATCTGATTTAACTCAAACTCTCCTGAGGTCACTCCAAAAACTTCACTTTGTTCTGGTTTTTTTGTTTGTTTTTTGTGATATTCAGAGGTGGACTAATCTAAATGCTCTTGAGCTTTCGAGACACAAACTGCTGGCCGGATATTCTCCGGGAGCAGAATCCATGTTTCCATCAATTACAGGAAGTCCTGAAGCAGCAAAGCAGCACCAGGCCATCACACTACCACCACCATGTTTGATTGTTGGTGTGATAATATTTTTTATTAAATGCTGTGTTAGTTTGATCCCAAATGGAGTGGAATCAAAACCTTCCAACGAGTTCAGCGTTCGTCTTGTCATTCCACAGAACATTTTCCCACATTTTTCTTGGAAATCATCAAGATGTTTTTGGCAGACTTCGTGTTTGTTTTTGTCAGCAGTGGTTGTTTCTCTGGAATCTCCCATGGATGCCATTTTTTCCCCAGTTTCTTTCTTATTGAATCATGAACTTTGACCTTAACTGAGAGACGTGAGGCCTGCAGTTTGTTAGATGTTGTTCTTGGTTCTTTTGTGACCTCCTGGTTGAGTCATCGATATTAAATTTTGGTAGGTTTCACCATTGTTTCAAGTTTTCTTCATTTGTGAAGTATACTTGAGAGCCATGATGTTATGATTTTTGAGATCTTTTAAACAACTTTACTTTCTCACACAGGTTCTGTTTAAATGAGTTCTTGATCAACAGGTGTGGGGTTAATCAGGTCTGAGACTGGCTAGTGAATTTGAAGTCTTTCTTTCTAAAAAATGTGGTTAATCTCACTTAATTCATGATTTAACAAAGTGAGATAATTACTTTTTCACATAAGCTCAGGTAGGTTTGGACAGAAAAAACAGTATTTTGTATTTACTCAGGTTATCTTCGTCGAATATAAAATTTGTTTGTTGATCTGAAACATTTAAGTGTGAGAACTGTGCAAAAGACATCAGGAAGGGGCAAGTACTTTTTCGTGGCACTGTGCATTCATATTAAGTTCGTGGGTGCCACTCGTTCACTTCATCAGCATAAAGTCAAACAAGAGCACGGTGAGAGAAAACTTCACCATTGCCCCGGTGAAACTGTCATTACATCATCTGTACAGCTGAACTTGGGTAAAATCAGTGAAGGAGAAAAGAACAAGAGGAGTCCTGAGCTCCCGACATGCTCGTGTGCCTAGCTCACATAAACATGTGTGTATTCCTATCACACCCCAGGTGAGTCAGACCAAAGCAAATGAGCTGAAAGTGCAGTAAATATGAGGTTCTGGATTGGGGATCATACCAGAAGGGGGGTGGCTGAGGAGAAAGCGGGGCATTCCACTGGTCGGGCAAATATTCACAAGTCCAAGCCACTGAAGCGTGTCTGACGGGCCTTTTGTGCTCCACAAGGCAGGCCACAGTTCCAAAGCAGCAATTAAAAGCAGGACCTTTTCACCCATAATCCCTCTGACCTGGACGCCCACACCCAGTCGTGCAGATGTTGCTGTCTGTGCCCTCGTTTTTCGTGCTTGCTCATTTTTACCCCATCCACAAACACTCAAAATCATACCCTCACATAGACACATCAGTCTATGTTTAGAGAAAATTTACAGCTTTTTTTTCCCTTAACGTAAAATGTCAAAAGAAGTTTTAATTTGCCATTTGGCCCTTTGACCCCCTCGCAAGAAATCACGTTGCTACATTTACACTGTGCATCACAGAGATAATCACCTGTACGTGGACTTTCTTACAGCCCCACAGTTGTCTCCACAGATCCCTGGCACATACAGAATGACTCACAAGTAGGCGCTGGATGCCGTTGTTAGTCAGAATAAATCTTAATTTCACATTAATGTTTCTGCCATTGAAATGTCCTACACCCAATTAGAAAAACGAGGGTGTATCATTATTTGCGTTCAACTGTAATCCCTCCGCACAGAAAGGGAGGCGATTAAACAGGTTTAAAATGCCACAATTCAAAGTGTTCCCTCTGAAAAAAATGAAAAAAAAATCTTATTTTATAAGCACATTAAGCAAATCAATTTAACATAAATTATACGCTTCGGTGAAAAAGGCACTGAGTTGAAAGTCATCTGCAAATTGTACACATCAAAGTGAACACACTAAAATAAACTTTTGCCTTTGATAGAAAAAAAACTGTTTGCTTTCTTTCACGCAGGCTTAAACGAGCACTAATGCTATCAAAAAATCACCGCTGTTTGTTATTTAAAGCCTGCAACTTCACAAGTTTAATTTTATAAAGCTGCTTTAGGTGTACCTGCGTGCTCTCATCAGGAACACATTTGCAATTGCATGGCACACGCACTTACACATGCACGCACACAATCAAAAACTGGAGGACATTTATATATAAACTCTTGAAGTGTCTTCTTAGATTTGGCAACACCCCCCCCCCCTCACAGACAGGGTACTGTATTTGTGTTCATTTCATTAGGGCGACTGTTCAGTGTCGAGGGCCCCCCGAGGGGGAGACTGGCAGCACCGCAGCATTCATCATCATTACATCAGCGACCACCGAGATCTGCTATCTTAGGCTTATCAACACTGCACAAACGCACCGCGGCGCAGCGAGTTAGAGGGGAGAGATGGGAGATGGAGACGATTGAGGGAGATTGTGAGCAAAAGTGGGATAAGGGAGAAAATGAATGGAGAAAGGGAGGAGTGTGAGACTGAGACTATACGTGCACGTGTGTACGGGTGTTCACGTATGCACGCATGCGTCCGTGTGCACCTCACTGCGCCCCTGCGTGCCTGCACATGTTTTCCTGCATGCACAATGTGTGTTTTGCACGTCGCGCAGCTATGCCAACAATATTAAAAGCTCCTTCACAGCTGGAACAACTAAAACACTGAGGGGCGAAGAAGAAGAGGGAGGAGGAGGAGTGTGAGCCCTTCGGCGAGATTAGCTGAATCTAGCAATAAAACAAAGTGTGCTTCCTATGGACTGCATGTGTTTGCATTGGATCAGGTCAGTGTGAGGGGATGAGATGCCTTAAGGAGACTGTAGAGGTTCTCGGTGGTGGTTAGAGGACCTGTAATGGGTTCAAAACCCCTACTGAGGAGGCGCAATAGCTTCACATGCTTAGGCCTCGTGTTCAATACTGCACTTTTACAGCATGCCCTTGGCCCTGAAGGGCAAAGGGGAAGGGGCTGGGGGGGATTTGGGGGCTGTGGCTCTCATTCACCAGCAAAAACTTAACATTGTGCCCAGATGGCACTAAGTCTGGCCTACAGCTGATGGGGACCAGACTCTCAAGTAAGGGCCATTTAGCAAGAATTAGTCACACTCTGACACACACACACACACACACACATATCCAATCCCAGATACACACATGCAAACTGGTTTAGTGCTTGATCTTCTCACCCTTTTTGTGCAGTGTGGCATGTCTGAGTCATTAAGTTTGTTAGTCATTTACACGTTACTGTGTCACGTGTGAGTTCAGCTTTTTCTAGTTACACTGCAAAGCTTTATTGAGACTACTTATGAATGACAATTTGATGTTTTTGTACATTTTAAACATACTGATGTTCATGATTTATCTTTATATTAAAGATACGTGGTCTTAAAAGCATCCCATCAGCAAAAAAACAGCTTTCTACCACAAGTGTATTGCACAACAATTAGAAAATGGAAAGCCTGTTTCAAATGAAGACTGATTTTATTTGTATTTTATTTCCAAGGACAAACAGTGCAACAACACAGAGCATCAGTAGCTTTCACCACAGTTAATAAGATTATCCTCGCATGCGTCTTGGTCCCTCAGACCTCTCCATTTAAGATGCTTTGGAGGGCTGGTGAGGGACCTTGTGTGTTGCACAGCAGAATGAGCCGAGCGCATCTTACATTCCTGGGTAACAAACCCACACGATGTAATCACGACGCTTACACGACGCCTCTTTTGCGCTCGCTACCCAGTAGATAAGGGGCAAATAAAGCGAGCGCCACAATGGAAGCCTTGCTCCTTTTCCCCACAGCCCCATGCTTATTAGATTGTTTATTTATATATTTTTGACTTTGCATTTGTTCACGAACCACTTGTTTCAGGGCAAGTGGGGCTGTGACAACTGAGACAATGGATAATACGGGCAGCTTTGATGCTGCGGTGGCCCAGTTATGCAGTATCGGTTTCCCTTGTTCCTACTTTATCCATTTTCTTCCCATGCTAAAACACAGAGCCTTTGTTTGATCAGACACTTTTTCTGATTCTTAAGGAGAAGGAAAAGATGCTTGTTCAGCCGATTACTGAAGCCTTTCGCAGACAATGCAAACTAATACTTCAGCAAAATATCCCAAAGGTCCTTGAAAAGAAGAGAAAATGCTAGACTTGTTTTTTTTTTTACTGCACACCTTATTTTTTATCTAAAGTTTTCAAACTAATTGTTGCCAACTGCAGCAGCCCGCTACACTCTTAGCTAAGTTTTCCATTCAATTAGCCCGTGCACATGGCAGATATTTTAAAGCACAGGAGAACGGGCCTCCAAACTGCAGCGAGAACAGCTCTGTGTCTGTGGAGGCATTCTTCATACATGTCATTAAAAGGCACTCTACGCTATGCCACAACCAGAGACGCAAGAACAGCATCCTTCGCTGTGCTTTCACAGCAAAAAAAAAAAAAGTAAATGTTAAACAGCGGCTGTATGTAACCCATGTGTATGTGAACACGGCACGGGAGGAAAAGAGGAAATGTTTCGAGTAGATTTGACAGTATGCGAGACCGGCTGTGTAACAGTATGTATGGACGTGGATGCATATGTTTCTCTACATCCCTTTCAATATGCAAGCGCAATCACTGTGTGTAGAACATGAGCAAGAGAGGGGGGGTGCCCAAGGGAGGGGATGAGTGGAGGAAGTGAAATTCCTCCTCACACACATCTTTCTCTCTGCCTCTGTGCTCAGAGGAGGATCAAGCAGATGGAGGGTCCTGTGTAAGTGGAGTGGCAGCACGTATGATTTTGACAGTAGATCTTCCACTTAGCCCAGGGGACTGTAGAATACACTCCTCTTATCCTCTGCACCCCAGACAGAAGTCAAACCAGCGCTGTTTGCAGCAGCTGAACTACCGAGTGCAATCCGATGGCTGTACAGCTACAGGTTAGAGTGTTATTGTGAAGCTGTCCTGCCCACTCGGACTTGAATTTCCTCCTCTTTTCAGTTCAGTTTTCCTCCTTTCTCATTTTGCTCGCACTCCCTTTCTTTCCCTCCCTCCTTGCTTTCCTTCATTCCACTGTGTCATTGGAATAAGTGTTGAAGTGGAATGAGTCAGTGCCGCAATGTGATTAATGACGTGCTCTGGCGTCTCCGGGGCCGAACGCTAAAAACAGCCAGGGGGCAGCGTGATAATGCACAATAATAAAGCCAGCAGACAATCAGCCAGGCAAAGCAAGGCCTATTAGCTAGCCCCATCAGGACGGCTAAGTGAGAAATTAGCCCTTCCCAAGCTTCGCCGCAATTCATCAATTGCCGCGCCTGAATCCCCCCTCAAGAAGTCATAATGTTTACTTAAAGACTGGCCTCGATGCCCCAGCGGCGAGCTTTATTGGCTCTTATTAATTCCCGCCCTGGCCCTCGCGGCCATGCCATTTAAACCGAATTAAAGGGGTGAAAATTGGATGAGATGAAGTTGTCTTGGTGTTGGGCTCTCGTATGATAAAGCCGGACGTTAACGGAGGAAGACTTGGAAAAAAAAAATAAGGAGGGAGGGAGAGAGGGAGGGCAAACAAATCGGCATGTAAAGGAATGCTGAATGAGGCTGTCCAGAAATGTGCCACAGTCAGTCAAAGGAATGCATGGAGAAAAGGAGGAGCACTGCTTTAATGCTAGACTTCCTGTGTAGATGGGAAGTGATCCAAAAGGGTAGCACTGAGTCACATATTCCACAGATGGAGAAAATTATTAGGATTTTTTTTGTTTGTTTGCTTGTTTGTGGCTTTGCATTTATCTTCCATCACAAGTCATTAAAAAATACCTTAAAATAGGGTCAGCACTTCAACCTTAATTCAACATGTCAGTAATAGACAGGAAAAAAGAGGCGAGGGAATGAACTCACATGTGCAGGCTTAAACTAGCAGGACTCTTAAGCACGCTACCTTTGTCATTACTGATTACACCATAGTTGAGAATATCTTATTTAAAAAAAACCATGCATGCTAAATCTGTGAGTCTAGATCCTTAAAAGTTTGCATTTCGGACTCCTTATCAGACAGGATGAGCAATATGAGGAGTCCTCCTGATTTTTAAAAACTTTCCCAAACTTTACACTCTACCCGAGTAATTAATACATCCTAAAAAAATTAATAAATAAATAACCAGTGTAGTCTCTATTGTCATATATTTCTCTGACAGTTGCTGCTTGCAAAGTTTCCACCTCAGTTTTTTAAGTGCAGTTGCACTGAGCCCTGCGTTGCCGTAAGTGCAAGTATACAAGTTAAGAGTCTCATCTATGCGAGCTGTGAGTCTGTGTTGCTGGATCGGCGGCAGGTGAGGGTGTTCTATAGAGCAGTGTGGAGTGTACCGCAGCGGAGGTGTGAGATCAAAGACAGCTGAAGCTCAGAGGGAGTCCCAAAGACTTCTAGCTCCCTGACGGCTCTCCCCACGGCAGCGTCGGGAGACAACTCTCTCCCTTCACTTTCATATCAGCCACAGATTCCCCACCACCACCACCACTACCTCTCCCTGCACGGGCTCATAGGCTCCACACATGCACACACACACACACACACACACACACACACACACACACACACACACACACACACACACACACACACACACACACACAGGCAGTCTCCGAGGATTTGCTAGTGCTGCCAAACCTGTATCCCACCACCTACAGCAACACTCCTACACACGGAAGCGCGCACGCACACTGCTGCGCGCCAGAAACCCGTGCATCAAAAACACACAGGATTTTGAAACACCGAGTTCGGAAGAAACTCTCAGCCCAGTGAGAAAGACTCACGCAACTCAAATACCAAGGCAATATCACACGGCACGACGCCGGGATGAGATGCCTTAACCTAACAGTACTGCCGAGTGTTCGTGGAAATAAAACTTCCCATAAACTCCAAAGAGAGCAGGCACAAAATGGCCCCCTGAAAATCCCCAGCATAGAAACCGAGGAACAAGACTTGTCGTTAGACAGACAGCCCCCCCCCCCCCCCCCCCCCCCCCCCGCCTGCCAACTTGATTGTGAAGAAGCCAAACATCTGGGTGTATTTACTTCATTCAGCTGTTAGCAACCCCACCTCAAATAAATCTGGGAGCTATAACGCCATTTCTCAGGACAGCTCCTAAACAAACACACTCGGCTCGCTCACCGCCGCATGTTCGAGCGTCTCCAGCAGCCCGGCAAACGCAGGCAAATACATTTGCGAGGAGGAGGAGGAGGCCTTAATTGGAGCGTTTGACGGGCGCCTGGGGTTAATTGGGAAGCATGGAGAGCAGCTGGCTCCACCGTGGAAGTTGAGACAGGGATAATAAGTTCACCCTTTGCAGGAGAGACAGTTGGTGATGAATCAGATCAGAGGAACAGTGTACTGTAATCATCCTCACATCTCCCCTCCTCCACCTTGCACTACTGACAAGCAGAGACAACCTGGCTCCCAGCTACGCAATCTGGCACCTATCACACAGGACTGGCAGTCGCAAGGAGATCACCCAGCAATGCTTCACACACACACACCCGCGTGCCCGCACACACACACCTACTCTAACCCGGGGTTCATTCAGCTAATCACTCACACACACAATAATTCTTACCTCTAGGACACGGAACCTAGTTTATCACTTCACCGGTCGATGTATGTAAATCTCTGCAACAATGTGTGTACTAATGGCTTATTACCCTGCGTTAGCTGGTTTGCATTGATCTCTATGCCAGAGGGAGATGGAGAAACTAGAGCAGTTCGCTGCTCATATGTACCAAGCAGGACTATAATCACATTCCAGCTTGTTTCAATAAAAGACAAACATTAACATAAAGCATCTCAAAAAACACGCTAAATAAAAAAAACCTTCACCCCATCAGTGTGTGCAAGAAAAAAGGGATGGGGAAAAAACTTTCCTGGATTACAGGGTAATCAGGGCCATATGGGATGGTTCTGGGTAACTTTGTGTGTTGCTCTGAAGTGCACGACTTGTGTTTGTCTTTGCACATTATGACTTTCTGAATAAGAAAACTTTTTTGTTTTTTACAGAGGATGAAAATGCTCAGCGATTGCACATAAAGAAAAAGAAAGTAGCAGCAGCAGCAGATAAAGGGTTTAGCTTTAACACCAAACTCAGTTCCTTCGGCTGGGAGGGTGGCTGAGGGAGCATTTGGAGCTGAAGGAAGCCCAGGTAGAGTCATAGGCAGTAATGGGAGGAGACAGGGACTTAGGGCGCCACACAAAAGCCAGGCTTTATAAATAATTCCAAAAGCTAACAGGATCCCTTGTATGTGTGAATCTGTGAAATACATTCACACGTGAATGCACACACACCCACAGACACACACACACACACAAACACTGCCACCAGGGGGAATAGGTTATTCACACCGCTCCACTGGGGCTGTTGAGCGTCTGACCTGTCTGGATTGGTAAATTTGACCAAATCTTTTTTGCATAGATGATGCAAAGAAGAAAATAAGTCAGGGAATAGAAAAACAGAAAGGCCCATTTTTCCAAGTCAAACACACACACACACATTTACACACTCACTCATAATGCAGGGCAGCAAAGCACACCGGAGACCTGTCTTGTAAATCTCTTTGTGAAAGCAGCTTTGGGGAGTAGACAGGGGCTTACATACTGAACCCTGAGGTAGAGCTACAGACTCCACTCCCTCTAACCCCCCCACGGTCTTTCTCCCTCTCCCACACACATACTCTGAGCTCCCATGTTCTCTTTTCCTCACTTTCCATCTACCCCACATTTCCTCCACTTTTCTTGCCCTTCTTTCACCTTTTTCACTTGTTCCCTCCCTCCTTCCCTCCCACCGTTCTTCCTTCTCCCCTCTCTCCTCCCCTCTGTCCGACTCGGGCTCCAGAGCGCTGGTCCTTAGCCCCCGCAGGCTCCCGTGGCGTTGCAGTGACTAATGTCCTGCCTTTGCTCAGACAATGAGTTTGAGACTGAGCCGGGAAAGTGTTGAGGAGGGGAAAAAGACTCTTGCACCTTTGACAAATGGAACCCTTCGCACTCCCATGCCCACTGAGGGAGCTTTTACAATGTTGCGCTCCACGCTCCACGTCCTCCAAGGGACGACTGCGACCCACAAAGCCGCATCTGGGGGAACATAATGAATTCTTTGGGAAGTCTAACCTGGCTTTCTTCATGAATAAGATATATTTCCAAAGCATGTCGACCCCTCTTAATAAAAACACCAGTCTGGCAGGAATAGCCAAAGCCGTTTTAGGGCCCCATGTACACGTTAATATTTCTGTTTCTCGATAAATTTTCTCAGGCCTGCTTCTTTCCAGGCCTGTCACTGCAAGGCCAGCCCAACAAATTCCCTGGAAAGTAGAGAGGCCACAGTGACAAACTGTCATTAAAAACGGCTCGAGTCCATCTCTTTCAAGGAACTCAAACTCTTGCTCGCTCCCTCCTTTTCTCCACGCACCCTACCCCCCATGCAAAACTGAAAGGAACCGGGCTTTGTCTGAGGAGCAAAGGAGAGAGGAATCCCCCCCCCCACCCCTCTTCTCTACAACCCTACCTCCCCTCCCAGAACCCTGTTCCTCACTCCCTGCGGAGTATTGTTAAAACACAGCCCCCTCTCTTTCCGTGGCCCGGGCTCTTAAAACAGCGTGCTTTGCATGAGAAAAAACGATTAGTCTTCAAATGCTGCGCTGTCAAAGGAGGGCTCTTTCAGGTTCGGGTAGAAATTTGCTCAGATAGTAGAGTTCCCCTTTTGTTTTTCCAAGATGAGGCATTATTAGAGCCAGAGTCTGTTAGCATTCATTACTGAAAAGAACACACTAAAGGGGTTTATTTGGGATACCCGCCCCACACGCCCCTCCTTTTCCAACTTGCCCCAAGTCCACGGCAGACGGAAACGAAGGCGGCAGAGCGGGTAAAGAGGTACTCATCTAAAACATGTTTGGAGAGCAAAGAGAATGTCTGGGCCTGCTCTTCTTTCAGGTATTAACCTTGGGATTTATATGTGACATCCAAACAACAGACACCCCCTTGACCTCCACTCGGGGACTCACCAAAGCTCGGCGATAACTCCCACTGAAAGACAACTACAAGCAGCACGGGGCTGCAAACACACAGCGCGAGCATCGTTGCATGACAACACATAACTTAATTACTGCTGTGAGTGCAGGTGTTTTGTGCAACAAAATGCACTACACAGGGCTCAGTTTAAACAGTTATGGCAGAGGGAAAAAAATTAGTGCCCAAACTGATGCCTCGGTGCAGCCTAGCCCCACACGTCAAGAAGCAGCGGTACGTGACGGATCATTGTTCACAGCAAGCGGCCAGTTCATCTGTCTCCCAATCGCCACCCTTGACAGGAAAGCACAGACCCCCTCACGGATGCCACAACCGGCTCCCATCAAAGCTGACACAATGCCACATCTGCACTAAGAAAGAGCCCCCACCAAACCCGCCACCGCCCCGGAGCCCCAGGAAACTGTCTCTTTAGGCGCACAAACTTTACACACAAACAAATGGGCCCCCGGACTAAAAGCACTTCAACTCTCGCTGCTACACTTCACACGGCGGACTTAAAGACATTTTTACAGCAGCTACAGCAAACAGAGGAGGAGATGAGCGGCAGTCACACGCAGGCGTGACCTGTCCGCTTCTCTTCCAAAGTGTGCGAGAAAAGAAAACACCAGTCACGAGCTGGCACACCACTGGATCCTCGCACACAAGCCCGCGTTTCTGCCGCAATAAAATTTACCGTCTCCTACAGCAGGCTTTATGTCGAGCTGTCAAACACAGCTTCATCTACCGTAAATCCGAACCACTTGATTCAAATTTATGTGAATGTTTCCCCACCCCCACCATTTTTTTTTATTGCCGTTTTCTTCACCTCACTCTGGGAGGCAAATTGTCAGGTGCAAATGGACTTTCCAAAGGACGAAAGCTATAGCAAAAAAAAACTTTTCCAACTTTTTTTTCCTTTTTATTTTTCATGCAGTTAAAAGACAAAAAAAAGACAGTAAGAAAGAGAACAGCACACACACAAAAACAAAAAACTGTATGAATGAGAGAACAAGAAAGAGAAATAAGAGTGTGAATGAGCACGAGAATGCATGTGCACTCAGAGTACGACTGTTTTTGCTGGCTAGCAAACACCCAAGTGAATTACAATCCCTGAATGCGAGTCATATACATATGTGAAATTACATTTTTCCCTTCTCGAGTCTCATATCGCCTTCATCACTATTTTCCCTCCCCGCCATACGCCTTATCCAAAGACATCACCCCTTGGCTTGAAAGGTGCCTTTAGCAGGCTCCTTGAAACAGCGAGTGAGGGTCCCGCTCTGGGACAATGATGGTTGAGGTGGAGGGGAGCCGGGGGAGCAGGAACACATAGCATATTAAATCTGCTGGCGGAGCTGGGTCGTCCACGCACAGAGCCAGAGAGCCAGATCTGAGGCATGCCCTGAAGGGATGGCTGGGCCTGGGGATTAGGAGGCCAAGGAGAAGCCCTCGCACACCCGAAGACCCCTTCTTGTCTCTGCTCATACGCAAATGCATCCAGACATTTTGACGCTCCTCAGGTTTGCTGTCTCAGCCCAAGTTTTCAGAGCACTCCTCCGTGCCTCACAAACTGCACTTACACACACACACACACATTTCCACCCGCTCTCATGAACAGCCTTTTTTTCCCCTCAATCACTACCTCTGTCTGACTTGTCCTCTTTCTTTCCCCACTGTGTCTGTTTCATTTGATGTCAACATATCAAAGTACCAAATCATCAAAGTAAGAGAGTAAGAGATTTCTTTTGGGGGCCATCTATTCAACTACGCCAGCCGTATGCAAGGAAAGCAACAGCTAATCACAATGTGAGCTGATTTTTATTATTACATAAAATGAAACTGTCAGTTTTATCCTCTCAGGAAGTTTTAGGAAAAGTACAAAAAAGCGAGGGAAAAAAAATCAACGAACCAACAGCAACCTGCAGGAAAACCCACAAAGTGAGCACGATTACACAAAACCCTCACATCTGTGCTCATTATCTAAAGGATAATCAACTTCCCTCACATTACCCTCGTTTTAACAAAACGTTTGCCACCTCTTTGAGTGCTTCAGGTCGTGGCATTAGCACAACAAAACAGCTCATTAGGGCTTCTTGCATACAAACCTGATAACAGGTATACTTCCAACAGGGCAAAAAAGGCCTGAGGACACAAACTGCCTGTAACTGTGAATGTAAGGCCCTTACAAAGAGGAGCAGGCCATACCTCAAAAGCTAATAGCACATCATCTCCCTGCATTAACATGACATCCCCTATTCTGCCAGGTCACCAGGTCACAGGTGTCCTCGGCCAACGTCCCCATGCATAAAAGAGAAATTTTTAAAGTTGAGATAAAGCAGCACGCTGCTGCCGCCGCCGCTGATATCTGACGGACCGATTCCTGCAGAGGGAAACGTTATCCGCCTTTTCCTCGCGCGTGGAGTTATGAAGCACAGAGCGGCAACGATACATCTTTCCTGGCTACAGTAAGCGAATGGCTCTAAGTTGTGCATCTCATTCCAGAAGATTAGCATCTTAAACAGTGCTGCATTCATCCTTGCTGCTGCATTGTAATGAGACAAAGTCCTTTATTTGGAAAAGGTGCACCACTTTCAGATAGTATCGTGCGAAAGCAGAAGCAGCAAAATTAGATATACACACAGACAGTGTGCAGATTTATCTTTTACAATTTTTCACAAGGTAGACTTCCTTTCTTATGATTTATTATTTATTAGATATTTGGAAAATATATATTACATACATTAGATTATTGTGTAACTATAGAAATTGAAGCCATTGTTTTTTAATTGATTTAACCATTTAAAAATGTTACATATTTTGATCTATCAGCACTGAATTGTTGATTAATCGTCAAATTTAAATGTGATGTCTTATACTGAAAATAAAATGACAAGGGCCTCCTATGATGATATACAGGGAACAATATTTATCGGTGTAATTTTTTTAATTACCAGTATCATCTCAAAATGCTTAATTAAGAAGTCACACGCCATAAAAATGCATAAATACATGCAAACAAAATTTAATTACAAATTGTCCTCAAGTTGTCATTTTAAAAATAAAGCTTAGGCCTAAAATTTTCAGATTTTTAAGGCCTGACTTGTCTGCTTTTATTTTTTTAACTGAGTGCAGTGGTAAATTTTCCAGCTTCAGCCCTGCGAATGTTATTTTGTTATTATCAATAAAATAGAATGGGGGAAATATTAAATGACAGTTTATGTGACAGTGCCTATTTTATTTTATTGGACAAATGTTACCAAGACCTGCAAAAGCCCCGCTCAAAGCCAAATGCTCAGACAAGATGAACGATGAGAGCAACCTTATAAAAAAACACCCAAAAGGAGATTTTTTTTTTTTTTATCTGTGTGTCCTGTTAAACATCTTATTTCGCATGCGTTCGCTCGCTGCTCCGTCTCAAGGCAGCCAAACCTCCGTTAATAATTTGCCATGTGCCAAAAAAAAGAAAAAAGAAAACCCACACACACATACACAACACTCACAAAAAAAGGGAGGATTTGAGCTGCACCGCATGGCTGAGCACCTCGGACCCTCGTCGTCTGTATGAAACCCGAGAGCAGAGGAGCAGATAAAATGTGGAACAGCTGGCGAGGAACAGGAGGGAAAGTTTCAAACAAATATCTGCACATGTGGAGGCTCGAGGGTGGGGGGGGGCTCCCAAACGTTTTCATGTCCTGGACCCCCAAAATGAACACACCAGACTTCTGTTCCCCTGTTCCCACATTTTTTTTAAATCTGCACAAGCCCATGTGAGAGCTTTCTATTCTTCTTCTTCTTCTTCCTATAATTATTATTATTGATGTAACTTTTTAAATGACACCTTGCATGTGAAGTATATCCATCACTTTTTAAATACTAACAAACTCTAATCAACTAAAATACAGAGGATTTATGCTTTATTTAATTTTGCTTGGGTCCCCCATAAAACCTCCCCCATGGACCCCTGCAGGGCCACAGACCTCAGTGTAATGGGCTTAAATTTCTCTGAGCACATGCGCATGCCTTCAAACACACTGTGATGTACGCTTAAATATGTTCTTTCTTAAGGGGAAGAACATCATTTTAAAAATTTTCCAATGCAAATCAAATTGACAGAAGCTCTGGAGAGTCTCTTTAACTACGTCAGGTTAGCGGATGCTGACAGGGAAAACAAAGATTTATATGAAATCATCCAAATACTTTAATTTTCTCCGTTTTTATAACTAAAAATAATTTCATGAGGAAATTTAATGTTATAATTTATTGTCAATTTTTTTTGAGTTTTTCCAATTTTAAGTCTCGGCTAATTAAATATTACAAAACTATAAATGACTAGGTGCTCGATAGTGAAGCAAGGGGAGGTCAAAGGTCAAGGGGAGGGTCAGCCACAGGTTTTGGGTGGATTGAAATAAAAAGTTGAACATGTATGCCGTCACTAAGTGTTTCCCCGAGTCTCTCGCTTGTTAAAGCAAATCAATAACAGATCCTGAAATATGATCACAAATGCACATAAATATGACCCCCCCCCCCCCGTCTCATCCCACGCCACTATACACCACACCCCCGCGCGCGCTTATTTGAGGTCCAATAAAGTTTCACTTCCAAACTCTAAGAGTGTTTTTTCCCCTCTCTCTGTCTTATTAAACTTTACAAAAACACGTTTTTCATTAATGTGAAAGTTTATGCAACTGGTTTGAAAATGCACATCTGTCTGCGGTGGATACTTGTTAAGTCTGCCATCCGGGGGTTTCTAACAACCGACGCTTCTTTCACAGATTAAATCACAGCCGGGCCGAGCGTAAAACAGACAGTGGTGCATTTACGCTGTTTCTTTTTTCTTTCTTCTTTTTTTGGAGGGGGGAGTCCCTGATCGAGGCTTTCTTCGCTAGTTTCATAAACTGTTCTCGCAGTTGGTGCACTTCACCTCTACATCTGAACTTGTATGAAATTCCATCGTTTTGAAATATGAAACCTCCGCTGCTTCACAAACTCTGAGTGGCTTTCTCAACTTTAAAAGCAGACAAACGAGCGCAACAATGTTCAGAAAGAAAAAGAAAGTGTATTTGTGTGCGGTGTGTGCGAGCTTTCAGCAGATTACTTACTTCTCTCTGGGTGAATTCCCCTCTAATTCTCGACTTTAAAAAAAATCTTCTCAGGCGAAAAAAGAAAAAAATATATAGATGTGTCTTCTTTCCTCTTCTCCTCCTCTTCCTAACTTGCAGATGTGCCTCTAGAGTTGCCTGGGAGTTTTTTTTTTTTTCTTTTTTCTTTTTTTACGCTGCAACTCCAACTCCAAAACGGCGCTGCCAGACTTTTTCCTCTTGTCTGTCTTTCTCCTCCTTCTCACAGTTTGCTGTGTTCAACCACCGCCGGACTAACACCATCAGCCTGCCGATAATATCTGCCGATAGCAGACCGCAGATGTGCGTAAAAACAACATAAGCGTCAGAGAAGCGCATGGAGAGTTGTTATTACATTTAGAGCGGTTTTTTTTTTCGGGAAGAGGGAGAGAGAGAGAGAGAGAGAGAGAGTGAGGGCGAAGTGTGGGACTCCAGCTGCTCCTTCCCTCGCTTGACTCCTCCCTTCGGATTGCTCCCTCCTTTACTCACTGCCTACTCCTTTTTTATTTTGTGCAGGCTACCCCTTTCTTTCTCTTTCTTTCTTTCTTAGTAAGCATTTTAAAGACTTGTTCCTCAGTAGTACTATTTCTGTAGTAGAAATAAAGCTAGAGGGGCGAAAGAACAAAATAAAACTGAAGTTTCAGTCCTTACACCACAAAGAAGAGGAAAACAGGTCCAGGTTAAGCATGAATGACTGCATTTTAGGGACCAAGAGTTAATTGGATCCAAGCTTTAACTAAAATAGCTGAAATAATCTCATAGATCTCAGTTGAAAACACCCACTTTTTAATGTAGAAACTCATACATACATTTAACTGCAGATTTATGAGAGCCTCCTGGGCTCAGCCTTCAGAGTCATACCTACTAATGCTTCAGCAGAGGGAAGCCCTCCTGTAGGGTTAGGTGTAATCAATATACATAATCAATATACAGGGAAATTATGTGGTAAGAGAGGTCTTTAGGGTGCAGTTTCAATCAATGAAGAGGTGGGAGTTTGGGAAGGAAAATCAACCGTTTAACCAGCATTTGAATGTGTGTGTGTGGCCGAGAGGTCAGGTCCGTCAAGTCTATTTGTTCCTCATTGTAACACACATCCAATCGGCTGCTGTGACAAATGACTAAACCGTTTGATTTAAAGACAAATATCCGTCTTTTAAGGCTGCCTTATAATCACTTTCCTGACACTTATTATGCTGATAAAGTCAGCAATGACTAATTACCGCCCAATCAATCAGAGCTCAGGATCTTCTGTCACAACTGTCAACGTCTTTGTCATCGTTATAAGTGTCGGGATTTTGACTTTGTCGCAATGTGAAGATGGATTTCGGATGTCAGTTAGAAGCAAGGTGACAAAACTGTAAACTGTGATGAGTGTGTGAATGACAATATTGGTTTTCATGGGTGTGAAGTTTCTTTGGCATCCATAAATTTTTTTTAAAGATATTTATGTTTAGTTATTATTTTAAGGGGAAACAGACAAAATAAACAAGGTTAAGAGGTCATAAAACTAAATATAGAAGTGTTCCAAGTGCACAAGAATGGAGTATGAGAATATGAATAGAAAACGCTTACGTCTGTAGCTACAGGAAGTCGGGCTGAGAGAGGAGACAGTCAAAGGTGCTCTGTAAGACAGCCGCTAATTCTCCTGTTTGTCAGGCGGTGCTCATCTGGCCCGGACTACACAGAGATAAAGTCCTTGTTATGAATCTCTCAAAGAGAATCCAAGGAACGTGGTAGTAGAGGTGGGAGGCTGGGGGAGGTGAAGGGTGGAAAGAGGATCGGGGCGAGGTAGGGGAGAACAAGAGGGTAAAGGAGGAGGGAGGAGGTGCACATGGGCATCAGTGGGGTTAGCGGCTCCCGAAAGTATTTCATCAAAGAGGGCCAGGATCCTGGGGATTGAGATTCTGCCTGGAGGCAAGTAACCAACGGTCTCCCAAGAACATATTCCAAAGTAGGACTCACAGAGCCAAAGCACACATCAAAAGCACCTCTGTAGCCAAAGCGATTCTGGAGGAGAAAGAAAGGGGTTCAGGTCCCTTCTTGGCCCTCTTTAAGCCCCAGATCTCACCCCAATTAAGAAGGAACTACTGTTTGTTCCAGACCCTGAGATCTACAGACAGGGAGGTGCGCTCACTAAGGTGGACGCTCGGGCGTGCTCACAAACAGGCACACAAACACACACCGACACACACGCGGGATGCAGACATCTTATCCCTGCGCACCCAGTCTTACTTTTCACCAGCTCACAATCGAGAAGGAGCGCCGTGCGTTTAAGATCAGCATCTGGGCTCATTTCTCAAATAATCACCAACCCCACAGAGCGTGTTCCCAGTTTCAGATGATCTCACTGAAATAAAATGTAGCGCTCAGTTTGTCCGCGTACTGTATGTTACACATGTAACAGTAAATCAATACTTGGCAGAGTGTTGCGTAGGCATTTGGATTTTTTTTTTTTTTTGCCTTTAATTCTTCTCTGGTGGACAGATGTCACAGTGAAATGGATACAGCAGAATAAGCATATTATATCCACACAGATGTGACCGCTGGAAATGGAGCGGCTGCATGAAACAGAGGAATGACAGGGGCGACTGTACTGTTTGCTGCAAAATGGATAAGTTGTATTCAGATTACAGAGTTTTTGAAGTGTTTTCGGCTGTAGACAAACACAGGCCGAAAGTAGTGAGGAGCTGAATGTGAGTCAAGTTGTCAGTAAGTTTTTACTAAGCAACCAAGTCTCAGCTGATCTCTGCCTTTACATGACACAAATTGCAGGTTATTAAATCTGTTTATGCTCACAAAGTAGTATTTTAATCTTCTCGATTGGAAATAAGAGCTAGCAATTTTAAAACTAAACTCCAAGACTTAGGCATTTGGTGGCTGCTTGGTTACAAAACTTACTATTCAGTTCTGACTCCATGCCCAGGCTTTCCCAGGGGTTTATGTCTAAAAAAATGTTGTACATAATATAAGAAAATAATCACAAAAAGAGTGAAATTTTAAAATATACATCTTATAAAACATGTTGATATTAACCAGTCACCATCATTTTTTGTCAATTTTATCATTATAAGAAGAGAACACTGCACTTTCTGGAAAAATATTTAATTGCAGATATTAAAGGGAAAGCAATAAGCCATTAGCAGTGTAGTTTAAGACAAACATCATTCACAGTATATAGTGCCAGCTCGATATATTGGGTACCCTATATGTCCTTCAAAGTATTGGAGTTCAGTGCACTGTTATTCTGTATTGAGGAGCCATATATATCTCAAAAATATAAGCGTATAAAAGCGAAATGTGTGTGTGTGGACACGTACCTTAACATACAAATGAGCAAAAACACAGATTTCCTTTGCTTTGAGGTGCCTGACCTTTTAACCTGTGACTCCAGAAGCTTAGGATAGTTTGATAAAATCCTGCAAAAATGTTCAAAACTTCTAAAAACTCCCAGCAGAGAAAATCGACCTTGCTTCAGCGTTGCTTTGACAACTCGTTTGACTTTGCACAAGATTTTCTTTGTAACAAGAAACAGAAAAAGAAGACTTTTCAATCCGTAAACATGAACACCTTATCCCTCGTGACTTAATAATTACATATATTTCATTAGTTAAAGGTTAAATTAAAGGTTTGTTTGCCCATATATTTCCTGCCTCGTGTTTCTTCCCTGTGTAGTGTCTGTCTAATACAGGCCCTAATGGATTTAGTCAAAGTGTTCGCTTTCCTCAAGACCACAAATCTGCCGAACCACAAACGACGGGAGCAATCTGACATCTGCTCTGTTTGCCAGGGAAGATCTGGGGGCCGCAAAGGAGAGCGCCAGCAGCCCCTAATCTACCGTCAGGAGCATGTTACTTTGTTCAGAAGTCTCCGCTTTCAATCGCTCTTTGTGTTGTTGTTTTTCCTGCTTTCAGTTTCCTCACATGTCCTGTGCCTGTGCACACTTGTACACTTAGGACACACTCAAACGCAGCACTCCCAAACCCCCCCACCCTCACACCCGTCTTCTCCTCTCAGCATCCCTCCTTTTTCCCCCCTGCCGGAAGGTATCGGGTGGCTTGAGTGGGCCATTAGTGTGAATGACTGATAAGACTCTTAGCCCCCAATAATCAGGGGGAAAAAAATGATATTTGCAGTTATTTTGAATCCGTCAGAAATAATAAACCCAAAACTATATCCACTTGGGCTACTTAAGCAATTTCCCTGTGATAACATCCCGTGGGGATTTCATGTGGATTCCAAATGACGACATAATAAAACCACGACGCCTGCACCCCCTTATCAGGCTGGATTAAAAGGGAATAATGAAACAGAGAGAGGTTTTTGAGCCTTGTGTGGTATGAATATGATTATCTAATGGACTCCAATGGAAAGGCATGTTAATGCTACTTTAACGCGAGACCTTTCCCAGACTATCTCCTGCCCCTGGCTCCTCCAAAGACCCTGTCTTTCCTCCCCCCCACTCGACCCGTTTCTCTGCCTCTTTCTCCTCTTCCTTTAAGTTTAAATAATCGTTCTGCTATTTCCACAGAAGTCATTATGCTCTGCCGTCTATCTGTGCATGGACGTAGGCATGGGAGTGATAAATCCTCGTTTTTCACACTCTTTTCCAGGCTGATTGGGCTTCGTTGGCCTCTTAACTTTCAAACAAAAGCACTCTAGGCAATTTATCAACATTCAAATTTTTTCCTTTTTTCCCGACGTTGTTGCTTTAAGAATATGGGTCACTTTCATACGAGCTTATAGCAAACTTTCCGAGCATCCAGTCGGATATTACACGATGCTTGCTTTGAATAAGTATTTGAATGCTCGGCCAAAACAGCCTCAGTGTGAATAATCCCCGGCTATTTAAAAACAGTTTTCCAACACCGTTATTCAGTTTTAATTGTGCGCTCACTGCATGCACATCTGAAGCTGTTGCACCTTTGTTTCAAGGGCAAACAATTACCCGTCCATCACCAAATGAAGATTTACGTTGTGCAGGTTTGCTGTCAAGCTTCTGTTTAGATGTCAGACACATATCAGCGGTGTATGTATTTTGCAATGGGTGCCGACTGATTAAATGCACCTGTTCTTTTGATCAGTAGAAGAAGCCCCTGACCAATTCAGGCCCAGAGTGGGGGGTCATCATCGGGCCCATTAGGGCCGATAACACTCCTTGAGCTCCACGGTCAAGTCTGTTCTCATACAGCCGAGCACGCAGCAGCATTGTGGATCAGCGCACACATCCTAAGAGCAGACTGAGCTCCCACAGGACACAGTTAAAAAAAAAGCATCAATATTTCATCAAACTACTCTCTCTTTCTGGTCCAGATCAAAGCCTCGACTCCCACAGTCCTACAGGTAGAGATGGCTCTTTTGTTTTTGCTCCTCAGGTAGAGCAGCAGTCAGACTCTGTTCGCTTTTGGAAATCTTGCAACGCTCAGCCCATCCATCTCGCCGCTTGCTGCCTCGTTTTTGGAAGAGGTGGTAAAAGGCACGAGTAGAGACTGTGAGGGTGAAAACATGTTCCAGAGATGTCCAGAGATTGAACTTCTTGGCCTTGTAGTGCTTTATTATTTCCTGTTTTTTTCCTTTTTCCACTTTTGCCCATAGTGAGACTAATAGTAAAAACAATGCTGTTGTAATTCATCTTTTAGAAAGGCTTCCCAGCTTCGGTACTCACTGATACCTGAACCATCATCCTTTTCCACTGTTTTAGTGCATGATTCCTATTGAAAACGCTATAATTACAGGGCTGGCATTTGTAATAAATTACAAAGTTTTGCATAACTAATCAAATTGGTCCAAAGTACAGTAATGTAACAAGTTACTGCTCTTACTCTTACTTCTCTTTTATTTTTGAGATATATTATAAAGTGCTGCCATTCATTCTCACCAAAATATGTTTATGCAATATTCTCCTTTCTGTTGGATTTGTGCAAATTCTCGATTAAAGAGTACAGCAGAAACATCTTTTGCATGCCCGCCATATGAATATAGAGATTAGTGCTGCTATTTAGGCATGTGTACGGTTTAAAGCTACATAACTGATAATATATCTTCCATAATTTTGGTTTATAGCAAACATAGTTTTACAATCAGATCAGATGTTTTCAATCAGATGTTTTCCAGATGTTATTGCATGGTGGATCAAAACCTGATGGTGCATTTCTGTATTTATACATCCATCAGTTTTTATCTACTGATGATCTACAACACTGCTGGCTGAAATCCGAACCATAACAGAGCCCCCACCATGTTTTACAGATGGCTCCACAAACACTGATGACAGGTGGAATCCAAATTTTTTCCATAAGACTTGTTGCCACTGATTTTCAGTGCGGTTCTTGTGTAGTTTTACACACTTCAGCCTTTTCTCCCTGATCCTCTTCCTTAAGAATGGCTTCCTGACAGCCACCCTCTCACTGAGACAATTTGTTATGAGGCTTCAGTGAACAGCAGATGGATCAACTGAAGAGCCAGATGCATCTCTCAGGTCCTGTGTCAGGTCTTTGCCGGATTTTTTCCCCCTGTTACTTAAGGACAAGACTTTCAGATGCTTGTTGTCTGCTGCAGATAGTTTTTTTAAGGACAGACATTTTTCTTTTGTCTTCCATTTGTCCGGTTTCCTCAAACATTTTAAGGACAAACTGCACACCATGCAGAGATATGCCAAGTCTGGGAATCCCCTTATGGGCATTCTTCATGGATTGAGCTAAGGCGATGTCAGTAACAAAATGTCAAAAGATGCATTTTTTTGTTTCTTTTACTCATCTATTGGTCCATTTGTTGAGTGTAATGCTTTTGTTGTGCTCAAAAGACTCACAACTCAGTGTTAAGTGGTTTAGCAAGGACTGGACTTAAAATGAGATTGCCCAAAGAAAAATGTTGAAGGACTCAGAAAGCCTGGAGAACTACTCCTCAAAACCTCCTTAAAAATGACAAGAAATCCTGGCTCGGTGGAAATTAAATATAAAGAAATGAGGGTGGCTCAAGATAGACGTTTGCACAGCGCTGCAGTAATCAAGCATACATGTGCACAAAGTAAAAAGTACAAAACAGTTAACTGTACAATTTTATATTTCGACTTTTCTTTTTGTTTAAGACTCAAATGAGACACAAATCTTTGGGTTTGTGTCAGGAAGGGTATATGGTGTAAAAAGCCTGCCAAAGCAAACATACAGAGCTACCCTGAGTCATGACTCCCTTGTAAATAAGAGAGCAGTCAAAGTAGCGGCTAAAGTCAGCAGATTCTAACGATAAAGCAAAGAAGCTCACAAGTGCACTTGCTGTACTAAATTCTAACCAAACTACAACCTATTTTGTTCTTCAGGGCTAACCCATTACAGTCTGTGTTCATTTTTAATATACATATTCCCCCTGTCCGCAAAAAGAGTGCAAAAGTGAATATTAAAGTGGCAGCTGTTAGAAACGATGTGAAACAGAATCAATGCGTAAAAAAAATGCGTTGGGTTCACACTCAGCACCCTCACAGCAGGCAGCTCTTTTCAGTGAAAATGCTCCGAAACTGTGCTGTTCACCACAGAGGCATCAAACAGCACGCACAATAGCTAGATAGCTAGATTGTAAATAAAAGCTGTTGTTGTTGCACAAGCGCTTGAAGTTTAAATGAGCACCTGGTTACTAAGTTCAACACAAAAAGCATTAAATATGTCAATTTTCTGCTTTCAATTTGCACCTGCTGCCTCCAGAAAACCCACTTTCAACTAAACTGGAGCCTAAAAAGGTAAACAAAACAGACATGTAAGAGCTGTACTCACTGTATAGTGAGTTTGCCATTCGATAGTATTATCCAAATGTTTAATATACATTATTACCTATAAAGTGCACTCAAAGTACCCAACAATGCTTTAAAAAAAGAAGTGTGCTACATTACAGCGCATTACAACACAACCTGCTAGTAAGGAGGTTTTCTTTAATAACTGATTGTTATAATATGTATTTTTTCAATAATTAATGGATATAAGGATATAATATAAGGATAAGTGCAAGAAAATAGAAGGATGAATGTTAGTATTTACTGCTGTTGTCTGTCAGCTTTAAACTGTGTGACAGCAACAATGCTATGAGTGGCAAATGCTGGAAACAACATTATTTTTCAATTATAAGATTTTAAGAATATAGGACATAATAAAAAAAACATTCTGATCCTTAAAAGGTCTTAAAATGAATGAAATACAACCTCAGATCAACTACAAAACATTGCATGTGCCTAAATTAAAGCCTCCAAACCTCAAATAAAAGCAAAGGTGTGAAGACTTGTGGGCCAAAAATCCTCCATAATAATGTGAGAGACTGATAAAGTCATACAGACAACCTTCTGCTAAAGGTTCTACAAGATACTGAATCATGAGCCGTACTGTATGTAGCATGGTTTAAGTGCCTTTATAAGCAGTAGTGAACAATAATTTATTTAAAAAAACTGATTTCAACAAACTCACCTCAGCAAACACAGAAAATGCAACCATTTCAGGCATGAATGCTCGGGCTAGTTGTTATTTATCTAAACAGAAAACAGTTTTTTCAGGGGACACGGCAGATCTGTGTTCAGCGTTTCTTGGAGGACGTCAGATCTTCTGTGCTGTCGCACTTGCTCTTCAGTAGTGGTGAGATCAGAGCTGCGAAATGTACCTAAACACAACTCATCTCTCTCCATACTACCTTTGCTGTGGCAGATGTTTCAACGCAGACTTGAGCCCAGGTGTAGACGCTTACCACATCCTCACTGCATCTCTTACACCTTCTACACGGTGGAGGCCAGTTTTCCTCATGACCAGCAGCACAGGAGCTGGTAACTAAAACGATGACCGAAATGCATTTATTTTATTCGTGAAAAGTCAAATTGCACGTGAAGATAAGGATGTAGGTGTTACCACTGTATATATATAACATATAAAATAAAAGAAGAAGGAAAAGAAAACCTGTCTGTGTTGCACTACAAAATTAGATGTTTATTCCCATACGCTAAACAGCGGCATGCATTTACACTACAATTTCATTTGTGAGATACTTCTATTATTACTTGAGGAACAGTGGATAGGTTTTCCTCTCCACACAGAGGATAATATCAGAACGTATGTGGTAACAACAACTGGCATGTGCATGAGCCCTCAACATAGACTCATAAAAATTTACATAGGTGAAGCATTATGACGAAAAAGCTAATTTCTGCAATAACAGGGTGCTAAATATTTTTTGCTGCAGGGCCAGATTTGTTTCCCGCCCCAATGTGGACATAAAATGTTGATTAGAAATCACTATAATAAGGTTCCAGTTGCATTGTATCCTGTAACAAACTTTGCAGCAAGCAAGAGTAATAAAGGAGTCGATACTTAGAGTTAATGCAGAATTAGTTGGATTGTTCCTCCACAGGATTCTGTAAATTTAGGGTGGAAAATATTTAAAATGCACTTAATTAGAAAAATTGGATGTTTAGCTCTAAAAACTGAAAATGATCCATGTTTTCTTTCTTAAACCAAAATTTTACTGGTAAAAAAAAAGAGAGCTTTGTCTTTCCTATTCCTGCATTTTATGTCAGATTATGTTACCAAACAGGTAGATCAGTTATTAAATTGATACATTTAATTTATTATAATAAAGAAGTGTAACTGGTAGTAATTGTTCACCATTAAAAAGAATGGCAGATTTTATTTATGAGAGCCAAGAATTATGCAAAGCGTGATTTTGCAAATAAATGCACCTTGTCGTGCACTGAGTGTCTACACATGGCTTTGTGTTCATCATTATAAGTGTGCAAATGTCTTTTCTCCCCTCCACCCACTCCCACCCCTGCATCAACCCCGGTTTTCTCTGTCGTCCCTGAACACACCGGGCCCTCTCCTCCTCATCATCAGCGTCAATCTGTGGCTGTCACTCGGAGCCGGACAGTGACTAACGACACTCCCAGTCAGTCAAACACTTATCACCACACAGGTAACACACAGGCCTGGAAATGACTGACATGAAATGGAAACGTCTCTCATTCTGTGGGCCCGGGAGCTGAAGTGAAATATTAGCTGTGGGAGAGATGGCGGATGATAAGCGGCTCCTTGTTTGGGCTGGAATTGCGGAGGTCCAAGTTCTATTACATTTCTTCTGTGTGTGTGTGAAGCTGCTTCTTGCTTTCCTCATGAACCAGTTTACAGCAACAAGCTTTGAATTTAACAATGAACCTAACTTCCAGCATAAGCTTATTTGTGACTTTCTCTAGCAGTAAATGGAGCTCAGAGCCGGTGGGTCACTGCTGATATGTAAGCCATTGTCCCTGCAGCTTTCGGATGTCCATAAGAAACAGACCGCAGTCTGCTCAATGTCAGTGGGTCACATATGTTTCCACTGTCTCTCCTATTACTCACAGACTCCACAGTATCCTCCCTCCATCCCTCTTTTTTCTTTCTCACTCACCTCTCCTTTATGCACACACGCACACAATTCCCCCTGTGCAGAAAGATGGATGGGATGTTCCCAACCACAGGTGCTGCTCTACTTGTGAGTCTTTTTGCATTCTTCACTGCACGATCCAGTCCTGCTTTTAGAGTTATGTATGGCAGTGAGTTCAGTCTGTTTGTAGCTCAGTGGGAATGGGCTGATGTTCAAAAACAAAGAAAAACTCACTGACTTCATATTTAACCCCGCTTTCCCAGACTTGGTCTCCCAACCAAAATCGCCACTAGATGGGGTTGATTTCTTTTCCAACTTGTCTGTTTGCTGTTGACCCTATTGAAACCTAAACTAGGAGCTTTCTGCTGTGCACATCACACCACCTTGTGGCTGATATTAGTAGCAGCCTGAAATAAAACAATATAGCAAAGCTTTTGCTGTATACACTAGCAGTTTGGTACTTTTATGGCAGTAATTCCCAACAAAAGGCCTGTCCATACAAAGAGTTGAGGGTGTTGTAATGTTCAGTGTGTTTGTAAGACAAATATATGCACAAATGGGAATATAAATTAGTGTTATTCAGTAGTTCAGTAGGTTTAAGATTAATTCTTTTCTCTTCTCACACTAACTGGCTGACCCTCTCAGATATATCAGTAAACCTTTGGAAGATCAGGGTTTTGCAACATCAACTGGTAAGAATGTATGAACGCTATGAAGGAAAAAAGACATGAAGCCTAAAAACATGCAAATCCCTGACAGGCACTCACCAGCCCCTTTGTTAGGTACAGCTGTTCAGCTGCTTGTTGACACAAATGTCTAATCATCCATCACATGGCAGCAACTTAGAGTACGTACACATGTAAACGTGGTCGAGACGAGCTGCTGAAACTAAGCTTGAGAATGGGGGAAGAAAGGTGATTTAAATTGCTGTCAGTGTGCTGTGGTTGTTGGTGACAAACTGGTTTATTTCAGAAACTGTTAATCTGCTGGGATTTTCCCACAAAACCATCTCTAGGGTTTAGAGAGAATGGTCCGAAAAAGAGGAAATATCCAGCGACAATTCTCTGTTTGAAAATATCAGGAGAGAGTGATTAGATGACATTGAGCTGATAGGAAGGTAGCAGTAACTCAAATAATCGCCTGTTACAACCAAGGTACGCAGAAGAGCATCTCTGAACGCACAACATATAAAACACTGAAGTAGATCGGCTACAGCTGCAGAAGGTGCTACTCCTGTCAGCTAAAAACAGGAAACCAAGGCTACAGCAACACTCATCAAAACTGGACAATGGAAGATTGGAAAAATGTTGCCTGGTCTGCTGAGCCTTGAATTCTGCTACAATATTTAGATGGTGATGGGTCAGAATTTCCTATAAACAACATGCAAGCATGCCTTGTATGAGTGGTTCAGGTGGTGGTGTAATGGTGTCGGGGGAAATATTTTCTTTGCACATTTTGACCCCATAGTGTCCCCATCTTCTGTTGGCTGTTTCCTCTTGGATAAAGCAGCATGACACAAAGTTCAAATCATCTCAAACTGGTTTCTGCAACATGTCAGCGTGATAACTGGCCTCCACAGCCATCACAGGTCGATCCAATAGAGCATCTTTAAGATGTGGTGGTTCGGGAGATTCACAACATGGATGTGCGGCACCTTGTTGAATCTGTGTCAGAATAACCTTACGTTGCAGGGTGTGCGTAATAAAGTGGATAGTGAGGGTAGACTAACATGTACAGTCAGCACATCCTATGTTAGCTCTGCAGTTTTGTTTAAATCAGTAACAGGAAACTAAAACAGGGCATTTAAGCCCATCTAATGCCATTTCATTGTGCGTGTGTATGCATTAGATGTTACCTTAATAAGCTATAACAACTATTTTTCCTTGTAACCCAAAGCCCAGTGTAATCTTTCATTGGATCAGTTATGAAATAAAAACACTGATGCAAAAAACAGATCTTCACTTCTGCTTCTAAGACAAACCGTGGGACTGACCCCGACTTGAGAAACTGAAAAACCTATAACGAAGCACTTCATCTTACCACAGTGCTGCGCGCCCCTTCGGTTATTGCGTAACATTCTTTTCCCTTGAATTCATATGACCGGGACATTGAGGACATCTGTAGGGAGGCCTCAGCTCTGCATTTAAGCGGGAACATCTTGTTGTTGACTTGACTGATGGTTTCCTGTCGTGAGATGAAGAAACAGCACAAAAGAGGCACTTGAAAGAACGTGTCTGTGGTCTCACCTGAATCCAGCAGGTATGTAACTATGCAGCAGTCTCTGTGGTCACCTTGGTGACCACAAAAGCACCTCATATTTTGTTTCCTGCAGCTAACAGGTACTTTGTGGTGTGCTTTGCTTCTACCACCTGTCTCTTGTTTTTGTCTTCCAGCACAGGAATTTGTATTGTATTGGTTAAAAATTTAAGATCAGGTTATCTGACATCTGCTGCTTCTGATTGTGGGCGCCGGGAAGAGTAAACAAACCTCTCGTAGCTCATCAGCAGCAAATTTAAATGCCAGCTTACTGATACTTGAATGACTTGATGTTTTCAGGCCAGATAAGTTAGAAACAAGCACTACTATGCAGGGATTGACTTGCACGTGCCATTAAAAACTGCGCATATGTGTATTTAGTGCACCCTGCTGAAACGTTACCTTTTGCGTGAGAGTGGAGCTGCAGTAGAATTGGAAAGTTTTTCAAGCTGTGACACCTGCCTGCACGGATGTCTGTCACCTGTCTGAGCTACAGCCGTTGTGAGACCGCTGTGGGAAATGTCTTTCATGGCAGTATGAATGGCTAACGTTAGCTTTCGCTGTGAAACTGCCAAGTCATACCCAAACAAGGTTCAATCATAAAACAGTGTCAGCAGACAGGATGGCATAGACTTTTAATATGAGGATGTGTACTCAGATCGAAAACAGTGAACTTGCCACATTCGAGTATGTTTCCCACCACACTAAATACGTTATACTAGTGAAAGCATTTAAATACTTCCCCAGGTATAAACTGCTGATCTCATCACTTAGCCCCTGCAGAAAGGGGTACTTGAACCGACCGTTGAAGACTCATCCTGTTTGTTGTTGTGCGGTGAAGTATTGAACATAAGCAGCATAAACTGGAGTATGAATCGTTTTTTTAATGTTTCGTAGTCATTTAAAGCAGCACACAGCAAATACATGATGGAACAAATGTTTAAAAAAAATACAAACAGTATTTACAGTAATGTACAGTTTTTACAGTAATTTCAGATAAAAATGTGCCTGTTACTGTCAGTATGTGGTTGAAATTAATGTAAAGGCTTTTATTTTTTTTAATTGTTGTTACTTTTGAAGTTGCAAATGCCATTGTTGCTCCTCTAATGTGGAGTAATGCATGAAGAACATAGGGGAAAACATGAATTGGGCTCAGATCTCAGGTACGGTTAGGGAAAATGGGCAGTTATATGGAAAGGGCAGGAGTAGTATCAGTGTCTGACATGAGAGAGGGGCGTTTGGGAACTGCCTGCGTTTTACTGAGCCCTCCTTTGCTCATACCTCCAATGCAAGTCCTCACCATCCTTTGCAGGTCTTGTCTGAACCGAACTCCAATGAAGACGTAGAGGAAGGGGTTGAGGCAAGCGTGTGTATATGCCAAACTTTTGGCAACCTGTCCAGCTATATCAAAATTAATTACAGTGTCACAATCTGTGTAAGTCATATTAGTTGCCTGTCTGGCTTCCACAATCAGCAGGCTATTGTAAGGCAGTTGAGAGAGGACAAAAACAAACACCACAGCAAGGATGACACGGAGGGCCTTGTGCTTTTCAAAGCTCTTGGCCTGCATAAGTGTGCGAATGATGACAGAATAACAAAAGAACATGACTAGTAGAGGAATGCAGAAGCCCATGCAAATCTGCAGGGACAGCACGAGGATCTTTGTATGATTGTTTACATTGTTCCAGTAGACCATAGTACAAAATTGCATTTCTTGAGATATCTTCACCTCGGCGAAGATAAACTCAGGGAGTGTGAGGAGAGCAGAGACAAACCAGACACCAAGGCAAGCAAGTTTGCTGTAGAACAGCCTCTTTTTCTTTAGGTTTTGGGCCTTAATAACTTGAACAATAGCAATGTATCGGTCCACACTAATGCAGGTGAGAAGAAACATGCTGCTGAAGAAGTTGATCTTATAGACAGCGGACACTATTTTGCAGAGAGTGATGCCAAAATCCCAGCCTTTAATGGCATCGACTGCCCAGAATGGAAGCATGCACAGGAAAAGGAGATCAGCCACTGCCAGATTTAGCAGATACACATCGGTCATTGTTTTCAGGCGGTTGCGCACAGTGGTGTAGATCCAAACCACCAGCAGGTTACCCACAGCACCCAGGATGAAGATGATCCAGAAGAGCGGCGGCTCGTACTGCCCACGAAACTCTCTGACCCAGGTTCTGTCACACATGCCTGATTCGTCAGTTGGCAGAGAATAGTCCTCGGTCTGAAATCAGAAAGCAGGTTTTCTCGTGAGGTATTAAAGACAACTGTTTGCAACAGATGCACTGTCTTTTTGTCTTGCTTTGAGTTTCCTGTCATGCATTTTTTTTTTATCTCTCTCTCTCTCGTTGAAACCCAACTCACTCTCTCTTGGTTACTCGTTGGTGGTTACATAAGATAACATGTTTACAATGGGAATACAGTGAAATTACATCAAACACTGTCTGTGACGTGCAAGCTAACCAGAGTATGCAAAAAAAACTGCCGTCAGGTGCAGGTGCCGTGTCTGTACTGGAGAAACCACACTACTGCACAGTTTCCTGCTGCTATCCAACCCTGAGGCGAAGGGGGGGGAGTGCGAACGATCCCGAGGGGCTCCAGAAAGGGGCCCCCTGCAGAACTCAGGACCCCCAGAAGCATGGCATTTAGATATAGGGCAAAGATAAAAAGCGGCGTCTTGATGTTGAGATACAATGGAAAATTTGATGCGAACTACAGCCGTGGCTCTCTGTGGTAATTTAGTATTCTAGAGATGTCTGCTTTAGATAAATCGACTACACTTGGGTCACTAAATGGATTCTTTTACACTTTCAATAAAGATATATAATGGCAAATAAACAAACTCAGGTTTTGTGTACATACAGATTTTTAAACAGCATCTTAAATTAAGTTTTACGGTATTTTTGAATACTTTAAATACAGCAAAACAATACAAAATGTCACTTAAGCACTCCATGTGTAAGCAGGCAATACTAAGAATGGCAAGTCTACTATATATAGAATACAGACATTAGTGTTTATGAGTTTTTTTCAAAGTAATACTCACTGGAGAATATGTTGTTTCATTGAAATCACTGAAATCCTCCATGATTGCTACAAAGGAACCAGAAAATGTTCAAATTAAAAACAAGATTAAAAACAAGATTAAAAAAATAGATTGCAAAAATAAAATAAAAAGTAAAAAATAAATAAATAAAATAAACATTAAATAGAACAAACTAAATATAACCTGGAGCTGAACTAAATGTTAAATGGAAACATCTTTTCAGCAGACCAACAAATTACTTACCCGCTCAGTAAGGCCGTAGTAAGCAACTTCACAGTCACAGGGTTGTCACTTTTACCAAGCACGACTCATCTTCACTAACTTATATGGTTTCTCTGCAACCACAGAATCACGTGACGATATCAGTTCACTTCCCCTCTAGGCCTTTGTTGATGCACGCGCATGTCTTTATTACAGCTAGCAGTACTTCAAAAACTAGCATCAGACATGCATGGTTTCAAACACTGACAACGTTGCACCAGTTTAAAGGAGAAGTTGTGATTTTTAGGCTGCACCATCTGAACCCTGACCATCAGGCTGGAACCAAAGCACATTCTCTCCACAGCTGATTGGGTTTGATCGAGTCGTGGCCCATTTTGTACACACAGGTGTGGAGCACTTAGAGCAGGAGATGAGTGATGCGTGAAACTGAAAACCAAAGTGCGATTAAAGCCTAAAGCTAAAAGATCGTGGGCGCTGCTGTTTCTTTGCAGTTTCAGTGGTCTGAAATTCAGACGATGTGGGCTTGTGTCAAAATAACAGTATGTGTAAGCCTTCTTGTTTCTTATTAGCATGTGCTCTTACTTAGTAAACAACTCATTGTCTGCATGAGAGAAACCGTGATTTCCCTTTGAAGTATGAGGAAATCAAATCTGGGAAGTAAAAAGTTCGTTTGGTAATGCCTAGACTAGGCTAAAGGGAGTTTAATAAAAAACATGATCATGCTGGATGCTGACCACAGTGGTGCAAAACAAATGAAGAAGAAAGTCCCTGACATACCACCTGACATCCAAACAAAACTGAAAACATAAAGTCATCTTGTGACCCGGGATGGAAGATGATGATCACACTGTGACACACTCATCAACAAGAGCCTGACACACTTTGAAAATGATTATAGATCAAATTATTGAAATAGTTCATCTGTTTTTGCTTCCTTATAGGGTTCTCTTGGGGGGCTATTTTGACCTCTCAGAAGGCCCTCCGTATGACTGAGTGTGTTGTATTCTCAAAGTTTCACTTCCTGGCCTGGATTCCTTAGCACTTGAATCAAGAGGATGAGCGTGCGAGCCATTACCTCTTCAAATTTCTACCAATTGCTCACTGGTTGCGTTTCTCGGTTTTGATCGGCGTGAGGCACGAGGAAATGAATATGTCATGATCAGTATTTACCTTCTGGGAACAGACTGTTGAAAGTGTAGCAGCCTGAGAGGTTTCACTCACTATTTGCCATCTACCAACTGCCAAAGTGCGGCTAATTGCATGGCTTTGATCTGTGGGAATGAAAAGCACCATAGCAGAGAGACCATTACATACCGTCAAACGGAAAGTTTCGTTGGCATCGGTTGATGACGGCGCCACATCAGGCTCCAAATTGAAGATGAGATCACCTTTCGAATCTTTGATGCAGTGCCTTTATTGGGAACTTTCTATGAAAAACAAACCAGTGGACATAATAAGTGCGTAATCAAAGTTTAGTGCCCTTTCAGTATCAGTATCAGGGTCAAAATGGCGAAGTCATACATCGCAATCCATCAATCTCCAATAGCTGTCATAGAGTGAGAGACAGGGTACAGGTAAGGTCAACACAAAGACGCAGACAACCATTTAACAAGTGCAGTCAACTTAGCTTTGCTAGTTAACCTACTCGTGTTTTTGGACTGCGGGAGGAAGTGGGAGTAAACAGAGAGAACCTATGTAGATGCATGAAGAACACGTAAAGTCTGTGTCATAAATGTTGTTTGATTCAAACTCGGGACCTTTCTGCCTTGATGCAAAACTGCTAACCACTGCGCCACTATATGAACCACAAATCACATACATAGATAATAAAAACAAAAAACTTGCTTTGAGAGTCTTTTCACTCCCCCCGAAAAATGCTGCATAGAATGACAACGCAATCATGCAGTGTTTCAGTGTTCCATGCAGCTGTTGTAGATTGTAACCACGGTTATGCATATTTAAAGGTGACTAAACGAGGTAGTTTACCCAACACGACTGCAGACTGCCGCCTGAATGACACACTTTAAGGCTTCATGCATCTCATGACATCTTATGACATAGCTCTCACTGCTGCTGTAGCCATGGGCGTGCTTTGTGTTTTCGTTGTTGTGTAACACGTGTGTGTGTGTGTGTGTGTGTGTGTGTGTGTGTGTGTGTGTGTGTGTGTGTGTGTGTGTGTGTGTGTGTGTGTGTGTGGTGAAGGTTTTGTTCACTGAGGCCCATGCTCTTCAACCTGTGTGGTGTGTTGATAGTAATGTCTGTCATAAAGGAACCGTTGCGCTGAGCCGTTAGCTGTGGATTACAAGAGTCTTTTAAAACAATAAATAAAATAATAAATTAATAAAAAGCAAGTTTCCTGATTAATTAAACTGTATTTGTATTTTTTGTGCTTGGACTGAACCAATAAATCAAACTATTTAATGCACATGAAATGCAAAGGAGATTTTGTTTTTAAAAGTCCAGGAAAAACCAATAAAACTAACAGATCTGTTTCTGAACATTAAGGATGAATTTCGATGGCACAAAATAAGAATTATGAACCTTCTCCATGCTCTGTTTTCAGGCTTTAGAAAATCTAACCTGTGACGGCACACTTCGCCCAATCACACATCTTTTCAGCCGTATCAGGTGTGATGTGGTGGCACTGCGGTTCAGGCAGAGGTCTTCCAGCTGTGTGTGTGTGGTGGCGTTTGTTCAGGCCAACCGTCAGTACTGACCTGCTTTTGAAACACACACAAATGGAAAGGAGAAACCTCCAAGGCTGACTTTCAGTGGTGTGCTGAATATAGGAGCAACCAGCAGCTGCCAGCTCAGCCTTATCTGTGCCAATCTGAGCCACTGAGCTGGATTTCTCATCCATGTTTTCACTTGCGGAGTATTTTATCCAAAATGATCAGAGAAACATTTGTGTTTTAGTTTTAGTGATTGATAAAACTGAAGTTATTGTACTGGGCCCTAAAAAATCAGCTTCCAGGCCGCTCTCTTTGGAACCAGCTCCCAGACTGGATTTCAGAGACAGACACTTCTCGACTTTTAAGGCCCAGTCTGCTGGGGGGTTCCCATGAGGCACTGAGTGTTTCTTCTTCACTTACCTTTTTCACTTTCTATTCGTTTACACATTACTCTGCATTTCCTTATTAGTTATTATCCATCTCTGGCTCTCTTCCACAGTGTGCCTTCTTTTCTGTCTTCCTTCCATCACCCAACTGCTCATGGCTGCCCCTCCTTGGGTCTAGTTCTGCTGGAGGAGCTTTTACTTCTCACTGTCACCAAGCGTTTGCTCATGTGTCTGCATATTGCACCAACACAGCGCATCACTTCCTCATTCATATGTGGTCACTTGCAATTCCAAACAACAAAAAACCCACATGCCAAAACGCTGAGGCTCTGAGATGTGCCTAGAAGTCAACTGCTGATGTCATGCTGCAGTCTGTGGGATATTCCCATCATCATCTGGTGGGAGAGGCGTAGAACAGAAAACCAGACGTGGCATATTCTGCTACCTTTTCTAAATCTCCAACTCTGAAGAATATAAAGCAGGGAAAACACCCTGGAATGACCATGTATACAACCTGAAACAAAAAAAATACTAGATCTCTCAACCCAATCATCCCTTGTGGGAATAAAAGACTTTGAACATGTTGTTTTGATACCTATTCATGTCAACATAACAACAAGGCATGAAAAATCACAGAAAGTCCAGAAACAAAGGATTGTCCCATTTGTAAAAGCAAAGTAAACAGTGTAGTTTCTGTGTTAAGTTTTGTAGCGTGAAATGAATTTCCACTGTGATAGACAAAGTCACAAAACATAAGCAACAGATTCATATGACAACCTGACTTCTCTCTGATTGATGGGGGAGATTAGTCAACAGAATGAACAAGAGGGGGAAAAACCTCCCAATCACTTCAGCTAAACCAGGATTATGTGTGTTACACTTACAACTGGAGATCCTCGTAGCACAGAGAGGCAAACTTTGAGTCGTTTTGTGAACTCAGCATGTATGTGCCATTTTATTTCACAGAAAAAGCAAGATAAAAAACAACTGCTTTAAGCAGTTATTCTCAGAAGTGACTAAAAGCTGCTTCCAGTATCTCTTTGTTGTCATCTGTCTCATCTCTTAGCAACTGCCAGTTACTGAGTGATATCGAGCGGGCCCGGGAAGCTGAGATATGCAGGCCTAACCTTTTTACAACAATGTTCCCACAGTGATAGTGAGGTAGCCGGCGTCACAGAGATAAAGGCAGAGACAAAGGATATGAGAGAAGGGAACCAACCTGGAAGCAGCAGTTGATGTAACAATGTCAAATAAAACATACCTACTGGTTCCACGGTGTTATGATTCTGCCACATTATGGTTACTGGGGCGATTCAGAAATCTTGAGAGACGGCAGCGTTGTTGAGTTTGTCTTTTGTTTAACGAATCCAAGCAACATGGATGGATTAACAGACAAATGTAATATCTCAGCTATCAATACACTGCCATACACCTTTACACTTACATTAACATCACCTGCAGGACAAATAGTGATCAAATATGGCTTGTGATACGTGACTGCTAAATCACCCTAGTACAAGTTCAGGGCAAGATTGAACAGGAATGTTACACTGCTCTGTAGTTACTGAATGCCATGTGGGTGTAAATATGCCAGCGCTAACATCGAAACCTGAGATTAGCGTAGATTGCCGCAGTCTTTTCTTCCACTAAAAGTCCAACCATCTTTGTTTTAGGACATTTACAGTCTGAAACTCTCCCCACCAGCACCAGCAAATGTCTGCTTCATGATTCTGTAGAAAACCAGAAGCTTCTGCGTTGCTAGTGAAACTGAGAAAACCCCTTTGATGCCTTGTCAGTGAGCAGGAAGCTGTTCTTCACCAGCTTCACTACTCTGAATTAACTATTGCCCCATACTGTGGGAAAGTGCTGTGACTTCTCTCAGCAGTGCAAGAGACTCTGCTTGGTACATACAAGTCACCACTTCCTGTGCCTGCTGCTGTGATTTATTGTCAGTCTGTTGTACAGCAGCTTAGCTTGTGCATCCTATCCGAACCAACCAGCGGTTCTCAATCCCCATCTTGTTTACTCTTTAGCTGCACCACAAGCACGCGACTACATGCAAATATAGGGCAAGGATTTATTTATTTTTTTGCTAAACACAACTTTCATTAGGTGGTGGAGAAGAAATAATGTAGATGCCATCTTTCTGAATCAGAGCAGCGCTAATGGGTTTTAAAGCATCATCATTGTTATGAGTTTACAGCTCGTATAAGCACGTAGTGTGTTTCTCACCTACTCCCTCCTTCAACACGTATGAAAGGAGGACCACCTCATGTGCATAAGTTCTGTGCAAGATGCATAACTCACATGAGTTTAATTCAGGACGCTGTGGCTTTTAAGGGTTTCAGTGAAAACAAAAAGGTTTGACGGTTGACTTGCTGGTGACCACTGTTTCTTATTTTGGTGCTATCTTGGTCTACTTTGGTTAGGAGAAACAGGGAAACAAAACACATGTTTCTCAAGATAAGCAAAGCAGATTAGATATGGTAAACTCTACAACAACAGCAATTCTTTTGTGCAAATAATATCAGTCAGCACTATTATTACGACTATCATCAGAGAGATTTACCTCATGGTCATTTTACCCCCCGGAATCTTCTTAACAGGTAATTTTTTTTTTTTTTTTTTTTTGGTGGTACTTTACTAAAACCCCTTGCTGATTTAGCATGAAATAATACAGAATCCATAAACATAATAATACTCCTGCCCACAGATTTGTAGTTAAAAACATGTAGTTTTGTGCTTTGTTGTTCCTGGGTGTCTTAGTGTGTCAGCATTAGCATCTAGTCTTACTTACTGGCCTGAAAAAAACATACATGGGTCAACACACAAAACACAATTGCATCTGTAACTTGAAAAAAGGGAAAAGAAAAAATATTTTAAGTACTTGTGAGTAACCAGTGCAGTGACAACCGGCTGCAAAGTCACTGACATCAAGCACCTGTTGCCCAAACTGAGTTTTTTCAAGGTTATAATGAGATACATTTATTTGTGCATGTGTATTTTTGTATTACTGCATTGTGGCGCCCCCTGGTACAGATTACACAAACGTGCCGTGTGTGTGGCATGGCATTCACTACATCGACTTTTTTTTTGTTTTAAATGAATAGGGTGAGTATTTTTAATCAAACACACTCAACTCCCACGTTGTTAGGTGGACCTATTCAACAGTTTGTTAAGGGGAATCTCTAATCATCAAATCTGATTTTCAGAAACTGCTGATTTACTGGGATTTTTCCACTCCCGTTTACAAAGGAAAAAAAATAAAAAGAGAAAATATACAGTGAGTCCCAGTCAGACAAAAATTCCCAGATGCTTTGAGCTGAAAGGAAGGTAAGTTACTCAAATAACAAAATATGTAGAAGAGCATTTCTGAATGCAGCACACATCAAACGTCGAAGCAAATGGGCTAAAGTTGGCATTCCTGTTAGTTAAATGACAGAACACCAAGGCTGTAATTGACATAGCACGACCAAGATTGGACAGCAGAAAAACAGAAAAATGTTGCCGGGTCGGATGATCCTCTACAATATTCGGATGGTGGGGTCATAATTTAGTATAAACAACATGAAAGCATGGATCCGACCTACTTGTATCAGTGGTTCAGGCTTCTGGTGGTGGTGTAATGGTGTGGGGGATATTGAATTGGCACACTTTGGGCTCCCTAATATTAACTGAGCATCATTTAGATGCCACAGCCTACCTGAGTATTGTTGCTGACCATGTCAATCCTTTTACGACCACAGACATCAGTGTACCACAAAGCTCCAGTGATCTTAAACTGGTTTATTGAGCGTGACACTGAGTTCACTGTGCTCAAATGGTTTCCAGTCACCAGACCTCAATCCAGTAGAGCATCTTTGGGATGTGGTGGAACCAGATAGTCACATCATGTATATGAACCAAAATCTCTGAGGAATGTTTCCAGTATCGTGCTGAATCTGTGCCATGAAGAATTATGCAGTTCTGAAGGCAAAACGAGGGTCAGGTTACTAGTGCACTAGAAACATGTTCATGCAGTAAAGTGTCTGTTTAGTGTATGATATCAGCTGAAGTTAAATGTGAAGAAGAAACTTTCATAAAACCGACGACATATTTTAGTACCAGCTTTTATTACCCCATACTTTGCACAATACAAACAAACACACATCTAGTGTAATATAGGGTAGATGTGTCATACTCTACAAGAGCATTACTTCATGAACATCATGTAAATATATTTTTTTTTCCTCTTACACTCCATCGCCCACAGCAATACGAAAAGTACATGGATAGAGATTCCACACAAAAATATTCTATGCGATTTTGAAGGGGAAGTAGGGAAATCACTGTAAATCATTATTCATGTCATTTAATAGGCAAGAGCAGAAAAGTAAAAGCTCCGGGTTTTCACGCATTGGGAAAAAAAAACAAAAAAAAGAAACACTGTAGGTATTTGGTGTGAAATACTATTAAATGCTTAGGTAACAAATCAGATGAACCGCAACAGATCAATAAACTTTTTTCTGTGGCTTGGATTTGCTTGAAACTGCATGTAACTCAAAAGCGATGCCAAGTTCACTAGAAAACGGGGCTGCTGAGATTAAGACTAATCAGCAGGATATCAGTAATCACCTGATGCATGAATGCCAAATATTTTAACCTATGATCACACAATAATAAGACTGCAAAGCTTCCGGCAGACAAAAACGTATCTGTCAAATTCAGCAAACAGACAAGGCCTCTTCAAACTGGGACGTGTTGGTAATTGCATAGAGCACAGAGGGAAGTCTGCTAGCTACTGTAAGTGAGCTCTGAATTGAGACACGGAAAAAGAAAGCTCGGCCATCACTACTACATTTGTGTGTGTGTGTGTGTGTGTGTGTGTGTGTGTGTGTGTGTGTGTGCTTCCAGCTCCTACTCTTTACTAAAGCCGATTACTAGTGAAAATGCCAGACAAAGCGTGAATAACAGTTTCCTTGTGGAAGAGCTTTTTTTCCTGTCTCTCTTGTCTTACAGCAAAAGATCAGATGGTTTCGTATCCAAACCACAGTCGTAAATCTTGGTCCCACTTTATACCCGCAAACATCTGTTAAACCAGCTGTCCGGGGTGGAGCTCACTCATTAGGCTCATATCTGAAACAGAGAGCAAAATCTGAAATTAGTCAAACATGAACAAGAGAAGGAAAATCTCACAATTAGCTTATTAGTATTATATATTATGACTACACTGGGATGCCGTATGATTTTATTTTCAAGGGTGCTGATTCATTTTTACCTACTAGATTTGGATAATCTCACAATCATAGACTCACCTCTGCAATCGTTTCCTAATCTCTTTGATCTGCTCGTTCTTCTTGGTTAGAATCTCCTTCATGTTGCGGTAGGCCGCAGTTTGCTGGAACTTCTTCTCCAGCTCCTGCGCGCAACACACACACACACACACACACAAACGCACACACACACACATTCAAACGTGAGAAAAACAGCACAGATTGCTCAGTGCACCTGACCAACTGTCCCAATGGCATCAGGCGGCGAGTACAACATTCAATTGCATGACCTTTTGCTTAGAAACTCATGACAGGAAAGTGAACATGAAAAAACGTTTGCTTCCGCAGTGCCACTTGCAAAATAGGAACTGGCTGATGAAGAGCAAGGAGAGATTCGTAAACAGCAAGAAAGGCCTTTTGCGTGTCATGTTCGCAGACTTCATGACACCCTCATTGTCTCACAACTTCAATAATAACTGGGTAGAACAGCAACAACAACACTTGACATTTTGTGGGTGTTAACTATATGTTTGCTCGTTACTTTCAATTCCTGGAAGAGACCAAAGTTGCTCACTTTCTCTGCCAAGGCCAGCTGCTCTTGCACTCGCAGAAGCTCATGTTTGGAAGAGATCAGGTTGTCCTGCAAATCTTTCTGGGTTGCCACGTTGGCGCTGAGAGACCTTTCATAGTCCTCTTTCAGAGCTGCCACTGTGTCCTCTAGACTGTTGATTTCCTTGGATTGAGCAGCCACCTTAAAGGGAATGGCAACACCGTTACCTCACCTTTTTTTGAATGAGTTGTGACATCAAGACTAAAAAAATCTATTTCTAACGACGACAAAATACACACTTTGACCATGTGGATACATACCATTTAGGTCCAAGTTGGCAGATAAAAGCAAATGGCAGAAAACATTTATATGAAAACGAAAAACTGTAAAGTTAAACAAACGAAAGTAGCGAAATGGAACGCAAACCGAGACCCAAAAAAAAGAAAAAGTGAGAAGATGACACTTGCTGACTGAAAGCCACTTTTGGAAACGTACCTGCTGTTCCCCTTGCACTCTCTGAAGGTCTTTCAGAGCTCTCTCTGCCCTGGATTTCTCATCTAGTGCACTCATGGCCTAAACAATCAAGCAGGAAGAGAATTAACAACACAACTATCGCTATCAAGCAGGAGTAAGATAGCACGTTGTTTAAATTGTTATTTGTGTACCTGGGATTCTAAAGTCCGGAGCCTCGCTCTCAGTTTGTCATTTTCCTGTTGTAGTCTCACTATCTCCTGAAGAAGTATTAAAGATACAGTAGCTGTGGTTTACTATGTAAACATGCGGACAATCCAACATCCCAGTGAATCTATGGAAGCAATCCATATAATGTACCACATTTCTTTACCTTGTTGAGAAGTTCAGACACTCCACTTTCATTCAGAGGGGCCAACTTGGGTTTGCTTGTTTCTTTGTTTATCTGGGGGATATTTTTAAATAACAAAGATTAGATGGTCAATTGTTCTTTATCTAACTGGTATGTAACTGTAAAACAAAACAAAAAAAAAAATCAACACCATTTAGGCAAGTCATTCACTTTCCCATAAATGTGATCATTTCGTCAGAGTCATGAAAGAGCAGTTCATTTTGTTTGTCATAAAACGGTATGTGATAAAACCACTTGTCAACCTCAGTGATGTGTGAGTAAGTAACCACCAGGCTACTATAGACAGGTACAGAAAACTATTTAAAATGCACAGAAGCAGCTGCACGCCTCTCTAGTTACTAACTGTGGGTACAAATACGCTAGGGACACATGATCAATGACGAATATCTCAGCGGTAATGTTTGAAGCTCTCACACGTGCCAAAACTGCACCTTATGCTCACCTTATCGGTGGTTTTAAAGTCAGTCTTCTCAAATTCAGCCACTTGCTCCAACAGCTCCCTGTACGGGTCAGACGATAACAAAGCATTAGACGATAGAAGTAACATTTATTTATATAGTGCTTTTCACAGACCTAACAGTCACAAAGTGCTGAACAACAGTGAAGACATGATATTGCATAATAAGACCGAAAATGAAAAATATTACATGCAGAGAAAAATTATGACAGTTTATTTATTATGACAAATGTAGGGTTACTGTAAACAGCACTTAGATGCTACACTGGGTGCACTGATATGACAATCTGTGTGATCTCCTCACATCAGCTAACTTGTCACCACAATGTCGATGTTTATGTTTTTGAACATTACAGCGATCTACCATCTAAATGTTTGGCAGGGAAACTTAACACCCTATCTCTTGGTGGCAGTTTAGCACTCATGTTTTAAGATGCACGCTTGTGGTGAGCAGATCAGGCTTCTGAAAAGCTGTAATGTGGTTTTAAATAGCAGATGAAGACACGTAGCCTGTGATATGGGGCGTATTCCTAGCTTTAGACACCGTATAAGTCACGTACAGCTGAGCCCTGTGAAAAAAAGGCTTTGGAGGTTATTCATCCACCCACTGTTCGCATATTACAAAACTACTTTTCCAAAGAACACACACAGTGTGTTAACAAGGTGAAAGGTGAGAAGAGGTCACATTCATTTATGAAGTTCATCAGAGTGTCACAGAAAACAGGCGGTGCGTTTATACTTGTGTATGAGCCATGGGGCGCTGCACTGAGCAACCTGGACCCCGGGTCTGGGTCATTAGGTCATCGTAAGTAGGACATTTGGACAGCAAGCTGATGTTATCTGACTGAGATAAAGAAAAAAAGTTGCCTTCATATCCTCACTCGTGAAAAAAAGGACCGGTCGACGTGCGGTTTGGGCTTAAGCGTGACCATGAAATTTGAATTTTAAATCAAAAGCTTGCTCATTTCAGAAGTGAAGCCTACAACCTGTGGCACTGTCAGTTTTTGCTATCTGAACTTTTTGTTTGTTTGTTTTTTATTTTTTGGAGAGGGATGGAGTGAGGGATGATGGGTGAGGGTTGGGGCCTCTACGGAGGCTCGCAAGGGACATTGGACAAAAAAAAATGAAAATGAACTTTTGCAAGATTCGCAAAAGGCTTTGCGAGATCCCGAGTTACATTTGTGGTATCTCACAAAAGTAACTCGGGATCTCCCTCGAGAGTAGACATGGAGGAGGATTTAGAGCGTTTCCTGCGGTCAAGAGAGGTCCCACAAGAGGACATCATGCACATGCAACAAGACAAAAGTTACGGAGCCCCGCGGCTCCATACCATTGTGCACCCTTCATATACCCAATTCTGTTGCTCTGAGATATAGGCATACTTGAGCCAGAAAGCCCTGATACCTTTGTGCCAAAGAGTGCAATATTCTGACAACGGTTCACATGTGATGTAGCTTTGTTTCTGGTATCACATGTGCACGCCCTCATTTCTCCATGTTTGGGCTTGTAATATGAAAAAAAACATTCTCTGAAGAACATCTGGCACACTTGTTAAAGAAGAACACAAGAATTATCTTTCAGGTTTAATTAATACATATGTTATTGTAAGCAAATGGCTTTGTGCCACTTGCTAATGATTATTACTGTCAATAAATATTAGCGTTGTAATTTTTGTGAAATTAAAGTAGCAGACTTAAGTAATTCAAATCTTTTGCAAATAGTTTCACAGTTTAAAAAAAAAAACACTACAAATATATCTGTATTTGTTTCTGATACTAAACATATCCAGAAATAGCCTTGAAAAAATGTTCAAATGTTAAAAGGCCTAACGGTCTCCTCTGCAAATTATAAAAAAAAGGTCATGCACTTTTCTGAGGTTGCACGTTTCCATTATGCTTTTTAATATTACTTTTAATGCTAAGGCTTATCTAAATTCACAGCTCAGTTTACCCACACTGCATAGTGCGTGTGCATGTTGTGGTTTTCAGGCTAACTGAACATCCCTGCAAAAAAAAAAAAAAAAGTGAGAAACAAGCGTAATGGAAAAAAAGGGTTAAACTGACAGCGAGGGCTGGCAGTGACCTTTTTACCTGGCATGTAACATGTACACGATCTAAATCTGAGCAGCACTGCAGAGGAAGTGGTCTATGATACAGTGTGGTGGAACCTTTCTCTTTAACATGAAGCTTACTTTTTACATTGCTGTGACATGACCCCTATCACATCATTTTAACTACCTCCTGTCTATGTAAAAAGGCCTAACTGCTGAGAGGCTTGTTCAGATAAGCCAACCATTCAGCACGCAATGATAAATAATCCCACAATAAACATAATAAAAATGTAGACATTAAAAATGTCACAAAGACTATTCTTCCTTTTTTTTAAAGGCATCTTTTTTAGGCATCTTTCCATTGATGCCTAAAAAAAATGCCATGATCAGGAAGGTTGGCACTGTGAACTACTCTGCTGCCCCCACAGTTAGTGTATGAGAGGAGGGTGTTGAACAAAGACCTCAGAATAATGAATAACATTTCACATCCCCTGCACAACCTAGTGGTCAGACAGAAGAGTGCTTTCAAGTAGGTTTATATCTGGGACTCTCCACCATTTGACCGTAGAACTGAAGCAGCTTCTCGGATGAGAGGTGAAACGTCTTCAAGTAACTTAAAGAAGTCCAGACACTTTTCTTTGCAAGCTCCTTTGACTTCAAGTAGGAGGCTCTTTCAGCTTCAGTGTAACAAATTTTGGCCCACTGTTCTTTGCAGAATTACTTTAGTTCATCCAAACTGGAGAGTTTACCAGCATGGATGACGTGTTTAAAGTCATGCAAAAGCATTTCAGTTTGATTTAAGTCCAAACGCTGACTTGGCCAATCCAAGTCATGGTGTTTGGGATCACTGTCCTGTCGCATAACTTAAATGTGCTTAAGATTCAGGGCATGAACTGACGGCCAGATGTTCTTCTTGAGGATTTTCTGGTAGACGACAGAATTCCATCAATTACAGCAAGTCATGCAGGTCCTGAAGCAGCAAAGCAGCTCCAGACCACCACCACTAACATTTTTGACTGTTTGCACAGGTATGATGCTCTTTTTATGAAATGCTGTGTTACTTTTATGCCACACATAACGGCACTCAAACCTGCCAAAAAGTTCAGTTTTTGTCTAATCAGTCCACAGAATGTTGTCATAAATCATCAAGATGATTTTGGTAAATGTAGGACAAAGCCTTTGTGTTTTTTTTTTGTTTTGGGGGGGGGTTTGTGGGGGGGGGGGCAGCAGTGGTTTTCACCTCGGAACTCTCCCATGGATGCCATTTTTGCCCAGCATCTTTCTTATTGTTTAGTAATGAACACTGACCCTAACTGAGGCAAGTAAGACCTGCAGTACATTTTGTAATTATCCAGGTTATCTTTGTCTAGTATTACAATTTGTTTGATGATCTGAAACATATAAAAAAATCAGGAAGGGGGGCAAATATTTTCTCACAGCACTGTATGTCCGTTTGTCTATATATATCTGATAAGCAATTTCTAGATAGACCACCTGTTTTCCAGCTCCGAGATATCACTCTGTAGTCGTAGGTAAAACTTTTCCGCCTGGGAGAAAAGCTGCCTAAGCAGCAGCACATTGGTGTGGGCTGTGTTGATGAGCTCCATCTCCACCTCCCCACGCACCACCGCCTGCAGCTCGTCCAGCATCTCCTTCACCTCGTCCACTGTGAAGGTTTCCTCCACAAGCCTTCACAAAAATGCACGTAAATTGGAAATGTTTCAGGTACATCTGAACCGAAAAGCACTTCTAATTTCATTTTCCCTGCATATCTACTTTATATAGACAACTGAACGGAAGTAACGTGAGAAAAGAGAAGAAATGACCAGTCACCTGCTATCTTTGAGCTCCTCGAAGCATGAGTCGATAGTTTTGAGCCTTAGAACTCTCTTTGAACGTGCAAATCGCATATAATTGATGATTTCATTCTGATGGTGTTCATTAAATCCAAATTCAGCCTACACGAAGATAAGAGAATTTTGATTTTAAGCAAAGATCGGCACACAGAATAAAAAATGAACACAAATAAGGTGTACATAAACAAGCAGATAATTAGCTAACTTGAAGAGGATTTTCTCTTGCTAATATGCAGCAGGGCCTTTTCACATGGGCTTGCACATCCAGCGTACTATTTATGTATATAAAGGGTTGCTCGCTAACATTAGCGGTTCACTCGTCTTTTGATTCAGCTTTAGGGCACAGGGCTAGGCGTCTAGCATGCTAAACTCCTAAAAGCGAACAGGTGGCCTGTACAGCAAATCATTTCAGCTACTTACCATGATGGCTGTGCAGCTAACGTTAACGTAACTAAGTTAGCTAGCTTGAAGACTGAGCTGCTCCAAAAGAGGGAAAAAATGGGTTTTTCTGGCTATAATTTAGATCATTCAGTGAGCAGACTGAAAACCAGCGGTGAAATGCTGGAATCGAGTGTTGTTGAAAATCTCTTATAATTACATTCGACGAGGCTAAACAAAGGTTATATGACAGCTATAAGACTATCAAGCAGATTTGCTAGCCTCCTAGCAGCTAGTGTTTGCATTGAGAATGCCTTGGTAACGGAAAAGAGCGTCATCACCTTGGTTACCAGAGGTGCATTCAATGGCGCTACGTAAAGATTTGAAACAAAAAGTGAATCCCAAAACAACATTAACTGCCTCATCTTAACAACATTTCATATACACACGTGTGTGATATTCACTATAAGATTTTTTTTAAACTGGTTTTAATTTAAGGGTAGTTGTTTAGTCTTGTTGTTGTTCTACGTTAATTCGATCTCAACATAGAACACGCTATCTGCCTTTAACTGCCTCAAAAGTAGTCGGTAATCAAGTCATTCAGTTGTCTGCTTCGCAGTTCAGTGTTTTGACAAGATTCATCCCAGTCAAAATTTCAGCCCCACTAAAGAACTAGCCCATTTGTGAAAGCCTATAAACACATGAGAAGCAGAGTTTTGGTGTGTGTTCCATATACATATATACCCAGTCTACATTCAATTAATGCATGTATACTGTGTCTTAATGTCTGTCTTGGACACACATACACATAATGCAGCTCTTATTTTTGGTGCTACTGAATCTAGAGCAGTATTTAGATATCGAACATCTCCCGATCAGGATGATTTTCTAAATGGATGACTATTGGCGATCATATGACTATTCAGTTTCACCATTTTTTTGGCATCCACATTTCTACCCTTTCTAGTTGCAGATGGGTTTGCACTGAATGTGACTGATGGTCAGTCATAAACTCATTATAAGACTGAATTGACAGCGCTACTGTAGCACACCTGATTGAGCACCGGTGTGCTTAGAGTCCTCATTGCAGGGGTCTGAATCTGATCCAGGCCATTCCCTGTGTCATTCCCCTTCACTCTCTCCCTGCCTTGCTGTCTATTGGCTGCACTGTGCTATAAAGGGGAGAGAATGGATTTATGTTCTGACAACTCTTCCCCTTCATCTTTCAAATCTTCTCTCTCATTGAGATTCTCTGAGTAGAGATTCTCACCATCTTGCTACTTGTTGTGTCTCATCACTGATTTGCAGCTGTGAGAAAATATAGGGTGATTCCCAGAAAACAGAGGATAAAATGTGTGGGACTGTGGGAACAGACAGATGTATGTCATAGAAATGTTGCAATAGTGAAGCCTTATGCGGGAAAAATAGGAACAGAATCACATTACTCCCTCCCACACAACCCACCCCCCCCACACACACACACACACAGAGAATAAAAGCAGACCATGTAAGAGGAGGACAGTGTGAAGAGACACAGCACCTTCACACTTTTATGAGCCAAACACTACATATGTAGTGTAAAAATCTTTGGAGGTGTTGCACTGAGAACTGAAAATGTTTTACTAATAGAAAATTAGCCAGGAAAGCAAGTAAGAGTTTGAAATACTAATTAATCATTTCGATCATTACATGCAATTTGTTTTTTCCTCTCATTTCGTCTCAACTTTATTTTTCCGTCTCTTGTCTTGTGATTGCAAAAAGCCTAAATTGTCTTCTTCTGGTTTTTTTTCCTTTAGGGATCACCACACCGCATTACCTGCCTCCATCTCCACTTATTCCTAGCACACATCCATTAATCCTCTATGTGGACTTCCCGGCAGCTCCATCTTCAACACCCTTTCCCTAGTATATCCACAACCCCTCCTCTGCACATGCCCTAACCATCTGAGCCTTTCTTCTCTAACTTTGTCTCCAAAGCACTCAGCCTGAGCTGTCCCTGTGATGTACTCATTTTGCCCAGTGAAAATCTTAACATCTTCAATTCTGTCACCTCCAGTTTGGCCTCCTGCCTTTATATCCAAATCACACATAATATCAAGTCTCACTACCAAAGTATTTATTATGCAGCAAGTACCTGCCTGAGCTCATTCATTGCACAGTATACAGCAGTAGGTGGCACCATCTGGCTAGAAAAAAAAGTATGACAGGAGCACAAACCACAAACACAGGAACCCTGTCCAGTCTAACCCAGAGGGTTGTAACAACAAAGCCAAACTCTCAGCTATACATTTTGTAAAGACCATAAAGTTCTAAATATCAAAATTTAATATTTTCAGCAACAGATTGCAATGCTTTTAATTTCTCATTTACTAGACAGTTAGTCTTTTTGTAGTCTTTCAGATTCTGTTGATCGTCTGGTCTGTTTCTCCATCAGTCAAATGCAGTGGACATCATCTGAGCCAAATAAAAGCTTCACTGATTGGCACTGTCTTCTCATCCTCAAGAACTTCACCCTCCATTTGACTCCATGGAAAAAGACGGAAATGTTTTTTTTCTCCCCCTCATGTCTCTCTAGCTCTAATTAAATTAGACTAACGGGCAGCGCATGGTTAGTCACCTAATCAGATGGCTTATAACGTGACTGCTGCACTGCTCAAGTTTAGTTTGCAACATCTGTCAGTAACAGTCAGTAACAAGGCAAAGATGTTTCCTCTTTACCTGCAGTCACGGTGAGTTACTTAAAAATTCAGACAGGGGTTGAAAAACAGTAAAGTTACACGCGAGAGTAACTTTTTAAAGAGTAACAAATTGTTACTTTTTCTTAGAGGCCTTTATGATGGTCCTGTTATACATCTCAGTTGTTTCTTTGTAGGCTGTTCACAGTTTAACATTGTATTCAGGTAGTTTACTTTGATGGGCAGCTGAAATATGAACAATGTGTCAAAAAGAAATGTAATATTATACGAATGTGAGTCATTTCAAGACCAAATGCATGGAAAGTGAATGGAAAGAGAAAAAAATGAATATGAATGCAAAAAAAGTAATGAAATATAATGAGCAATAAAATACATAAAATGATGTAAAAATAACACAGTGCAGTAAGCAGTGTGTAGATTCATGTTAGGATTACTGGGGAAGGATGAAAAATACTGTTTTCTACGTGTTTATTTAAAGTTGTTTGAGTGTGCCTGACATATCTGTGTCCTTTATTATGCTCTGGAACTTCTCTGTCAGACACCGATTCGGTCTAGTGTTTTTAAGTGGAGATCCTCATTTAATGTTTCTTCTACTTTAGGAACAGGCTTAACCCATGTGCGGGAAACTGGCTGTATGAATACTATGCCTGAGCAAAAGGAATTGCTGCATTGATGGGAAAGTGTCCCTAGGGGGCAGAATAGTTGTATTTATCCCAGGAGTTGCGTTTTATTGAACAGGCTACTGTTCAGAAATATGTTCTTTCCAGCTATTTCCCCTCTCTTTCTGCAAATTTTTTTTTGTAAGATTAAGAGGTAAATAGTAAAATATAAAGGAATCAGCGAGGTTTAATCTGCTGTCCAGTTTACCAAGCATCCCTTCGACTATCCCTATATTTTCGTCATACATAACTTTGATGAAAAATAAGCAGACACTTTTAGTCATGAAGGTTATTTGGAGTAATAATTATACAACAGGCTACTTGCAAGTAGAGGAGCTGTACTCCGTTTTCATTCCCTGATCGTGCATAATTTTGCAAACTACTTATTCTTATTTATACCTCTTTACTTGAATTTTTTAATAGTACCTTCACTTCTTTACGTGTGTAATCTGTATGTGCTCGACTATTTGGTGAAAAGGGAAATGTAAGTATTATGTCTGTGGTCGCATATTCGGTCATTTCTTCTCTAAAAGAAACTAGAGATTTCCAGTAATAAACCCCTTCCGCAGTATATGGCATCGCTGAACTGTTCCGAGGTCAGTTTCGAAGGTATGTACCAATTGAAAAATAGAATGATTCGACGTAATAACCGATCTGGTATCAGGTATCTTCACAATGTTGGTTCCTGACAAACCAATCAGCTGACAGCCGCATGACAGGCAGGCCTCACGCTTGCGCAGTAGCACACTTTTGGTATGAGGAATATGGCAGCGTCCTGAGTCCAGTTGGGGGGGGGAATACGGCGTAACTGAGCACCTTCAGCATCACACTGGGAAAACTGAGACGCACCGGGCACAGTCAGAGGAGGGTGGGGGGCTGAGGGACGGCTACGAATAACACCCGTTAGCGATTTTACAGGTAAACGCGGCCGTTAGCGCCTGCCACTGTCTGCTTCTCCAATGTTTGCTTGATTGAACCCTGTCGCTAATGCGACTAGCTAGTTCGTCCGTAAAACCTGAGTGATGTGCTAGTTAGCCGTTAGCTGGTGGCTAACCCAAGCACTGGCCTGCCACAGCCCCTTTTTCTGCATTTGTCAAACAGACGCTGATAACAAAGTATATCGGCTGGTCACTGTAGTTAAGCGGAACAGCAAGTGTCGACGTCGCAAAACTATGCCGCCGTGCTTAGCCTGACAGTGAACCGCGTAGGCCTGCTGAAATGAACCAGTCTGGCTAACTGCTTGGTAACGTTAATGCTGTTTGTCATGGATTTACTTGACAGATCAGCAGCCAGCGCACAACCTGCACACAATTTAAGAATTGCTGTTTGCCATTTCAGCCTATTTCGTGTAACTGTTAGTTTTATATTTCTAGTTAGCTGTTTTTTAAAAAAGAGAGAAGAAATGATAGTTTTCGAGAAGATATTTGCATAAAATCCTTGCAGATCCACAGAAGATAATGCAAACTAAGTTCCCGTCTCGGTTTAGAGATTGTTTCATATAGTTGGCTAATGTCGGTGTGTGTTGCAATATATCTGCAGGGCACAAAAAACCCAAAACAGGTGAAAATAAGATTATCAAGCTCATATTATGTGTTTGGCCTGGCCTGGCCTAGATATAAGATTTTATATGGTTCTGAAGGTCTGCATCCTTCATGTGTTTCCCTACTCGAGCATTGCGCCTTTTAATTTACATGAGCTTCACTAATATCATTGCAGAGAAGAGAATTTAAACTAAAGGTATTTAAAAAACCTGTTAGAGCCATATAGTGATGTCATAGCACATGATATTTTGACCCTTGCACCCACTCTGATGCTAAAGTTTGTCAGCCATCTGCTTTCCAAAGGAAACAGGTGACCTAGCCTTGTAAACTAAATAGTATTTTTATAGTATGTAGAGTACTGAGAGTTACCTGATCAAATTGTTGTGATGGATACAACCTGTGGCTGCAGTCTAGTTGGGTAGTTCCTTGTGAGTAACATGGTATTAGATAAAGATATTTGGTAAAAAGGACACCCCAGTATCCTCTGTGGGATTGCGGAAATTGTCACAGACATCCACATAACAAGACCTTTGATTATTAAAAACTGTATTTGTTAAAGGAAAAGTTGTGAAAATCTGTTTGGATCAAGTTGTCATGTTGATTATGTGCTTTGCTTGCAGTGTGCTGGGTTCGCCTATCTCATATTTCTTTTTTCTGTTTTGTTAAAATGTGTTTGAGGATAGACCAGGAATAATTTGCTGTTGATAAGGGCAAAAAGGGACAGATGGGTACAGGGAGGGGTAAATCACATGACCCAGCACTGGAATCTACCTTGTTTTTTTCTTTTCCACAGTCGTAGCAGCACACTCATCCCAGTAATGTAATAAAACTGCTCTGCTCTGTGCTGCAGCAAAGCACAGTCTATGCAGTCCCTCATGCTAACATCTGCCTGTATGAGATTATACAGTTACATGACGGTATATTCGGAGGGAAATAAATTATTTCTTTATTCTTCCTGAAACAGCGATGTCAAACCTTTAAAACTTTGGAAGATCCTCATCCTGTGTTGCCATACTTAAAATTTGCCTAATATTGTGTCTGGTCCTCGGTAAAAAAACAAGAAACTGTGATAAATGCATAGATGAATAATTTTGCTGCTCCCTGCTTTATTTGCACTCCGATCTGGAGAGGAAGGAAAACTGGAGTCAGATTTTTTTTTCCAGGATCCTGGCAGAATGCTGACACAGGTTCCCCTTGTCACATTGCAGTCGCTTACAATTTACTGCACTAAGGATAGCAGAGGCAGTTTTTCCCACCTTTTCTCTACTGTGTTCTGGTGACTGGTTTATCGTTAACTGTCCGCTACTTAAAGTAATGTTCTGTTTTGTTTTTATTGTCAGCTGGAAAAGCAAACCTGTTAATCCTTGTGCACCTGTCCTAGTCTGGAAGTAAAATTACAGTGATTTATTTTTCCTTCCCATTGTAAATTCAAATTGGGAGCCTGGCCAAACCCTAAGACACCATCTAACTTCTGTATATTTACGTAGCCTCAATTATCCATGCTGGCTTCATGCCAGACTTTATTGACACATTCTCAGTTCGTGAACTGCTGTATTGTTTTTGCACCTATGGTTATCAGCATGGAATGGAGACATTTGCTTCCCCTTTGTTTATGCTGAGCAAGCTGTAATATCCCAGTTGGTTCCTTGGGGGTGTCACTTTTCAAAGCGAGTCTGCAAGAATGCAACTATAAAGGATAGAGGTAGAGCATGAAGAGACAGGGTTGTCCCTGCTGTAGCTTATAACAGTGAAGAATGACTCAGTCATGGACTCCCAGCTGCAGAAGACTCTTCCCTGTTAATGGATAATCACTGTTTGCACTGTATTAGTTCGGTATCTGGTGGAAATCTCAGTCAAAATATGTTCAGAGACTGTGTGACATGTGTGTCACGGTATACTGGAATGTGTGTTATGTAAACATGGTATGGTTGTGAATTACAAAAGTCTGGGTTAAGGATTTTGGTAACAGCTGATATGACAACTGGAAATATAATACTTACCCTAAAGAAATGCCTAAACGAACATCTTTAAAACATGTTTTTCCTTGACCTTTGTATTTGTTGAAGGTGAAAAACTTGCTTTTTAAAAAATTCCTGTCATGGTAACTTTCCTTCTGTGTTTTAGGTCCTGTGAAAAGATGAATGTCGTCAAAGAAAACAGAGACCTGGCCTGTTTCTATACTACCAAACACTCCTGGAGGGGAAAGTAAGAATGCAACTTTTGTTTTGTTTTTCTTTTTTTAGACTCACAAATAGTATTTCAGTGTCTTCGGTATATTTTGTTTCAGATGTTATGCGTATAATTTCACAAAACAGTGGATCTAAAGCGGAAATGTCCCCAAATTATCACTTAGATCTTTCTTTATTTTTGGCTTCTTTATCTTGGGAAAATATAGGGGGTCATGCATGAAAAGCTGCTTTACTAAATGATAGAGCTAGTGTTCTTTTTCTGTCAAACATTGTAGGTGGTAATGAGTGCCTATCAGGAGATTAAACAACAGTAAACACTGTATTATATCTTGGCTGGGACAAGACATCAAACATTTTTGTTATGTCAAGAGCCTATTGGACTGGGGAAACATGCCTTCTTTCATGTTTACTGCCTACCTTATAAAAATTATAAGCTAATGTGTTTTATGTGTGTAGAAAAGTTAAGATACCCAACTGATTTTTATCCTAACTATGCCTTTAGGAAGTAACTGAGCCACTGTATGTTAATGCATTTTTAAAAGGAGATTAAAAACGGTTATGATGTAATACAATACAATGAAGCCAACGTACTTATCTGTGAACATGTATCTGATTAGCCCCCAAAGTCCATCATACACCGATTTATGGGACATTATACAGCATTTAAGTTGTGTCAGTGTGCAAATTGAACCCTTAAACCGGCAAATGTGTAAAACTAGTAGCTGCCCTGTACTTGGAAGCCCTCAAAGCTAATAGAAAGGACAAGTCCTAGTTTGAGCAGTCAGGAGGTGGGATCACATTACCAATACTTGCTTTCTAAATGCCTTTGTCCCATTAAGGCCTGCTATTGACCTGGGAAACTTAAGCAGGGCTGCAAAGCATTAGCCATCGTCAGAGGTTCATCCACTAATGCTTCTTGAAGTGTCCGGCAGAAACGCACGTTGATGTACGATGACCCCTACAGTGAACACATCCAGTGGCTCTTTTATGCTCTATGAGGAATCTTGTTGGTGTGGGAAGCATAAGTGAATATCCTATGATTGAGCATTTCTATCCTCATAGTCTCTTCACATCCTTTTGGGAATGGTTTTCTGAGCAGGGAAAATTTGAATCGTATGTAATGGCCTTTTCATTCATCCCATGTTAGCTGAACATCTATGGGAGACTTGGGACGAATATGTTTGCTAGTGCTCTACACTGCCATCACAAGAAAGCCAGAGCTCATTTTCCCAGATATGATTTAAACTCAATCCTAGACCAGAGGTCAGCAGCTCTTCTTCTAATAGAAGAATCTGTTAGAAGAGGCTTTTTAAAAAAAAAAGAAAACATTGACCAGAAAATTATTTGTGACTGGCCTGTTATGATTATTTGGTACTTTTCATCGCAGCTATGAAATCATAGAAATTTAATAAAATAAGATGTTTACTTTTCTTATGAAACAATTTTGAAGTTGTGGTAAAAAATAAATATGATCATGTTTGGGATTATTTTGAAATGGAGTAACTGTGAAGTTAGGCAGGGCATTTCATGCAACATGAATGAAATGTATTTGTACTACTGCAATTTGACAGTAAATGCAACATATAGTAGCCAAATGGCTTTAAAACAAAAAATAAAAATAAAAGATGTTTTAGATTTCATATAATTTTGTCAAGCTGCAACTAAAGCATACCAGTGAGCCATAAGCATTGTTGGTTTAAAAAATCTGTTTACATGTTCTTAAGTATTTTTTTTCCTGATTTCACCCTTCTTATGCCTGAGCAACACGAGGATCCAATTTAAGGTCCTTTTAGTGGTTTATCGGACTTGCAAGGCTCACGTCATGACCCTCCTGACCCAAGTTAAATGCAGGTCATTAGGTCAATGCTTTAGTGAACAGGAATTTCTATCCTTATAGTCTCTTCCCATCCATACGGGAATGGTTTTCTGAGCAGGAAAAGTATGTGAATCACATGTAATGGCCTTTGTAAACATAAATTGTTGCCATCAACATTTGAAGGTCACTTTACTGACTCACTGAGGAGAGTGAGAGAAAGTGACAGAAAGTTAAGAGTAGGGCGGCAGAGAATTATGCGAGTGGGTGATCACAGAGAAATGAAAATGAAACTTGAGCTGGTGCTTGTGTAACCCATTTCTGTGCCTCAGACAGAAAACGTAGACAACCTGAGATTGAGTTGAGCAGTCTCTCTGGTGCAAGTCAAACGCAGTTTAGAGGATCTGCCACACAGGGCTTTGATAGATCAGCAGAGAGAAAGATTCTCATTAGGGTGCAGGTTTTCATCTTGCTTTATACCAGCTTTATTGTGGGTGGCTTTTGTCTTTAGTGGGTAGTGAGAAATATCTTATACCATTTGGTTTTAACCAACCAATTAAGCACTTTTTTGCCACACCACGAAGCATGCCAAGGAATGATGTTCTTGGTTTTATTTAATTATGCAATTGCAATACCCGCAGTAAGAGGAAGCTGTTTCAGGTTGCCACAGGAGTGCCTCAGAGTCACACTCTAATGTGTGATAGAGACAGACTTTGTGACATGTCATGTGACATTGCCAGTTGCCTTACAGAAGGAATAAAAGGACAAATTGTCAGTTAATCAGTTTGTTTTTGCCAAAACATCACAGTTAAGGAAAAAAATAAAATTAAAAAAAGATTTAATAAAGAAGATATGTGAGTTGTTGCATTTATCCATTTTCAAATGAAACCCTTTTCTCAGAACTTTAATTATTTCTTATAACTTTTGGTTGGTTTTCTATTTTTTGTTTAACTTTTTTTTTTCTTACACTTTACTAAATCATCTCCATCAACCCCTTTTTTAACAGCACTGTGCTACAAACTGACTTCCTATAGGCAAAGCTTGCAGAAATAGAGACTTAAGGAAAGTATAAATAAATGGCTCAAATTGTCTGTAAGAGAGCCTTCATGCACTTTACCAATTACAGTAGGACAGCCCTTATGTTTTATTTATAGAACTGCAGTAAATCTACAGCGTAGGCTATGGCTTAGCTGTGTACCATATGCTGTACCTGATGTGTACCTTCCCAGAAATGTAACTGTACATCCCAGTGATGCAGACCTCCACTGTGATTGGTCTGTTTGGTAGTAAACACAGTTTATTGATTAGCACAAAGATGATTTCGCAGTGAAACAAAATGTATTAAGCTATTACTGTATCTGTCTTCCTCAACTTCCTCGACTTCCTCAAATGGAATACTTTGTATTCTGCCAGTGTAGACAGATGGAGGTTTTCCTCATAATAGCTCTAACAGTCCATATACGCAGGGCCGGTTGTTCAGAGTCTCTCCTTCCTCCATTTCAGTAAAAGTAACTGTTCAAGAGTTTCTCAAAGTTCAGTGTGAATGGCTCAGTTTCGCTTGTGATGGCAGAGCGATACAAACACACCAGCACACTAGCATAAATGTCGCTCATTACTTAAGGGATTCAACACAGTACTATAAATCAGGCATTCGCTTTCCAGTGTGGACACAGGGATTGGGCCAGAGACAATATTTGTGGTCTTTTCTGCAGGGATGGTGGTGGGAAAAATTTAAAAAAAAAAAGAAAAGGTTTTGTTTCTGTATTTTTGCCCGCTTCCTTTTTTACACATTTCAGATTCAGTTTCAGATTTACTAACAGTGATGAAAATCTCGTAGACTTGAGTTCACTCACTGTTGCTGTAGAGTTTTCCACTGAAATATGCTTGTGAATAGAGCAGGGCGATATGGCCAAAAATATTTATCACGATATATATTTGAAAATTTGCGATAACGATATAACTGACGATATAATTGATGCGAGACAAAATACAACTCCACAACATTACTAGCGCAAAAAGACAACCTTCCATTTATTTTCACTTAAACAAGAAGCTGGTTTTTATGTACATTAAAGCTTTATAAAAATGTAACAGTACAAATGCAAATTCCTTGCTGAAAGTTTAACCAAAAGGCATTTCCAGTAGAAATGGGCTGACATATCCTGAGCATAACCATGTATAATATCCACTGAAGTTAAAAAGAGGTGCTTTGCAACATTAAACTGCAGTGTGCAGTATGTATTTTTCGGACCATAAGGTGCACGGGATTATAAGGCACATTAAGCGAAACAAAGCAGTCAGATAAATCAAACTTTATTAAACTCATTCTTCTTGCTTCCTCCACTTCTGTACCATTGATTCATTAATGTTGAATTCTCTGGCAGCTGCTCTATTCCCATGTTGTTGCAGTCTATTAATGACTAACCTCATATTGTGGATGGATTATCTCAGTTGTTCTCCTGACTGAAGTTTGGTCCGTTTACAACATCCTGCCATGCGATTGCATTTGTCTCTAACCATGAAGAACCTTCACGTTAACTTTTATAAGTGGAAAAGTGTTAGTGTTCGTCCTCCAGCTTCACTGTTTATGTTATGCTAACATAGCTGTGTCGCTAGCGATCACATAGCACATCATTATATACCAGCTAGCCCAACTTCAGTAACCCTACAAACGTCACTGCTGTTTAGTTTCCTGTCTTCATTTATGTTGGAAGTGATAGCAGAACTGTACGTTTGATTTTTTTTCAGAAATCTCTCAGTCAGAACATGCTATATCATGCTTAGGTAACTAGCGAAACTAGCGAGCTAACTTCCGCTAGCTTCCTGCTAACGTCTAACTCCGTTAAATGTAATAACTTTAGTTTTCATGGATGCCTGGAAGTTAAACTTCATAGTTACACATGGTAAAGCAGCAATGCTGATCGTTTTATTAAAGATGAAAGAATTTAGACAGTTTTTAACTCTAAGTGATGCTGCAGTGTTGTTTGACCTGAAAAAGACGGAGTTTAGGACCCAGATTACTCCCAGATTTAAGAGCATCTTAGTCCGACAAATATGACAATAACAACGGCCGCTTGCATGTTCTGCAAAAAAATGTGCTTTGTCATGTATCTGACGGACAAACACCAAACCAGTTCCACATCACGGAAGTTGCACCATTTTTACAAACCAATTCTGGTTCATCTGTTTCACTCAACAATCGGCCATGTGCGTATGAAAACAAAGGCACTGTGCATGCGCGTTTTACTCCCATTCTATCGCGATATTTCATTTTCCTATCGTTGCCTAACATTATACCAGTATTACCGTGAACGGTATAATATGGCCCAGCCCTACTTGTGAACATGATTTAGTCAAATCTTGTGACTAGTTTTAGAGAGTATTAGATTAAGATGTTTCCCTGACTTTTTACACAAATTGATTTTCTTTTATAGCTTGCTTTATATTTGCAAGTGTAGCACCTCTATTCAGTCTTTTGAAAAACTAGGCTCACCCTTATGGCTTCCACAGGAATTAAAATTTTAAATGTCATCCAGGAGTAGGGCTGCCACAAACGATTATTTTGATAGTCGACTAGTCACCGATTATTTATGCGATTAGTCGACTAATCAGATCATCATCCACTGGACGTAAAACTACAGCTTATTGCACCAGCAGCATCTGCTCTTATATAACTATCATTAGCTTACAGCTTTAAGCTTTTAAGGTGCTAACTAAAAATAAAGACAAGATGATAGTTTATTCAATTTTAATGAAATTTGCAGATTGTTTCGGTGAAGTTTAATAAACTCCTTGCTATCTAAAATATAACAGGACACCGGAGTATATTCTCCAGCATCTCACACTTCTGATAATCAGCTGTCTGCTTGACGTTTATTCAGCTGTGTAAAAACTATAACTTTAATCTCAGCCAAACCGATTTACTCAGGAACAAATAAAATACTAAAAAAAAGCCAAACAATAACATTTTTAATTTATCTAAGTGACTCATATATATTTAACCTGAGTCGCGAAAGACGGCGGTGGGTTTGAAAACAATTTGCCGGGAGTCCGGTGTTCTCACGGCGCTAGTGACCTAGCCCCCGGCTAGCTATCGAGCTAGTGGGTAACAGACGTCTCCGAAAACGTCGGAGCGCTTTTGAAAATATGTGGTGTCCTGATAAACTGAGCAGATATTTGAGGTTTACACAGCTACATTCTCGCCTGAAAATATGTTAAACGTTTATTTTGTGACCCAGAAAGAATAATAAGAGTAATATTAAAACTAACTAGCTACCGCCATTGTTGGAAACTAAGCTGGGCCGCGCTATGAATTCTGGGACACAGCTGCTTCTTCTTCTTCGGGGTTTAACGGCAGCTGGCATCCTTGTACATGCTGTGCTGCCATCTTCTGTTTCAGTCCGTTATTACACTCTTAAATCCTGCTATTATTCCTGCGTCTTTTGGGATCTTACAAAGCTTCAAACGACACGTCGACTATTAAATCAGTCGTCGACGATTTTGATTGTCGACGTAATCGTGACTAGTCGACAAATCGTGGCAGCCCTATCCAGGAGCTGTGTGAGCACCGTTTTGACAGTGTTATCATTTTGGTGTGTGTTAATACAGTGCCACAATCTCTGTTTTTTGTTATTCAGTTTAAAGCAGTCATTTTCTTATTGCTAGTACAGCTATGCATCTTTTTCACTGTTAAAATTCTGTGTTTATACTTGGGGTCTTGTCATTGCCTCCCTTCATAGTATTATAGTTTTGGAGCGCACTCTATTCACTGCTTTCTGCATCTCTGTTATCCAGTGTTTATGTTGAGTCTTGTACGAAAGATTATTTTGTGTTGCCCTACTAACAACTCTTAAGCTCAGATGTCTTTGTGAGAAATGGAGCACGTTTTAAGGAGAGACGGTTGAGAAGTGTTCAGTCACATACGGTACAGGAAGTTGCCTAATGGGAAGATTATGAAACCTTAGTAATGGAGAGAGGAGAATGGTGATTATATCTGTGGTGTAAACTGTACCTGTTTTTGCTTCTATTACCATGATGGATGGCTAAACACATGATTGTTCCAGGTCTTGGCCAGTTGATTTTCATACCTTTGTATGAATGTAAATCTGAAATTCAACAGCATATGTTTAAAATGTTTTTAAAGGATTCTTGCAAAAGTGCTTTAAAGGTTGTTTAATATAATAGGAATAATCATTCTCATAATCTCTGCATAGTACTGCATAATAATCATTCTAATAATCTGCTCTCCTAAATTGATCTGAGTTGTGCTTCATCTTACATTGTGTATTCATTTCTTCCTGTTATTGTGTGCTTCATCCTGAAAGTCAGTTCTTGTTAAGTCTTTATTGTTTCATTTAAAATAATGGCATTGACGTTTACTTGGTTTACTATGCCGTTTCTCGTTTTAATGCTGCTGGCCTCTGTGAGCTACCAAACAAATTTCGTTGTATAACTACAATGACAATAAAGTTCTTTAAGTTTAAGTTTATTTATTAGCAGCTACATTCTACTATTCAACACAGGTTCAATTTAAAGACATGAATTAATTGTTAAATCAGAAAATTAGGCATAAATTTGGCTTTTTTTTTTTTTTTTCCTCCACGTGTATACCAGATAGAGAAGACTGGATATTGCCTTTGTACCAAGATTGTTTTTTTGTTTTTTGTTGTTTTTTTTTTAGTCTATCAGCCCACAGAGAATTAATAATTAACGAAGTTTGTGCTGACATCCAATTCAAGCCATTTGGCACCAAGGTCAAGACATGTAGAGAGCCAGAACCCTGAGATCAGGGCAGACTCATGGTTTTAGACTTCATTCCTTAAAATAACATAATGATGCAAAAGAGGCAGTGGTGTCAAGAGAGATGAAGCAATTTATATAGTTTTCTAAGGGTGAAGCTTCCCAAGAAGGACATGACATTGGTATATAAAGGAGAAGGGGTGGGACAGCCTGAGGGATGAGCCTGAGCCTAATGGCATTGCCTAAAGCAACTGCCTGTCAACTTGTGTTAGTCATTTCATTCATACAGAATTGCAAATGGATTATGTAAAAGTAACCACTAATATTAACTTCCTCTTACTCGGCTTTCTCATTGGACTAGCTCATGTTAACGGGACCTAATGAGGATGTACAAAAAGGAAAGGAACTAAGTCAGCATGTTCAGTCTGCACACTGTACTGTGTACTGTGCAAATATCTTGAGCTACCACTCTTGTCTTTACATTTTGGTTCAAAGAAACCAGACTTTTTGTAATTTTCCTGTAAAAATTTGATGAAACTGAAAAAAAATGAGCAAAGACCGTTGAGCCATTATATATTTAGTGAAGCCTAATCAAAGATGCAGAAATGCTCTCAGGTACCTGTCAAGAAGCCGTTTGTAAGGTACAAAAATGATGAGTAAAGGCTAATATATTCCAGATTACACAAGAGCTGGACTTAAAATCAGTGACAACAAATCTTGTGAAGTGATGAATACAAATTTGAAGTTTTTGACTCAAATCCTTGCATATATGTACATAGGAGGTCAGAGGAGCAGTAAGACAGTGAGTATGTGCAGCCATGGGTAAAACACAGTGTTTGGGAAATTATTAAACGCACAGGTATTCCTACTTTTGGGAAGAATGTCGTGGTTGCCGGACGCTCCAAGAACGTGGGCATGCCCATCGCCATGTTGCTGCACACAGACGGCCGTCACGAGAGGCCCGGAGGTGACGCTACAGTCACAATTTCTCACCGGTAAAACACAGTGATGAAAATGGAACAAGGGCAGCCAACATCCAAAGAAGAACTTTGAATGTCCTTCAAGAAACACAGAGAACTATTAAAAGAAAACTTGTTTAAGAGCGTTCAAGCTGGGTTGAAGAATCAAGGTGCTTGTTCCAAATATGGACTTTAAAGGTCATTAGAATTGTACAAACTCTGTTTTTTTGTTTTTTTTCTTATGTTGTGTATTTCCATGTATGTGTGCAGGTTTAAATTAGTCTCTTCACCCATTTCCTGTGTTAAAAGCAAAATATGCAGGAATAAGGGTAGCTCAAGACTTATGGAAAGCACATCGATACCAGGTACAATTTATATGTAAACACACTGTGTTTGCACTCTTTCTCTTAATAAACACAGCATAAATAACTTAATTTAAAAATGAAAATGTATGAATTGGGCAAAAACAGCTGAAAATGTTGCTGTTGCCAAAAAACTCCAACCAAGCACATATTGATCTGCCACATTTGACATGTGCACACTGTCAGCGTAACATACTAGAATACTGAGAAATCATAATTCAGCACTTCCTTCCTGTTATGTTAGAAAGCACCACTCATAACTTCTCTTGAATTTGTGTTTTCATCACTATTTAACAATGAGTCATCACAGAATTGCTGAGATACAAAAGGTTGTAACCTTTTGTTGTAATATGTCAGATAATATTCTTAGAACAAAAGCGATTTCGGAGGACGTGCGCTTAGACGTGACATGCCCTATATCGAGTAGGGCTGAACGATTATGGAAAATAATCTAATTGCGATTTTTTGCCCCAATATTGCGATGCGATATGCGATTATTTTTTAAGGTATTTGTCTTCTGTATTATTAAACAAAGACAAGCAATACATCATATAGTATGGCCAATACTATATTACATTAATTTTAAACTGTTCTTTCCTGGAAGACAGACCTCTGTTATGATGACATGAGGTGATGCATGAATTGATGACTGACATTTTTATTTAACTTCTTCAATCACAACAGTATATTTGAACATACACAATAGTTTATTTTTAGCTTACAAACATCTGAGCATAAAGTGCTGACAAGGAACCCTGGTGTAAACATTAAAATGAAAGTCAGTACAATGTGCAGATTGCAGAAATATACATAAAAAAAATCAGTGGCTTTACCACACTCAGTTTTTCGACATCTGTGAACTACTAGACAGTCATTCAATTAAAAAATAATATTAAATAAATAAAACTAATAAATAAAAAAATACACACATCTTACTGATCTCTGCAGTCAGTAACATTACACATAAAGTGCAAACATAATAGCAATTGTATAAACACACACACAAACACGCCTTTAAAGTTTAAAGGCGTGAAATTGGACGGTCTAGCCTTCTGATTAGCGTCACCGCTGTCTCGGTGGAGTTTAATAAACTCGGCCGTCTGCTTCTTGCTATCTAAAATATAACCAGACACTGGTGTAAATTCTCGACTGTCTCATACTTCTGTTTAATAAGTTTTCTGTTTGACGTTTAGTCAGCTGTGTGAAAACCAAGGAGGAACCCACCCGGGGGATTAATAAAGTTTTATTTTATCTAATCTAATAACTTTAATCTCAGCCAAACCGATTTACTCACGAACAAACAAAACACTGAAAAAAGCCCAACAATAACATTTTTAGGTTGTCTAAGTGACTTATATATTACGTTTAACCCGAGCAGCGAAACTCCGCGGTGATCTGAAAATGATGTGCCGGGAGTTGTGCCGTTCTCGGCCGCATCAGTAACCCTCGAGCTCCCGGCTAGCTGTCGAGCTGGTGGGTAGCAGACGCCTCTGAAAACGTCGAAGCACTTTTGCAAATATGGGATATCTTGATAAACCGAGCAGATATTTGATGTTTACACAACTACTTTCTCGCCTGAAAATATGTTAAAAGTTTATTTTGTGACCCAGAAAGATTAGTATGAGTAATTTTAAAACTTAGTAGCGGCCGCCATTGCTGGAAACTGGAGTTTGGCTGGGCCGCGCTATGAATTCTGGGATATGGTAGTAATTTGGACAGCCTTCGGCGCGTCGCTGTGACGTAATCGGTCTACAAATGCGGCCTCAGGAGGATGCAGCCCATGAATTGTATAATATAATCGCAGTATAATCGCAGCCTTTGCGGTTAGAAAATTGCACTTGATCATGTCGCGATATTATCGCAAATGCGATATATCGTTCAGCCCTAATATCGAGCCCAATCCCCACATCACAGATTTAAAGAGATTTATCTGGATTTTCCCTTAAAATTTAAATGCATTCTGTGTATTGCCTATGCGCAAACCTGCCCTAAAATTCAATGAATAACCAAAATTTGCCTCACTGTTTTGTATGGAACCTTGATGACTCACACAGACAAAAATCAAAACCCACTGAAGGCAGTGTGTAAATGTTTGGAAACTACACATTGTTCACGTTCACTGTCGTATAGGGCCAGTGAAGCTAGATACTGTTAGGAGTTAAGGTTTTCCTGTGACTCACAAAACACCTGAAAACAATGTTATGACTATAACTTCCGTTCCCTGAAGGAGTGGAATGAAGTGCAACCCAAATGGTATGGGAAATCATGCTGCTGTATCCTGTATTCCTATTTGGGGAAAAGGGGAACTGACCTAACCAACCTGAATATGGTTGATGCCGTTAGGTAACCCAGTCTTTATAAAGTTACTTTGGTTGAGTCGTCATTGGCTTACAGAGGGCCAAAAATAGAGCTTTTCATTTCACATTATTCTTACCCTCTCACATGTAACGGAGTGGGAATTTTAAGATAAGTTAATGTGGTTCTTTTCAAGGCTGTCAAGATTATCAGGATCTCGCATAATAATAAAAAACCACCACACTTTCGCCCTGTTCCCCACACTCTCAGCGAATATTATGTGACTGCCTGGGTTGGTGTAGGTGTTGCTTCGATGTGTGGTTGGTGATGGGTAGGCTATGTTTCTGACTCATTCCATCTCTGTGTTCCAGGTACAAGCGAGTCTTCTCAGTGGGGACACATGGCATTACCACTTACAACCCAACCACGCTAGAAGTAACAAATCAGGTCAGTATGAATGAGAACGCCTTCATGATGTATGAACCTCTTCTTCTACCTCCAGTGCCTCACAGATGCTTGTGGGATGTGCTGCTCTTGGCACTTTGTGGCCCACATTTTCTAAACGGTTTAGTATCACAGCTCTGAATATATTTTTCTGTGTTTATCGGTGCACAAAATTTGATCCTGCTGTACTGCTGCATCATTGCATCTTATAAGACATTTATCTTTATGCTTCTTGTACATTTGGAAGCACTTGGAAACTTTTTAAATGTTTGAACTGGTCTTTTGATGCTTTAACATGTGTTTAATCCTGTATTTTCACTGTCTATGTCTGTAGTGGACTTATGGAGACATCTGCGGTATTGGCCCGGTAGGAAAAGGTCAGGGCACAGAGTTCAGCCTCACATTCCGTAAAGGCAGCGGCAAGAAGTCGGAAACGCTCAAGTTTTCAACAGAGCACCGGACAGAGCTGCTCACAGAAGCGCTGGTGAGGATAAACACATGGCTAGTACTATAGTACCACCATTGACTGAATAGACTTTACATCCTGACTGAGGTGTTTTGATGTAGCCTATTGTAGCTGTAGTGTCTTAACAAGGTCACTTAATGTGCAATGCACTTTTTTTTTTTTAAGAAATGCAACACTTGGAAGTCACAACGTTTGATGTGCTGTCAGTGTTGTGCAAAGATATGAATCATTGGAACTGTTGTTCTTGTAAAGAATTAAAGTCATTATGCTGAACTAAGCAGCAACAAGTATTTCCTATGGAAGGAGTTGTATTTTTCCATTGTTGAAGTTGTGTTTTACAATTATTAGTCATTAATGATTCAACAGTTAGCTGTGTAAGGTTGCACACTGTTGACTTCCTTATTATTCTTTTTTCACAGCGATTCAGAACAGAGTTTTCTGAGGGGAAGATAACTGGAAGGGTAAGTATTTATTTTTGTGCTTAAAAAAAAAAGAGAATAAAGATCAAAATGAAAGTTTGAATATACATTTATATGTACAGAAGTACTGGGCCACCCACACGTCAAACCTACAGGAGCTTCTCAGCCACTGAAACACATGGCATGAAGCTCCTGGTGCACAATTTATGTGCTGATGTTAATGTCAGATGAGGTTTGGAACTCTGCAGTTTGCCAACAGAGCGTTGGCGACTTGCACACATCGTGTACCTCAGCACTCAGTGACCCTAATTTGTAACCTTGTGTGGTCTGCCACTTTGAGTTGTTGTGGTTCTTAAATGCCGCTAGTTTGCAATAATACCACTTACAGCTGATAATGAAATATCTAAGAAGGAAGAAATTTCACAAAATGACTTTGCAACGGTGGCATCCTGTAATTGTACCGTGTTCAAATTCAGTGAGCTCTTTGAAACAACCTATTGTTTCACAATTGTTTGTAAAGGCAGAATGCATGAGTAAATTAGCTGCTTGATTTTATGCAGCAGTAGCAATGGGAATCAAAACACCCACAATTCAAAGATTAAGAGTTGTGGCCCAGGTTTGTCCATATAGCGTAGGTGTACCATTGCTGGGTCATTATATTCAATGTCTTACAACACATGTGCCACATTCTTGGCAGCGCTACAATTGCTACAAGCACCACTGGAGTGACACAAGGAAGCCTGTGAGTTTAGAGGTGACACCAGGCGGCATCGACCAGATCGACCCCCACACTAACCGAGTGGTGTGTTCCTATGATTACCGAAATGTAGAGGGCTTTGTCGAGGTCTCCGATTACCAGGGAGGATTTTGCATCCTTTACGGTGGCTTCAGCAGACTGGTATGTGTTCATAAAGTTTGTGTTTTTGTATATTAAGGAGCTTTTTAAAAATTCATTATTTCTTTAAAAACATATGAGCAAGTTTCTCTTCACCTTCCTTTTCCTTTCTTTCAGCATCTGTTTGCCTCAGAGCATCGAGATGAAATCATTCGCAGTGCCATAGAGCATGCCGGGAACTTTATTGGCATCACTCTTCGATTGAGGAAGGAGGCTCTAACTTTTGAGGGTTTCATGACAGACAGGTTGGGGAAATACAGCTCAGACGAGAGCATAACTTCCCTAGCAGAGTTTGTGGTGCAGAAGATCACCCCTCGACATCCGGTGAGAACGCTCTAGTTTATTTTGCTCTTCTCATTGTTGTAGGGTGGTGGTTGTGAACATTCTATCCAAAAATTGACTAGGTTTCTAATCTGATTATGTAGTGGATTATTTGAAAAATGTGCTGATTTTTTGAGAGTATCATTCATGTTAAGATGTTTGTGCTTTTTGTCTCTTCCAGGAACCCGTTAAGCGCATCCTGGCCCTGACAGAGACGTGTCTAGTGGAGAGAGACCCCGCTTCGTACAACATAGTCACCATCAAACCCTTTGGAGAGGTGAGCCTTAACAAAAAGTTGGAATAATTTTGGCACTAAAAGTCACTCACTCAAAAGCATATTGTGTGCAGCTGTAATGAGAGGTAAATGTTGTTGTTTTTTTTGCTTCATTATATATTATTAGGCTAAACTATCCCCTCCCACTCTCTTTTGGGCATTCTCGCTCTGTCTCATCTCCCCTCAGATATTTGCTCTCATCTGTGATGTGGAAAATCCTCAGGTGTTTACTGTAGAATTTATCCGAGGTCAGATCAGGAAGTTCTCCTCCACAGAAAGGTACGTTCGACAGTGTTTTTTGTCACGCTAAATTTCAGTTAGAATTTTTTTCTCTTTAACCGTAATGGCACATCGATCAGGCATAACATTATGACCACTTACAGGTGAAGTGAAGAAGTGAATAACATTAATTATCTCTTAATCAAAGCACCTTCTAGTGCAGGGGTGGGCAATTCCAGGCCTCGAGGGCCGGTGTCCCTGCAGGTTTTAGATCTCACCCTGGGTCAACACACCTGAATCACATGATTAGTTCGTTATCAGGCCTCTGGAGAACTGCAGGACTTGTTGAGGAGCTAATTTAGCCATTTAAATCAGCTGTGTTGGTCCAAGGACACATCTAAAACCTGCAGGGACACCGGCCCTCAAGGCCTGGAGTTGCCCACCCCTGTTCTAGTGTGTGGGATATATTAGGAAGCAAGTGAATGTTTTTCTTTTTCTTCAAAGCTGATGTGTTAGAAGCCAGAAAATTGGCAACACTAAGGATTTGTGAATTTGCCGAGGGCAACATTGTGATGGCTAGATGGCTGGGTCAGAGCATCTCCAAAACTGCAGCTCTTCTGGGGTCTTCCCCAGCAGTGAAGGTTGGCCGGTGTGGTCTGATCCAACAGATGACCTTCTGTAGCTCAAATTGTTCCGATAGAAAGGTGGCAGAATAGGAGGACAGCGAGGAGTTTGAGGTGTTGACTTGGCCTCCAAATTCCCCCGATCTCAGTCCAATCGCACATCTGTGGGATGTGCTGGACAAGCGAGTCCGATCCATGGAGGCTCCACCTTAAAGGATCTGTTGCTAATATATTAGTGCTAGATACCACAGCACACTTTCAGGGGTCTGATGGAGTCCATGCCTCGACATTTCAGGACTGTTTTGGCAGCAAAAGTTGGCCCAACACAATATTAAGCAGGTGGCCATGATGTTATGTGTGATCCGTGTTTTCTATCCGTGATCTCTAAGTTAATTTATTTTTCCGGTGCCACTCCCTCTGATCATTAGTGCATTTTGCTGAGTCTGTCTGTATGTGCGCTTGTAGGGACTCCCTGTTAGCCAGCTTACTTGATGGAGTCAGAGCATCAGGCAACAGAGATGTGTGTGTCAAGATGGCTCCCACCCAGCGAGGACAGAGATGGGGGCTACTGAGCATGCCTGTGGATGAAGAAGTGGAGAGTTTGCATCTCAGGTTCCTGGCAGCACCTCCCAGTGAGTCAGACCCCTTTGTCTCATAAAATCTGATACAAATTCATGGATCTTGTTTTTGATCTGCTCTACAGTCATATTTAAATGTTAATATTTTACACAGTAGTGTAAGTGGTGCTTCTTCGGTGGCACTGGTGATATTTTCCTCAACCTCTTTGATTTTTATGAAAAATGTAATTGACATTACATTTTTTCCCCTTAATGTTTTTTTTCACTAATTCCTTGTCTCACTAATTTTAACAGAATTATTATACATGACGTTAAAAACCGGCACCACGCGGTGTCTTAAGTACAGCCACACAGACCTTTAAAACGTTCCCTGACCAAACTGCTTATCACATGCCCCTCCCGTCCCCCACGCCTTTCCAAAATGAGATATTTGGTTTTGCGTGTGTCACACATTATCTCTAACTTGAACCTGCATCCCTGTATTCACACTGGCGTCCCACTGTGATTGAGTCCGTTTTATTTCTTTGGTTTTTCTGATCACTGTTATTTGTACAACCGAGGATGACACTGTTAACATCTCCATGGAGCAATTGTGAGAAAAAGTGTTCTGGTTACTCTTGTTTTCACCCGCCTCTCTATGATCGCCAGCCTTCCAGCGTTGCTGCTGAGATAGACAGACACACTTTTGTTTGGTCAGACAGCACATCCTATTAATTTCTTTAACATTGCTTCCTCCCTTTTCCCTTTGCTTAGATGGAAATTTTGCAGATGCAGTATTCAGATTCAATGCCAACATATCCTACAGTGGAGTGCTGCATGCAGTAACCCAAGATGTGAGTGGATTTATTTTCTGTGTGATTAATCTCTATGCATTTGCCTAAACAGGAGTCACAGTAATTTCTTTGTATGTCTCCTTTTTCATTCTCTCCAGGGTCTTTTCTCTGAGAACAAAGAGAAGCTCATCAACAATGCCATCCTGGCTCTTTTAAGCCAGGATACAGAGCTGCCGGCTCTTAATACTGAACTGGAAAGTCATTTTCAGGCCATACGACGCTTGGTGGCATCTAAGGCTGGCTTTCAAGCTTTCACCCAGCTGCCAAAGTAAGATTGTCCACATATGTACTTTTGCCCATCTCCTTTTACTTGCTGAAAGTATACATTTGAGCTGCTGGTAACAGGCATGCTCTGTCATTCCAAGGTCTGGTCAAGGGTCTGGACTCACAGATGCAACGTAAATATGAATCCATACATCTCAGTCTGCCCTTTCTCTGTATTTCATATCCTTCTTGATCTTTTTCCACAGTCTGTCCTAGCTGTCTATCAGCCTTCTTCTTTTATCTTTGTTCTGCTTTCATCTCAGGCTGTACGATGAGCACTTCTAAAGGGAGGTTGTGTTGCTTCACTTTGTTCGGTCGAGCTGTCTGCCTCGATTTGTCTTGACCTTCCACCATCCCCATGTCCTCCTCTCATTTTTGCGCCTTCATCTCTCTCCCTTTATCGGCTTCGGTCATTCTGATCTTTACATTTCTGTATTGCCAGGAGCCTTGCAGTCTTCCGGGGTCACTGAGATGTATGAGAGGAACTGTATTTACTGTTTATTCCTTGTTCCCTGTGAAGCAAATGAGCCAGAATTGGTTATCCTGAGAGATTCATTGCTAGCGTAGCTTGGTGTTTCCCTGCCAGATTCACAATACACACACTGTGCTAAATAAACAATAAACTCTTTCCTGAAAGATGGCTGAAAAGCACGAGAAACAACAAGCCACCTCTGAAGCAATGAATTCTTTGTGTATCCAACCCCAGACCTGTTTTTATAATGTATGTAAAAAAAAACAAAACAAAACACAAAAATAATACTGTTTCTGTTCCTGTTAACTTTACGTTGAATGTTTAGTTGTGTTTTTAAATCTGCTAATTTGTCTGTGTGTTTTAGGTTCAGGGAAAAGTTGGGAGTAAAGACGGTAAAAGCTTTAAAAAGGAACAACAATGGCGTGACACATGCTGCTATAGACATGCTCTGTGCTCTTATGTGTGTAAGTCACCTAAGTATGGAGATGTCAAACATATTTAAACCCATGGTAAAAAGAAAGCACTCGTCTTTCAAGTCTAAGGACAAGGTTTTGGACAAGTCCAGACCTTAGCGTGATTGAAATGTTGCTGCGGGCCTTTAAGAGAGCTGTGCATACACAAATGCCCATAAAGCTCATTGAATTGAAACAATGCTATAAAGAAGAGTGAGCAAATATTCCTCCACAACATTTAAATAATTTAAAATTTTGTAAAGACCAGATGATTTTTTTCCCCCCCACTGTGTCCTGTTACATAAAAAAATTAGAGTTGATAGAGGGTGCACTTTCTTTTTGCTATGACTGTACAGGGACATGGAGTTTGCAGTTTGACTGAGATTTTTTTTTCTTTGATCTTTTTCTCCAGCCGATGCATGATGATTATGACCTGAGGCAGGAGCAGCTGAACAAGGCCTCGCTGCTATCCTCCAAGAAGTTCCTTGAAAACCTTCTTGAAAAATTCATTACTAATGTGGTACATGTCTTTTTATTGTCAGCAAGCTGTTTTTCTCTCCTTTTTTCTGAAGCTCAGGCATACAAGGACATTCATAACTTTTTTGTATTTAAAAAAATCACATCATATATACTATGTTTCTAATGTTATTTCTCTTTTTCTCATATTTTCCAGGACCATGGAACAGGAGCTTTGGTCATCAGCTCTTTGTTGGACTTTTTAACCTTTGCACTCTGCGCCCCCTACAGTGAAACCACTGAGGGGCAGCAGTTTGACATGCTGCTTGAGATGGTCGCCTCTAATGGGCGAACACTTTTCAAGCTATTCCAGGTGGGTAACTTGACAAGCAAGAAACTAAATGGAGAGGAAAGTAAATTAGGAATACTGTCAACAATTAGTCTGATTAAGACAAAAATGTAAAATATATTGAATGGTGATGTTCGTTTCTTTAGCATCCTTCTATGGCTATAGTGAAGGGAGCAGGTCTGGTGATGAAAGCTATTATTGAGGTAAGTCTTTTTGTAGGTGCTATACAGTGACGTCTGGATGTGTTGCGCCTCAGGATTTATGATAATAACCAACTAAGCTTTATTTACATTCAGGAGGGAGACAAGGAAATAGCCACCAAGATGCAGGAGCTGGCCTTGAGTGAAGGGGCGCTGCCGAGACATCTGCACACATCTCTGTTCACCATTAGTGCAGACCAGCGGATGCTTACCAACAGGTCTGATCTCAGTAAACATGAACACTGACACATAGTAATGTCGTTTTTTTCTTATCTTTTTGCTGCTGCAGGTTTTTCCTCTACTGTATTTGTATTTCAGTAAAAATCTATGCAGATAAGCATCATAGGACAGAATTTTACTTGTTACTGGTGATAAATATCTGCCAATAAATGATGTTTCTCAGGCAACTCAGTCGTCACTTGGTGGGACTGTGGACAGCAGAGAACCCTGTAGCAATAAACCTTCTCAAGAGGATACTGGTAAGCCGATTTCAGACTCTTAGAAGAAAAAAAAAATTGATGCCGTTCCAATACTCATGCCAGAAGCTTTTAGTGTGATGATGGTAATAGCCTGTACTTTTTGCTGGCAGCTGAGGTAGCTTGTTTAAAGTCTTCATTTATTTCATTTCGGCTTGTTCATCTCTATGCTTGTAGCCAACAGGCCTGTTGGCATACCTGGACAGTCCTGACCCTGTCCCAGAGAAAGATGTGGACAGAATGCACGTCCGTGACAACTTGAAAATCGCTACGGTATGTGGACAGACATGCACCTTAATGTAATGGAGTCAGTAAAAAATAAAATGTTTGCCATCTGTAATTGTTTTTATATCTTTGTTTCCCACAGGACCAGCTGAATCGAAACAAGGTGCCTGAATGGCAGCGGATAGCAGGAAAAGCAGCCAAAGAAGTGGAGAAGTTTGCCAAGGAGAAAGCTGATCTCGTGCTGATGCACTGGAGAGATAAAATGGGCATAGCCCAGAAGGAGGTGAGAATGATATCTTTTAATTTGTAAAAAGACTTCATGGCTGTTTAACCTCTGAGCTATCAAAAGAGCTGCTGCTGCAAGTGTGTTCTGCTCAGGTTGCTTTAACTTTCATCTTTTTCTATTCTCGTGCTGATGCTGAATAGTGCTGCAGAATCCAAAGACAAACTCAATGGCAGACTTTCCACTTGCTGCTGGTATTTTGCATGTATGGCAGTTAGAGCTTTGCTGCAATCACATTTGACCTTTCTTTGAAAAATATGTGCCTCAGTTATATGCTCTATACACTGCTTGTGCTCCTTTCATATGTGTTTGCCATAAATCTTTTATTTAGGTATGGAGAAAATTTTGCTTAACTCTTTGTATGGCGAGGTGCAGAATGCGAAGGGTTACCGCTTACTCTTAAGGAAAACCTCTGTTTGGATGCGTGGTGTTTCAGTCTGAACACAAATAGGTGTTTTGTTTTGTTTTTGTACACCCAAAAAATATTTGGGTGGGTCAAGATTGGTGGTGACAGCCACCAAGCTATATCAGGTATTGCCTGCTCCTTGTGCACCCTAAATCAAGACTCCCTTAAAAATAAAATGAAGTTACGTTTCTTCTCTTTCTGTTTCTCTGGCTGCATGATAATCACCCCAGATTTACTGAACAGAGAAGTACAATGATTGGTTTGCTTTCTCTGTGAATCACGGCCACCTTTTTATTTTTGGATTTGTTACTGTTTTTCAAATGAGTATAATTACAAAATTAGTCATGCAGTACTACAGAAATCTTGTGTAAAGTCATCTATTAAATCACAGATTTAGTTGTAACTTTTATGACTCTCACTTTGTATATTAGTAGCATCGTGATCTGTGACCCTTTAGCTGCAATTCATCTGTTTGATCTGAGGAACAATAATCTCTCTGTGTGTCTCCACTCCTCCCTCCCCTTGTCTTGTGTGGTTTCTCTGCTGTCAAAATTTGCAGCAGGACAGAAATAACCTGGTAAGTAGGACTGACCAATGGGATCCTTTTTCCATTCTCTCCATGTTCTTTCTCTCGATTAAACCATTTTTCATCTTCACGAGACCCATCAGGCGTGTTTTTGTTTGGTTTCGTGTTATTTAGTCGGGCAGTCGCATCTTGACATCCAAAAGGGATTTCCAGGAGTCTTAAAATAGAACCCAGGAAAAAAGTGTGATGAAAGAGCACGTCATGTCTTTTCTTCTCCTTTTGACAACAGAGGGCATGTTCAGGGTGGAGCACAGGCTGAACTGGATCTTTGCAGCTATAAGTATGCTTGTAGCTATATATATGCTTACCTGCATATTTAGTTATCAATAAATAATGACCACACACAGCCTTAAACAATAAGACCTTTACAAATATCCCATGCAGCAGTGTTTTTTAATATCCTTGATGAAATTTCAGAAAAATTGTTGTTATCCTTTCTAGCATCTAAACTACAATGTTTTGCATTCTGAAACTCGGAGTTGGCGGTAGTGCTGTGAAAAGGCACTCATCAAATGCATGAGAACTGTGTTCATAATTTTGAAACCATAAATTAGCTTCACATAGGTATGTAGAGCGTAAACATGCCACAGACCTGGTTCTCCTGAACACACCCAACTTTGGGATCCCACCTTGGTTTTTTGTGTTTGTTTTATTCTGTGTTTGTACGGTTCATTGTTTTGTTTTGTTTTTAATATTTGTGTTTAATTTTTCTAATATCTGACTTCCTCCATTCTAAAAAAACCACCCCAACATGTTATTATCCATTCATTGAATTTCACTTTATTATTCTTTTCTGTCTAAAATGTTGCTCATGTTGTCGCTGTCTTTACCACTCTGTGTGCCGTGATGTGACAGAGCAAACACTGAAGTCTGTGAATAATGTGGAATACCTTACAAAGATGTCCCTTTGTGATTTAATTTCAGAATCCAAACCAAAAACCTGTCATCCTGAGAAAGAGGAGGCAGAGGATAAAGATTGAAGCAAACTGGGAGCTCTTCTACTACAGGTAGAAATTTCTAACTATGGTAACCCAAAATTGCAATCAGATGTGAGTATGGGACCTTCTTTTGCTGTACTTTATTGTGCCAATACTGCACAATAAAGGGGCACCCACACAGGAAGTAACAAGCAGTAATGTGGAGAAATAACCACTAACCATGTGAAGTGGGCAGAATTTTCACTGTTGAGTGAAATATCGGTTACACAACCAGAGCTTAGAATGCTTATTAGTGGCCAGCTGTCATCTTTGAAGTGATGAGCAAGTAAGTTTATATATGGAAACGTTAAAACGTTGTTAGGATGTATGTAGGCATCATAAAGCTTGGCTTGTTGGTATGATCCACTTACATTTTTAAAAGGACATGATCAAGCGTCTCGGTCCTGTTTTTTCATTAAGATTCCAGCTTGACCATGCGCGATCCAACCTCATCTGGAACTTTAAAACAAGGGAGGAACTTCGCGATGCCCTGGAGGGGGAGATGCGTTCCTTTGGCGTGGACCGCGAGCTGGGCAGTGCCACAGTTATCTCCTGGAACCATCAGGAGTTTGAGGTTTGTGCTCAATTACTAGTACGGTTCAGTCTCTGGGCTGTCATTTACTTTAGAAAATCATTTTATAGTAAACTTGTATAATATTTAAATCAAAAGAAAACTGTAGATTGTAAGGTAAAACCAGAAAATTGTAATCCAGTCTTATTCCAGTGGTATGCAGATAAACATGTCATTATTCAAATCCGTGCTCCTATGTGTCATCTTTTTGTTACAGGTGAAATATGAGTGCCTTTCAGATGAGATAAAAATTGGGGATTATTACTTGCGACTGCTGCTTGAGGAGGACGAAAACGAAGAATCGAGTGCTATCAAGAGATCGTAAGATTTTTAACCTCCAAGCGAGCTACGCCCATGTCATTATTCCCTCCCAAATCTATAAAGAGGAGTCATGCTTCCCCTTCGTTGTGTTTTCAGATACGAGTTCTTCAACGAACTCTACCACCGCTTTTTGCTTACACCCAAAGTTACAATGAAGTGCCTGTGCCTGCAGGCACTCGCAATAGTCTACGGCAAGTGCTATGAAGAGATTGGCCCCTTCACTGACACAAAATACATCGTGGGGATGCTGGACCGGGTAAATGCTGGCAAACTCATTTCACTCTGCTTTTGTGTTGTTTAATTACTCCTGAAATCTAACACACGTTTGTCATTAAAGTGTACAGACAGACTGGAAAGAGACAGACTCATACTCTTCCTCTACAAGCTCATTCTCCACAAGGTAAGCTATACAATTAGTCTCTTTGCGTTGCATGCTAATTTAACCCATCGTTTTGTTTTTTCTGTGCATTAATTCCCCTTTCTTCTATAGAAAAACGTAAAGGATGTCATGGACTCAAATGGAGTTCGTATTTTGGTGGACCTGCTCACTTTGGCACATCTGCACACCAGCAGAGCTACCGTGCCGCTACAGGTAAAAAGAAAAAAGAAAGAGGCTAATTGGTTTCTGTTTGTACTTCGTTTTGTTTTTAGATTCTGACTTTAGATGCGACAGTAGTCTTTTTTTGTGCCAGAAATAACCATATTTAAAAAAGAAGTTGGACGAGTTACCACTGTCGAGCATGATTATCAAGCTGCTTGTCTAAATGTATGGGTGTGATGCGCTCATGCACATACATGATTATACGTGCTCAGTAACAGACTGGCTGTGCCACATAAGAAGCTACCTTATTTCTTATAGTTTCAATGAAATGGTCAAAAAAGCAAGTGCACAGGGTCGAGGTTTAGTTCACAGACTTGAGTTAGCAGAAGTTAAGCCTAGCACAGAGGGATTGTCTCCAGAAGGCTTTGTGACACCAGTCAATGAAAGCAGTAGTGCCCCTAACTCCATTATTCCCTTAGAGTTGTTATGAAGGAGGAGAGTATCCATAGAGGACAAATATTTTTGTAGCAGGCTGTGAAAAGGCTTTGTAAAAATGACAATTGGGATTGACTCCATTTTTGAACCATCTACAAGTCGCCTACAGAGAGAATGGCATTTTAGCACTTTAACGTCAGCTTCTTCGGCCCCAGAGGTCAACACTTGTTAAAAAAGGGCTGTAGCATTTTTCTAATTTGTTTGATGAGCTCAACCGCACAGCCAGATGTTTTCAGATGAATTAAAATGGCATTGACTCTTGCGTAACTAATGTTTGCGCAGTTTCAAAGGATGTCTTCAATTTCCACAGAGCAACGTGTTGGAGGCAGCACCAGATATGAAGAGGGAAAGCGAGAAGGAGTGGTACTTTGGTAATGCAGACAAGGAGAGAAGAGGACCTTTCAGCTTTGAGGAGGTTTGTAATTAAAAAATATAACATTAGAATTTTACTTCAATTTTATTTGTAAAGTCATTTTATACAGAGAAGAAAATGCCACAGTACTCAGTGAACTGAAAAACATCCCATCAGTTTTTATCATTTGTGTTAAATCAATAAAACAAAGTACAATTATTAAATAAATTTAATTGAATATAACATTAGTGCATTACCTCAGTTACTCAGTTGGGCAGGGATAGCTCAGTAGGTAAAGTGGTCGCCCCATGATCGGCAGGTCGGCGGTTCGAATCCACTTAACGGCTACCCTGAGGTACCCCTGAGCAAGGTACCGTCCCTACACACTGCTCCCCGGGCGCCTGCTTAGTGGGCTGCCCACTGCTTCACTGAGTGAATGGGTCAAATGCAGAGAAAAACAAGTAATTTCCCCATGGGGATCAATAAAGTATCCATTATTATTATTATTATTATTATTATTATTATTATTATTATTATTACTGCAGTGCAACATTTTGTTCATTTTTGTTGATCTCATGCAGTTGTCTACATTTATTTCTGTGTGGTTTTGTCTTTGTTTTGAGTTGCTTAGTTTTCAGCTTCTATTTCTGCTCACCATTGTGTTTTATTTATCTTTTTCAGATGCAGGAGTTTTGGAGTACAGGTGTGCTGACAGCAAAGACACGCTGCTGGGCTCAGGGGATGGACGGATGGCGCCCCCTGCAGGCCATTCCTCAATTGAAGTGGTGCCTCCTGGCTACAGGGCAGGCAGTGATGAATGAGTCTGACCTGGCAACCCTCATCCTTAACATGCTCATCACGATGTGCTCGTACTATCCCAGCAGGTGGGACCCATTGAAATTGTCTCTATGGTTGTGTGAGCGCCAAATAAACCACCTGTCCTCTTTTACAACTTTATTTTATGTATTATATACAGTAGGATTTATTAATTGTTTTTCTTTACTCAGGGACCAAGACAATGCCATTATCCGTCCTTTACCTAAGATCAAAAGGATGATTGCTGACAATGCCTGTCTCCCACACATTGTCCAGGTAGTTGCACAATTCGTCTTGAAGTTGTGTCACATGACCAGATGATACTCATCACTGAACTGAATAAAATGCTTGTCTTTGTCCTCTGCAGCTGCTCCTAACCTTTGACCCCATTCTGGTGGAAAAGGTGGCCAATGTTCTGTACCTGGTGATGCAGGACAACCCCAACCTGCAGCGTCTCTATTTGACTGGTGTCTTCTTCTTCATCATGATGTACACAGGCTCCAACGTGCTTCCTGTGGCAAGGTGAAAGCACGGCGCAGTCAGCTGGCAAAATCTTTTCTAGAAAGGAGTTTTATAACAGTTTTGTGTATGTATGTAGTGTTGATACTGATGTCTGTGATTTTTGTCTGATGTCTTCAGATTCCTGAAGTACACTCATCTGAAACAAGCATTCAAATCAGAGGAGGTGAAGTTCCTTATATTTTACAATAGATGATATCCTTTGAATCTTAGATCCTTTTGAAAATGGCATTGACCTGTTGCGCTGTCTTTACAGTCTAAGGGTCAGGACATTGTGCAGCGTAGTGTTCTGGGACCTGTGTTGCCTGAAGCCATGGTGTGTTATCTGGAGAACTACGAGGCCGAGCGATTCTCTGAGATTTTTCTGGGAGAATTTGACACGCCTGAGGCAATTTGGAGCAGCGAGATGAGGTCAGAAGTAGTCTCTGTCTTGCGTAATTAGCTTACTTAAAGATCATGTACAGATAACTGCAGCAACAATAGACATTGTCTAATTTCTGAGAGTTTTAAAAGTTTCTTTTTGAATTCTGTTTCAGGCGGATGATGATAGAGAAGATAGCGGCCCATGTTGCTGACTTTAGCCCCAGGCTGCAGAGCAACACGCGGGCCCTTTACCAGTACTGTCCCATCCCAGTCATTAGCTTCCCTCAGCTGGACAATGAGCTCTTCTGCAACATCTACTACCTCAGACATTTGTGTGACAGCACCCGCTTCCCTGACTGGCCTATCCGAGATGCCGTACGTCAATATTGAAAATTTTCTACTTTTTCTTTTTTGTGTTTAAAATGTTTGGTTTTTAAAAGTATCATGATTTGATTGTCCCTTCAGGTGAAGCTGCTTAAAGACACTCTTGAAGCCTGGAAGAGGGAAGTGGAGAAGAAACCTCCTTCAATGTCTGTGGACGATGCCTTTGAAGTCCTCAACCTCCCCAAAGGACAGGGGCAGTGAGTGTTGTTGTTTTCAAAGTAGCAGGCAACATGCATTACATTTTTTACTATAATCATAGATGTCTATATATAGATAGATACAGGTATATAGAGAGATGTATAGATATATAGAGAATGCTTTGAGTTGCTGTCATTAAATGCACCCTCTTTTTTTGGCTTTTTGTCTTTAGGCACGAAGAGAGTAAAATCAGGAAAGCCTACTTCAGGCTGGCACAGAAGTACCATCCTGACAAAAACCCAGAGGGCAGAGTGCGTACAGTCATCACCAGCTCTACAAAAATGACTTTGCTTAGGTTAAAAGTAATTATGAATTTGATTTCAGCAACTTTTTTTTTAATGTGTTTTAGGATATGTTTGAAAAAGTTAACAAAGCCTATGAGTTCCTCTGCACAAAGACTGCGCGAATCGTGGATGGCCCCGACCCAGAAAACATCATTCTCATCCTCAAAGCCCAGAGCATCCTGTTCAACCGGCATAAACAAGGTTTGTTTTTATTGCTGTTTATTCTATCTCCTGTAAAACATAGCCTCGCAGTATGCAAGAAGAGAGAGTGAGAGTTCCTTCAGCTGCAGTCTTTCAGCTAATGCTGCTGATTCTTTCACTACTTCCTCAGAACTGGAGCCTTACAAATATGCTGGTTATCCCATGCTCATCAAAACAATCACAATGGAGACGGAAGATAATCAGCTTTTCTCAAAAACGTCCCCTCTTCTCCCGGCTGCTGCTGAACTCGCCTTCCACACTGTAAACTGCTCGGCTCTTAATGCAGAGGAACTGCGACGGGACAACGGCATTGAGGTATTAAACGTCTTAAAAAGCTGTGAAATATCAGGCAGTTTAAGGGAAATAAAAAATGTACTTCATGTGGTTATGTGTAAGTATGCTGGGGCATGTGGAGAAGCTGTGGTATGTGAATAATGAAATTGTGCTTGTTTTTATTCAGATATTGTTGGAGGCTCTGTCTCGGTGTGTCGCTGTGTTAACTGCGTCCAGCAAGCCTGATGACATGGCTGTACAGGTGATGACAAAACACATGATTTCCCTTTCCTTGCAGTCACATTTCTGTATGTGCACATTTTGATCTTGTCATTTTATCACGCTTTCTAAATGCCAATCGTACCACAGGTGTGTGGGCACATCTGTAAGTGCTACAGTGTAGCAGCTCAGTTTGAGGAATGCAGGGAAAAAATCATCGAAATGCCCAATATCATCCGAGACCTCTGTCACATCTTGTACTATGGAAAGGTCAGTCTTGCATCTTCTGTGTGTGCTTTATTCTTCTTTTTCTTTTCAGCAGTTTGAACTAAAAATAGCAATTTCCAATTTTCCTCGCTTCCTCTCAGGGTCTCTCAAAGACTGCAGCCCTGGCGGTTCAGTGCGTCAGCTCCTTTGCGGTGGATTTCTTCCTACAGACCCATCTGTACCACGCTGGTGTGCTTTGGCACCTGCTGGTCTATCTGTTCAACTACGACTACACTCTAGAGGAGAGTGGCGTGCAGGCTAGTCAGGACACAAACCAGCAGGAGGTCGCTAACAACTTGGCCAAACTCAGCCTCATAGCCCTGAGCCGTCTGGCAGGCTACACACCAACGCCACAAAGCCCTGATGGAAACAACCCTGTTTCAGAGACCAATGGCATAGAGGGTACGCCTCCAGAGAACCCCACTATCCGAAAGAGCTTAGCAGCCATGCTGACTCCATACATCTCAAGGAAGCTGGGCACGACATCTCCCGCTGAGGTCAGTTGAATATGTTGCTAAGTAGACATTAATGGACGTTGCTAAGCATCAGTGAGCAGAGGCCAAATGCTGTGCTCAAAGCAAACTTCTCTTTTTTGCGTTCAGGTCTTGAAGTTGCTGAACAGTAACTCGGAGAATCCCTACTTGATCTGGAACAATGGGACACGAGCCGAGCTGCTGGAGTTCCTAGAGATTCAGCAGGAGGGAAACATCAAAAGAGTAGGAATGACTTACAAGTGCTTTCAGACTGCCTTTCACGATAAATGATCCAAAACTGGAGTGAATCACGCAACTTCTCTGGTTTCTTGGCAGGGAGAAAATGATAAAAGCTTTGGTGCTGAGTTTGTGTTCAGTGATCACAGCAAGGAGCTCATAGTGGGTGAGATTTTTGTCCGAGTCTACAATGAACAGCCATCTTTTCCACTGGAGGTGAGGAGAAGAAAGTATTAGACAATTAGGACCAAATTCAGGTTTGGACTTTTAGTAATCCATAAGTAACTTGTTTTACAATCTCTGTCTTCAGTACCCAAAAGCATTTGCAGCCAGTCTGCTGGACTATGTTGGCTCCCAGGCTCAGTACCTCAACACTCTGCTGGCCATGAGTCAGAGTAACAAGGTAGAGTCCCAGCAGCACGCTGAAAGGCTTCGCTTTGCTGAAATGGCTTTAGAGGCCCTCCGTAATGTCATCAAGAACAACCCTGGTGAGCTTCCAGACTGACTGACGTTATGTTTATTTAAGTGCTGTGAGTTTGGAGCTTCTTTCTAAGTATTTCTCTTGGTGTAATTACAGGATCAGAGTCGGAGTGCATCGGTCACTTCAAGCTGCTCTTCTCCTTGTTGCGGGTTCATGGAGCTGGTAGAGTGCAACAGCTGGTTTTGGAGGTAGAGATCAACAGGTCTTGGGTCCTTACATGTACTTACTGTGAATCCCTGGATTGTTATCATATTGGTGTCTTCTGCAGGTTGTGAATACAGTGACATCAAATCAAGAGTGTGTGAGCAACATCGCTGAATCTCTAGTGTTGTCCAACCTTCTGGTGCTGCTGCACTCACTTCCTTCCAGTGAGAAAACACAACTGACTGTCATACTCTTTGTCTTTCCTCTTCTCCCTATCCCTGTAATGCATCTTCACACACTGAAATACTCCTTTGTGTCCTTCAGGCAGGCAAATGGTGCTGGAAACCCTCTATGCACTCACGTCTAACACGAAGATCGTCAAAGAGGCAATGGCCAAAGGTCAGTGTTCTACTGTTTGTTTGTTTTTGTTGTTGTTTGTTTTTTAGTGATTGCTGGCTACATTTATCTGAATTTTGAATCACAGATGTTTCTGTTAATCTTTATGTCCTGCAGGTGCTCTGATCTATTTGCTGGACCTCTTCTGTAATTGCACACACCCCCAGGTTCGCACACAGACTGCAGAGCTCTTCTCAAAGATGACTTCAGACAAGCTGGTTGGGCCAAAGGTCAGATTGGAGTTAAAAAAATAAATAAAAGACTTAATCACTCTCCTCTCCCTTTTACCTTATGATGTGTCGCAACATATCTTCAACTCACTTTTGCTGTTTCATATTCTGCTTTCTCTTTTAGGTGCGTCTAACACTGATGCGTTTCCTCCCTGGTGTATTCATGGATGCCATGCGGGACAATGCTGAGGCAGCAGTTCACATATTTGAGGGAACGCACGAAAACCCTGAGCTCATCTGGAATGACAGCTCAAGGGAGAAAGTGTCTACTACTGTCCGGGAGATGATGCTTGAGTGTGTGACAAACACTGTTTTAACCAGATAAAGAATAGTTAGACACTCTAATAGGATGTTTTATGTCTTGTACTAAATCACTTTAAATCTTTTCCAGGCACTTTAAACAGCAGAAAGATAATCCTGATGTGAACTGGAAAGTAAGTATGAAAAGTCATTATTTTAAGTTGGTGTATCTGTAGGAACTATGAATGTGAAACTAAACTCCTAATCTGTGTGCTCAGTTGCCAGAAGACTTCACAGTGGCTTATGGAGCCGGACAGGGCGAGCTTGAAGTTGGTGGAGTCTTCTTGCGCATCTTTATTGCTCAGCCTGGGTGGGTGCTACGCAAGCCTCGAGAGTTCCTGGTGTCACTTCTGGAAACCCTGACTGAGCTCCTGGAGAAGAACAATCCCAATGTGAGCTTCCTAACTGAGAAACAACAGTACAAATTTCTAGTGAATGCAGAAGTTAGACTTTTTCTGTCTTATTCTGTTATCTTCTGCAGGGTGAGGCCCTGGAGACGGTTACCACGGCGGCAGTTTGCCTGTTCAGCACACAGTGCCAGCTGGCCGACCAGGTCCCTCCTTTGGGCCACCTGCCTCGGATCTTGGCGGCACTCAACCACAAGAACAATGCCGTGCCCAAGAGCTCCATCCGCCTCATCCATGTACTTTCAGATAATGAGGTAAGAAACTAATTTTAATGCAAGACTACAAAAAATCAGAACCATCTTAAGCCAGTTTAAATGTTTTATGTAAAAGTGACACCTCACCCACATCAACTAAGATATGCTTTGTTTCGTGTAGCTGTGTGTACGGTCCATGGCTTCTCTGGAGACTATTGGCCCTCTGATGACAGGGATGAAGGTTCGGGCGGACATGGCTGGATTGGCTTGTGAAGCTCTCAACCGCATGTTCCAGAAGGAGCAGACAGACCTAGTTGCCCAGGTGCACTGTCACCCTTGCTGTTATTATCCCTCACTATGTTTCATGTGTCCTTAATGGAACTTTCTATAACAACTTAACAGGCTCTGAGGGTGGAGCTGGTTCCATACCTCTTGAAATTACTGGAAGGAATCGGCCTGGAGACGTTAGAAAACCCTTCAGCTACTAAGGCCCAGATAGTTAAAGCTCTGAAGTCCATGACTCGTAGTCTACAGTATGGAGAGCAGGTATGATCGAATTATTAAAGTCATCGAATGATTGGTATGATTGTTTATTTAACAATCAAATATTTGAACTCTTGCTTGTTTTTTTTCCATAGGTGAATGAAATTCTTGCAAAGTCTTCAGTATGGAGTGCCTTCAAAGACCAGAAACACGATCTTTTCATCTCAGAGTCTCAGACTGCAGGTTACCTGACAGGTAAAGTTTTCTTTTTTGCATATTAGAAGAGTGATTAACCTGAATAACAAGCTAAACTGTTAAAATATAAAGTGCTTTAAAAGGTAAGTCTTCTGCATCTTTCTCTGAGCTGATGATGAATCTTAATGCTTTGCTTTACCCTAAAAAGGCAAAACACCTTATGGCTGACTCCTCACTTATGCTTAAACCCAGCTGTCCTATAACTTCCTGGCCCTTCCCTTCCTCTTTTTTCCTCCACATTTCCTCCTCAGGGGTTTCCACTCCTTCTCTCCTGGCCGCCAGCAGCCCACTGCGAGGTGGGCTCTAGACTCCTGAACTGGGCCCTCACAGCCCTCCTCTCTTTTGCTCTGATGCAGGTAGACCGTCCTGGCTCCTACCGTCATTCCTCTTTACCTCCATCCTGGCTGCACATGCCATTCTCCATTCCCACCCATTTCATCTTACTCACACTGAAAATAATTCATTACCTCTTAACACCCGTTCTGGATCCTCAACAGTGTATTGGAAAACAGCCAGCTTGTGTTATGTATGCAATATGTAGCCAGCACATTTTAAAAGGCTGAAATGTAGAGTTACAAGTGAAAAACATAGAAAATAGAATCAGATTTTCTAGAAAATTATCCATTAGTTGTTTACACAGTAGTCAAACTAAATTAAGCCCATGGAAAACATTGTAGCCAGTGTAGCGATCATCCCATCCATGCTTGGTGTCTTAGTGTGTAGTACATCATTCTAGCTCCCCATTAGCCCTGCATCTATCCTTGTAATTTACATCTGAACTGTCTCTTCTGCCTTGCTGTCATTGTAGGTCCAGGAGTAGCAGGTTACCTTACAGCAGGAACGGGCACCACAGTAATGCCCAACGTCCCACCCCCTGTGGACAATGACACTGGAGACCAAGGCTGAAGGACACGCACACTGAAAGGCTCAGGCACCCAGAGTGCAGCTTCACGGCCGCAGCTCAGAGAGGGACTGTTCAGCTCCCCACATGAAGGGGATGTTGAGAGGAAAACAAAACAACTGAAAAAAAGACGAGTGAGAGAGCGGGCCGTCATTGACTGTCACCAAAACCTCTGCGACACCTCCTGCAGCGTCACTCTGCTTTGCCCCTTACAAATGACACTCAAGTCTTCAGAAATGCTTTGTTTTAATGGATGACCACATTTGTTTAGTTTCTGTTCTACTTTTCTTATTTCTTCTAATGACAGAGAAGAGTTTACTTTTTGTATGAATATATTTTTTACTCTTGATTTTTTTTTTTTTCATTAGACAGTCATGGGAAGACTGAGGCTTCTTTTTTGTTAATTTTTTTTTCTCTTTGGCATATTCTGATTGGCTACCTTAACCTTACATCTCTGAGGCCTCATTTGTGACGAACAAGCGCACAGGACCTATCCACCACTGAAATAAACATTTTGTTTACTTGTCTATATTAACGCATTCTCATGTGGAAAAGAAAAAAAAAATCACGGGACATGAAGAAATGGATGTGTATGATTTCTCTGGCCTATTTCTCCAAAAGAAAATGCCACTTTAACCCCTTAGACCTCTGCTGACCTCTGGTCTGCTTTGATCAGGTCAGCTTCAGTCCTCTTCTGTCAAAGATGACACAGAGCTCTCATAATATCCAGCCTTTTTTTCCTCTGATCTTATTCATACTTCATTCTGCTCTCTCTTTGAAGGCTACCCTTTTCTGCCTCATATTTTTTAAAGTAACTCTCCCCCAGAATGCAAAAAGCACTAGAATATTTATGAGTGAATAATAACCACCTGAAATGAGCTTCTGCTGACATGACGAATGACATTGACTCTGATTACCAATCTATGTGAAAGACTAGTGCAATTTGTGAAATGTTCAATGTAATATTACGTATATAAACTTTATATTGAATGTACATTGAAAAAAAAAAATCAGTTGACACTTGTACATAAAATTTTAAGAATAAAAGGGAACCCACAGTGTTGTTCTACTTGTTTTTTCTGTTCACAATAATTATAGATGTTAAGTCTGTTGAGCGAGAGAGAGAGAGATGAAAAGGGGGGCGGGTATGTATCAAAATATTTCTCAATCCAATCACTTTTGCAGTTAAATGTTTTTATACAAGAATCAATGTGATATACTTGAGGCCTCAGGCAATATGTTTGTTTGCTTATAAGTGCAAATGTTTCATAGAGTTATGTCATTTATATTATGTCAATCTATTTGAGAACCATAACTTTTCACGGATGTGGATATTGAATTTATAGTGGATTACACCAGCTACATAGATGCCATGAATTAGGGACTAGGTCTCACCTCATAAGCCTGACCGTAAGTCAAGGAAATTCATAAAAATTGTCAATACAGCTGCCATTGAGGGCAATGTGAATAGGGAAAATGTGCTAAAAATGAAAACTGTTTTAATATATTTATGTCAGAATTTAAAAAAAAAAAAACACGGTCCCTTCAGTGAAGTTTTCAAGTTTCTAATTTTTAAAACATTAATATATAGTTTATCACCCCCAATTCGCTTTCTAATTAGGGCTGGGTATCGTCACTGATTTCTAGAATCGATTCAATTCCGATTCACAAGGTCCCGAATCGATTCGATCCACGATTCGATTTAATTCGATTCGATTCGATTTGAATTTGGGAAATTTTGACAGTCAGAAATATTATAATTCAGATCAGTACATTTACATATTTTTGTATCTATAAAAAGGAAGCTGACACACACAAGACTTTATCAAAGGTGTGAGCATCACAGCAGAGGCCTTTGTGTCAAAGTAGCTGAAGATAAAACACAGAAAAACATGAAGGTGATTTTCCTGGCCTGGGATTTTATAAAAATATTCTGCAGTAGATCAAAAAACGAAAGAAAACCATTAATCAACATATGAACATTACCTCTGAAGTTACAGCGGTTTTATTAGAGACACGGTTAAGCGTTTTGCATTTTGCATAATTTTAAAAAGTTTAAATTTGTTCAATATTGAACGGCAGAAATGAGGTTTTCTTTTCGGAAGTATGTAAAACGAAAAAAAAAGGGCGTAAACAACAGCGCAGACCCGCGGATCAGAATCAGCGAGCTGTCGGCTTTCAGCCCCGACCGTCAGCTGAGAAAGGAGACATCTCACTGATTCTGATCCGCGGGTCCGCGCTGTGTGTTTACGTCTTTGTGCAGAATCCGTCTACCTGCTCTCATTTACTGTTTTAGCTGTTTGGTGGTTGTTGAAATTTTGTGAGGTTTCATCAGAGATTCTGGCATTTCGGGCAAAATAAATTTATATTAAAAAATCGATTCAGGATTTTAATGAATCGATTTTACGTTATCTAAGCCAGAATCGATTTTAATCAATAAATCGATTATAAAAACCCACCCCTATTTCTAATGTCTGTAGCGGAACCTTTGAAACGTTCACTCCAGTCGGTCAGATTAGCAGGTAACGCCGGAAGTTGCGCCAAAGGCGCGAACACTATCAACAAAGATCACAATTTATATATCTAAACTATTACGATTAAATTGTTTTAAAATGTATGTCAGTTAGTTAAACCCATATCTCGGGACTGTTGGTTGGACTGTTGGTTTACGATAACATGAGCAGTGGTAGTTTTTGGATGTTTTTATGTTGTAACTGAGCTACATGCAGGTTTGAACGTTAGCTCGCAAGTTTATGTTGCGCAGCTAACATAAAGTCAGTGTAGGCTTTCTAAAAAGTGACAACAGACTTCACAAGCGTCAACTCGCTGACAAGCCGCACTAAGGTAAAACTAGCTTCATATGACTAATCAGAGTTTATACTGATTCCCGTCGGAATACACAGACTGTCTTTACTGGCGCTCTTGAGCTCTTCTATTAAAGGTAAGTAACTAGTAAGTTATTATTTTAAGCTAATAGCAGGCTTGTGTTGAATGTATGGCGGTGCTTAAGGTGCTTAGTCATAACTTAATCTTTGTAGGTGATCATTTTATATTTGGATGCTACTGCTAAGGCCAGCCACAGCCATTATAATAAATGCCAGGTCTTGTCGCTGGTACAGGGTCACCATGTCTAAGGCAGAAAAAGTAGCCTTCATTGTGAAGTTTGTGGAAAGTGAAGGATCAAAAAAAGACTGTGCTGCCAAAGCTTATGAGGTAAGCTCTACTGCCTGGTCCAGTCTTTCTTCTAGTGTTTACTGTCTCTTTGTTTTACAAATTGGTAATCATGTTTGTCTCCGGTTTATTCAGGCCATTTTGGAGCTGCAATCTGAAAAATATTTGAAAACCATCACAGAAGATGATGTTTTGCGCATGGATAAGAAGGACAAGTCTCTGTTTGTGTTCACCAGTTTTACATCTCCAGCCTTTCTTCACTGCAAGAAGGTTGAACTCTACACTTTTAAACAGTGAAATGTCACTCCTGAGGCTCTATCAGAGATTGACTCTTGTTTTGTTTTTTTTATTTCTTGTGCAGCTTGGTTGCAGAATAGTGAGTCCACTGGTGGTGTTGTACTGCCTGCAGCAACAGCGTTGTGTCCCCAAAGCAGAGAAGCCTGTCTATAACATGGCCATGGCTGATGTCACCATTTGCTGCACCAGTATGGACAGAGCAATACGGGTAAGAGATCTGCTATATACATTTTAATAAAATATGAAGCACTGAGACATGTTTATGTCCATACCTTCTCTCACACTCCAGGAAGAGCTGATGGATCTGGTGCAGCTCATGGGTGGATGGGCCTATTCGGATCTAAACGTATCTGTTACACACCTGATTGCAGAAGAGGTGGGCAGTAAAAAGTACCTGGTAGCAGCCAGCCTCAGTAAACCCATCCTGTTGCCTACGTGGGTTAAAGCCTGCTGGGAGAAATCACAGGATAGGTATGTACTGTGATTTACATGGCTACATCTATTAAATGAAGACTTGTGTTTCCTGTTTGATACAAATTCACATTTTAAATCACTATACATTTACAAAAACATGAATGGTGTCTCTGTACTGCTTTTCCAGTCTTTTCAGATATACAGACCTGCCCTTAGAGGACTACCTTTGCCCTGTGCTGCGTGGCTGTAGTGTTTGTGTGACAGGTCTGTCCAGCACAGAACGCAAAGAAGTACAAAGACTTTGTGAGCAGCATGGGGCCAACTACACCGGTCAGCTCAAAATGAATGAGTGTACACACCTCATTGTTAATGAACCAACAGGTAAGTCACCAGTATTTTTTAAAAAAATGATGTAATGCCATCATTTGTGCGTCATTGATTGTCATCGATCGTACTTGGTTCTAGGTCAGAAGTACGAGTGTGCTCGGAAGTGGAATGTGTATTGCGTGTCTTTGCACTGGCTCTTTGACAGCATAGAGAAGGGCTACTGTCAAGATGAGAGCAGGTACACTGTGGAGCGCAATGCTTCAAAAACCACTCGACCACACACTTCCACACCTACTGCTACCAGCAAGAAGGATGGTGAGTCGCATTTGATAAGATGATAAAGGTTTTCCACAGTAATTCAGAACCTGTTTGTCTTTAATGATTGAAGAGTTATGTTTTTCATTTCCAGAGGGTCCGTCACTGTTGGGCTTGAGCAACATTTCTGTGAACACTAGCAGAACAATAAACGACACGGCTCTCACCAATAACAGCACTGTCAGCCACCTGGAAGCTCCAGACCCCATAGAGAGTCTGGATCTTACCGTGTGCCCTGCTGATGATTTATTGGATGGCTGTAAGGTAAGTAGATGGTCTGCAGTTTTCTTTTTATAGAGATTTTATGTATTTCCTCTTTCAATTCTGTAGTAGGAGTTAGTTGAGTCTATAAATGATAAACTTGAGGCTTTCTGTCATTTTGTGTTAAATGTCACACAGCTGTATCTGTGTGGCCTGCCAGGGAATAAACTGGAGAAGTTACGGCGTCTTGTAAATGCTGCAGGAGGTCTGCGCTTCAACCAACCCAGTGAGGAGCTCTCTCATGTGGTCATGGGCGAGCTGGACCAGGACCTCAATAATTTTCTTTCCAAAGCAACTCACAGGTCTGAACTAAAGAGCTTTAATAACCTTCATGATATTTATATCCTCTGTATTAATACAATAACTTGGAGATTCTAATGTTTCCTTTCATACCAAAATATGTTTGGTTGGACTGCAAAATAATTTAGACTAAAGGCTATTACACACTGAGAAATGGAGATTCTAGGTTTATCCAATTCTCAACAGAATTCAGCAACAGGGAGAATTGCGTGCTTTGATCCAGGAGTGAAAGCTCTATCGTGGCCGCTTTTTGCCCACTTTAATATCCTTTCTGCATGTATTGAAACAGCAGCTTTATAGTAAAAAAGTCCAGATGCAAATGGGTCCATCACCCACTGACTCATTATAATACAAAAAGTAAGTCAAAGTAACCATTGAAGAGCTAAAATCTTATATTAAACAAGAATCTGAAACATTTGTCTTTAAAATAGTCGGTCGTCTCAGCTCTTAAACACAGAATGTTGGAAAAAAAAGTCTTGATGCATGCTCAATCATCCAGGTAAAATTGAAACTTAAAAAAAAAAAGTTTATATTTTATCTGTCTAACATTTCCACACACACTTTTTCAATGTAGCCTTTAAATCTTTCTCCCATAAAGATGACATTTAATGAGCTTCCCTGTACCCTTAATGACAAGTTTTGTCAGCATAGGTCAATAAAAATGTGGTTTGATGACCATTAGAACAGGGTCTTAAATCTTCAACTACATCCCAGCTTTTTGGATGTCAGCATTCTCAAAAAAATTAAAAACACAAATATGAAAAAAGAAAGGCAAGGATTAAGACTAGAGATGGACCGATCCGATATTATGTATCGGTATCGGTCCGATACTGACCTAAATTACTGGATCGGATATCGGAGAAAAATAAAAAATGTAATCCGATCCATTAAATATCACGAAAGCACCTCACAAAACTTGCAACACGCCGTAACTCACCTCAGAACGTTAGCACGTCGGAGCAGTATGCATCACGTGATAGAGCGGCTGTGGCATGCGGGACCTGTCGGTGGTCTGGATAGCATGTGGAGCTTCGCTAGCAACCCGGCATTTCATCTCCGACAAAGTTATCCCCGAGAGAAGTAAAGCAAGTGTGTAAGTCCATCTCTGAATGTTTGTAAAGCATTCCTGCGTTAAGCTTAACTAGCGACTGCCTCTCGCTCTCCGGCTGCTACTTCAATCATGAAACTGCTTAACGATCAGCTGATCGGCTTTTCTGTCGCGAGTCCGTCTCTCTGGTTTGTTTTTGGCCCACTTTGCACCAGAAAGAGGAAACCAGCGGCTGAACAACAGCAGCACGTTTAAGCTTGATCAGCTGTTGTTAGAATTTATTTAATATTACTTTCTACTCGAGGATCTTTTTCTACGTAGCTGACGCTGGTAACTGTGCAGGGGCGGATCTAGCAAAGTTTAGCCAGGGGGGCCGATAGGGCATGAACAGGGAAAAGGGGGCACAAAGACATAATTTTCTTTCTTATTCTCATTTAAAATGTCGAGCTTTTAATTATTTAATATTTATCTGAATCTTACACCCAAAGTTTTAATCTGATGTAAAATGTATAGAAGTCCATTATTGTATATAGTAACTGTTAAGTCTAATATATATACCCTAGTAAGCTATAGTACTTTTTCCTTTGGGAAGGTACCATCTGTGCAGTCTGCAATTTTGTTGAAGAAAGATGTTGAATCTATTTAATATTTCTTGAAAAATAATTGATTTCTGTGCATTTTTTTTTCACACTGCATCAAATTAAGGTTGGTTACGTCGATTAAGCATCATGAGGTGGAGCGTGAGGGGTGGTTCCCTATTTTTTATTTATTTATTTTTGTTGTTGCTGGGAGTTGGAACCCTATTAGTTAGGTTGCTTAATATTTATGCTAAGTACTCTTTAAAATACCAGAATAGGGAGGATGGTGCAGGTTTGAGTTTATTAGATTGATCAGTATTGCTGAACTATGAAATATTTTTTTTGCATATAGGTATAACAGAATAGCTTTAGTGTAGTTGTTGTTTTAAACTTGAGTATGAACTTATACAAAATGCAGCAAGATATTTAAAAAACAGTTTTGTTGATTAAAAAACATTATATCGGATTCATATCGGTATCGGCAGATATCCAAATTTATGATATCGGTATCGGACATAAAAAAGTGGTATCGTGCCATCTCTAATTAAGACATAATGTGGTTAATATATAATTTATGTTCTCTCTGTAATTCACAGGCCCCATGTAGTAACAGTAAAGTGGCTAATAGACAGCTTCTCAAAGGGCACTCTGCTCCCAGAAGCCAGCTACCTCCACCCTGACTGTCTGCCTCCTGCTCCAGCTGATGTAGTGGTGCCGGGTTACCACACTCCCAAATCCCGGATCTCAACTGGTCCACCTGCTGGCAGCCCGAGCACTCCGGGGAGAAAGAAAGCAGACGAGGATCTACTGTCACAGTACATGGATGATGACCCTACAGTGAGTAAGTATCTGTTGCTGACGGTGTTCGTATGGGATCAAGAGTCTGTATAAGACAGCTGAATGAATAAGATTCAGACTTAGGTTAGTTTTACATATTGGTACAGCTGCTCATATCCGTTTGTGTTCCAGTTGATATGCCGCCTCCACCACCAGCAGAGAGTAAAAGCAGGAAGTCCATTAGTACAACTGCAGAGCTCCAACCTGAATCCTGGGTACCAAACCGCACTAATGGGACAGAATCTACCCTGCAGGAAGCCAGCGAGGCAGGACTGTTTTTCGGGAAACGTTTCCTTCTTGTGGGGTTTGGTACGGAGGCAGAGGCACAGCTCTCTCTGCTGGTGACAGAACATGGAGGCAAAGTGCTGATGGGCCGCTCCCGGGTTGTCGCAGACTATGCTGTGGTCCCTCTCTTGGGGTGCTCAGTGGAGGCCACAGTGGAAGAGGTGGTCACTGATACCTGGCTGGTAAGTTTGTTAATAGTGCTCCATGTTATGAGAGTGCCTTATGCTTTTGATTGACCTATTTCTCTCATTAAACCTCAGGTCATGTGTGTGGAGAAGGAGTGTGTCCTGCAGTTGTCCTCCCACCCTTTGTTCACTCCTGTCCCAGTGATGGACGGACAGTTTCCTCTCAAAGATTGCGTCCTCTCTGTCAGCCAGTTCACCGGAGCAGAGAGGGAGTCTTTGGTGGAGCTTGCCAAGCACCTTGGAGCCGAGTATGACTACCTTACATGCACCAGTCGTTATGTTTAGGCATAATATCCATAAACATTAACTACTGCAGGAACGTTTGATTAAACTTTTAAATTAGCTGGTATTTGCATTCATTATTATGCATGAACACTCAATGTGAAGCCAGTTGCTTTGTGTTCAGAGCAGTAATGAGGATGAATTTCTGTTTTCTGTACATTTTTCTATCTGTATGTGCTCCTGAGCAGTAGGATGATACAGCTGTTTAATAAAAGAAGAAGCTGCCCTGGCCTGTGTGCATTGCTGTAACTTAAATTCACTTGCTCTGCTGCATACTTTATAGCCCAGTCTTGCTGCTCATTAGGAGATATGTGTGTTAAATCTTTAAATTTGTTTTGTGTCTCCTTGCTGCAGCGTCCAGGATTATTTTGTGCGCCTGGCCAACCAGAAGAAAGGCATGCTGGCCAGCACGCATCTGGTGCTGCAGAGCCCCGAGGGCACAAAGTACCAGGCAGCAAAGAAGTGGGGGCTTCCTGCTGTTACCATGCACTGGATACTAGAGTCTGCTCGAACTGGGAAGAGAGCAGAGGAGGGAAGATTTTTAGTTGATCTGCCACCCTCACCAGGTTAGATAACTAACTTTGCTAGATCTGTTTTATGATCTGTAATTCTCAACACACGATATAAATTACATTAAATTAAACCGTATGATGGAGTTTGGCTGGAGTTTTAAGAGGCATTCATTTGTAGCACCAGTTTGACCTGATTGCTAATGACTACCACCAGAGATTTTCCTGGCTCGGGATGGGTCTTTATAAGAACGATAGTTTAGTTTTTATTGGTTTTTAATTTTAGTTTAGTTTTAGTTCCAGTTCGCTTAATTTATTAAATTCATTATGTTGTTATTAAATGTAATTGTAGACTCAAGTTTGTCTAGTGTGTCATTGCTTATTAATGAGACTGGCTGTTTTTATTTTGTTCTTCCACAGAGAGGGATGAAGAGAGTTTTGTAGGTGGTTCGCAGAAACAGATTATGCCTCCAGCGGCTCGTTCCTCTCCAGAAATCCCTTTGTTGGGTCCCCGGAGCGGTAAGGCTGTCACTCCTCTGGATTTAGGCCGCTTTCAGAGCAAAGTGTTCCGATCTGTTTTGGATGAGATGAAGCCCAAAGAGGACATCAGCACCCCAAAACAAAACCAGGAGGGTGGCAGAAGGAACCCACTACAGAACGAGGCCTCCCTGCAGCTGGACACCCCTTCTCGTTTCCTCAACCGAGACCAGCTCTTCAGACCCTCTTTTAATGTCAAGGTTGGGATTCACTGAGCAGCTTACACTTCTGGCATTTCATGTTTGCTGATATTTGATTAATGTTTCTCTAAATATGTGTATTTATATTATTTAGGATGCACTTGGAGCTATGGAAACTCCGGGTGGGGCATCGAAACCAGGGAAGAGGATTGAGACTCCACTCACTGATGTCATCAACAGGAACCTGAAAGTAGCGCTGGCTAATAGCACCCGCAATAATGTCTCAGAGATGCAAGCAGTCTCTGCCAGTCCCCAGCTTGCAAAGACAGCTGAGAAGGAGGTAAACACTAGTACTGCTATACAAATGTGTTAGAGCCTGGTGGTTACAGAGCCACAGCACATCTTAGCGATTATCAGTGTTAGATTGAAGTACACACAGGTTTTTATTTCCCAGTCACAAACATAACAACTCAAAAGAAAGACAGACAAAAACAATATGGTGTTTGCGTGTTAGAGTCCACGAAAAGAAGCCGGGCCCCTGAATGGTGTTGTGGTCTGCGTGGGAAAGAAACTGAGCAAAATGCAGAGTGAACTAAACGCCATCGCTGCCTCGCTTGGAGCCGACTTCAGGTTTGTAAACTTTACTTAAGAGATTTTTATTGTATTTCATTTTTTTAAACCTTTCAAATCCTGGTTCTATCTGTCGCCACTCTCCCTCTATTTCGAGCTAAGCATGCTTTCCCAGTGTCAGCATTTTAAAACCACAGAATGAGAATTAATGTTTGGTTTTACCTGTTTGTTCTTATTTTTTCATCATATGACTTTTAGAAATGACAGTTTTTCACTTTGATTTCCTTCAAGTCTGAGCAATAAATCAGTTCCATAAACTGGGCTTACATAAGGATTAAGGCCAAAGTCCAAGTATACTGCTTCTAAATCATCATGACACCTGTACAAAGAATGGGTGAAATGTTTTGCTTACTGATCACGAATTATCAAAAAGTAACCCATCAATGTTGTAAGAAAGTCCTGGAAAGTAACACTTTATCAATTGATTTTATTTTTTGCAAATATGATGCAAACGGTACAAACATATCTTTGCTAACTTCTTTTCAGGTGGGCTTGTGACGATACAGTAACACACTACATTTACCAGGGCCGTGTGGGGGACAACACCCGGGAATACAGAGGAGTGAAGGAGAGAGGGCTCCATGTGGTCTCCCAGTACTGGTTGCAGGCGGTGGGTTTCCCAGTAGTGTAGCGTTTTCTCACTGATTTCTAATCATTTGTGACAGCTGATTAAGTCTGCTGTGTGAAAGTGATGCTGTGTTCGTGTTATTTGAAGTGATATAAGGTAGTGTAAAACACAGTACACTGTTGAAGTCCATCCCAGTATTTAGTGGGTAAGAGGCAGGCATCAGCTGATCTGCAGAAAATTAACACACACATGTTAGGAAACAATTCAGTCTTTAGTTTCTTTCAACCTGAGCACATAAACCATGCCTATAAAAGGTTCAAGCCACATGCTTCTGTTTCCTTTGCTTAAACAAGCATTTAGAGAAATTACGTCTTCATAAAGATTCACAAAGCTGCATTAAGATGCAATTGATTTCATTTGGGTATTATTTGTATTCTCCTGCAACATTTCACCCGGGGGAAGCAATTAGCATCTCATCAACAAAAGCAGAATACTAAATGAAAAACGTCTTTGATGTGTAAATTCAGAGGCATCGTCGTTTCAGTGGTGTGTCTCCTCATAATTGTTTTATTTAGTTACGTTTTGGTGTGTAGATAAATACTGTGTGCAGTAACGTGTCTGTTTTCATCCTGTGCAGTGCGCTGATGAGCAAAGGCACGTCCCGGAGTCTCTCTATCCTTTCACCTACAACCCTAAGATGAGTTTAAACCTGAGCCAGGTGCCCAGCAACTCTCAGAGGTCACCACCTGTAACACGAACACAACGCAAAGACATCAGGGAGACGAAGGAAGACGAGGTGGGTCTGATTTGAAAGTCAGAGTTAGTGGGGGACCTGTGTTGGTTTAGGATGGAATTTCTCAGGAAAATCAGGATGTATTGTTCAATTAATGCTGGGATGTCACAATTATCTTTCTTTTCCTGTTTAATTGATCTTTAGTTTTCTTTGTCGCAGTTTGTGCACAATCCCACACAAGAAGCTGCAACCCAACGCCGTGTGAGTGATGGAAGCACAGACCAAGAAGAGATGAATGATAGCACAGAAAGGAGGGGTGAGTGTCTTTTCTGTTGCTGGTAATTAAATCCACTGAGCTTCTGCATGTACTTGAAACGAGTCTAAGACTCTCAAGGCTCACCACCAATCTGCAAATCTGTCCATAACTTCTGGAGTAATCCTGACAAACCAAGCCTGTCACAGAAGTAAAAGGTCTTCAGTATACATGGTTGTATATGAGGTTTTACATATTTTTTGCTATCCTGATATTTTAGAAACGCTAGAGATGAGAGAGAACCTGCAAAGACAACTGCAGGAGATCATGTCAGCCACTAAACTGACGACAGGGAGGCGTACCTCAGTCAGGCTCGCTAGGATGGGATCCGGAGGGGCAGACTTGGGCCCCCACACACCCGAAGGGAGCAGAGTTGGACGGAGCGGTAATAGACGGACTCTAGAAGCTCTGAGGTATGAAAGAAGCTGCTTATGTTAAAACTAAAAGAAGCTTGAATCTCTTAAGGAATCTGGCAGCAGCTCAGGGCGTTTTGCAGAGTCCACTATAAAAAATTTAAAGTGCTTTTTTATTTGTTTAAAAAAAAAAAAGTGGAAGGTGCTGTATGCATGTTTGGGTACAGAGCTGTGGTGACAGCAGAAGAAATAGTAAATATCATCATTTTACCTACAGAACTATGTTAGCAGTAGGGGCGCGTTGAGCTTTGAAAAGTCCTTTTGTGTTAAATTCAGGATCTAAACCATATAAATACCATAGATGGTATTCTTTTGGCTTCACATAGCTGACTGCTCTGTTGTGATTTCAGGGTTCCTCGAGAAGCGGCTATGGACATGAACACAGAGCCATCCCAGAGTGAACAGATAGTTTGGGATGACCCCACAGCCAGAGAAGAGAGGGCCAAGCTCGCTGATAATTTACAGTGGCCTGGAAGCCCATCGCAGCACTCTGAGCCCCTCGCTCCTCCTCCAACTGCAGACAGCGGACCACAGCTAAGGGACTCCATGACGGACTCAGAGCTGGTAGAGATGGGTAAGAAATGAGGATCCAGCTGCACCAACTGTCTGAAAGCGTACAATGGGCTAAATTAATGCATAGAGGGGTTTACACCTACCTGGACAGATAAAGAAGATTTTGAACTGTGAATCATGCAAATGAAAATGAAAGGTCTAAGCTTTGGGAGGATGTAGCGATACGGTGAAGAAGTGGTGCATCTTAGTATAGAGCTCTCAAGTTAGTCTCAGGTCTATTTAAAGTCTGTGTATGCATATAATAGGGAAACACTGTTTCTGATATGTTGGTAACATTTCACCGTTTTCGCTCCCGCAGCTGCTTGTGACGTCATTGAGCAGCACATGAACAAGAAAGTCCTGACGCCTCCTCCCGAGGAGCCAGAGAATGACGTCCTCACTCCTAAAGCTCCCAGCATTGCTTTTCCTCTCGCCAACCCCGCAGTAGCACCAGAACCACAGGTGAAGGGTTCGAAATTTGCACTGACAACAACACGTGAAGCTTTAATCTGGTCTAAATGAAATTTAATTGCTCAGCATTGTGTAACACTTCTCTCCACTTTCCTGCGTTACGCAAACAGCTGCATGCTGGTGCTTATTCAGTTACATAATAATGAACTGATCATTTGTACTGCGCAGTGTACAATCTGTACGTCTCTTTCAAGCAAAGTACTAGTGCTAAAAGGTTGTTTATTTTTCTCAGGAGAAGAAGGAAGAAAAACAACCTCCCAGATTTCAGCTGTCCTCCCTCAGCCCCCAGGAGCGCATTGATTACAGTCACCTCATAGAGGAGCTTGGTGAGTCTCCCATCTAATTAGCGATCTAACGCTGTTTCATCGTGCTGCAGTACAAAAGGCAGCACATCAGAGGCTGGAAGTCAGAGGAGCTAATCCCTGATGACTATAACTGAGGATCTGCCTCCAGGATATGGAAGTAGTTCCTCCAGCACTGTTTCCTCTGTCAAAAAAAGCATGACTCAGATCTTCACTGGTCATGACAAGTTATATCATTATTAAAACTTTCACACTGTATTTCTGCCTCAGCGCATCTTACTAGCTTAATAGCTTGACAGCCGTTCATCTGCTAGGCTTTAAACTTGGTGGGTGTATTGCTGGGAACTGAAATAAGTGCAGCGTTGAGTTTGAGGTTGTTAGAATAAACGGTTGTCATATATTGGCTAAAAGTTCACTTCATTACCAGCATTTCCCCTACAAGACGTGTTTGTTTGGCTGTCTCTGTGAGGTCATTTACTAACAGTAAAGCATTCTCAGTCCTCTTACACATGAGTTTAATCTTCACTAATTATTGGCAAACCGTAATCCAAAACTAAACCTGTTTCAACCAAACAAAAAGTTGCATTCAACCAATGTCTGCTACACTGATAATGTTGCATTTACTTCATCAGCCATAAATGCTGAAAGACCAGTCTGTTTCCACCGTTTTTGAGTTGCACATCTTCTCTTTCCAACCTGTAGAATATGAAAATACTCACTGGGGTCAGCGATCACATGTGAGGTCATGGAAAATGTGCTGTGATCCAACCTTTCGAGATCCAAACCAGTTTACCAGTTTAAAATAGGTGCACAGATGGTGACTATATCCATGGTGCTGGAAACATGTTATCAGAGGGTCTGATAGAGTCAGTGGAATAGGATAAACTTCATATTTATATTGCATTTTCATGCCATTCAGTTATCAGTGTTGCAGCCATAATCCCTGCACAGGCCAAGTGTACCATGTGTGTAGTTTTCTGTCTCTGTCTGTTGCTGTAGGTGGTGTAGTCTTGGATAAGCAGTCTTTTGACCCCAGCTGCACACACATCATCGTCGGGACACCCCTGCGTAATGAGAAGTACCTGGCAGCGATGGCAGCTGGGAAATGGATCCTGCACCGCTCGTACCTGGAGGCGTGCCGCTCTGTGGGTCTCTTCATTCAGGTCAGAATCCGAAGAGCAATCTTTGCCACACGTAAATATGATAGAAAGTCTGGGAATGTGGAATATAAGCGCTCGGATAACACCAATACTTTCAAGGAGAGTCCTTCATGCAAGTATCACCACACAGCCGTCATCTTAGGCTGTTATTTTAGACTAGACAAGGAACGGGTCACTTCTAATAAAAACCACAAAAAAGGTTTTCTTGACTTGTCCCCAAAAATCTCCAAATCTGTGATCTAGGAGGAGGAGTTTGAGTGGGGCAATAGCTCCATCCTTGACGCATTGCCCTCCATCACCTCCCAACAAAAGAGACTAGCGTTAGCCGGCATGCGCTGGAGAAAAAGCCTGCAGGGTCACTCTGAACACGAGGTACGAGCAGGCTCATACACACAATAAAAACCACGGCTCTGAGGCATTTTGTGTTCTATAAACAGGCATTTGTATTTTTCAGGGCGCCTTCAGTGGATGGACAGTCATGCTGAACATCGACCAGAGCAGAGAATCGGGATTCAGGCGGTTGCTGCAGTCTGGCGGGGCGAAGGTTTCTCAGTGCTTTTCTTTTCTGAGACACATCCAGGAGCATGCAGTCTTTAGCCAAGATAGATTAGCATCCTAAAAGTGTCTTAAAACAGCAACAGCTTCAGTAGGTTGATATTTATTTTTTGATATAATCTTTAGAAATGTCTGTGATGTAAAATTTGGAATCCTTGATAAAAACTGAGCTAGTGAGTCAAAAGAAAGCGAGGAGAAAAAAAAAAGAGCTAAGAAGATGGGGCTGTTGTTTTAGATGGAGGTAAATAACCATCACAGCAGTATGCTGAAGGAAAGAATTGTGTTGTTTGCGGGTTTACGTTTGTCTGCTTCATTTGACTTCTTTCCACAAACACAGCAAACACACAGTCTGTCATTTCTCTGCAGGTCCTTCCTGGTCCCTCCCCATCCATGTACAAAGAGGCCACACATCTTTTTGCAGACTTCAGTCGACTCAAACCCGGAGACTTCAGAGTTGATGTTTTAGAGGCTACCTCACAAGGAGTCACATGCCTGAAGCCAGAATACATTGCAGACTATCTCATGCAGGTTAGCAGGGCTCTTCATTTATATATTCTCAGCTGAGTCTGATGCTGAATTTCTCACTTGAAAGACGTTTGATGTCTTCCATGTTGCAGCCCACACAAAATTGAATGTTAAAGATGGATTTTTAGCAATGGCCTTTTTTCCCATCTTTGCTTAAGGAGCCAACACCACCCATCGAGCTGTACCACCTGACTGAAGCTCCCTCTGAAGAAGCTCCAGGCACACCGTCACGTAAACGTAAAGCAGCAGCAGAGACCTCCAGGCTGAAAAAGAGCCGTGTGAACTGAAGTTAAATATCTTAAATATTTTCAACAATGTGAAGATGATTGTAAAAAAAAAATCCCTATTTTTTATGACCTGTATGAAAATAAAATAAATGTAGCACCTGTATTGTAATACTGCATTTTTCATAGAGCGCCCTGGAGCTGCTGCTTGCACCGAGAGACTCTGCTTGTGATGGATGAGTTAATGAACGTCTGCAGAAAATGTTGAGTCACGTTTTGTAATTGCATGCGATGCTACTCTCTGGCCTGTAGAGGGCAGTAGTGTGTCAGTGCATGCCTCAGGTCTGATTTCTCAGCAGCAGAATGTAAACTCAAGTCTCCCAAGTGCTGTTTTAACATTTATATATTTAATAACTTTACTTATTGTTTAGGATTTTTTTGGGGGGGTTAACCAAGCCTTCTATGATTTTTTTTTTTTCCAAATGTCCTGTTATAAGTGTGTGTTGTTAACTTTCTTTCTTTTGCAAAATAAAACCTGCCTGTGTATTTATTGAGAAATCATCCTGCCTAAGGCAGCTTATTAACTTAGTCTCTGACAAATTTGGTCAAATTGACATGTTTCTTGCCCTTCACTGGTTATAGCCCATTTGCATCATCTGTCGATCCCCCCTCCAGTCTAGTAAACACTAGATTTTGTTTACGCTGTTCATGTAGGCCTCTGGTACACTGATGTGTTGCTTCATACCAGCGTGCCAGCTGAGGTTTGAGGCCTCGGTTCTCTCTCATAAGATGGTTAAGTGGTTTAACCTCGTAATAGATGGACCAGCTGACCGCCTCCCCACAGGTTCAGTATTTAGAAGTGTGGGATTAGAGGAGGAATCCTGACAGGGAGGGAAACATGACTCAGATCCCAGAGGGCAGCTTAAGGTCACTCACAAAGTTTGGCAAGTTTCAAATTTTACAACCAACTAATTTTAATGGTAACAACCAAACCGTATTTAATTAAGCTGCATATTATAGGGCAAAGGACCTGTTCTTGCACACCGCACATACCTGTGAGCTGTGAACAAGTCCACCCTTGAACAGTTTTTCCTACAGGAAAGGCAAGGGTTAAATTATCGTATAATTTATATTGCTGTTAATTTTATGCCAGCATAGCCAATATGCGACTTAAATATCAGGGATATGGAAGATGAAGACTGCCAAAATAAAAACCCCAACTAATAAAAGAATGACAAAGCTAAATTATAATGTATGAGGAAGGCATGTATAATGTAGCTTTGCACTGATGTTTAACAACTAATAACATAATACAAAAGTTTAAAAAAAACATGATAATGATAAACATAATCTGGCAAAAGAGCAAAAAAAAAAGCAGATAAAGCAACTTCCCCCCCCCTCTAAAAAATAAAAATTAAATATAGAAGCGATATATAAATTATGTAATGCTTACATCTTTTTATTTAATGTTGTATTTTCATATTTTGAGTCTTAGTTTTGTGAACGTGCAAGCTGGAGATAAATGCCAGTGGAAGTGGAAATTTTGGGTTTTTATTTCAAAATTTCAAGATTTTTGAGAGATTAACACGAAATTTTAACCTACTTCTACTTGGTAATCGATCAATTAATAAATAAATAAATTTTTAAAAAAAACAATCAGCGTGGGAACAAGCTTGCATAGCCCTCAATAGGTGGAGAGCCACTATAAGTCCTGCACTGAATCACACTTTCAGCAGTGATGGGAAACATTTCAGTGCTTATTTATTAGTTTTTATGTGTTGTATCAATTTAGATCAAATTAATAATTAGTTATGGTTTAATTAACTAAATGTTCTCACAGAGCTAAATCACGCCTGTAATGTACTTATTTTATCTGTCTGTAAACAACAGAATCATTAAAAAGCAATGTTTGCTAATAAGTCTATTAAACCAGTAATGAAGGCAGGATTTTAAGTGTTTCTTTCTCTCTTTTACACTTTGTTCAGGAGTTAACGCATCGTTTCTTAAACCACTGCAGCTCATAAAAATCCCGGAGCTCTGCAGCTGGACACGACAACGATATTAATATTCACAGGTCCCGCTCCAGGAAGTGTGGATGTCTGAAACAGTTTTCCATCAACAGGTGTCCCACAGAGGTGGACTAACGTCCCACTTTGCTGACTGGCAATTGGCCAAGAGTTCAGCTTCACTGACGTTTCACTGCGTCACGCGGTCCTCTTTCTATATGCTAACTTTGTGGGTTTCGTGTTGGGACGGGGGATTTCAGCGCGACCCTGCGATCAGGGAGGAAAACTCTGCAGCAGTCCTCATTAAAATTCCCCGTCCGTACGCTCACCACGAGAACCTCCTGTGGTGGGTGGCACCGGCGTCCTGCGCGCCTCTTAATTGCGCATCAAGCATTAAGGGGAGATCACGGATCACAGTTCCATTACCCGTGGCCGCGGATTACGCTGCCTTGAGGCTGGGAGGGGGTTGCTTCACGTCCCGCTATTTACGGCGTTGGGGCTGAGAGAGGAAAGGTGGACGCAGAGGGGTCTAGAGGTCCAGCGAAGGGTGGCGCCCTGCGCATGTTGTAGTCCAGCGCCTGGACGCACAGTGCCGCTTCCCAGGGGCCGGGGGACCCACAGCGACACGGTCGGCTCCTGCAGTCCGCTGCCTGGGCTCCACTGGCTTCTCGCTGCAGCTCATGATTCGGACATTTCTGTGCGGGGACTGGCAACATGTGCGCCCGGATGGTGTGAAGTGTGACACGGCGGCTTTTGGGTTGCATTTCACTCGGATACGCCGAGCAGGCTGCCCGACGTTACGGCGCACCTTGTGCAGTAGGTAAGTCGGCTACATCTTCATCCCTGTACTTCAGATTACACACATCACCCTCCAGCTGCTCTGCGCATCCGGCGAGTTTTATTGATCGCTCTTACCTCCCTTATTGATTATGTTAAACGTCCGATTTGTTGAAATCTGCTCAGGGTTTCCGGGCAGTTATGAGCAGCGGTGACAGACACGAAGGTCTGGGCTTCAAATCACTGTCAGTGCTGCAGAACATGTCACTGCAAGATATCCTCATCCATGCCCTATCAGCTCAGAGCATCAATAATGCATTGCACGATGTGAATATTGATATCAAGACTGGGAAATGCCATCGTCAGAAGTTGAGCTCGCGTTGCTTTCTGGAAGAATCATCATGTAATTGAGGAATAGTTTTTATTTATTTATTTTATTCAGTGTGATCTTAGGGGGCTTAAGAGGCTTGAAAATCATCTTAAATGAATGAACATTACCACCTAATAAAACATCTTTCGAGGGTTTCAATGGACTTTTGGTGACACTTAGTTCTTGAAGAGAGTACAGACTGATTTGTCCAGTTTTTTTTCTTGGATAAAGTTTGTGAAGACAATAAAAGCCATGAGTCTTCCAGTCTGATCATCTTTGTCCCGAGTGCTTTATTTGTCAGGCAACATGGACAGAAACAAAGGAGATAATAGAAGAAACTCTCTTAAAATGCCATAGTGCCAAGAACAAACTGCATCACCAAATACCCCATTGGAGTGTGAAGGTTCAGCTTTGTTCAAGAACAGAGGGTTCGTATAGAGAACAGTTTAAAGTGTGTGCTAATTGAACCTGCCGGCCACTCTCCCCCATTGTAACGGGAATGTTTGGTTGCTCGTCCTCCACAGAAACCCCCCACTCCTTTGTTCTGGGGGGACAATCCTCCAGTGCCATGTGTGCAATGGTTTGGGGGGGAGGGAGCAGGGTCAGCAGGGGTATTGACATCTGCGGCTGACAGCTTCCTCGGAGCGAGCTGACATGCTGTGATACCATGAATGGGTATTAGGAAACATATGAGCAAAGCACTTAACACTAATGAGGACATTTATTCTTTGTCCACGATGCTTGGGCACCAGTTTTACACAATACTGCTGTTTTTGTCATTTGTCTAATGTAACTAGAAGTAAGGACAGTTACTCGTGTCACGCGGTCACTCAGTTTAAAGCTTGGCTTCATTTAGCATCAAGAGTTCAGAGACCTTTTATTTCTCAGCGTTTTTGGACTTAATTAACCGATTGATTGTAGTTAGAGGTTGATGTTAAAACAACTTCAAGTTTTAGTCACAGTATCCCAAATCTAGTGCTCAAACTGGGTAATTAATTGATCTGTTAACTTTCATATAACCTGAATTATTAGTACAGCATTGTGGTAGATCAACTGTTTGTTGTTTTGAGCAATTTGGGGAACAGTTGTTTAGATATTTGAGCTTTCTTCTTTTTTTCTTTTCGCCTCGTATTGTCAGGTCTTATAATATTAGAAGTGATCACTGTTGTGAACTGAATTGAGTAAGTGTCTTAAATCTGCAGTATTTCTGTTGGCCAATAGAGTGGCGACTACTCTGGTTACAAAAAGCAGTCATTGTTTAGAAGTTTACAGGAAAATTCCTCTGGTGTTCACTTGATCAAGACCTCAGGAAACACCTTTCCAGTGAGTTTATGCTATCACAAGTTTGGCATCTTATTTAACACAACAGGATATACTTTCTTTTTAAAGTAAAATAGATGATTATTCAACGTACGGTTTTAGGGTTTGAGTAATTCTTATGCTAATACTGCACTGAGTTTGCTCTGTTCTTGGCTAGGAGGTGATATAGACTTAAAATTATATCCAGGTATTTAAAGGAAATAATGATTTTTATGGTTATGTGGGAAAAAGGACTGAAGGGTGTTTTATCAATGGAGTTATAGTTGCAAACAAATTAAAGTACATTTTTCTTTTACAGTGAGCTACTGTGATTGATGATAGACTACTTAGTAAGTGTGAGTCTATCAAGGTACCAGCAGCAGCATTGTAGTGCAGTAGTAGTGACACAGCATAAGTTTAACAGTAACTAAAGTAGCTTAACCTTGTACATAATGAGGAGATGCACAATATTATCACATAATAAAACAGAAAACAAAGAAAAAGTAAACGTATGGCATCGCTACATCGTTGATGTTGTCATATGAAACCTTTATCAATGGTTATTATGAGTGATATGATATAGCACAGCCCTGTTTCTCAGTCCGTATCTTTACTCAGAAGACAAAATAGTTATGGCCTGATTGGGGCTCTAAAATCAGAGCCTATAATGGGTAATGTCACAGTACATCTTTTATGTACAATCTTTGCTAAAACACCAAATATTGAGAAGTAAATTTAGCCATTTTTCCATCTGTTCTCTGTTTTTACTCTGTCATTCATGTTTCTGTCACATGCAACTGCTCAAAGGTAGAAAGCCTCCAGAAACTTGTTCAAATACATAAACTGCAAACAATAGGTTACATGACAGGTTACCGCCCACAAATCCCGCCACTTCTTTCTGATCCCTGTATTATTGTGAAGGTCAAAGTGTCGGTCATTTCAACGCCTTTCTACTCCTATCTGCTGTCAACTTTAGAAGGAACTTGCAGTGGCCAGGAGCTGAACAGAATCCACAGCTACTTTCTTATCAGAAATGTCAGGAAAAGCCAACATTAACACCGAAAAACAACCAGAAAATATCAGCAATCACATCCAGAGCTGCACACAAATTTATCAGGGAGTTTCCTGGGAAAGGGACGTCTGGTTTCTGACTCTTGCAAACTGCAGTCAAACTGATGGGAACGTTTTATGGGAATGTGGCTATGACGGTGTGAGCTGGTCCTGTACTTGTAAGCAGGCGTCTCTCATGACTGGTAGAGAATGGTACACTATGAGTTGGAATGCAGCCCTCATGGGCCCCCTCATGCTGCACATTATGTGTTCTAAATGGACTTTGCACCTTCCTCCAGTCTGACAAAACAGCAAGTGGCCAAAACAGGATTTTACCTTAGCAAAGGAAGGAAAGCCAGCCAGCTTGCGCCTGTGTTTCTTTTCCTGTGTTCTCTAAATGCCATCCAGTATTAACGAAGGCCCCTTAGCTGCTTTGGAAATTACTTTCATTAAACCAAGAGGGGGATTCATAAACAGGAACTGCAGGGGAAGGTGGCACGCTGAAAGAAACCAAAAGTGGCTCTATTCAACCTAGAAGAAAAATAAAGTTTACCCCAGAGCCGGTTATGATCCTATCGGTTAAAGAGTGCTCCCATAGGACCAGAAGGAGACGGGGCTCGAGAAAAACAGCCTGACTTCGAAATAAAAAAAGAAGAAAGGAAAGAAAAAGCGGCTCTCTTTCAGGGTGTTGACATTTGAAATCCAGCATACTGTATACAGTAGTATCAGAACAGGCTCTATTTGCCCGCTGGGGGGGTTCAAAATGAATAATATACCATGTGGTGCCTCAGGTAAACAAAGGGTTTCAGTTCTTGGCAGCAGCAGAAGACCCACCTGCCCACAGCAAGCAGAGGTCACAGGAAATTCAAACAGAATGGTAATGAATAACTAACCATTACGATGATTAAAGGGGGGCGATGGGCACGGGGAGATAAGTGTGTGGGGACCGTCCGAGCGTGAGGTGTTTACAAGAGGAATTCCTCGCATTCCCCATCTGCAGTCATGCCACTCCAATCTGGACCTCCACCCACTGATCCACTGATGGTCACCCTCCATACCAAGAGGGACACAAGGGGCGTAAAAGGGTCCATAAGCTCTATCAAAGTTAAAAGCTGCTGCGAATGTGTTGTGTAAGAGGGGTTAACGATTTTTTAGGAGCGTTTGATGGCGTCCGGAGCACTAAAAGCTCCATAAATGAAAAACGACAGAGAGAATAATGGCAAAATCTTTTGTTTTCCACACAGTCAGTCTACTGCAAAATGATGGTGCTTTCAGGGGTTTTAGCTTGATCAACTTTGTTTGATAGCTCTGCATGTTTAACATCCCCAACAGCAAACGTGCTATTTTTAGACCAGCTGTCAGATTGGCTCTAGGGATGAAAATGTTGGTCTGTTTTTCAGTCCACAACAGTGCTCAAGACTGAAATATATCCAACACTGTTGTAAGGGTTGTCGTAAAATCGAGTTCAGATATTCATTGTTCTCAGCAGATGCATGCTAATCACTCTGAAGATGTCCTGCTATTTACTCCAGTGTTTCTAGCACCTAATGAATTTTGTCTTGTATGTCAAAAAACGCTGTAAAGTGCTGTGTCAGATAATCTGTAATAAATGATGGACGTAGGTTTTGTGTCTTTAAAAAATGAAGCCATTTCTGAACTTGCTTAAATCTCCATTCTTCTAAACATCCTGCAGGGGATAAAAAATGAAGTCTAATAGTAAAGAAGCCTAAAGGAAAACAATCATTCCTCTCAGCTGATCTGTAAATATTTTCTTTATGAGTTTTATGATCTCAGTTTTTGGTTTTGAGTCCTGCTGAATGCAACATTATATTCATTTTGCAAAATATGACCTTTTTTAGAGCCACTCCTTAAAGCTAAGAACAGGAAGCTTAGGATACAATTCACGTGGGCTCACCACAATAGGACAATGGAAGAGTGGAAAGGCGTTCCACGGTCTGAAGTGCCTTGATTTCTGCTGTCTCATTCAAATATTATGGTCATAAACAACATGAAAACATGGCTCCATCCTGCCTTGTATCAGTGGTTCACATTGCTGGTGGTGTAATGTGTGAGGGATATTTTCTTGGCACACTTTGAGCCCCTTAGTACCACCTGGGGAGTATTGTTGCTCACCATATCTATCCCTTTATGACCACAGTATATCCATCTCCTGGTTTCTTGAACGTGACAATGAGTTCACTGTACTCAAAAGGCCTCCACAGTCACCTGATCTCAGTCCAGTAGAGCACCTTTGGGATGTGGTGGAACAGGAGACTCTCATTATGGAGGTACAGCAGGCAAATCTTCAACATCTGTGTGATGATTTCATGTCAACATGGAGCAAAATCTCTGAAGAGCATTTGCAGCATGTTTGCAGAATTAAGAAGGTAAAAAGACCCAGTAATAGCAAGGTGTACCTAATAAAGTGGCTGGTGAGTTTAGTCTTGTTGGTGTTTCCCCATACTTTGCCACAAAGGTTATTTAATATAGATTTAGTCAATATAAAGTTGTAAGAAATCTAAGAAATGAGGCATATTTGTTCATAAGGTTCATAACTCTGTTCTTTACCCCTGCAGTCTATACGAGTGTTTTATTTTTTCAACGGTCAAGTTCTTTAAACGACGCAGTTGCTCAGCATATTTTGCTCTTACATAATCCTGTTTGAACAGCGTTTGATTTTCTTCGGTACCATCTGAGAGCCTCTTTAATCCAACTGTCTCTCTGTCACATGCAAAATAAACTAGACGCAGAAGAAGGATCCCACTTTGTTAAACCCACATGTGAAAAGTGAAACATCGAGAGGTGCGATCAAGACGCCGAAGGTTTGTGGCTTAGGATCAATCAGCACATTTTTTTTTAATGCATTTCAGATGACTGGGGCTAATAGGATTATGAGAAGTCCTGGGGGAGCTGCATGTTAGTTACAATACTAGAAGGTGTCAGCCCAGTGATTACCAGGTGTGAGGCTCACCTATGAGGATTAGTCAGAACCTCTAATGGATGGCAGGTTGTGACCACGGATAACAAGGAAGCAAATCGCAGCCCTGTCGTTGTGGAAAATGCTTTTCCATCAGGTTAAAAAAAAAACGGAGGTTCTAGTTTCCTTGGCAACTTCTTGAATCTGAATATGTGCAAAAGCAGCTCTGAACTTCTTGCACCACCAAAAAGCATAAAGATCCTCTGATTTGGAAATTGCTAACCCGTGTCAGTCTGACTTTGAATTTCTTACATTGTGTGTCCTTTGCTTCTTATCTTCGCCTCAAAGCTTTTGAGCACGTAATCAGTTAAAAGAAACCTTGTCTACCAGCCAGACTTGTCTGATAGAGGCTGCAGATTAAAGTGGCACCATATGCTTGGGAATGAAGTGCCCCCCCCCCACTGCCATGCTAGAGCTTATTACTGGGCCCCTGTGTCACTGTCAGCAGCTAATTGTTCTTGTGGATTGAGGTGATGAGGGGGAACAACTCCCCTGTCTTGTCCTAAATGCCGGGTCATCTTTACTCTTCTTGCTCTGCAAATCAAAGCATTTCCTTGTCCAAACACACAATATGTGTATTTACAGCCAGCTGCCAGGCCTAGCACTTACACTACCCTTGTTCAAAATGCCTGCATCTAAGCAGAGGGAGCCAGGAAAAGAAAAGCTCCGGAGTATATAAAACCGTTGCTTTCTTTCTATGCCCTGACCATGCCCCATATGGCTCATTTCATGGATGCTGGAGAGTCTGATTGAAGGGCTGAAGAGCAGAACTGATGTTCTTTATACACAGTTAGCAAAGTGGGAGCCAAGTCCGGAGCAAGGTTGCATGAGGTAAAAGGAAATATGTAGGAGATAGGAAAATGATTTGTTCGAGTGACGAAGCACAATGCGGCACAAAAGAACAGGAAAGATTTCTTTCCAAAGAAACCTTAAGGTTATATCAGGGATTTCCACCATTTCATACAAGTACCCCAGGGGGCACCTTTGCAGCAGCTAAGCAGTATATGAAAACATTAAATCAGCTAATCGTAAAATGTGGACCTTAAAAAGTTTCAGCAGAAATGTTAACAGTTAACGAAAAACAATGGTAAGTAAAAGACAAACAAATATTAAAATACATGAGTAATACTAGTCAGTACTGTTAAAACAGTTAATACAGTTCCAACACTGGTAACAGTATATCTGTAATCTGTTAAAAAATGTGCGAAGAATTAACTATCAAATGTTTTGGCTACAGATCAGCAAGAGAACAAGGTGGCTACATTTAATGGTTAAGTACATGAAATACACTGTTGTGCAAAAGTCTTGAGCCACCCCTTGTTTCTTTATATAGGTGCAGCGATTTATTGAAACATGAAATACAGTCAAAAAGGCAAAAGCAGAGTTTGTACAATTCTAATGAGCCTGAAAGTCAACGTGACCGCCTTCATTCTTCAACACAGCCTGAACTCTTCTAGTCAAGCTTTCTTGTCATTTCTTTATGTAGTTTCAGGAATTGTTCTCCAGACTTCTTGAAGGACATTCAAAGCTCTTCTTTGGATCTTGGCTGTCTTTTGTTCAATTCTCTGTCAGGATGATCCCACACTGCTTCAGTAATCCTAATGACTCATAGTATTTCATGGTGTTTTTTTCTATCCAGGTATGTACATTTTCATAAGAACATGTCTTTCACAATCTGCCACTTATTCAAGTTTTCAAGTAATATTTTTTTTCAAATCATCTTCAAAATTACAAAATATACAGTTAAAAATACAATTCAAAATGTAAAACTGTTATATGCTATATGTAGCGATATGACTGGTTTATTCCTTGAATCAGGTGCGTTTTTCACTTTGAAATGATTCACAGGTAAGGATTAAGCAGCTAATCAGACAAAAAAGCATGTAGAAAATGGTCATGTAGAAGGACTGGACTGAAAAAGAGTGGAAAACCATAAAAGACCTTTAAAAAGATTAGGAGAAAGTCTGGCATGTCCTCCTTCCTTTAAAGAAATGAGGGATGGCTCAAGACTTTTTTACAGTTTTGTACAACTGATGAAAATCAGTAAGAATAACACTGGAATTGGTTTATACAGACAGCTAACAGTTCAAAATTTGAACAAAACTATGGCGAGTATGCCTCTGATGTCCTCTTATCCAAAGGTGTCACAGGAGCTGACATTTCATTGTAAGCTAGTCATTAACCACCTCTGGGAGAACGCCTCAAATATGAAAATATCAGCACTTGTCACCCACAATTAGACAGAGAGGCTTATACAGTTTCCTTCCATTCTCTCCCCCGTCTGCCTCTCTAGGCTCGGAGATTTGTGTCTTCAGAGGCTAAAAAGCTGCCTGGTAATCTGAGACAGCATTAATAGAGAATAAGATGGAGCGAGGCGACCCCACAAATTAATTACTATACACAGAGCGGCAAAAAACAAACAAACTGTCAAGTGACACAGTGGGATTTTGTTTTTTTTGTGATTGTGTTTGTTTGTGAATGTGTTTGTGATGCTGGTAACGGTGTCAGGTACATCACCATGGAGACTGTGGTTTTATTGTGTGGGGAGGATGTTGATGCTGGAGCTGGCAGCAGACAGAAGCAACGTTGTAGCAACAGAAAAGTCTGACTGGACAGCAACTGGACAGATATCAGTTTTGTTTTTGTTTTTTTATAAACAAGGCCCGTTTAAAAAAATTGATGTGAGCCTTGCCCGTCTCTCACATTTCCACCCCGACAAATTGAAGGCCCGGGACCGCTCGCCCACAAGATCCATGTTCACACCCAGATTATCTCATATACAGAATAGCAGTGCAGTGAATGAAAGGCAGCACGAGCCCAATGAAACTGCCGCTGAAGCTGCTGGAACGACTCCTCTCCTCTCATCCCCTCTGCTCCCTCGCAAAAGAGGAGAGTGAGGGTGTCCTTTGGGTAGAAGGGATGACTTGACGTTTTGGGTTTGTCAGAAGCCGCAAATAAATTGGACTCACTGGTCGCTCCACGGGCTGTTTGGGCTGTAAACACACTGCAGCTCGATATGTCAAACATGCTGTAGTAACTGCAGTTCTTTTTCTGCTCCCTTTCAGCGCTGTAATGAGAGTTTATGCATCTGCTGCTGCTGTAATAACCATATTTTTCTTGTTTCCTCTGCATAATGTGCTCTTGCAGGACCATATGTATGTTTTTGTAAATGTAGGCTCTGTCATTTTATAATCCTAAAATCTCTCTATTGGCTTAGGCAGCACGTGTAAATACAGATAACAAGATATCAACAAGAGTTATACATTCCTTTAGAAATTAATGCATTCGAACCCCTGTGTGTTGCAAACATCTAATCCATTATACAGTAAGTTAATTGTATAGTACTGTCTTCTGCACTGAGTCTGGATGTTAACTGCTAGTGAATGCGCAATGGGATTTTATTTGAACTGAGCTGCACAGACATAGCTAAAAAACAACAAAAATAACCATATAAACAAGTATTTTGGCTCCTTCATTTTCATAGTATTTTTACATGACTGTTTCATTTCCAAACATCTGAGGCTCTATGATGTCTCCCATTGGTTAATGAAGTCCTGGTCCGGGCGTTGACGATGACAATTTTAATGAAAATTTGTTAGCCAATGAGCAAACCCTGTTTATCTCCTTCTCTATAGAGATATAGCAGCACAGAAGTTTAAGATGCAATTTTAAAAGGTAAAATTAAAATAAATATTAAATCAGTATGTTATGAGCACACATCCCAAATCCCCTCTAAGCACTTGTGGGAGCATTTTGAAGTAGGAAGAGTTTATCTCAGGTCCCGCCCACTTTGCGCCGCCAGCAGTTATTTGCCCCGTTGTTGAATGCTATTCGTTTTCTACAGTCTCCGGACGCTCCGTCGCTGTGGATCGCTTCCAGGGTGGATGCTGCTTTGATGTCTCCGGTGGGGACAGAGACAGCATGTTTTATTTAGTAGGACTTTAAACTAGTGAAATGAGCCCAGGAAGTCAGGAAAGTGTTTGCTGAGGTCAAAGAGCAAGGGCCCGAGAGCCATTTTCTCATAGACAGTCCGAGTTCTTTTTTGCAACCAATTAATTGGCCATTTAAAAAAATGCATGCTAAATCCACTCACACAGGCTTCTCCTTTCAGACCAGGAAGATGCAGCATCTTTTATACACAGTCTATGGTCCTAGCCCTCCTCTGAAATGCGATGCTAAAGTTATATTACAAGCATCAAAATTATAGAACAACCAGCAGCTATGTTGGCACCAAGTCCCTGCAGCTGTAGCGATTCTCAACATCATCCCTGGGCTTCTTGTGTGTGAATATTGAAGCATTTGATGGCTGAAGTTTCTTTGCATCTTTGCACTGCTGAACATAGTTGGTCAGCTGCCCGTTTGTAGCTTCATGTCACTGACTTTATCGAAAATGATTTGAAGCCATTCTGCATTGGTAGTGTGAAGTGGATGTTTTCTGTATCCAGAAGAATGCGAGGGTCGTGATTAGACTCGCGGACGCCTGCAAGCTCTTCAGCTTTTTGTGACAACACAGTTATACTAAGTAGCATGCTAAGGAGCATAGGAAGAACAAGGTATTATAACAAGAACAACAAAGCACCTGTGGTTTTTGCAGCTGTGTGTGTACACAGCATAATCCCAACCTTAGAGGGCAACTGGCTCACGTGGGAGGCCTGTCAAGTAATTCAGTTCACTCAGGCCTTCCAGGTTATAAAAGCTGGACCATTTCTCTGCCTCCTCTCCTTCCACCTGGGTTTAATTTTTTGTGTTTGCACTCCAAAGCGCAGATGACATTTATTCATCCATTGACTATTTGCATTGCTGATATTGCTGAGGCCGACTTCCACAGCTTAAAACACGTAAATGTAATTTACAGACTGTAGTGAATGTCTGGAATGTGTAAGAAATTTATAGTTTGGTTTGCATGTTTTAGATTATGGTTAGCTGTGTTGTTATAGTTATCAACAGAAACAATGTGCAAAAAAAACCACTGGAATGGTCCTTTAAATTGAGACGCAAACAAAGCTTTGTCATTAGTGGCAAACAATTCCTCTCCCGCACAACTGTCAACACACAAACTCTTAAAATAATGTCCGTGAGGTTTGGTTGCCACCTCTGCCTTCCCCTGGGGACTCGCTCCATTCTTCACTCTTCAACTAATAATAGATGCTACCGCTCATGCCGCCATATTGTCCCATGTCCGGCATCACAGAGAAGAGAGAAGAGGTGGAATGATGGAGGCAGAGACACGGAGACACCTACAAATTTGCTCCCAGCCAGCTCGGTTTCCCCGCGGGGCCAACCATCTGACATTTAGCTACGCTAGCTGTAAACAGGCCACTGGAATGCCATTGACATTCATTTTGTCTGAAACAGTTTGTTTGCTTTTGTCACTCTCCTCATTGGTAAGCCCTGGAATTTTCTTCCAAAAATTAAATGCAAGCCGAGAGCAGCTAACAACGACTAATATCAATCATTTTGTTCACTGGTCATCAAAGGAGTTCATGAGTTATTTTTGGTTGTTGTGTACATATAAAGAGAAATATATACTGATACTATTCCAAAAATCGTTAGCTTCATAGCATAAGTGCCTAAGTCATTTTTTGGTCAAATTGAGATTTTTGCCTAACTTTACTCCCCTACCACTGCTGCATCATCCTGTCCGTCTGCCTATGTCATTGGCCAAAAATGACTTAGGCAATTATGCTATCAAGCTAACGAAATTATACATTTAGATTTAGGTGTGCAGAGATCAGAACTCAAGCACCTACTTGCTGGTAAATTATAGGTATTTTTCACAATATTCAGCCCTGAAAATATGTGGAGTGAGCTGAACATACTTTAAAAAAAACTGTAGATTTGCTGTTTTTATGTCATTACTTTGGCAGAAATCTTGACCTAACTTAAAATCTCTACTTACAAAATCATTGTTAAAATGAAGCAACTGCTGCCCCAGCTCCACTGCATGGATGAGAGGCACTTATGTAAATTTTTTACATAACCTCATCCAAGGTCAGAATGACATCTGAGCAACTCTAAAGGAAAAACCTTAAATTTGTCTAATCAAAAGTGTAAATTAGAGAGTAAGCCAGTACACTGACTAAAGTACTGGCTGTATATGTATCATTTATTAAACCGATACTTTACTAGATTAATTAACTGGCCTATAAATACTGGAAACTGGATGTCAAAGATCCTGAAGCTGAAAACAAAAAAATGTATTGAACTAAATCTTGTGTGGAGGGAAATCACTATGAATCATATAAATTAGGTTTTGATTCATGTTAACCTGCTTCATCCATCCCAAAGCCAGTTTTGATGTGTGTTTGGGATCATTGTCCTATGGGGAAACCCAACTGTGCCCATTAACCATTTAACTGTTGATTTGAGGTTAAGTTGAAGAATTTGGAGGTCGCCCTCCTTCATTATTCCCTCCACTTTGTGCAATGGTGCAACACCACCGGCATGATGCTACCACCACCATGCTTAACAGTTGGTACGGTGTTCCAGAAGGATCTGACTTGTCCAAGCGAGCAGCTGCACATTTTAGGTAAGCTTGAAGGTATTTTGAAGCAAGATCTTCCTTCTTGGTCCATACTCTACCAGTTCATGGCAGGCTTGAGCCTTGGCGGTTCCTATGTTGTTCACAGTTTGGGTGTTTTTCCAGATCCAAACTACCTCTGAGTTCAAAGTTTAATGACAAATTTATCGCAGTATAATTTTTTTGATTAAAAATCTTGTTTATTCCTCCAGATACTTAGTTACAGTCGCTTGTTAACTATTTTCGTGTAGATTTTTCTGTAATTTGTCACTCGTTCCTTATTTGTCCCCCGATGGGAGTCTTAAAAATTTATGATAATCCCGTGTAATTATCCGATGAAAACAGCAATCATTTTTTAAACATTGTTAATTTTCTCACCTGTTTCATGTAAAAACTAAGAGGCGTGGACCATCTGTGGTTCATCACTTAATCATAAACTGTCTGAGGCACCCGCAGTTCTTGCTCCATCTCTTGTTTTTAACCACTTCTTCATTCATAATAAACACTGCTGACTGTGTGAGCAGGGGTGTTGCAGATTTCATCCAAACCACGCAGAGTCTGCCTTGTTCCTCTGCTGTTTACCTATTCATTAATTCAGCCGTGAATAATGGCACGGGAGAACCAAAGCACCTCATCCTCTGGTAATTAAATGTCTATTGGTGAGACATTTTTCTCCTGGAAAGGATTTTTAAAACTGTCACATGTGCGCATACACACACTCTGAGAAGCTGCCAGTGGGTGTCCTGGGCTGGCGTTGGTAATTAGCATGCTGAGTGGTTGCACTGATTGCTTCATTATTTTTCAGATTGGCATCAGCGGGAGATATATGATGGATATTGTTTGAGTGTAATCCATCCTAAAGCCACTTATACAGTACGTGCATCAATTTCTTCAGTTGTTGATGTTGCTTCACACCTATAGGAACAAGCCCATGTATTTAAAAAATGTTCCTCTAAGGCGCTTGCACCCTAATCTTGATCCTCTTGCGTCAGGTTAAATGGAGCTCCAAACCTCAGTGAAAATAACCACCATCATTGTGTTACTCAGCACACGGATCATGTTATAACTTGTGCTCTCTTGGTTTGGGGTGTTGGAGTTATGAAAGCGAGGCTTATTAGCAAGGCTCAGATCCTGTGTGTTCTGAAGAAAAAATCAAAATGGTTTCAGAATAATTGGCTTGTTTTGTTCACAGCAGTTCGGCCTGACACTGTAAGCAGGACAGCAATTATCAACCCAGTTTCGCAAGGATTATTTTTGTCTACGAAGAAAATAGTGGCTGCGTGTAATTGGACATTTTAGGCACACAAAATTGAGAATTTATAAGGCGCTAGATGTTTCATGAAGGCTTTAGTGCAGTACATTTTATGCTTAAGTGTTTATCTAATAGACTGTTGATCAAAAACAGTCAATTAATAAATGCAAGATAGAGGTTTCTATGGTAACATCACCCATTTATTTGTGGACAACTGTTTTGAAGCCTGAAGGGTGTTATTTTGGCCATTGCAGTATTGTTTTTTGGACCCAGACTTGAACACATTTTAACTTAAAGGTTAAATGTCAAGTTATTAGCTAACGCCAGTTAGCTGGTTAATAAAATGCACAAAGTATGTGTGCAACACAGATAGAAATATCTGCTACTAACCGGGGATAGAATATAGTACTGTGCAAAAGTCTTGAACCACCCTTCATTTCCTTATATTTTGCTTTGGAGAATTGGGAATGTTAAAATGTGCATACATACAAGACATACAGTATGTAAAGCAAAAACAATGTGTTCACTTCTAACAAGCTTGACAGTCTGTATTTGGAACATTTTTATTCTTTAACAGCCAGAAATCTCTTAGACAAGCTTTCCTGTCATTTCTTTAAGCAGGCTTCAGAAATATTTCTCCAAGCTTCTTTAAGGACCTTCAAAGCTCTTCTTTCTGGTTGTTTCTGTCATTTGTTCTGTTTTCTGTCAAGATGATTCCACACTGCTTCAGTGATGCTGAGGTGCAGACTCTCGGGAGGCCAATCCATGACTGATTTTGTTCCACTTTGTGCTTTTCTCCATTGGCAGCTGGTTTTTGAGGGGGACATTGACATACAAAAAATAAAGCTGTTCCCAATCAGATGCATTTGAGATGGTACTGTATGGTGGATCAAAGTCTGTTGGTTCTTTTCTGTGTTCATAATTCCAACACCACTGGGTGAAATGCAGCCCCAAGCTAAGACAAAGCCTCCACTGTGTTTTACAAATAGCTGTAGAAACTCATTGTTGTACCTCTCTCCTGACTTCCTCAACATATATACCCAACTACAGATTTCAACCAGATATCTCAAATGTGGATTCATCATTCCATCAGCGCTGTTGCCACTGATTTTCAGTCCAGTTCTTGTATATTATATTGCATATCTGGCATACCTTAACCCTCCTGCCATCCTTTAAAAAACTCACACCCATCACCCTAGGGACCATTCTCAGCCACGCCATAAAAAGACCATATATCCATATTTTATTCCACTTTAAATTAGCCAACCTTGTAAAACTACTTCTCCCTGAAATATTCATGTAAAGTTTTAATTATATTTTCGTTGTTTTAACCCTTCAAATCCCAGTGTTATTACATGAGCGCCCTGTGTTATAAGCCCCAAAAACCAAAAAACGAAACTAAATATTTCCACAAAAAACCAGTTGAAGTAATATGTGATTGTCATTATAAGTAGGCCTTTAGATGGACCAAAGATTGGCACCAACATACATTTTGACCTGCCATTATTTTTTTTGCATTTTTTTTGCAATTTAAAAATTAAAACTTCAAGGCCCTGAGTCTTCATTGACATCCAAGAAAAGAAGAAAAAATAAAATCATATGATGATAATTTGGGGTTGAAAAATAGCGTTTATAATGGAAGTCAATGGGCAGAAAATGGTCCCCAGGGTGATGGGTGTGGGGATTTCTGCTGCTCAGCCATTTTAGGCTGATTTAAGGAATTCACACTGGAATATTAACATTGACAGGTAAAAACTATCCTGTGGCAAGTTTGGTTATATTCCACTGAACACAGTGGAAATGGCAGCCATTTAACACATAGCAGTGGCACAAAAAGGTCCCAAGAAGGCAGGAAGGTTAAGTTTACTTCCTGTTTCCCTTCTTTAAGATTGGCTTCTTGGAAGCCACCAACTGAGACCATGTCTGATCAGGCTTCAGTGAACAGTAGATGGATCAACTGAACACGACTTTCTGATATTTTTCTGCTGGAGAAATGACAAGTATTCAGCTAAAAGCTCTTTAGGAATCATTTTGTTGGTGGAAAAACACAATTGTATGCCTGTCAAACTGGCTTTTTATATAGATTCATATAAAGGAATTAGAACAAATTGTGTTTTTGTGAGTAACAAAGTGCCTAAAGATACTATTTAAAATGGGTTATTTGCTAAGTTGTCTTTTATTTGTAGATACATCACTGGTTCATCCCTTGAGTTAGGTACTTTTTTAAAGATCGAGCATTTCATAGGTCCGTGCTAAGCAGCTTTCCAACAAAAATATTCCTCTGAAATGGTCAAAACTCTGAGAGACCTTCAGAAAGCCTGGAGAGCTGCTGCTCGAGAACACTTTTAAAATAACAACAAGAAAGTCTGTCTCCTTGGAAGCAAAGTATAAAGAAATGAGGGGCGGCTCAAGACCTTTGCACACTATTGTACAAATAAAATAAACATTAAATTTCACTCACTAAACAAACTAGAGCACAGACTTATTCCTGGAAGTACAGCAAACCGCACAGCAAGTCATGTGACTCATCAGATAATTGGATAAAAATATTTCTAAAAAGTCGCATCCTGTTGAGAGGTCCAATTTAGCGACTTGGATTTTTAGAGGAGAAGCCATCTTTCATCCTCTGGCAGCTGGGATAGGCGCCAGTCCTCTCATGACCCTGTATTCTTTAAGATTTTATACAGAGTCATGTAAAAAATTAATCCATTTCAGTATGGGAATGGACTGTCTCCATTTAGATACAGCTTCAAGTGGCCATTCAAGGAACATCTGTTTTTTAAACAACTTGTATATAAACATTTTCTTCCATTTATCTGGGAACGACTCGCAGGAGCAGCAGTCTATCTGGGGGATCACTAAGAGAGATGTAATGTGTGGGACATGCCCAGAACACGTCACCCAGGAGGTGCCCGGGAAGCATCCTTATCAAATCCCCGAACCACCTAAACTGGCTCCTTTTGATGCGGAGGAGTAGTGGCTCTCCTCTGAGCCCCTCTCAGATGACTGAGCTCTTCAGGCAGGTATTTTAAGGAAGAGGAAGAAGCCAGCCACCCTTCAGGGAAAAATTATTTCCACTGCTTATATCTGCGATCTTGTTCTTTCGGTCACTACCCAGAGCTCGTGACCATAGGTGAGGGATGCAGATCGACCAGTAAATTGAGAGCTTTACTTTTAATGCTCACTTGCCTTTTCACCATCAGCATCACTGCAGCTGTGCCCCCAACCCGTCTGCCAATCTCTCGCCCTCTTCTCCCCTTACTGGCGAACAAGATCCTGAGGTACTTAAACTCCCGCACAAACAAATGCGCAGTTAGATAAACTAAGATGGTAAACGTCTTTTCCATTTTTCATTATTTGTTAGTGAAAATAGTCATTTATAGCTCAATTGGAAGAAAGACTGATGAATGGATTGCCCCTCATTGTGTACAGATTTCAGTGAAACCTGTACACGATGATCACCTAATGGGTCTTCACTCAAATTGCAAGGCCAGGATCATGTTTGTCCTTTTGTGGGCAGAAATCTGCAAACTGTGATGGATCATGGATCTGTTCTTTTCCCATGACTGGAGAGAGAGAAAACACCTGCTTGATACTTTGTCAGTTTCCGCCACTTCTAATTTGTCGTTTGCTGCTTTCCCGATTACAGCGCCGGCATCATCGGGCGCTTTCTGCTCAGTGATATTGATCCAAATGTTGTGTCAAACATGTTCCTCTCTGACACCTCCTGCACTGCAACCGGAGTCCCACCAGACCAGCATCAGCAGGATCTCACTTTAAAATGTCAACCCTGTCAGGCCTCCAAGCCATCATATCGTCTGTCATCTCTGAGTGAACATCAGCCCCAGAGCTGCAGGAGATGTTGATTCAAGTCATTACAGCTGCTCTGCTTGCTCCTGTAGTGGCTGGAAGGGGGAGGTCACCCCTGTGAGGACTCTAGGGCGCTCTCAGGGTGTGCCCTTCACGGGCATGTTTGGGTGCTGCAGTACGCACAGTTTTAGTCTTTAATTGCCTTATTAGAGCTTTAGTCTGTTTGGTGAACTGAGCAACCGGGGTGCTCATCCATAAGTAAATTCTCCCGCTTCAGGCCAATTGTCCTGGCCGTGTTGTTGTAGAGCGCATCTGCCTTCGCCTGTCACTCTGAATAACAATAGGTCTAATTGATGCAGTGTCTGTGTGTGTATCAGCATACAGCGAGCCAGACACACTCTACACTAGAAGCTCTTGGAGTTAATCCGTCTCACTAATGGTGGTGGGTAAGGGGGGGGGGGGGGGGGAGGAGGAGGAGAGAGGAGAGAGGAGAACAATGCGACATCTTTCCCTCCGTCTCTCCTGCTGTTTGGGCTCCGGACACGTGGTCATTGTTATGGTAAGGACTAACTCAAGGGTTCATGCAGCACCCTCTGGTGGTTGTGCCGTGTGTATTGTATGTTTCAGTTTGGCAATAAAGGGAGTCGCCACGATAAGACAGAGCTGTCCCAGTGTCGTTTATGGCGTTGCTATTAAAGTCACGAGAGCTACCAAAACATGGTGTCAGAAGTGCTCGGGAGAGAAGAAGAACATAACGGAACACGGAAACTTCCTCACCGGAGAGAACTCGCCCTGCAAGGTTGCAATAACAGCCACAGTAAGAGCTAAGCTAACAAATTAGCAAGAAGCGCTAACTAGCATCTCGCGACTAGCAACATGGCGGCCGCACCAGCAGCCTTTCAAGTATCACCGCCGTCGAAGTTTGATTTTTCAAAGCCGGAAGAGTGGCCGAAATGGATCCGACGCTTCGACAGGTTCAGGATAGCATCCGGACTCGAGCTACAATTGGACGAAAACCAGGTTAACACTCTGATATATACAATGGGCGATGAAGCTGAAGACGTGATCACCTCGTTGAACCTGACCGAAGAGGAGGCGAGTGAGTACCACACTCTCAAAGACAAACTCGAGGCACACTTTGTAGTCAGAAGAAATGTTATCTTTGAACGTGCAAAGTTCAACCAAAGGCAGCAAGAAGCAGGAGAGACTGCAGACGGGTTTATTACATCCCTATATGCCTTGGCTGAGCATTGTGGCTACGGGGCGCTGCACAGTGAAATGATAAGAGACAGACTCGTTGTCGGAATAAGAGACAAGAGACTCTCGGAGCAACTACAAATGGATGCGGAGCTCACATTAGAAAAAGCAGTGATACGGATTCGCCAAAGTGAACTTGTTAAGAAACAACAGGATCTTCTTAAAAACAACTTCAAGCAGGAGAATCTTTGCAACGTGGACATCGTTAAAGCAAAAACGAAACACTTCAAACCACGAAAGACTGTACCACAAACCACGGAGAGGAATGTGAAAAGCCAATGCAACCGATGTGGAAAGACACCCTTTCACAGCAAACACCAGTGCCCAGCCAGAGAGGTACTCTGCAATCAGTGCAAAAAGAAAGGTCACTACGCAAGAGTATGTAGGTCTGGGGCAGTGGGAGAAATACGTGCAGCGGGTGGTAACAGAGAAGAAAGAGAAATAGCATTTCTGGGAACGGTAGCCTCAGATAGAACAGAGGATGCGTGGTTGACTAAAGTAAAAGTTAACAATGCAGACTGCTGGCTAAAAATTGATACAGGAGCGGACGTAACCGTCTTGCCTGAAAAAGAGTACAACACTCTAGCACAAAAACCGCAGCTGCAACCCACAGATCTGAAACTATATGGGGTGGGAATGTCTCCATTAACAGTTAGAGGGAAATTTACTGCTAACTTGAGCACTCCAAGCAAAGCTACAGTACAGCCTGTGTATGTAGTAGCAGACCTGACACAAGGATTACTAAGCCGCATAGCAAGCGTAGCACTCGGGTTAGTGGCTAGAATAGAAACTGTGTCACTCACTTCAGTAGAAACAGTGAAGCAGCAGTTTCCAACACTATTCAGTGGGTTAGGCCGGATGGCGGGGGAATACAAAATTGAGCTTAAAGCAGACGCCAAACCGTTTGCCCTGTCAACTCCAAGAAGAGTCCCGCTTCCCCTGTTACCCAAAGTCAAAAGAGAGCTTGCTCGGATGGAAGAGTTAGGTGTAATCTCCAGAGTAGAGCAGCCTACCGACTGGTGTGCAGGAATGGTTCCAGTACCTAAACCAAACAGAGATGAAGTGCGTGTGTGCGTGGACTTGACCAAACTAAATAATTCTGTGAAAAGAGAAAGACACATGTTGCCATCAGTTGAGCACACCCTAGGACAGCTAGAGGGCGCAAAGTTGTTCTCAAAACTCGACGCTAACTCAGGGTTTTGGCAAATACCTTTGTCCAAACAGTCAGCTCTTCTCACAACCTTCATCACGCCATTCGGAAGGTTCTGTTTTAATAGACTTTGTTTTGGCATATCTTCGGCCCCCGAACACTTCCAAAAACGAATGTCTCAGCTTTTAGAGGGGCTGGAAGGAGTCGTCTGCCAGATGGATGACATTCTGGTTTAGGCTGACACACAAATCCAGCACGACAAGAGACTGATCGCAGTCCTGGAACGGCTCACAAAAGCTGGGGTGACATTGAAAAGTGAGAAGTGTGAGTTTGCAAAGACCTCAATCAAGTTCCTCGGACAGATCATCGATGCTGCAGGAGTCAAAGCAGACCCGGAGAAAGTGAAAGCAGTCAGCAACATGGAAGCGCCCACGGATGTGGGTGGAGTGAGACGATTCCTAGGAATGGTTAATCATCTAGGCAAGTACCTTCCCCACTTAGCAGAGAAAACACAGCCGTTGAGAGAACTACTCAGTACCAAAAACATGTGGTGTTGGAGTGAGGCTCAACAAACAGCATTTGACAACATTAAGGCAGAACTGAGTGAACCACCGAACTTGGCACTCTACAACCCCAAAGCACAAACAACAGTATCAGCTGATGCATCCTCCTATGGACTAGGAGCGGTGCTACTTCAGAAACAAGAGGATGACGCAACCAAACCAGTGGCCTTCGCTTCAAGAGCATTAACCCCCACAGAACAGAGGTACGCTCAAATAGAGAAGGAAGCGTTAGCCATAACCTGGGCATGTGAGCGATTCTCTGATTTTCTTATAGGCATTGAGTTCCATGTTGAGACAGATCACAAGCCTTTAGTACCACTTTTGGGCTCCAAGAACTTAGACGAACTGCCACCACGAGTACAAAGACTGAGAATGAGATTAATGCGGTACTCTTTCAGCATCTCACATGTCCCAGGCAAACACATCGCAACTGCAGACGTGCTGTCCAGAGCACCAGAAAAAACTGTTTGTGACGAGACATTAAGAGACGAAATGAACCTGTATGCACATCAGGTGATTTCAGGTCTTCCTGCAACAGAGGAGAGACTACAACAAATAAGAGAGCAGCAAGACAAAGACGAAACACTAAAACAAATCAAACTCTACTGCAAGAATGGCTGGCCGGACAAACTCAAAATACCAGGTCCATGTTTCCCATACCACCAGCATGCAGGGGACCTGACTGTTGAAGATGAACTTCTCCTAAAAGGTATGCGTATAGTTATCCCAAAAATATTACAAAAAGATGTTTTGACACGACTGCACACAGGTCACCAGGGCATTGTAAAGTCCAGGGAACGAGCCAAGCAGTCGGTATGGTGGCCAGGACTGAGCTCTCAACTACAACAGCTGGTAGCAGAATGTGAGACGTGTGCAAAGGTGAGACAGCAACCCAGAGAAACACTCATGCCAACTGAGTTTCCTACACGGCCGTGGGAGTTAGTTGGTGCTGATCTTTTTGAGTGGAGTAACAGCCAGTATTTGGTTGCAGTGGACTATTTCTCACGATACATAGAAATAGCTAAGCTGTCCTCTACCACATCAGCAGCAGTGATTGACCACTTAAAGTCCATATTCGCACGCCACGGCATTCCAACAGAGTTAAGGTCGGATAACGGTCCACAATTCTCCTCAGAACATTTCCAAAAGTTTGCTTCAGGGTGGGGCTTTGCCCACACCACTTCCAGCCCGAGATTCCCTCAGAGCAATGGTGAGGCTGAAAGAGCAGTGAGAACAGTAAAGAGCCCTCTACAGAAAGAAGGAGACCCATATCTTGCTCTCATGGCATATCGCGCCACACCACTTGCCAATGGACATAGCCCTGCAGAGCTTCTGATGGGGAGGAAACTTCGTACCACAGTTCCCATACTTCCATCCTGCCTCAACCCAGGCTGGACAAACATCACTAAACTGAGAGAGAGAGAAGGGAAGGAGAGAGAAAAACAGTGGAAATGGTTCAACAACAGACACAGAGCACAAGACCTCACTGGACTACACCCAGGAGATCAAGTCTGGATAACAGACATGAAAACAAATGGAACTATATCAGGCAGAGCAGAGACGCCGCGTTCTTACCTTGTTGAGACCCCGAGAGGACTTCTACGTCGAAACAGGAGCCATCTCATCACACTAAAAGAGACCAAGACGGAACCGACAGAACAGCAAATCCCTGTCATACCAGAAGACAGCAGCAGCCCGGTTTCGAACCAGGCACAGCAGTGTCTTACACCACCGAATGACCGGATTACTGAGAAAAGATATCCCACCAGAGACAGAAACCCACCGAGGTACCTTAAAGACTTTGAAGTAGGTAGTAGGTACTCTCGAGCACCTGAGTGACCAGCCAGGGGCAGCATAATCCCCTCACTCAGCGGAAGGATTGGGAAGCTTACCCCACCTTCATAGTTGGATAAGTTCACACAGTTAAATAAAATAATTGTTATAAAGTGGAAACAATAAATGTCCGTTACAGAATAAAAGTTAACGTAACAGCATTGAAATATTCAGCTACAAGTTAAGTTGCAGTGAATGTAGTGTTGACATAAATGTGGATTAGCACAGGAAACATTATGGTTATAATGTACTCAGAAAGGGGGATGTTATGGTAAGGACTAACTCAAGGGTTCATGCAGCACCCTCTGGTGGTTGTGCCGTGTGTATTGTATGTTGCAGTTTGGCAATAAAGGGAGTCGCCACGATAAGACAGAGCTGTCCCAGTGTCGTTTATGGCGTTGCTATTAAAGTCACGAGAGCTACCAAAACAGTCATCACCCGGCGGGAAATCTGGGGACCTTGGATGTTCTGTACGGATGTTGCTCCTCTTGTTCGCTCGTCCCAGCTGGCTCTCAGCAATCTCTGCTGCACCACTCAAGGAAACGAGGTACAATACACACCCCAACCCCCCTCCATGCCTCCAAAAAACATCCCTACTGCTTTTCGTTCCTGCCATTGTCATGATACAAGAGGCTGCGTCAAGAGGTAAAATCAGGAATGTGTGTACAGAGCGTGGAAAGTCCTGGAGATTCTGAGGTGTATGCTCTGCTGTTTCTCCTGAAACTGTGTTTGGGGCCCATTAACTGAGACAGGAAGCGTTGAGACAGAGTGGAAACACTATGAATTTCCTGCTTTGCGATGCAAATTCTTGGGTACAACACGGACTTGCTGTGTCTACTTCACGGACATTCCTAAATGTGCCAAAGGGCCCCGTTTCCTGCCATTCTCCAGACGTAGCTGCCGTGTGGTTCATAGATACTCGCAGTTGGATTATCAGATGATACGTCCACAGGAAAGCGTGAACTTCGCTGCCTATTGTCACATTTTTACTCACATCTTTAAATTCTACGTTACTGAATAGTACTGGATGAAGAGGATTTCCGAGGTTAGTTATTTCCTTCAGTGGTGACATCAGTTTCCTGACTTGCATTCAAGTATCAGTTATGTGGGTTGCAACCCTTAAAAATTCAGCAGTTCGCCATCTGTTAAGCAGCACTGATACCTACATTTATCTTTTGTTTTTTGTCCTCGACCCCCCAGGATGCTGAAATAAGCACACTGTCCCACTCTGCTACATCTTATGTTTATTTGAAGGGATTAAGCATGTTTATGGTATTATTCCCTCTGTGATGGTAGCTACCCTGAGCCTTTTGTTCTGCGTTAAGTAAAAACTTGAAGAGTAGGAAGTGGCTCATACCCTGGAGGCACAACCCTTGGTTAGTCATCTTGCACCGCTGCATTTTTAATCTGCAAGCCTCAAGGCAAATAAAATAGCTTTCATGTTCATGCATGACACTTGGTTAGATGACACGAATCATTTGGACATAGTAACATCAGACCAAATTGTGTCCTTATATATGAGAGCTGGCTTTTAACAACCAATGTTTTCTGCAGAGGTTGTGTGGACGCGAAGGCATTTTTTGCTGACGCAGAGGTCGTCGTTTCTTCTGTGGAAGAAGTTTTAAGGCTACAAAGTGTCGACTCCTCGGAAGCGGCGTCACATCAGGGATCTCTGGTGGGAAGCACTTTGACAAATGGTCCTGCTTAATGTCGCAGCAAGTTGTGCTGCAGTGCACAAAAAAGTGTTTCTGCTGTCGCAGGGCCAAACATTTATATCAAAGCTTGTGTTCTTGCCTAAATGCTGATTTTTCTGAGTTACCTGCTTAGTATAAAAGGCTAAGGTGCATTCAGGGAGGCCTTGCGGGAAGCGTGATGTCCACTGGGTAGCCGGAGGATAGATGGCGGCTGACAGCACCCTCGGTGTTGCAGCACTACTGCTGTGTCATGCTATTTTGCTCTGTTGTTGGCTTGTCTGTTTGTCTCAATTTTAAATCTCTGGAGAAGTGTCTGCTGTTATTCAATATGTGGAGCTAAAAATACCCTCTCCCTTAACAATCAGAGCAGAAAACAGATGTTACGGTAAGATGTGATTGGATGTTTTGTCCCACGGAGACTGCTAACGTTTGTCTGACAAATGCAAAAAGTATCTTTATACATGAAAAACAGGCTTTAAAGTCACACCTTGTAAGTTCATAGTTCATTTGTAGACTTTGCTTCCTTTGTAAAGTCTTCATTAGTTTGCATTTTTCATCCTCTTTGCCAGTCATTTTACTCTTTCCTGTTGTTAATGTGATACAAATTTAGCATCATACTCAAATTACAATCTCAAACATGTATAGTGAGACCGATCAAAACATGACAGAATAAAAAAAGATAGTATGTCATGGTTTAACGTAGTTGTAAATACTACCATGCTCTACAGAAAATGTGAAAAATTGTACTAGTATATTAATATCACCAGAATGTTATCGATAGCAATACAGAAAGTGTTATGTAAACAACATAATAAGTAAAAGTTTAAGCCACCAAAAGCCACAAAATCCCACAAAATGAGAAAAATGACAATGTATTAAAGGAAATACGGTAAGACACAAGAAATGACAGGTCTTTAGTTTCTTGTCTTAAACCTTTAGAGTTCATGAATCTGGACAGATTGTTAGGCACACCATGTTTGCAACAATACTGAAATATTTTGTGGCATTTCACACTATCCCAAACCAATGACAAAATAATCCACGAATCAGTGTTTTCAGATACTGCAATAGTGGCATTTTCCTCAAGAGAACTGCGCTCTCTGGGTATGTTCCCTTTTTCCGATCGTTCTCTGTAAACCCTGGAGATGGCTGTGTGTGGGAAATCCCAGTAGATCAGCAGTTTATGAAGTACTCAGACCAGCCCATCTGGCGCCAACAACGACACCACATTCAAAATCACTTAAATCACCTTTTTTTTTCCATTTCTGATGCTCAGTTTGAGCTTCAACAGGTCGTCTCGACCATGTCTACATAAAACTGAGTTGCTGCCATGTGATTGGCTCATTAGATATTTGTCTAAAGGAGCAGTTAAACAGGTGTACCTTTGTAACAAACCTCTTTTGCCTGCTCTTTTGGAACATAAGATTCATGTTCAGTTGAATCGAAATGCCTTGCCACTGGGGATCTTTCGTCTCTATGCCTTGTGCTACTTTTATGTTCAAAGATTCTGATTTTTAAATCTCATTTTCCCTACATGTATTCACCTAAAAGGACATTTCATTTAGCAGACCACATATCGGGCTTTACAAAAGATTCTGCTTTCAATTTTCAACTTCTTTCCAGTGTGGGGATTTTGTCCCTTTCTTCCTTTCATGTGCTGAATTTATTTCAAAAGTTAAGGCAAATGTGCAGCATCGTATTCAGAAAGACCGGCTCTTTTCTTGAACAGCTCTAATGTGGATTTAAAAAAGGTGAATATATGTCCATACAGAAATTCTCTGTTGTACGGTTTGAATAAATTCAAAAGATTGTTTTGGTAAAAAGGTCTAACATTGGGAAAAAATACTTTATTCTGCCTCCAGCTGAGTCACTCTGTGTCCACCGATGGGTACCTTTTAAACTATGTGAGCTTGCCCTGAAGGGCAGTTTGGCCACCAGCTGGTCTGCCATCACCTTCCCTGACAGACAGTGAAGAGTGACAGGTGTTCGACCTGCTGCAGATGAGCTGTCAGATGGAGGACAACCACGTCTCTGGCATTACAGGAAATCTGATGTAGTGCTGAGCTCCACAGTCACACATACAACCTTGTGCACTCTGACGGATTAGCACTGCCAATCAAAAGTTTTGCACCGCTTTCTCTTAGATAAGAAAAGTGAATAGTTCCAAGTAAAACTTGAAGGGTCAAAAATGCAAAATGCTTTTAAATAATGAAGCTGTGACAGGAATGCTGGCTGCTTTATTTCCAGGAGTTAGACCACACCGATCTCCAAATTCACTCATCATTTGGATCTGACACTACAGTCCACTTCAGTTTCTTTTGAACCGCAGGAACTGCATTACTGTAACTAACAGTGATCCTAAGAAGCTAAAGTGAATACATCTGTAACCTTTAATTATTGTATCATGCACTGCTATGATGCTATTGTGGTGATAAAATCTTTTCATAGACAGACACACATATACCAGCGAAAGTGCTTTAAGCTGCCTTTGTGTTACATCTCAGTGGAGGACCAGGACCCCATCTTCCCAGGATGACACACACAGACGAACTCACCTGGTGACAACAACAATGCCAGCTTTGCTGTTTTTGCCAGTAAAAATGCTTTCTGAGCTGAACGTACAACAGGCATAGCCTCAAATTAAATTTCTATCCATTTACTGTCTAAGGAGCTTTCCCGGGGAATTCGGGGGACAGTACATGTACTCAAGGGGAAAGCTAATGCTCTCTTGCACTGCTCTTGAGTCAGCCTTTTGTTATGCAAGCAAAGGACCCTGAATTTTAATCTGATTTAGCTTATAAATCTCCTGTGGTTCTTCCTGTCTGCTTTTTCTTGTCTTTAGAGCATTTGATACAACATGAGTTTTGACATTTACCTTTAATTTTTCAGCTGTAATAACACTTTGGCTTTTTTTCTTGTGATCTGACATTTGCAGGATAACTGTTAATGCAGAATATCTTTGGGTACACATTATATGCCAATTTTCAACATGTCATACAAAGTAAAAATGGTATTAAAATGTTTTTTTAAAGATGCGACCAACTACCTGTTAAGTTGCCACTCAAGCTATGTTTTCTTTATCACATCTATATATATATATATATATATATATAGATGTATATGTGTGTGTGTAAACTCGGTTTGTGCACAGGAGAGCACACAGAGCATACATAAATAAAAATAAAAGCTGTCTCTTCATGTAGATGTTGGATGGAAGTCTTTAAATTATTCCTCATCATTTAAAAATCCCATTTTCCAGCTTCCAGAGTCGGCATTAAAACGCCCTCTTTGCTTTAAGGGACTTAGAGCATGAAGCTCAAGTTTAAAGTAAAGATGAGAGAAGGGAAAGAGCAAGATACTTATTTGGATGGAAGCATGACATGACATTAAAGAGGTGGGAAGCAGAAAGAGATGGGAGATGAACGAGGAGAAAGTGCTTGCAGCTCAGGGTTTATTTTCCCTGATCTTTTACGTTTAGGCCTGTGTTGAAACTGCTGTTGGAGATCACTTTACAGACACGTAACCGCCTCTGATGTCTCCCAGCTTCAGGCACTCAGATGGCTGAAGATGTGTGCCGGAGGACACACAGGTAGGAATGTTATCGCCAGCGAATGGTTTGTCTCAGCTGCCGGGGAGGTAAATTTAAAAAAGCTCAAGTCAACAACCACACTCTTTGAATCCAAATAGTTGTTTTTCTCCATAATTCTTTAGGATTTAGAGAAATTAAAAGTCTTTGGTTGATTAGCTCTCCTTGCTTATTTTCCAGGTATAAATTTAGACAGTCATTACGAGAAGGATTATGTGCTTGTTATCCGTTACTGTGGCCTCACCGAGTGACACAGGTCCAATAATCAATGTGACAGGGCAGGAGAGACAGATTTTACATATCAGTCTGTCTGCTGACCCGACACGTACAGCCACGCTGTGAGATGTAACGGCCTAGAGAGCAGGCTCTGAGACAGAAGGCAAAAAGGAGTCTTTGATCAAATGTTTTTCCTCGAGTGTTTTAGATATGAAAGAGAAAAAGGGCAAAGAGTAGCGTTTTAACTCAGTAAGGCAGCTCTATATGCAGCTGGTTATTCGCTTATTCTCAAAGCAGCCAATCAGACACCTTGTTACTTTTTTATACTAGTCAACCTGACATCCGACCTGTCCCATTTTGTCCTTTCTTATTGTTGAAAAAACCTTTTTCCTTCATTAGTGCAGAACCTCAAAGGAAAACATGTAGATGAATAAAGAAATGTGATGCAAAGCTTTAAAATTTACTTTAGAAATCCATCTTTAAGAGTTTATTTAGATGTCTTTCATGTCCTTTTTCATGAATATCAATCGGATCATTCACATTATCTCGCGTGTGATTAAATATCTACATGCAAGGAGGTGTGTCACTATTTCCTGTGGGGACTTTCTTCATGCATTTCTGTGAGTGTCTGGATTTTGGTCAGACTGAAGCCTCAAACCCCGGATGAAAGTGTCATTATGCATTCAGTAAGTGTGGTGAATTTCACTGTCATCCTAAGCCCCCTTTTTTTTTTTTTTTTTTGCAGCGATGTTACTTTTTGATTCTCTCACCGGTTGTGACAAGCGTAGCGGGACACGACACGTTGTAGTTTCACGTTACTCTTCATCATCAGTGAGCCGCTCGCAGCAGCAATCAGTCAGTCACTCAGTCGGGGGGGAGTGTGTGGTTCACGTGAGGACGAAAAGAAGAAAGAGAGGAAGAAGAAACGAGCGATGGAGAGAAGGATATTTACGACTCAGACAGTGGCGAGGGTGAGCTGCATCCCAATGTCTGTTCCTTTACTGCCTGGCTCAATAACTCTCAGGAGAGTAGGTATATGCCTGCGCGGAGATTTGCAGGTATTGCAGGTGTCAAGGTCTCCAGGAGTGTGTGTGTCTGAGCACTATAAATAACAAAAAAGCCAAATATCACCCACTGGGGAGATTTTATAGTAGATCAAATCAGCTACTGTGCTATATGCATCATGTTTAGTACACTGAAGTTCTTCGTAATTTACCTCTTTTTTTTTTGCTGTTATGTTATAAACATCCCAAAATCAACCACCCTTTGCACTCCAGAGGGTGGTTGATCAAATCAGGCTTTTGTCTGTTGACTCATTTGTATGTAAAGATGTAATATCCAAAAACTTTGGGCACAGAAACGCTGGGGCATCTCTAATAAAGTGTTTCCTCTGCACTGAAGTCTGTCAGGTCTGACTTAATCAAATCCCTCCACTGACAGCGCTCTCAATCATTCCAAGTGCCTTTCAGTCTGCAGTGTCCTTTTTCCAGTGACATAACGAGTCTGTCACAGCTTCTTCCCTGGGGCTCTGTTACCTGTCTCACTCTTTGTACCAAGCCCGACCTTAGGTGTGTGTTACACTGTGTGCCGGAGTATGTCAGGCGGGTCTAGCCTTCCCTCAGTTCCCAGCGTGATGCTGCCTGGGCTGACACCTTCTCTTACAGAATACAGATTATTTAGCTCTACGTGAGTTTTCACTTATTTGAGACGTGAGCTCAGGTTGGATTTATGTGAACAAAATGAGAACTTGAGCTGCTCTGTAGACTTGACTGCTTTGAGATTTAAACTTGATTGAGAAAGAATTTGGAAATATTTTATTTATTGATTTTTAAATAAATGAACAAGACGTGCCAGACACATCATTGAAGATGATGTGTCTGGAAGTGTTGACGCTGAGGTAACATCACATAAATATAAAATATACAAACAAAATTCGACATCCTACTGGGAGAAGAGAAGAGTAAAGATCACTCTTTGTGAGAGTTAATGACTTGACTCAAGCGTGATTTAATATTTTTAAGACTTTATTACCAAAGGCTTGAATTTGAGAATCAGCTGCTTTCTTCGCAGCACGGTGGTGCAGTGGTTTGCCTCACAGCAGCAATAAACTGGCCGCAAGTGTGAATGGTTGTCTGACTGGCAACCCATCCAGGGTGTTCCCCGCCTCCAGCACCCCTCTGACCATGAAATAAATGGATTGACGGCTTTTCAACTCCAGATTGTCTTTAAGTGTGGAAAATGCATGGCGACTTGAGACTTGATCAAAAGTCAAAATTAAACTTAAACCCTGACTTTGACGAATCAGGAAGGAAATTGTTGGTTAGTTTGCTGACTTTGCCTATTGTGGGAATTTTCATGGCTTCCTGTGTAGCTTGGATATCCAAATAGCACCGATGAGACATTTGGTCAAAGGTGTCCTGATATGTGACAAAAAACAACCCAACTAATTCATCCTCAAATAAACTCGATCCCTCTGTCCTCGCACTCTGTGTGCAAAGGGTCTACAAACAGATTCAGACATACTGATAACAAATACTGCATAGTCATTTACAGTAATCTGATTACTAAAGAATTGATCCACTTGAGTATTTAGTCCTGAAAGATCTAACTCGAGATGTTAGACAAGGACACAGTTTAAAAATGGAAGATTAGGATCTGAGAAGCAATTTGGAGAAATAATTACTTGAAGACTTGAGGCTTCAGGCAGCGTAAGTCCCAAAAACAAAGCAGTGGGACTGTATTGTTGCCGGGCTCATTTGACGTGTTTCCTCGAAGACCAGATTTGAGACTTTGACTTGAGCTGAGCCTAACTTATAAAGATTTACAAACTCATTCACCTTGAGTGATGTGAGCCTTGGCTTACTTGACACCTGAGGTTCTGCCTTGGTGAGATCTTGACTTGCACTCTGCTTATGGCTTCAATAACATAAAAGAGCTTTAGCATTCAATGCCAGATTTGCTTTCACAGAGCTGAGGCTTGGTTTGCGTCACCTCCAGGAGAGTAAAAACATTCCTGAGGTGCACAGGAAGCTGATGCTGTGAAACATTCTGCTTATAAATGGACTCTGCGGCAGCTGTACAAATCGGCAGGGATTCTGGTCGACTACCATTTATCTCTTTGTCTGTGTCTCACATGTGTTCACACACCCACAGATAGGGCTCTGGACACAAGTCCTCTGATGAATTGCTTTAGTCATTGGTCCAGGCTGTGTGTGCGTGTGTGTTTGTCTGTGTGTGTGCTGAGTAATGAAGAGGCCGGTGATGTTGTTCTACTCCTCCTCAGTTGCCCCTGAGCACAGGTGCTCAGCTCTTTCTGAGTGGGAGTTCTTCAATTTTCAATTCATTCATCCAGGCGAGAGCTGCAGCGCATTTATTCGTTGCTGACGTGAAGCGAGCATGACGCTGACATTCTGTGTGTTTGGCACGCATGACAACAAGGCACATCTGTAATAACATACCCACAAAGACACGTTTGTGCTGTGCTGCTTTCTATATTAATGATCATTGACAGGCATGTCATCTTTAATGCTATACTGTCCTTTCAGCTCTGACATATACAGTATGTTAACTTGCAGATGGCTAAGACAAGGATACGAGCTGACAGCTTGCTCACTAAAAACATAAAATCAATGTGCACAATCACGATGCAGCGTTTCTGTTGTTGGGCTTTGTTTTTATTTTAGTTCGTAACTGTTCAAACTACTATCAAGAAATGTTGGGGCTTTACAGCTCTTTATTCATAGCTTAATACTCTTTGGCTTCTGACATCATGATCTTGTCGTGGAGCAGATGGATGTTCAGTACCATTATATTTTATTAAAGAAAAAAAACAGTAACAGATCTTTTTTGCAATTTAAAAAATAAAGAGTAGTTTATCCAGCAGAGCTGCTCAGATTCTACCATTTGCTGTCTGACAGTGATGCAAAATCAAGCAGTATCTTCACAGTCTAAATGTGAAATATACTGCTGAACAACTGGAGAAAACTTCCTCACATGGCCATAAGACTGCTTGTCAGCCAGCTGTCCAGTCACCTTTGAGCATCTAATAATGGGGAACTATGTATACAGATAGCTGTACTTAGGGACCTAACTGTGTTTGGTGATCCGAAAGATGCTTTTTCTGTAGGTCATAGCACTGCGTGGCAGAACTGCATAGCGGATGCACCAGTTGTGGTAATTTTCACAAAACAAGATGTCTTTCCAAACATGAGAACAACCATCAGAGCAAAACAGGAAATGAGAGCAGTGATCTAGATATCTAGAAGCCGGCTACTTTAGTTCTGTGCAGAAAATAGAATTTCTTAAAAAAAAATGCATACAGCTGATTTTTAAAAGTCCACAAAAGATTAAAAAACAAAAAAAAAGGAAAATAAATGAATAAATGCCAATGAGAGTTCTCAAACAAAAAGGGAAGAAACATCTTGTCTCTGGCTTTCTCAACATGATTCAGATAGTCCAAAAATGTTAGTCTGAGCACCATACATGCATGTTTCTTTTAAAGTTATAACCACGAGACTGGACAGGACGTGGAAGACAATGTGTTGGTAGTTTACCATCAGGCTGAACGACACACTGGGAGCCTAATGTTCTTTTAATGGCTGCTGTGTTACTTTATTGTAAGGAGGGCCTGGAGAGAAGTGAATGTGCTGATTGATAACCTGCACAATCTCCGCTAGCCTTCATGACACAGCACCGGCAACTCATCCTGCCAGGTTCGTTATCCAGAGCCATGACTGGCAGCGCTCATGCACAGCACAGCACAGTGACTCGGCAGTACGGCAGTGCATTCAGGGATCGAAGGATTAAAAAAGATACCTGGAAATCAGCTCCTTCTGCTGCTTGTATTCAATTTGGTCCTGTTGTTGCCTCCAATCAATACTTGTAATCATTCAGTTGTTGTGCGTATAAAGGCTGGATAATTACGTTTTCAAAGTCCCAGTGGTAAGCCAGTCTCTCGTTTTTTAGTCACTGCCACTGTTATTTTTTTAAAACTTCTCACTGATGAATAATAGTTTTATAACAGAACTTGTAATCACTAATCAGCTTGCACAGTCAGGCTTGAACTCGTGCGAATGCTGGCACGTAGATGGTCATTTTGGTGCCAGTGTGCCATCATCACTTTTGGATTGAAAAGAGCACAAGAAAGAAAGCAAAGAATTTATTTAATGCAAAACGAAACAGCATAATTGTTTCATTAGTATCTTTAGTGTTATTACCAGATTTAGCAGAGCAATCTGTTCCATTACTGTGTTACAGAAAAATGTAATTACAGTAACACTCAATAAGGCGTTACTCCCATCACTGCTCCTCAGGCGCAGCCACAGTCTCTGCTGGGGCAATGCAGGAAACACATGAATTCGGCTATCAGGAGCAGTTTGCTGATTTCCATCAAAGGGTAAAACAGCATCAAAGGGAAAAGGGACGCCCTCTGACTGGGCATGTCCCCTGGGATGCCTTGGAAGGGCAGGGTGGAGGGGAAGTTGATTTTGCACGATTTAAGATGAAGCTAAACCCGCTGAGATCACACCAAGGAGGAGGTTTGACGCAATGAATTGTACACTGATGTACTCTCAAACCACAGCTTCCACATTTAGTGTTTGTATCTCTTTCCTGAGCAGAAGCTATGTGAAAGCTCCCTGCAGTTCACAACAAAGAGATAACCCAAACCGTGAGGGTGTAGCATCAAAACTGGAGGGACAAAAAAGGCATCAGTTAGAAGAGTTGTGATTGGAAGTCCTGTTATCAGTTGTCTGAGAGAGGCCAACAGTGTGGTTCACACCATCATCATCGACTCCCACACTTCCCTCCCTCCCTCTCCTCCTCCTCATCCCTCCCTCCTCGTGTTGTGGAAAAGCTGCCAGGCTGCAGCCACTGTGGGCAAGCAGCCAGCCTGCTATCACAGCCCCTATACATAACCGCAGAATCGTGGGAAGTCCAAAATTAAAAGCATTGTTATCCCTGCGGCTGGTGGCCACAGTGCAACGGAGTGACAGGTTTATTTCATTGTGCCGTCTCGGGTGACCTTGGCTTTGGCCTCTAGTCTGTACCCCCTCCAGACACACTATTCAGACCTGGTCCTGTCAGCAGGGCTGCAAGCACAAAGCAGAGTCCCAGAGACAAGCAGGTTGCTACTGGATTTCTCATTCTACCTGTGGTGAGTGAGAATTTCCAAATCTGACTCTTTTAACATTTTTCCCAATTGTGTTTGAGCCAAAAAAATGTCCTTGTGAATGAATTTCAATATAATCTACCATTAGGGTTGCTATGGTGATGGCTGTGTGCATGTCAGTTGCCATGCAACTTTTTTCCCTCTTCAGAGGAAGCACATAGCTAGGTGGCTATGTGCAAAGATCCCAGTGTATATCAGTGAATTGTTTTTGTTGATTTGCTTTTTATTTGTTGAGAGTTGGACAAAGATTGTATGTTTCCCCCAATTTCACCAGTTTAGGACACATTGGATTTTTAAACTGGGAATGGATGTTGCTTATCAGATGCACGTGGAGAGGCATTTTTCATAAACCGATGAAAACATGCTTCACATCAAGGTCCCTACTTGCAGTACTTACAAGGAGTTAGGACCCTAAAGTGTGTTGTTAGCGATGCAACGACGAGCAGGGGAAGACGCAGACACTAAATACAAGAGGAGATCAGGACTGAGAGGAAACAGCTGGGAGACACAGCTGACGCTGATTACACAGACGAGACAGGGAGAACACAAAACTGAACACACCGACCTTCAAAGTAAAACAGGAAGTACACGAAGAGGTAGACTGGAAAAAGAGAGAGAGAGAGAGAAAACAAATCTGGAGAAAACAAGATGGCACAAGAACTCACATCACCATAAAAACAGATACACATAGAGGGTAGAGACACGAAAGGAAATGCAAAAAACTAAACAACCTAGGAAACCATAGAATGAATACAAAAACACAAGAAAACTAAGAACGCTGGGTCAAAATGACCCAGGACCATGACAATATGTCAAGTGAGGATTAGGTTCATTTTCAGCCGTTTTGCAACCAGTGGAGTCACCACCTGTTAGAAAAAGTCCAGGCTTTAAGGCTCTTCTCCACTGTCTTCGCTTTTTAGACCCCAGAATGTACATCCATCCTTTATGTGGCTTTCAGTATTGCTTTAAGTAAAAATACAAAAAATAAGCTACAGAGTTGGGTTTGGACTGGGCCAATGACATGACACAGCAGAAAGCGCTACTTGTAGCTATGTTCTCTGTGCCAAACCTTTCTGCATACCCACATTACAAATCTAATCTATGATGTGCCTACAGTTGTTGCAAGCCATTTTGTAACCCACCTCCATCCCAGCTACTTCTTTCATGCAGAGACTCACTGACCAAAATCATGGCTGTTGTCACTGATTGCTGCTCTAGTTTGCCCCATTATTTGGTTCTTGAATTAATTAAAGAGTGATTTAAACCAGACATGCTTTCTTAAGCATACTGTATTCTGCAAACAGATGTTTTTTGTTTTTTTGCTTGCATTTGTGACTTACAGCCACCCTGCAATCCCTTCTAATCCCAGCTGCAAAGAAGTCTGAGGTAGTGATATTGAATCCAGGTTGGTGAACGAGTGTTAAGCATCAAATCTGTCAACAGCTCCCAATGAACCTCTCATCCTGTCTGGGATTTTTGGCAGTGCCGTGACCTTGACTGTCATGCGCTATTATCTTTTACCTGCTGGTGTGCACAGAGCTGAACCATGAGCCAGCTCCACAACAGGAGGCCAGAAGAGCTGAATCGCATTTCAACAAAAACTTCCTTTCCCCTGTGATGACTAGTATACATGAAACACCACCTGGCATTATCTTGTCTCCTCCATCCACCTACCCATAGCCTCACTACTTGTGCCTTGCAAGTTAAGGATCACCAATATGAGTCTGCACCGGTTTGGCAGCACTGATGAAGCGTAATTAATGTAGAGAGGCTCAGCTGCTGTCTTTGCACCTTTCCATTGAGCTCATTAGGCCGGGAACGTGACGCTAACAAATTAAAGCACATGAGGGAGCTATGGTGGTGAGATGCTATCATCTCAGCATCCTCATGGTCATATGAAAGTGAAGATGGGTTTGGGACTGTTGTAGCTAGTTCCATTTCTTCATACGTGTATATCTGAAAAACTCATTTTCTGCTGCTGCTGCTGCTTCTTCTACTACTGTATTCTTGCAGCCCATTACAACCAAGCTCATATCATTATAGTCAAAGCTGTGAGTTAAGAGCAGTGAAGCAGCGAGCGTCTCTGTTTTCATTTTCTAAACATTGAGAGCAAAGAGAGCAAAATTGAGAGTCTATGTCATCTAATGATGTGTCACGATAGCCTGTTTAGTTGCGTATTTTATTATGTTCTTTTTACCCGTCATTTTAGTCTATGTTTGTCTTTTGTAACATGGAAATAGAGCCGGGAGAATTACAGTTTTGCAGTTGTTTTCCTCGTTTGTAATTTGATAGAAGCTTGTCTCCATTATTTCATGTTTATGACTTCCCCTTGTTAAATTTAACAAGTTACATTTTCCTGCCACGTTTTGTGTCTGGCAGTTGTACCTGCAGGAGCTACTCTTAATCCTCCAGTCTCTTAACAGTACTGGAGTACTAATGCTAAGGGTGTATGTTTTACAATATATATTTATTTTCTGATCCCATATATAGGCTCTATTTAAAACTTTAGCCATACTGCTCCAGCCATTGATTTCTCTTGTTTAGGATTGTTTCTGTAAATGTTGTTCCTGCTAATGTTTAGCTAACACTAGCAGGCTTGGTTAGCAAGCTGTGTCCATCTATACAGGTGCATCACATCTGCTAACTGACGCTAGTTAATACAATAATCAAATAAAACTGAAGCACAGACTTCTTAAACAGTCTGTTAGCAACAGTGACTGCAAGGTAAACCATGCTATTTGTCAGATAATTGCATTAAAAAGACTCAAAATGACACCAACAAACACAGTTAAGATATTACACCTGCTAGCTGTTTGCTAGCCTAGCAGACAGCTAGCAGCACCCGGCTGTCAATCAATATAAGCATCCTTCTAGCAACACAGCTGTAATGCAATTTAAATATTTGAATGTCATATAATATATTACAAAAAACATCCATCTATGTATCTGTTATTTTATGTATCTGTTGCTTCCTTACCTGTTACTTAACAGTCTTTTTAATAAATTATAAAATTGCTTAAGGTTGCATTCAGATTTATGGTCTCTACTAGTTTACAAGCATTAAAATGTTCTCCAGTGACAGCGATAAACTGGATGACTCAGATGTAATGTGTTGTCTCTTTTCATTTCTCTGAGTGGGACTACATTTATGGGAAATAAAGTGTGCTTTTGTTATCTGTCCCTCTTATCTCACACGTCTCCCACAGAAGCACAGGTTGCCTGCAAGCAGAGCCCTAAACCTGGAGGGGGCATATCCACAAAAGGAGGCAAACATGAACACACGCACACTCCTCCGGGGGTGAATAGAGATATGTGTGTGTATATATGGCCTTTTATTTAGCAGAAGGCCATCAGTGAGTCATTCTCCTAAAGAGCGCCCTTGGGTACTGGTCTCGCTGACACACACGCAGTGGCTGTCTCAGAACAAGGCTCACTGGTCAATGTTTAATGCCCCATAATTGGTTTTACTGACCAGCACAGCCTGCAGGATGCCAATGCTGATTTGCAGCCCGACCATTGAGGCTGACCACCACTGCAGTCCTACCTGGATTTGTGAAATATGTAATTCATTTGCTCTCACAGGTGTAACTGCTGGGTGGCAGTCATTACAAGGATTAAGCTGTCAAGGTTAAGCTGGACGATGTTGTCTGCGATCTCGTCCTTTCCCCTGTCTGTTCTGCTAAAAGCGTTCCATACATAGTCACGGTTTATCACACTGGCGTTTAACGATCATTTAAATGCGAGTTGATATCCAAGCCCTGAGTTTCATCTCACCTTGCTTTCTTTTTGCTGTGTTTCTCTCAGAGAACCATGAGCACTGTGGAGGAGGAGCCGGATCACATGATACCATGAAGACAAGCCTACAGGTCCTGCGCTGCCAGCTGCTGAGTGAGTAAAGCCTGTGGGGGGTTAAAAGGGAGGCCCAGCAAGCCAGTCGACGTTTCACATGCAAAACAGAAAGATTGGTTGGTTTTGAAGAAAGCGACCATTTTTTAAATTGTTCTAAAACATTCCGGTTATTTATTTGCAGCTTTATCATGCTTGATTTATATGGAGCATTAACATAGAAACATAGAGGTGAAGATAAAATGAAAGCAAAAAATGGTTTAGAGTCAAGCATTAACCTAGAGGACTGAAAAATTAAGCCATTTTAAAGCTGCACTTGCTTGAGTGGGCACTAGAGGCTCTCCCTATAGACTCCCAATGTTAACATTTTCAATGGACATTGAATGTTCACAAAAAGACTAATTTATTGAAAGTGTATCAAAGCTTTACAGCCTCTATTAAGTACAGAGGGGTATAGCCACTAGCTCTCTGCTCAGTCACATCACCGCTCAAGTGACTGAATTTGACTTCTTCACTATATTTTTGCTTTTGGAACCTTTTTAATTAAAATAGCATTCAAAATATCATTTTGAATATTTATATCCTACCACCAAGTAGCATACAAAAATCAGAAGGTCACTCTCAGACTTCTCTGGTCTGCATGTCGAAGCATCCTTGAGCGAGATACTCAATCCTGAGTTGTTGGTTGGCAATTTATGCAAATGCTTGATGTCTGTATATGTGTGAGCAGCTGAGTTTGGTTCATAGTCCAAAAGCACTTTGCATGCTCAGTAAGAGTGGAAGCATTATACAAGAAGCAGTCCAGTCCACTAATTAACATGTATTCATTTCTGTGTAATCCCCCTATATAGTCTGGAGTCTGGTGTTAGCTGATAACTTCACCACCACTTCACCCTATCATCCAAATGTGGACTTATGGACAATTTAGCAAATGCGAATTTACAAAATAAAAATCCTTAAAACTCGAATTCACTAACCAACAGTTAATGTCAAGGGGGCTACGTCCATCTTTGATATACAGTTTATATCTATGCTGCTATTCCCAAATTGGTTATATTGGAGTGTTCAGAGAAAATCTAAGTTTTCCAGATGTTAGCTGTTGTAATGTGGTAATTACCAGAAGGCAGCTTTCTTCATCGTTTGCCAGTAAATTATTCCAGTGTTTTCATAATTTCTCTAACTTTAAGTCTTGCATCTCTTGGCAACTTATCTTCTAAAAGAAAAGAAAATTATTTATATAAATTCCTCTATAGCTGAAGGCCATTCCGTCAGGGATCCCCTGTTTGTGGACATCAGATGCTGTACATACAGTGCTGGACCCCCCGTTATTGTCAGTTTAGGTCCGTGCTGTTTTAAATTCACAGGATAGAATCAAGGCCCGATGTACAAAGTTCTGGCAGGCTACCGCCGCAGAATGTCACATGAATATGGAACATGTTGGTCACACTGAAACCCACCAGGCTCCAGGACTGTTAGCTGAAAGGGCTGATGATATCTGGTATTCACCCCCAAGCTCCACCTCAGGGCGCTGGAGCCCAAGGCTGTCTGACAAGTCTGTCTCAATCCCTCAGAAGTGATAAACTTGGACTAGACCACTGTGAGCTGAGTGCTTTAAGCTGGTGCAGAGGTGGAGGGAGGTCACCCTGCAGCCGTTTAACCTGAAAAGAAGAAGTTTGAGTTGAAGTTGTCGTCTAGGTTTGTGTGGATTTTATTTTTGAATTTGTCCTGGTAAATCTAAAGCTCAGTTTGCTGTCATGCATTCAGTTGGAGATCGAGTCCAGTCCTGAATTTCCTCGGGCGCATAACTTTTCCATTAGTTTCCCCAATCAAGTGTGCAGAGACGAGAGACCCACCTGTATCTGTTTCTCATTTCTCTCTCTGGATGAGCCATCTGCTAGAGACAGATGTGCCTTAACATCTCAAGGCTGCAGGCATGAACAGGGATGCTTCAGATAGAGAAGAACTGGGACAGATAATCCCATATTATAACGGGACAGTGAGTGTCACAATTTGTTTTAGAAAATTGAGTTTTTGCCTCCAAAGCTAGAATAAATAAAAATTTGAAAAGGCCAGTTGGTGCAATGTGTAAATGAGTACACAGGGCTTGAGAAATCTTCCCATCTGACTTCTTCTTGTCTTGTATTTTTGAAACGTGCTGTTGGATACTTTGTCATCTTTATAAAGCCACTATCAAAGTGAATATGCCAAAATTCTCTCGAAGACGCTGTCAGCGTCTGTGACTCTGTGTAATTGCAGATTTGCTGCTCAGCGCTCCGCCCAGATTCCAGACAACTTCCTGTTTAATCTCTCGTCTTCCTGTCAGGTGCGGTGCTGCTGTCACACTCGACGAAGCTAAATCATTATCCCAGTAAACAGCAAAAGGACCCTTTGTTGTTCTTGTTTTCGCATTCTCTCTCCACCAGATTTTCAGATAAACACGTCCCCGTTCAAAGCTGCTATAAGCTGACAAACAATTCAAATTCAAACAGGAAGCCATTATCCTGTTACCCAAGCTTTGCCGCTTATCTCTGAGCCCACATCTGCAGACCTCCCTGTTCCGCCTCTCCACCGCCCTGCCCATATCGAAGCCTTCTCCGGGACTGTCCCACAGGTCCCAGAGGATGTGCCTCATCTATCTGCTGAGACACACCCAGAAGCAAACCAAAGGAATTAGGCTCTTTGTGCTACTGTAAGGATGCCACTTTATTTATACGCATGCATATGTCGTTCCAAAATGAAGAATATTGCGATTTTTCTTGTTTTCCAAGTCACGAGCGAGATTAGCAGTTGTAGCAATAAAAACGGCTTCCCAGCAGTACAGTTGAAAGGCCCTTTCACACAGATTCAAACTGACAAGCTAATTCAATGCTCATACTAAGTTTGAGCTTCTATTGTGAGTCACAGAAATGTTAATTCTAAAATGAGTGGCTTTCCTGATTAACTGAGCAGCTTTAGGCACATGATTCCTTTCATGGCATGTGCCTTTTTTTTTTTTGCCTTTGTGTGAAAGTAAGTATCTTGCGGATACAAAGGAGGGCTGCAGAACAAAAAAACATTTTGAAAACGTCTCAGTGCAACTCTGAATAGAAGTACCATACATATTAAAGGGAAGAAGGAGGTGTAACGGCAGCAGGAGGTGGACTGCAGCAGGAGGTGGACTGCAGCATTATTAGGGGCAAATAGATGCAGTAAAAGGATATTAGCATTTAGTGAGTATATCAGCATTTTTTCTCCTTTGGAATTTTATATACTGTGGCGGTTTGTTTTTCTAAAATACCTCCTTGTACTCCGTTTCACTGATTGCAATCTGGTTCCCAGTACAACCCCAATTTCATCTGTCTGCTGAGCCGCTCCACTCATTTATGAAACAGACTTCAGATCGATTTTGATCTTAAGCTTGTCTCCGAGGGGCCTTATTATGTTGATTTCCAGCTCGACTTTGTTATTCTTGGGCTACTCCACTATCAGCGCTTTGCATAATTCACAGTTCATCCTTTTATAGCCAACTTACTTCTGATTGGCTGCCCCTCATAAACAAAGCTGGTGGGTGGAGCATCTGTACTTACACTCGGAGCTGTGCGTGTGAGATGGCTATATTAGGGATGTCATCTCTCACTGGGATTATGGAAATAATTGTATTTTATTTGATCCAAGTGATTTCCTGCCGGTTATTGCATGTGGTTTGAAGCCTCTGGTGAACTTCCATGACTTCTAAATGCGCTAACGAACCTCTTTTCATTGGTTTGTTTGTTATTTGATGTTTTTGCTTGCTTTTCACTTTTTGATGGATGCCAATTCTCGACTAAACCATGATTTGTGAAGGCATTTTGTCATATGGTAGAATCACAACACGAGTCCAGTCATTTATGAGAAATTCAAGATTTACAAAGATTTAATTCAGTTCAAATTTATTTAAATTGTATTTATACTGCGCCAAATCACAACAACAGTTGCCTCAAGGAGCTTTCTATTGTAAGGTGCACCCTACAATAATACATACAGAGAAAAACCCAACAATCATATGACCCCCTATGAGCAAGCACTTTGGCGACAGTGGGAAGGAAAAACTCCCTTTTAACAGGAAGAAACCTCTGGCAAAACCAGGCTCAGGGAGGGGCGGGGCCATCTGCTGCGACTGGTTGGGGCGAGAGAAGGAAGACAGGAGGAAAGACATGCTGTGGAAGAGAGACAGAGATGAATAAGAAGTGTGATGCAGCAGAGACGTCTATTAACACATAGTGAGTGAGAAAGGTGACTAAAGAAGAAATACTCAATGCATCATGGGAATCCCCCAGCAGCAAACACCTATTGCTGCATAACTAAGGGAAGATTCAGGGTCACCTGATCCAGACCTAACTATATGCTTTAGCAATACTCATCACAGCTTTTTTATGCTTATTGTCTTCTATTAATATAATGTAAGCACACTTTTGGGAATGATCTTTACTTTTCTTACAACATTTCTGTGAATATATTCTCAATTCTGGAGCTTTCGGGCACTTTTTAACTCCAACTTATTAAACTTCAGAGGCGGCCACTTGGTCAAATTCAAAAGAAGTAATCACAGAGGAGCTGGGGTGTGAAACTTCTTCATAGTTTTAGACTCTATTTTATTATTTTTTATTTGTTTTTTATTATTACCAACTATATTAAAGCAGATATTGGTGGTATCATAGGTACAGTAACCAATGGTAGCAGCTGTAGTGGCACACATTGAAGTAGTACCACAGCAGGCCTACTAGAAACTGTTACAGAAGTGCAGTGGGACCACTGAAGTCAGTCAGGGCTGATGGCTCGCTGTCCAGGCGAGATAATCAAATCTTAGCAGCAGTTAGTCAGACAGCTCTCGGCTGATAAAGGGTTTTGTCCGCCTGAAGCTGATGGATCCGATCTGTTTCTGTGGTTCTGTGACAGCACGTCAAAGCTTTAAATTAAAGGCTTGGACTACCTTTAACAAAACTTCTCTTAAGCTTTATGATTACTTTGATTCGGCTCTGTCCGCTTTTATTCCTCAAAAGTTGAGATATGGACTGATTTTATACTGGGGGAGACGAGCCGTGCTGTGTGTGTGCTGGCATGGTGTGATATGGGCTCATTGGTATTCTGATGAGAGCTGCAGATAAAGCCATCTTCGTTTGCCCCAGAGGATTGAAGGGGAATCCCACAGAGGGCTGTCTGCTACCGTGGAGTGGTTTTTATTAGCATAAATGAGGCTAAATATGATCCACGGAGGGTCGGCTGGGCGGTGAGGAGGACATCTTTAATTATGGGCTGTGGTTTAGTGATTTGGAGCTTCTAAACCAGCGGTTTGGCATGTTTATCCCATTAGACTACGAGACATAGTGGACATACAGTAATTCCCTTTCGTTCTTGTACATTTGCATATCAGACATTTTGGTTAATGATTTTATTCAGTGAGATCACAAAGAAATAATCTGCTTGTGGATTTATGGTTGTTAATGCAGCACGGGCATTATTTCTGACTAACAACACTTTTAAAAAACCTTTGCCGCACCTCTTATAAAGAAAGATAGATCTCAACCTTTAGTCACTCTTTAGGACACGGAGGTTGTAATAAACTTACTTCATTTACATGTATTAAAAAAAACATTTGAATACAAAAAACAACGGCTCTCTTTTTGCTGCTTGTTCAGCTTGATTGTAAAGAACTTGTGATTCCAAGGGAATTGTTCACAAGCAGGTAAAAGTACCAAAAATTGGTACCAATACTCTTTTATCGTCACTTTTTGTGACTTTCCCTGTGGTTTAGCCTGTTGTTCCTGAGGTGGAACAGGCCATCTACTAATTGGAAAGTTGGCTGTTCTGTCCCAGAGTGCTCCGGGCTCTCCATGCCTAATTATCCTTGGGCAAGATACTGAACCCTGTGCTGCTTTCCGATGCATTCATCAGAGTATGAATGTGTGGATGACAGAAAAAAGTGCTTGTGAGGCATGTTATATAAAGGGCTTTAAATTGTTCAAGTAGAGTAGAGAAGCGTTATTCAGCAAAGAACTAGCCCATTTACCACTTTTTCAATAAAGTCTAATCAAGACTAATTATCTAGTCTAATCTAGTCTAGTCTAATTATGCACAATCAACTGTGGAAGTCGACTTTAGAATCTGAAATTGCTCTGAAGTTGTTGTTTTTTTTTGTTTCTTTGTTTGTTTTTGTAAATAAAAATAGGTTAACAGATGTGTGGATAGTGTGCAATAGTGCAAGTAATTCTATTTGTTCCAATCACAGAGCTCCCACCTCCACCCAAAAGCTTGTCAGTTATGATGGCTTAGAGTTTAGAATAGGTTGCCTACTATTAGGAAGGTTGACAGTTCAATCCCCAGCTCCCAAATTCTGTATTAACCTGTTGAACCCCAAAGGATCTACTGCATCAAATTTTCAAGAGAGCTATATGCTATAAAAGACCAAGCCAGGAAAAACTCCTTTATACTTTTCTGTGTTTTATCCTCAGTTAGTTTGACAGAATGGCCTCTGCTTGCACTGCTGATGAAGTCTCACAAGTGTCAGCTTTATTTTGATACCAATATAGTTTACACAGAGCTTGTAATCGCAGAGAAACAGTTGATTCACTTTGGGCCTGTCATTTTTAAGGAGGAACCTCAGAAACACCGCGGGGCTTCAGGTCAAACAGTCCTTGGACAAGATATTAAACCCTAAGTACCCTCTGATGTTTACCTGGGTGAAGATTGGAAATGTGTGTGTGGATTCTGCTTGCAGTGTAAAAAGAGCTTTGGGTTCACAGTGATAGTAAAAGAGGGCTGTATAAATTACAGTCCATTTACCTTGGACTAAACTAAGAGAAGGTAGAAAGCAGAGAAGACTAAATAACCTTAATAGTGTAGTTAAATTAACCAATATAACAAATAGCTGTGCAGCACAGTGGTGCGTCAGTCGCCTTCCAGAGGAAGCCTCTATCTTTGAACCTGTCCAAAGATACTTGTCAGTGTAACTGGTGATCCTATAGTGGCCGTCGGTGTGACAGTAAATGGTTTTCCGTCTTTAATTAATGACAGGAATGAGAGAGGTGGATGAAATCCACTAAACTGGCACTGGATCTAGTTGTGTATATCACAGAGCCATCAAAGGGTAATCCTCAGACGTGCACAGCACTGTGCACCTGCACGTGTCATCGGCCTGTTGGAGCGACGTGTAACATGTCAGCTCAACCTTTTTTATTCTAATTGACACCAAAAAGCTCTGAAGAGGTTTTTATGAAGGAGTAAAACCTTTGAAATGTACCAAGTTCTTGAAATTCTGAAGTAAAACAGCTGCTATCTAAGCTGGAAACTAGGAAAATGTAGACAGATTATTGGTTTACAAATCAAAATACAAAGTTTAACAAACGTATTAGACCAGCACAAAATGTAAGGTTTATGCCACAGCTGCCCTAAAGTACCAGTATTGGTAATTACCAAAATCATTTTTGATGTTTCTGTGATGGTTAATCCACAAGTAGGGTTGGTAGGGTTTGGAAATTATACTTTTAATGGAAAAATATAAATAAATGAATATATAAATATATAACTGTAAATAGTATAGTTAAGCAAATTATTATTATTTTTATTAAGATGTCAACTTAGAGTTATTTACTTGCATTCCTGAAGAGACAAATTTAGTTAAATATTGTGCTTGATTAATTTTTGACTTTAACTGAGCACAATATTTGGGTATAAAAAGATGAATTCACTTCATTATTTGACTAATAAATAAAAATCTTATTTTCAGTTTTGTCAAAGTTTTTGACAGTTTTCTAATCTAATAATTTTGGTAACTACTGTCTACATAAGACATTTTAGAACCACCACAGTCTGGAGCTAAAATAGTCTGTGACGTGATGTTATTTTATATAAATAGCTGATATTTATATTTATTTTTCATCTATTTCCTCTCAAGTATTAAATAAAGCGTTGAGAGTCACAAATCACATCACAGGTGTTTGTTTTTGTACTTTGTTTAGAGACAGAAAATGTTTTCTGACAGAAAAGTTGAAATGAAGTTAAAATAGTATTGGTATCAATAGATGTTATCCTAACTGATTAACTAAGGATTCAGTTTACACCCAAATTATTTTTCTATTGGATAACAGACAGACTGCTTATACAGTTATTTTTAACAGCACCCAGAGCAGAAATAGACAGAAAATGTACAACTAAGCTGTAGTGCCTCTTCACCTCACTGTACAATACCTTGTGCAATACTTTTTGTAAATAGTCAACAGTGCAATAGACTCAATACTTGAAATGTGCAATTCACTTGTATTTTTATTTTTTATTCCTATTTATTCTATTTATCCCCTTTGTATATTTTATTTATATTTGTCTCTGTATTTATGTGTGTGTGTGTGTGTGTGTGTGTGTGTATATATATATATATATATATATATATATATATATATATATATATATATATATATATATATATATATATATATAACAATTCTGTAACTGTAACTTCGGTCGTTGCTGTGCTTTTTTTTGGAAGTCGAATTTCCCAGAGGAACCCACCCGAGGGATTAATAAAGTTCTATCTTATCTTATCTCTTATCTTGTCAGGTATTTTATCTTAATGCAACTTTGCGCTGCAGTTCTTTTTCTTTATAAACCTGACCTTGGTCTAGGTTCTCATTGAATCTAGGCTTTTTGTTCCCTGCGTACTGTTCTGTTACTCCCCGCTATGCTGCTGAGCAGGGAGATGACAGAACAGAAGGATTTCAGAAGTACAGCCTGACGAACCACGACTCACGAGTCTTATTGATGGATGATTTTGCAGCTCCTATTTTTGGCTTCCTGTAGAGCCTCCAGTTTGAATAGTGGCACTGGCAGCTGCCCACTGATGATACGGCACAACCAGCCTGCCTCCAGAACCCGCTTCATAGGCAGATTGTCGCCGTACACGTCATAGCCACATCATTCTCCGTCGCACGTAGCAGGAGGTGACCCCTGGAAAGAAAGATAAATATCCCAGCCTCCTCTGCGAGTAGCCCCCACCCCCCCTTTAGGATTGATCATGCAGCCAGGCTAGTGCATAAGCACTGATAGCCTGCATGCCGTACACTAAGTGCATCGGTATGATTGATTAAGCCAAAAGATTCATGATGCACTGCACCTGAAGATTATTGTTCCGTGGGACTGAAGTCTTAGCTTATGAGTGGCTTCAAAACATAAGGCAGGATTCCTCAGCTTCAGGAGCAAATGTTAGGTTATCACAGTGTAACTTTAGATTCGGAGTCAGAGGCTTTGGCCTCTCAATCTAATTGTGAATGAGTAGTGGGACAAAGCCTGCTTTGGATCAGCGCACAGGTGCCTGCTTTGCAACATGATTTATTGATGTCCCTCGTGGCTTCAATGGAGGACTTCAGCGAATGTCACCGGTTTTCCTATGCACTCAAAAGAGCCCTAATTCAGCAGGTTTTCTTGCATAAATTGCCCCTCCCTCCCTCTCTGCCTCTGTACACCCTGCGCTTTTATAATGGAAAACAGGTTGACACCATTAGTCAAATAAACGAGGGCACAGTCTCGCAGTAGTTTTAGCCGGGCCGTTATTTGTCTTCATGATATTAGCATGTGCTTTTCTTGATGGTGATCGTCTGAGTGACATAGATAGCGAAGGCAACAGGTTGGTGCGAGTGATAAACGGGCTCCTCCTCGTGAAAGGAGAAAAAGCCTCAGTTCACCAGCGAAGGTTCAAACTCCGCACTCGCCTCCTCACTCCTTCTTTCATCATCGCCACTGAAAGTGGTCTGACTCCTTTTGTGGGGGGTTTTCTGCTTGCGAGAAAATATCATGTCAGACTGAAAACAGCCAACATGCACACACAGCCGTCATGACAAATTACACCCATTTGGCTCAGTGTGCAGCACAGTGTATGTGTAAAGACAAGCAGGTACATGTAATCACTGCAGACACAGAAATTCAACAACACAGACTGTACAGGTCGGGAATAGGTTGATTTCCTGTTTTCAGAAAAAAATAAAGATGCAGGTGTAGCAGAGGGCAGAAAACACGATAACTCACCTATTATATTATTATATTTCCTGTTTTTAAACACGTAACTTTTCCTGTGCAATCTGGGTTTATGTAAAGCAGACGTCAGAGGGTGCATTGCATATAAAGTCTATTTCAGAGAGAAAGGAATAAACATACTACCCCGTCACCATCTTCCATTTATTTTATTCCTATTAAATCTGCCCAATAAGGCTAAACCATCAGTTGGAGTGCCGACATTTTCCTTCAGCCGTGCTGTGTCATTGTGTATGCTTTTATATTTAACTGCTGCTACTTTTAGTCTTCAGCTGAACACAGAAGAGTCAGTTGTAGGGATACAGCAACAAGCAAGACGTTGGAGGTGCTCCTCATGTCTCAGCTCTTTTTTTTTTCAAACCACAAACACACCACTGTTTAATAAGAAAGTCAGTTTATGCTATACTGCATAGAAAAATATCACAAAACGTAAAAATCCAAAGCAGTCAACAATGAGGGGACCTGTTGGCTCTCATTTGCTGTGAGGATCACTGCAAACTAACCCTTAAAACTAGCAGAATGGATTGATGAGTGTGTTGTGGACATCCCCAGATTTAAACTGTATTTGACCGACGTGTTAGGCAGCACAGTCATCAAAGCAAAATGAGGGAATAATGTAAGAATTCCACCTGCAGAGGCCTGCAGGTTCAATGATCAGTGCTGAGGTGCAGTAAAGCCTTTTTGGTGGCTGCCCATTGATTTCTTAGTATTACAGTATAATAAACCACCTTGTTCATAATAATGTATTAATTATGCACAGGCAAAGCTACAGCCACAATATAGCATAAGTTATTGCATAAGTTATCTGCCATGAGGGTCTCATAACTGCTCCCCACAAAATCAAATATCTGTTTTCCTCTGGCCTCTGGCACTACTTGAATTGTTTTGTTGCTAGCTGTCCAGTTTTGATATTTATGGTATCTGGAGATAACTGTTGTGGAGATGCCCGTCTTCTTTTAAATATAATGCCACTAAATTGAAGTTGCCTTGTGGTGTTCAGAAAATGTATTTCAAAGAAACTCAGCAGCAGTGACTCTTCATGCAGTCACTCCAAATAAATCTATTTCCTTTCTATTGAGTTATACTTCTTCTGGTTCGGTGAGAAACTCCACCACGTGTCATTTCTCTGCACCATTCAGAGCTCTGATTCTGCCCATCGATGGCGGCTAATTTAGGATCACCAGTTAAACCTAATTTTCTCTGGACTGTTGGAGGAAACCTATGGAGGCAGAGGGAGGACATGCAAACCACACAGGAAGGCCACAGACTCAAATCAGGAACCATCTTGCTGTGAGGCAGTAGTGCTAGCCACTGAAACACCTTGCCACACAAAACTAATTTCAATTAGAGAGCCTTGAAGGAGTCCTGTAATGTTTTTTTTCTTTCATCTCACATGATCACAGAATTGGAAGCATGCCTGCCGCCTTCTTTGGCCACCTGATCCATTTTAGCCAACTTTCTTTGCCCCTCACTGGAGGACAGAGCTCTGCACCTGACACGACGACATTAAGGGAATCCTCTCTTTGACATCATACAGAGCCAAGTGTCGAGTGTTTACAGCAGGTCGGCTTGCACTGACCTTAATATTTGAACCTTTAGCCACGTTTAATATGAGAATCCACCAGTGTAAAAGCATACTGGTCCCCAGTAATTATAAAAGTAAATGTCATGGTTACATCAGAAAGAGCGTCACTCAGAAAAGCTAATAAATCATAAATCTCCACACCTCTAAAACAGAATCTAAAGGTTGACCTCATTTTGTGTCCTGCACTAATTAATATTTGGGCAGTCAGACATCAGTGCATGCTAACTTTAAAAAAAAAAATCAGTTTTGGCCCTTTTCACATTTTAGATGTGATGTTTAATAAAATATAATTCGACTAAACTGCAAAGTCCTAAATGAATATTAATCTCCACGCTGGTTACAGATCAGAGAAGCCCATGTTTGAACTAGCTGGGAGAATCTGTGCCAGTGCATTTAGTTTGTTCATTTCTGACATAACTTTATAAACGGACGCTATGTTTTATTCAGCAGCAGAGTGTCAGGTTGCCGGGTTGTGACAGCCAGGCTTGTGTACTGATTGAAGGCATGACTCAAGCCAGACCCCGTCATGATAAACATCCTCTCTCTTAATCGGCCTCCGTTACCTCTTTTATCTCCTTATTTAAAGCCTTCTTGCATCTACGTGGTTTCAGTTTGCACGGAGACATCTTACACCTACCTATCCAAGGAGTCACTATTTAATTCGTCCCGATTCAGTGATTCGGCCTCGTTTCGGAGGTTGATTTTTGTCCTAATATGCACACGATTCACATTACCCAGCATCAGTAAAAGACTAAACACCTTACAGTTGACAGGCTGCATTTTATTCTCCTGCTTAAAAGATAATTTGAGGGTAAATAGAGCATCCATAAATCAACAATGGCCCCGCGTGTTGTCTCCCCAGACATTGGTCTGGAGCGGGCTCTGTGGATTAGAGACGTGACAGACCTGGTTAATGGAAGGCAGTGCCTGGACCCTCTCTCCTGCAAGTCTGTGTGATTGAGTATGGAGGAATATGATTAATGATTCAGAGGCTGAGTTTAAATAGTCAGTGCTTTGGGGTTCTGCCCGAGTGTATTTTAAACCCCTCATGGAAGAAAATGGAAAAAATATTCCTGTGGCGAATAAATTATACTACTAATAATATTTGATCTCTTACTGCAGCTCTTTGTTGTACGTTCTACCCAGATTTCTGTTTCTGTCTTTATCCATTGCTCCTTAATGATGGTCATAACCTCTCAGTCATATTAGTACCTCGTGACTGTGTTTTGAGGTATTTTTTTAATGAATTAACCTCAAATTTACTTGTTTGAGGGTCTACAGCTCTGCCTGTGTACACAAGCTGTTTTCTTTCCCTTTCCATTTTTATTTGTTGAGGTTTTCGTTTGTCATCAGCATGACCATTGCATATTATTAAGGTTATAATAGACATAAAAATTGAATAAGATTTAAACAGAATAAATATTTTGTATTTTCCTTTTTTCCGTCTAATCTTTAAGCCAGTTTTTAATAAAAGATTGTGAATGATGATCGTTAGTGTAATCAGTCAAATCTGATCCCACTAAAGCCTGATAGAGCTCATTCGCATGTGTTACAGCACTCGATTTACCATAAACTGGTAGAAACATTCAAATGAGCCACTAAAATAAGCTGACATGCTTTCCTATTAATGACAAAAAAACAACAACATAAAACCCCACTTTATCAGCAGCAAATAAATATATGGCCTCTATCAAATACACTATTTCTTGAGTGTTTAGGGAATCTTTCGACATTCCTACTTTGGACATCCGCAGACGGAAGGAATGACATTTGACCCAAGTGCCACAGACAGGTCTGAGAAGTTGAAGAGTGATCTCACACTGATAATGGTCTGTTTGTGGCATTTGTCGTCATTAAGATAAATGTTAAGTAATGCTGGTCTTAACCTTGAAGCAATAAGCCAGTGATTGGTGTCAGACTAACTTAATCGCTTCCCTATTTCAGTAACCGTGACTAAAACACACTAACGTGCAGTCGTTTTAAAAAGAAATCATCCTGTATCATTCCTAATGATCAAGATATAGTCGATCTAGCCCTTAACAGATTTTAAAATAAGGTAAATAAACCTCAGATGATCAGTCACGGATGAAATATCACACCATGTCATATTCATTTAACAATAACGAAGACAAACTGGAGAAGCACTGTGTCAAAAACTAAACATCACTTATGATTCGGTAGTTTGTAGAGGCACCTTTAGCAAAAGTAATTTAAAGTAATTCTTTTTTTGTATTACTTTATCAGTCTCTCACATAGTTGTGGAGGAATTTTGCCCGCTCTTCTGTACACCATAGCTTCAGTACTTCGCAGGCATTTGTTTATGTACTTTCTACTGTCTCTAAAGTTCCCAGCATTTCAGTCAGGTAGAGGTCTGGACTTTGACTGGCCATCACAGCACTTTGATTCTTTTCTTTTTCATCCTTTCTGCAGATTTGCTGCTGTGCATTGTGCATCGGGCCAAGCATACTGTAATTCATTGTTTATACGTCTAAGCAAAAACTCCTTGGAACGTCTGCAGGTTGTTCAAACGCCGCAGATAGACTTCTGACCAAATCTGCTACGTACTCGCATTTTACACCGTTGCTAATACAGCTACGATCTGTGGACTCTGTGAATTGCATTTGTCTTACTTTTTGTCTGTGTTGCTTTAAATGCCCTGGATTTTTATTTATTTATTTTTTTTGTGAAACACTTTGTGATTCTTGTCTTGAAAAATTATAAATAATTTTTTGCCTTACTTACTCACTTAACTATATAAAGGACTTCAACTCAATGACTGCAATGCACCCGGGTCCTGTGGCTGCAAAACAAGCCCAAATCATTACCCCTCCACCACCGTGCTTGACAGTCAGCATTAGGTGTTTGTGCCGATATGCTGTTTGGTTTTTGGCTAGTGTGGTGCTGTGCATTATGGCCAGCCATCTCCACATTGGTCTCATCCATCCAAAGGCCATTGTTCCAGAAGTCTTGTAGTTTGTTCAGATGCAACTTTGCAAACCTAAGCTGTGCTGCCATGTTCTTAGAAAAAAAAGCGGCTTTCTTCTGCCTTCCTATGCTTCTTTATTGTTTTCCTAATTGTAATTTCATGAACTTTAACATTTAACACGCTAACTGAGGAATTTCGAATCTGAGATGTAGTTCTTGTGGGTTTTGTTTTTTGTAGTGTCTGGCCTTGGGGTAAATTTGCTGGGATGTGCACTCTTGCAAAGATTGTAAACTGTCTTCAGTGTTTCCCACTGGTGAATAATCTTTTTCTAACTGTAGAGTTATGGACTTCACATTGTTTGGAAATGGCCTTTTAACCTTTCCCAGATTGATGGGCGGCACCAGTTGCTTCTCATGCCTCCTTAGCATCTGACAAGATGTTCTGCTTTCATAAAGATGCTCACACTTGCTGATTAACAGTTAATCAAGAGCATTTAATTAGCAGCTTCTGGCTTCTACCTAGTCTCTTAATTCCTTTGGAAGCAATGAGGATGTTCTTAGGTTTTCAGAAACTGTTATATGTCTTGTTTTGTAATTTATCTGAGCTTATATTTACCTAATTATAAGACCAGCTAAGGACTAGATGTTTTTATTATGTCTTGATATGTAAAACCTTCAAATTGAAGACCGTGTTGTGCTTTCTTTGTGCTATGACTGTATACCAGACAAGAATTTAGATGATATTTATTGTTGCGTAGTCTGTTGTCTGAATATAGAGTCTGCACAGTGGGGACTCTGCTAATGTGTCGGATTAGTTGTGATTAAGTATAAATAAGGGGTGGAAAGGAGAGAGTTAATGTGGAAATTAATAAGCCCTTTCACATTCCTCCCTCTATGACTTTCTAGCTGTCTAGATAACACTATTCCCCGCTGGCACCTGCTAATGTCTTGTCACTACGCAGCCTCCTTACGGGATTGAGCTTGAGAAAGCAAATCTGTCAAGCTCTTAGAGATGGCTTTAGCATTTTAAGTAGGCCATACTGACACTGAGACTGTCATAAATCAATCTACTGTATTAATTGTAGGAAAATCATTAGAAGTCATTATGTCTACTAACAAGACACATTTCACCATCTGACTGTTGACTCTATTTTATGATGACAAAGGACAGTGTAAGAGGTGAACAGAGTAAGCATTTTTCCTTTATGATAAATCATCTTTTTCTATTACTATTTTTCTATTTTTTTATGTCATGTCTAAATGTGCAAATGAGACCTTATATATTTAATGTACCAGAGTGCATAATTCCCCGTAAACTTTGGTTAAAGTAAGGTTAAAAATTCTAGTTTCAGCTTGTTGACATTCCAAACTCAAAGGTTTGTAACACTTCATAAATTAGGAAATAACCAAGTTTTAACTGATGGACTAACTAATATAGATGTGGTACTTTACTGGTTACTCAGGTATTTTGTGCGGCTGTCCAATGGTAAATGTGTAAAAAAATAAATCTAAATGTTGTCTGAAAGGACAAATTAATGACTTACACATGAGAAAACTTGTTTTTTTCCTGATGTCTTGCTTTAAACAAGAACATTTATAGAAACTGGATTGCTAAGAATATTATTTGCAGCTATATCTTACTGTTTTATTACAAGAGAACTGCGTGTCCAAGGAGAGAAGCATCCTCTCCGTCCCAGCTGCCACCTTATCCATGCACAGATACACGCAGTAGCGCTGTTCTAGTGAATAATGCAGTTAATAAAGCAATCTAGTTAAACTAGGTGACTGACACGCATAACGCTTCAGTAGATTAAAGGCTAAGAAGCATAATGAATGCAAGACAATGCCACACTTATCAACTAAACAGCCGAGCAGTCAGTTATAGCCGCAGGGCTGCAGCTTCATCAAGGTTTGCTAAACAAAATGCACAGGAGAAAAAAAAGAGTTTTAAAAAATCAACTTTACAGGAAACAATCAAGAGTTCGTGAGACTAAAAAGGATTTCTATGTTATTCTGTTTGCTTCTGCAGGTGTTCTAGCATTCCTAGCACTGCCAGCAGGACTGGTGTCATCAGCACAGGAGCTGTACCTCAGCCACACATCCCAGGACTCTGTCTACATGGCAGTCACACACAGCAGCCCCTTGTCCTCGCCCAAACCTCCACCCCTGGACTGGCATCAGGAGGGGTCGAGTAGCGGGGAATGGTCACCCAAAGGCATGCAACCCACAAATGCCCTCCTTCCTACGTCTGCTCTTCCCCCTTTACACTTGCATCGGCTTGCCCAAGCTTCCAACTTAGCTCGTGAGGATCCTCCCAGTTATGACAGAGTCACCCCAAACACTGTGAGCACTGGCAGTCATGTGAATCACCCCAAAGAGCCCAGCTCTGATGTTGTAAACAGAAGTCTCATGCACAAATTGGTCAGGGCCCATAACCCAGTTACAGTCAGCACTAACCAGGCCAGCAGCAGCAGCAGTCCTAAATTTCCTAATGCAGAGAGGCCAAATATAGATGTGGAATCTGCTGCTATAGGGGCCCCAAACCCCCTAGCACCTCTGTCCAGCTCTGGAGCAGAAAAAGGGGATGCACTCGATGCAAACCACACAGGGCCTCAGAAGCTGAGTGTAGAGGAACTCGGGCAGCGGTATGCTCCACGCCTGCAGCCCCCCTCTTCACTCTCAGTCGATGCTGATGCTGCACGAGGCCTGAAACTCAGGAATCACGCTGTAGGATCCTCGCACCACGCCATCACCCTTCGCGAGGTGCATGGAGTGGACGAGCCCCCCACTGCTCAGTTGGTTGTCACTGTCAAGAGCCCACCACAGAATCAAACTTTCACTGCGTCCAGCGCCCCGTCCACCGTGACGGGCGTCACAACACAGAATTCAACACTCACGCCCGCCACTCGCACTGCAGCGAACGACATCCCCACTGTGGAAAGTCAGTCTCAAGGTTCTGTTCAAGGTAACAGCACTGACCTGCTAGGGAATGCAACTGCATATGGGGAGCACTTCTCCAAGAGCACATCAGTCAAGATGGAACAGCAGGCAAACAGCTCAGAGCCCACTTCCACAACCAGCGGGAACTTCCAGATCACACAGTTGCCAATCACCACCGCGACACCTGGCCACAACCCAGGCACTGCTATCGACTCCACGTCATCCCAAAAGGACATCTGCTTTAGCAGGATGGCCATCGTGTGGATCGTGCTGGCCATCAGTGTGCTCGTGTCCTCGTGTTGTAAGTAAAACCAGAACAGCTTGGAAAACAAAGAGAGTCACATTCTGTCTGAAAGAAATGGTTTGGTATTTAAAGAATCTCAATCGTCTGCTGCACTGCAGAGAGTTTATACCACCTTCACACTTGTATATTTAATAAGAAGCCACAGAAGCCACCGTGTAGTTTCACATAAAGAGTGGGAAGAAAAAGAGAAATGGGCTTAGTTAGATAGGCATATCTAAGTTAGTGGGTTTCCCTTGTTTGGTTGTGGCTTGAGATTCATATTTAACCTCTTTACATTCACCTGCTTGTGGTGACCTGTTTTTTATCGATTTAGCTTCCACCTTCTTTCATCCAATTTAAGTTTACACATGCCATAGTTAAAAAGTTTAAGAAAAGCTGCATGAAAATCATTTAAAAGGTAACATCTTGTGTGTTTTTTGGTTTTTAATGTGCTTGTGCTCAACCCTTAATGGTTTAGCAGCAGCCTATGTGTTAATCCTCTCATCTCACTATTGGAAAAAATGACACCGCACCAGGTCACAGTATTTTATATTGTAGATCACATTGTTATAACACATGCATATTTTAACCATTATTAGTAATTTTATTACATTTCTGAAGTGAGTTTAATTCATTCTTAAATTTTGACTTTTCTTGTCTTTGTTTATCTCAGTCAGCTTCTAGATTTCCCAGAATCCCTTTTGACTGCCTCCAGTTACACTTCAGGGCCGTTCCTTATGAAATTAATTTGGTTTAAAAGGTTTTCACTGGTGAAAAGCTATTCCACCCAAGGCAAAATATAATTTTGTGCACTCCAGCCCACTGAAAATGAAGTACTTTTACTTTCTGGTTCCTGAAAGCCTTCTCGTATATTTTCACCGAACGACTGGCAGCTCAGAATTTGCAGTATTGATTTCCAACTGCAGCATGTTGTCCTGAAACATGACAGGCTCTTGCTGAGCAGCAGGTGTGGGTGATTTCAGAGGCTTTTTGAAGCAGCAGCTATTCCCGTTTCTGTGCTGAGCCTCGTTTTTTTTCCTCTGCCCGCTGTAGCTGTGCTGTTGACTGTGTGCTGCATGAGGAGGAAGAAAAAGTCTTCAAGTCAGGAGAACAACCTCAGTTACTGGAACAACGCCATCACCATGGACTACTTCAGCAGACACGCCGTGGAGCTGCCCAGAGAGATACCACACTCTGGAGAGTGAGGTACAAACTACTGGACACTGTTAGGCTGCCTTTCTGTTACTGCTCTGCACCGCAGACACTTAAAGAGGCCGCACATTTACTTGATGTTTCGCTATCAGTCAGCAGAATGCATTTAATGAATATGGAAACAACAAGAGGATCCATGTCCATGAGCATGACGCTGTGCCGCTGCGATTAACGAGGATTTTTTCAAATTTTTCCTCAGGGCATCTGATTCTTAGACAGTTCTTCACATCAAGTATTCACTTAAACTTACAGCAGCAACTGAATCTCAAAGACTGGCTTCAGTGTCAGTATACTGAGTAGTCTTTTTTTTTTTTTCATCATTGTTTTTATTGCAGATTTTCCTTTAACACGACAGTGTCTCGACAGTAGACACAGAACAACAAAACAGTACAAACACAAAACGTACACAACAGCTCTTAAATAAGGCATAATACAAGATACAAAATACAAAATATAACATACAAGAGGTGGTGAGTCAGTCTTACAGCGCCCGGGTGGTGATCACGTGTGTAGTAGTCCTTTGAATAAGATAGCGGAAAGGTCCGGTCCAATATAGTCCAAAAAGGGGTGCCACATCCCATAGAACTGACCCACACTGTGGTGTATAACGTGTGTGAGGTATTCCAGAGGAATCAGTTCAAAAACTATTTTGCGCCAGCCACAGACAGTGGGAGTCCTATCGTTGATCCATTGTAAGAGGATATTTTTCCTGGCTGCAAATGTTAGAGTGTTATACAATCTTTTGTTGGCCGCCGCTTTTAGGCGGTCACTTGGAAGACCTAGAATCAGGGACAAAGGGTCCATCTCTATATCAACGTGGAAGATTTTCCCCAGTTCACCTGTAATGTCAGCCCAGTATTCTTGAAGCTTATAACAGGACCAAAAACAGTGAGTTAAAGTCCCTACATCAGTTTTGCACTTAAGACACACAGGGGAAAGAGAGCGGCTGAAGAGGTGTCTGCGGTGAGGGGATACGTGTAATCTGTGTAAAATCTTAAATTGGATTGCTCTTGTCCGAGTACAAATTGAAATCCTTTTTGCGAGAGACCAAACGGTATCCCACTTATCTTCATCTATGGTTACCGACAGTTCCCTCTCCCACACACCTCTAATCCCCTGCGCATCAGTGGTAGTCAAAGCATTAAGCACATGGTAAAATGAACTCAGAGACACCGTCAGCTGTTGCCCAAACAAAACCCTCTCAACATCAGATACTTCAGGGTGCTCAGCAAGGGTTGTATTGTGAGTGATATAGTGTCGTATTTGCAAAAAACGAAAGAAATCCTGTCTAGGCAAGCCGTAACTGTTGGTAAGCTGTTCAAACGACATGAGTTCACCACCCGAGAAAAGGTCACCAAGAGACTTAATATTCTTATCAGACCATCGTTGAAAGCCGGGGTCCAAAGAACCCGGAGGGAAAGCAGGGTTATTCATTATAGGGGTAAAGGTTGATGTTATTCTCGATCTTCCCTCAAGACGGCGGACAATTCGCCACGCTTTTAGGGTGTTGATTGTTACAGGATTTGTACAAAGGGCCTTAATTCCGTTAAAATCATTACAAAATAATAGATCGCTCAGTTTGCATTGTGACAGAGCTGTCTCAATATCCGACCAGATTGAGGTTTTACCCCTAACCCAGTCGCTCACAAATCTTAAATGGGCAGAAAGCTGATACAATCTAATATTAGGTAGATCCAAGCCGCCCCTGGAGCTTGGCAGATGCAACACTGCCATCTTGAGTCTGGGTCTGCGCTTGTTCCAGATGAAAGAGGTGAGCCAACCATTTATGTCCTTCAGTACTCTCTTAGAGAACAAGACGGGGATCATTTGGATAGGATACAATAGCCTGGGCAGCACATTCATTTTGATTAGGGCAATGCGTCCTAGCCAGGAGACAGGAAGTGACGCCCACCGCTCTAGGTCCTGTTTGAGTTTGCCAAATAAGGGTGTGAAGTTGGCTTTGTACAATTGGTCGAGAGACGGGGTAATAAAGATCCCCAAATACACAAATCCATTAGGAGACCATTTAAAAGGAAAGGAAGGAACAGTAGCCGGCATTGTGAAAAGAGTACCGAGAGGCATGGCCTCTGACTTAGCCAAATTGATTCTATAGCCAGAGAAATGGCTAAACCTGTCAATCACCTCAATGAGACTGGGTACGGATGTTACAGGGTTAGTCAAAAGAATCAAGATGTCGTCCGCGTATAAGGTTATTTTATGACACAGCTGTCCAATCTCTAAACTACGTATTGTGGGCGTCGCCCTTATGGCCTCAGCAAGAGGCTCTATGGCCAGAGCGAATAGAAGGGGCGATAAGGGGCAGCCCTGCATAACTCCCCTATGAGTGTTGAAGTAATCAGACCTAAGTCCATTAGTCAGGACTGCTGCCTGTGGATTATTGTAGATAACTTTGACCCATTTTATAAAATTCTCCCCTAAGCCGAATTTGCCCAGAGTATACAACAAATAAGACCACTCAATTCTGTCAAATGCTTTCTCCGCATCGAGAGAAAGCACCAGGCCGTCAATAGATTTTTGCTTGAAAGCTACAATAGCGTTCAGTAAGCGTCTAACATTGGTGGCTGAGTTTCGACCCTTTATAAAGCCTGTCTGGTCCTCCCTTATCAGCACAGGTAAAAAATTTTCTAAGCGGGTGGCCAGAATTTTAGAAAGCAGTTTCCTATCTACATTCAAGAGGGCTATAGGTCTATAGGATCCGCACAAATCAGGACACTTCCCTTTCTTTAGAATTATGGAAATGTTGGCTTCCTTCAGTGTCTGCGGGAATTCACCCGTAATGAAGGAGTGGTTGAACATATCAAGAAGCGGTTCCACAATAATATCCCGAAACTGTTTATAAAATTCACAACAGAAGCCATCAGGCCCTGGCGACTTTCCACTTCGCAGTGATTTAATAGCCTTAAACACTTCGGTCTTAGTTATAGGGCTGTTAAGGGCAGTCTTCTGTTCCTCTGACAAATTTGGTAAGTCGAATTGGGTGAAGAAATTATGCATCAGCTGCACCCCCTCCGGGACTTGTTGAGAAGAGTACAAGGCTTCGTAGAACTTCTTAACACAGTCATTTATCAGTTTGTTTTCATATATCTTGTGGCCACCTTCATCAGATATCGCTGCAATGGTATTCGATTCTGCGCGCTTCTTAACATAGTACGCCAGACATTTACCGGCCTTATCTCCATGCTCGTAGAACCTCTGTCTGGTGTATTTAAGTTTCTTCTCTGCATCTCTGGTAAGAAGGCAATTCAGCGCTGACCTGAGTGCGGTTATTTCTTGCCATAATGGTGGTGATGGGGAGGCAATATATGTTTTCTCCTTATCCATCAATTCGCTCTCTAAAGATTTTTGTTCCTCCATCCGTTGTCGCTTCTTTGTCGCAGAATACGAAATAATTAGGCCCCTCGCATAAGCTTTGCATGTTTCCCACAAAACAGAGGCAGTAGTAGCTGAGGGGGTGTTGATATCCAAAAACGCTTTAAATTCTGCAGAGAAGTGAGAGGTAAATTCCTCATCCTTAAGAATAATGGTATTAAGCCTCCAGTGGCGGGACCTATGAAGCGCAGCTTTAAGATCGAGATCCATGATTACCCTAGCGTGATCTGAGATGATTATACTTGTTATGTCGCACGATACTACTGAACCTAAGTCAGTTTTCGGGAGAAAAAAGTAATCAATTCTAGTTTGGGACCTATGCGGAGCCGAAAAAAATGTGTATTGCTTATCGGAGGGGTGAGTATATCTCCAAGCATCCACAAGTCCAAACTCGTCGCATAGAGCATGAAGCGCTTTGGCCTGAGGAGAAGGAGTTGCAATGCTGTGTGGAAATCTGTCCATAAGCGGATTTAACATTAAGTTGAAATCACCACCAATAATAACGGTAGAGTTAGGAAGAAATGGGGCTAATTCCAGAAACATTTTGGTAAGAAAGGTAGTTGGGTGGGCAGGTGGAAAATAAACATTCAGTAATAAGATATTTTGGCCTTGCAAAATCCCTTTGACTATCACGTAGCGGCCCTTCAGATCCTTAACGCAATCAGTTACTACAAAAGGTACATTTTTCCTAATCAACACTGCCACTCCTCTACTTCTTGTAGTGAAGGATGAAAAAACACTTGTCCATATAATCCTTGTTGCAACTTCAAGTGTTCATTATTATCAAGATGTGTCTCTTGTAACATAGCAACATCTACACCGTCCTTTCTTAGACAAGTAAATATCTTCCTCCTCTTAATAGGGCTGTGAACCCCTCGTACATTCCAGGTGCATATTCGCAGCCTACTCATTATTAGACTTATTCATGTATCACACAAAGCATATTGAGCCAAAGGGTTCACCACACCCTGGTTGAAAAAATAAATAAATAAAATAAAAATAAAAAAGGCATGAAAGAGCTGTGTGACGGAACATTCAAAGAACAGTGATTTGGCAACAGCCCTACTAAACATGCATAATCCACATTCTTCTTCCTCAGGCAGCTTTTCACCTCGTCGAAAGCCTTGCGTTTCTTGGCTACCGCCGCTGAATAATCATTAAAGAAGGAGACTTTGATCCGACTTGTTGGTTGGTTCGGCTGCGTAGCCAGGCGCCAAGCTGCGGCCATCACACGTTGTTTATCAGCAAAGTTGTGAAGCTTCATAATGATGGGTCTGGCGCGCTGGCTGGGGCCCGGCCTCGGTGCTAGAGAGCGGTGAGCGCGGTCTAGTTTGATCTTCCCATTTTTAGTTGTGAGCTCGAGATAGGAGGGGAGCCATGACTCCATGAAGGCGACAACATCATTTCCCTCCGTGCCCTCGGGAAGCCCGACCAGGCGAAGGTTACATCTGCGGCTGCGGTTCTCTAAATCGTCCATGTGGTCTGCCATGTCAGTTACTTGTTTTTCGAGTCGAGCCACTTTCGCCTGCAATACACCTGCCGTGTCTTCCACGCCTGAAATCCGTATCTCGGCGTCTCCCACCCGTGTCGCCAGAGCCTGGATCCGAGACGTCTGTTCACGGATTGCGGCCAGCACAGTATCAACTTTAACATCCAATAAAGTTGTAATGCTGTCAGTTATCTTACTCAGAGCCGCAAGGATATTCGGGTCGATATCACTCCCAGTTTCCTCAGCGTCAGCGGAGATTTCTGTGTCGCTGGCGTTAGCTTCTTCAGGCTCAGCCGCCATAGGACCCACAATGTCGCTAGCTTGCACAACCGGAGCTGTCTTTTTCTTAGACCTGACGTTAGGCATTTTAGAAAAATAGTCGTCCAGACTCATTATAGAGTTACTCCCACGCACATTTGTAACGTTTCACCAGGTGAACACGTATTTTAGACGGATAATCGGGGGACCTCACCGGAGCACAGCGAGACGGGTGTTCGCGCTACGACGCCATCTTGCCAACCTACTGAGTAGTCTTTACTGATACATTATTAGTAACTTGGTATTAGTAATCAATAAACCTCAGCTGAGCGGGTTTAATTACATACAAGACTGCAAACTTTCAGTGAAGCATCATTTTAGTTATATTTATCAATAATATCGGTCTGTGCATGCTCAAAAGATAGAAACCAGTGTATAAAAATCCAAAGATTAAAAGTTAATTTTCTGATATTTTTGAGGCATCCAACAAGCATTCATTATATCTGTTTAAAAGAAAAGCATTAATAAGCCAAGATCAGTGTTTCATAAACACGAGTGGTGGGACCCACTGCAGGTGCTTCAGATTACTGCAGACAAAAAAATGTGAATAAAAGACAAAAATCTGTCAAGCTTAATCAATAAATAAACCTTAAGAAAGATCAAAGATCTTCAGTCATTCTCAAATTATCAGAAAGACTCATTTAATGATGAAATTTAATGATCGGGTATGTGTATTTAATAAAATGACACTGAGCTGTTTTTATAATGTTTTTGGTCTGGTTGAGGATTTTTGACTACATAAAAAAAATCTTTGAAGCAATGATGCGTTTATATTATTTTAAAAATTGCTTTACAGAACAGAAAAACACATTTAGGCTTCACAGATCAATAAAACAACAGCTGATGAGGTCTGCGTTTTCATTTTAAAAGGTCTGTATCATCTTCTTGTGGTAAATAACATGTCTTCCATATCTTTCCTTCTCCGTCATGTTACGTATTTTATGTTTTGTTGTGAACAAATGGATAATCCAAGCTAAACTTTGGTCTCTTTAATTCTCATGTCGCTTTGAGCTCTGGTAGGAATCTTCTGAACCAAGAAATTCTACTAATTGGCAGCGTTTCCATTTACTCAGTAAATTCACAGCTTAATCTTTCAGCACACGTGTTCCCACTTAGTTTTTGCTGTAAGTAGCTTTGGGATTGGTAAAATCATCTTGTTCCCAACTGTATTATATCATTTGTTTAAAATAGTGTTCTGGCATGAATTCAGTCTTTATTCATTCCAAAACAAATCACATAACACAAGATAAAGACAAATCTGGATTCTTCAGTATTCACCTCACAGCGTCGTCCATAAGCTACATGAAGTTTCCGTAAACTCACTTTCCTATAATTCGTCAGACATTGCCTATAAATATAACAAGATGTCCAACATATTTGACTTAAGATTTTTATCTGACACTTTAAACTCTTTAAATCCTGTGTATCCTCTTTGCTTCTGCAAATCATTATATCTGATATCACGCTCCACACCAGAAGCTCCCAGGTTTTTAATAAAGTGATATGAGGCTTTTACACTGTAAAATCTGCAAACCAGGTCATTTTTAAGCTACTGTCTCCCACTAATTAGAAATATTCTGCACTTAATGATGATAATTTTACACACATTCCCCTAATCGGTGTGCTTTTTAAAGGGGGCTTGGAAACTTTTAGGCAGCATGCAATTTTATTTATTTTATTTTATTTTTAACTAACCCATTCATATTTATGCAAAACTAAGGCTTTGTAGGCTCAAGTCCAGCTCAAAGCAGAAAGTGTAATATGTTGTTTTTAGGTGCATGGCAGCGCCATCTGTTGGAAAAGATGGGATATAACAGAGGCATATTATACTCTCTGCAAATTCCCCCCTCTATTCTTTTTAACTGTATATTTTTATGTACCATTGCTTGTTCTCTTTGCATGTTTATTATCTTCTCTGTGTGTTTCCTTTATTTTATTTCTCTGCCTCCTCAATTTGCATTCCTTTGCCGCCTGTCGGAGGTGTCAGGAGAGGGAAGCTGAGGATCGTGTGTAGGATGCCCTTGGTGACACCCAGGTGTTGTTTCCAGCTTTGCACGTGTCCGTAGAGCAGAAGCCTCGTACTGTAGCCTCCCTGGTGCTATAGGAAAATGACAGAAATGACTGTAAACCTGATGATGGTGATGGTGATGATGATGGTGTTCCTGTAGTTCCATGTGATTGGATGAAAAAGGACTTTTTCAAAACGACCTCCTGCACCACCTCATTACTGCTGACTCACCATCACCCAGCACACTTAGATTAACACCCTCTGCTGCCTTCTTCTGAGTCATTCTCCCTTTTTATTCCTCCACTTGTGAGGCTCTTACATCTTCCCCACCACCTCCCCTTTGTATCTCTGATCGCTGAGCTTTTTTCCACATATCTTTGTTCACCATCTCCTTAAAAGCCCTGATGTGCACAAAACCCATATTTTATCTGTCCTCTTCCACGCTAAACTTGCTGCTCGTCGCCTGTAGAGAGACTCAGATACAGTAGCGTGTGCGCTAACGGTGAGCCCTGAAGCGTGAATCATGAATTAGAGCTGCTGCTTAACAGTTACACCTCCTTTCCTTTTTTTTCCACTACGTCTTATTTTGTGCATGTACTTTTTGCAGGATCATGACACCTGTCTACCCCCTAATGGAGACTACAGCGGCAGCAGCGTGGTCCTGGTTAACCCTTTCTGCCAGGAGACCCTCTTCATCAACAGAGACAAAGCTTCTGCCATATAGAGACACAGAGGGGCGAGAAGCTCTGCAGATCCTCGTCCTCCTCTCCCCCTGCTGTTCTTGTCTATTTTATATATGTGGTAAATATTCAGAGACTTCGACTTTATACTGTATATCACAAACACAAAGAGCAACCTGAAAGAAGCGCGGCGTAAACAGACGCTTATTTACTACGAGGATGCACCTGCGTATTTTTCTGATGTACATTTTCTACAAAAGGCTTAATTGTGATAAAGGTTTTTATTGTCTTTATAAAATTACAGAGTATATGTGGTTTTGTTTCTTTGCAGTGGCTTGATGGTGAGTGCACTGTGGATGTTGCCACACAAAATCTGCTTTAGAGAGAGACACATGTGCTATAAAAAAGATTAAAGCTGTTCTTTGTAAGTTTAACTTTCCTTTAAAATCAATCCCTGAATACTTACAGCCTGTTGAACTTGAATAAGCACCTAGATAAGTCGGGGGGAGGAGAGGCAGGGATATGTGGAGGAATAATGGTTGTGAAATCTGAGCCTGTATTTATCAAACTTACTAAAAATGATCATTTAGAACTAAAAGTAAAGACTGGCATTAAAATGACTCAACCCTTAAGAGTGGCTTTCAAATGATCAGTTTGCTCAGACTAGTCAGATACACAGATTGATTTTAATATTAAAAATGTATGTTCTTTTATCTGGTAATGTTCTAATTAAGAAGATGATTAAACATCCATCTATTTTTTTTGGCCATTTATCCAGCCCGGGTTCACTGAGAGGTTGGAGCCAGTCAATCACAGGCCTAAAACACAGAGACAGACAAGCTTTGCCAGGTATCGAGGGGACTAGGGGGTCTGAGGGGACGGTGTAAAGCTGTAGTGGCATCCTGGTTATTAAACATACATAAAATAAAACATTAAAATTAATTTGTAGAGTCAATACGTTTCTATTGTGAAAGTAAGAATTAAACCTCATGGTCACAATTTAAGCAAAGCAATAAAAACTCGCTAAAGTGAAAAGATGTTTCTGGGAGCTGGGCCCTTTATGAATTCACTGATTCACTTTGGTTTTTAAAAAAAATATTATTCTAAACAGAAATTTAAACATTAGATGAAATCAGGTATACAGCTGCTACACTTTGAGATACATTCTAGGAATTATATAGCAGCTAAGGGGCTTTGACGCAGGCAGCAGTGCATGATGATGATTCCAAACACCTTAGCCTCAGAAAAACAGTCAAAAACAGTGAAGACCGGAGCTGTGCTGTGCAGCAGACAGTGATAGCATGGAAACACACAAGTTCACCAGTTCTGCAGTTTGTTTTTAGGTGAATTTTAACCCTCGGCAGTTTGATAAATACAGGCTTGGATCTTATCGGTCAGTCTGAGCAGGTCTTTGGGCGATGTGGAGTCCAGCATCCAGCAGTTTTGAATAGCAGCTTTCAGCTCTCAATAAAAATGGAGCGGACTTAAAATGGCCTTTCCCCTTCATGCGTCACCAGCTTCTGCGAAGAGGGACCACATAGATGTCTTAATTCCTTACGTTGGCCCTTTATATATCAGTATGCGTGTGCATGTAGGTGCACTGAGGCGTGCGTGTGAGCAGGCGAGCTGCGACGTGCCGCCCCCTTTAACCAAATGTCACGGTTACTTTAAAGTTTAATTGAGACTCTGTGCGACGTTCAGCTCAGTTTTTGTGCGTCCGCTCCTGTGGGTGCCTCTGTACGTTTGTCCCGTCTGTTTGTCTCTCGTGTATATCGTGGAGTAGCTACCGGTCATGTGCGAGAAAGAGTTCCTCGCTGCTGTAGGAAACATTTAGACCACCCTTGCTACTGTAAGTGTCTCCCTCCATAGACGGCGTGTTTATCCAGTATTGCAAACCGTGTCAAAGGCTGTGTTAGAGGCAATAAAAACAAAAAATTAAAAAAAATATATGCTGAGACAAATGAAGAATGCTGTGAGCACGTACAGAGGCGATTTAATCAAAAGTGCGTTATTTAGTTTCATTATTAAATCTGTGGTCCTTCTGTCATTTGTTTTTACTTTTGCATCGCTGCCGTTTTTTTCAGTAATCAATGCTGTCTGCCTCTACTGTCGCTGAAGATTCTCCGTATTGTATGATGTTGTTCTGAGATCACCTGGTGAAGAGGTGATGGCGAACAACACAGCTAATTGATATTTCCCGCATTGGATGCTCACAGCCGGGCTTGTTGTTTTTTTGCACGCTCAAAAAGTGGATATTTTACAAAAATGTTCAGTGGCACGGTGGAGCAGTGTTCAACATTATGTATTTTTTGTACTGTCGTATACACACTGTACTTTTTACTGCTGAGCAATAAAACAATGGGGAAAAAACCCATGGATTACTCTGTTTGTCTGATTTGTTCTGACTAGTTAGCTGCTACCTGTTTGTTGATTACGCAACGCGCACTGTAAACAGTCTTGCCGAGCACAGCACATCCATTGAGGCAGCGAGCTGGATTTTTCTCTTTGTGCACTGGTGCTGCATCTGGTCAAGTGACCTCTGGCTCGGGATGCTGACGTCAGTTCGGTAATCTGTTTACAAGCCTGCTTTACTGCTGAGAGGAAGCTTATTTTAAAGTCAGTGTTATTCACCCATTTGTTGGCTTTGTAGAAAGTCTTTGTAAATTAATTAATGACTAATTGTTTTGCTAGTTTTTTTTCAATATCCTTATTTTTGAAAGGAAAACACATTCTAACTTTAACCATCATTACTGATATTTAATATAAAATTGGGGTTAGAAGTTCACACACACATACACATAGGCATTATTTACTACAGCTGGTACTTTCTCTTGGCCAAATAAAAAGGATTTGTTTGACAGCACTCACTGGTTTGAGCAATACTGAGATTAATGGGAAAGTCCAAAGAACTCGGAGAAACGTTTAAAAGGCGAATTATATATTTACACAACTTGGGACGGTCTCCTGGAGCCAAGTATGTAAGTGCAAGTTATTTGGATGTGTCACAACTTTGCCGAAGTCTGGAAGAAGACCCAAACCGTCATCCTTAGATAAGAGGAAACTGGTTGGGATGTTCAGGAACAACCCATGAACCATCAAAGCACAAGTCTGCCATGAACTGGGAGCTGCTGGAATACCAGCGTCACTGTCCAACCAAGAAAGAAGCCCCTGTTCCAAAATCATCACCCTCAAACTTGGCTGAAATTTGCAGCTGCCCTCATGAACAGATAAAGCAAAGATGGAGCTATTTGTCCACAATGGCAAGAATGTATGTTTGGAGGATTAAAGGTGAGGCTTTCAGCTCTTGAGCATGGTGGTGGTAACATCATGCTCCTGGGCTGTTTTGCTACCGGTTGTACTGGATGTTGGGAGTAGTACTACCTCCAAATTCTTCAACTTCACCCCAAACAGCAGTTAAACAGTTGAAACGTGGACACTGTTGAGTGAACCACACATAAAAACTGGTTTTGCAATGGATAAAGCAGGCTAACATTAAGCTTCTGGAATAGCCTCCCCAAAGCCCCAGCCTCAACACTATTAAAATGTGTGGGCTATTTTTAAAAGCCAGGTCTGTGCCAGAAAAGCAATCAATTTAAATGAACCAATTCTGCCAAGAAGAGCAAAGTCAAGCTAACTTTATTCATAAAGGGCTTTAAAACAGCAAGTACTGACCAAAGGGACAATTAAAAATCAGCTCTCACACTCTTGCCAATGAAAAGAGACGGGTTTTAAGAAGTGGAGAGTGAAGAAGCCCGTCTAAGATCCACCACTGTCACAGGCAAAAGCTCTGTTCCTTCTGAGCTTCTGTTGTGTCCTCGGCACACCTAGATAGCTGACCAAAAATCAAGAAATCAATCTCAAATCAAGGGCTCAAAAATATTTAATAACACCTTTTCTGCTTGAATTAAAACAATACAGCTTTTCTTTGCGTTAATGTAAAGAAGTCCAGGTAACAATGGACCACAATCACCCATCTGACTTAATATAAAACAAAAAGTGAGTCACAGGAGGACATTTCTTCTCATCTTTCTCATCCGTTGAGAAGCTGAAATCTTATATCAAGCAAGAATTTGAAAACTTTTAACTAAAATGTTAGAATAAGACACAATGTGACTTTTTTGCAGCTTGTTGTTGGCAACAAATTCGAAATGAGCCAATTTATTTAAAACAAACAAGCAAACTTATAGGTTGATATTTTGTCCTTGCAACATTTTTCATTTTTTAACACAAGCTTTAACTAATTCTGCGTTCTGATTTATTCGTATCTTGAACTGCATCCCAGCTTTTCTTAGTAGTCACATCAAATAGAAACACACAAAAACCTTAAAAAAAAACACTGATGTGAAAGGAAAGGGAACATTTCAAAGCCCCCAAATTACCATAACAATAACTGTAGATATGAATCATACTCATTAATAATTATTCTGCGTAGGCATATCAGAGACCCAGAAACGGTCATTACTGTTTTCCAGCAGTAGACTGTGTTACCTAATGCAGGCTCAGCACATTAAAAGACTAATCAATCATTCACCGCTCATGTCAGGCCAGCTGAAAGCTGTTGGCTAGTTTAGTTTCTGGAGTAAAGGCCTCTTGGGTTTGTCTTTTTTGCCCACCGTAATCTCTTCCTTTTGTTGGTCAGTCTGGTTGGGCTTTGTCTTTTTAAATATGCCAGTGACTGCATGCATTTTGAAGGTAGCACTTAACAAAGCCAGTTGTGTACTTCTTTAGGGCCTGTTTGTTGTTTTGTTGGTTGGTTTGGTTGGAGCCAGTTTGAGTTGTTCTGTGAAGCTGGAATAGCCTCTTTCTTAAAAACACTCTGACAACTTCCAGAACAGTTCTCTTATCTGAATTATCTATAACTAAAAGGGACACGACAACATGTTATCTGCATTCAGGACGTGCTTGAAAATGCAGTAATTTTCAGAACGATTAAATCTTCATAACAAAGGAACTGTCATGGTCCCCTCGTCCTCCTGTGCCAACCTACATTTCCCTCTATCTCGCTGTGTGCACGTGGGGGTGTGTGTTTGTAATTCTGCTTGTCGGCTTCAGAGGCTGAGCCTTCTTGTGTGTCCTCTGCTGGCAGGCCACACCTGCAAGCTGTTGAGCAATCACTCACCTGGGTGCAATCTGATGATTACTCAGCGACTACTTAAGGTGGAACAGTTCCCAGAAGAAATTGCTGGGGTGTTGCACTTGCTGTGGTAGTGGGAGCACATGAGGTGCAGCATGGGTAGTGCGTTAGATTTTGTGAGAAATTCAGCTTTATCTTTGAGCTTAAATGATTCTCTGCTGTGCAGATACTCCCTCGCCACATGTAGGGGAAGTCTGTGTAGGAGAAACTCTCCAGATATCACCCACCTGCTTCACTCAGAAGACACCAAACAATTGACTTTTTTGTGAGTTCAATAAACCTGTTAAACTTTTATTCCTGTATTTGAGTCCAGATCTGGTTTGGTCCTTGACAAAAACACACACTTTTATTTTGTCCAAATTATTATTCTGGAAGAAAAAAAAAATACAAAATGTTAAAATATACGATCCATTGTGATGTCGTCCCAGTGGAATCACAGCACTACTTGTTTCATTATTTTATTTTCATTTCTAATTTTGCCACTTTCAATTTTCCAGGAATAAATTGGCCAATCAGTTTATCCAAGCAAGTTATAATTACTATTATGTGGATACAGTACAGCAAAAATATAAACATTATTTTTATATAATAGAAACCAACCCATACAAGCTATTAGAGCCAAAGACATTATAAGAAAGAGACATAATACCCAAGAAGGATGGAAGGAAGGAAAATACAGCAAGGAGTTGGCATTGAAATTTGGTGGAGGGAAAAAAAAGCTTTTAAACCTTACCATAGAACAAAATCATCAAACTTGTTCAAATTTTATTCCAGATATGCAGATTTTATGTTCTGTTAACCAACTGAATTAAAGCTAATTTAGACGGCGTTCAAAGTAATTGCCAAATATTTAACCCGAGCTTTTACCAAGATAGCAGTATTGAGACTTGCTTCTAGAGGACAGGCCTCTGTTTTATGGGTTGCAGACAGTGCAAGTGAGGGTACTGCAAATAAAAGCTGCGCTGGACAGACTTTGTGGGGTGACCAGATCCCACCAAATTAAATGTCGAGCCCTGAGTTTGTTTAAATCATGACATTTTGATATACCTAACTTTAAGAAAAAAAAGAGGTAAACTATTGTGATTACAGGTTCTACATCACTCAAATGAAGGACAAATAAAAGCAATTAAAGCGTTTTTTCCAACTATTGTGATGCCACACTCCACCCTGCTTTCCTATTGGCCTGTTTGTGTGGCTGGTCTCATCTGCAGAGGTGGTGTGGCTCATTTCCAGTTGGTGACAATGGTTAAACCAGGGCTCAGTGAGCCATTGTTCTTTATAAACGCCCTCAGTGCTCAGATGCTGTGTGGCTCCCCTCCCTGAGACATCTTTTGGATTTTGGTGCAAATAAACAACATTGCATACATCATTTCTTCACCCATGCACTTATTTACACCAGTGATCGCATTTGTTACACACCTTGTGGTTAGTTTAAGCTCTTTCCTTGCTTCTGGATAACATGTGCTGACATATGAGCCCAGCTCTGCTTTTTATAATTAGGGGAACAGTGGTAAACCTTCCCAGGAGTGAACGCTCTACCAAAATTACTCTAAGAGTACACTGATGACCTATCCAGGAGATTGCAAAAGACGTCTAAAGACCATGCAGCATTCAACAATACAACAATAGTTTTATTCAAGAATAAGAAAGAGACTGGGTATCCATGGGAAAGTCCAAAGGAGAAAACCACTGCTGACCAAAAAAGAACACAAAGAGTCATTTCACGTTTTCCAAAAAAATATGTGGACCGACAAGGCAAAAGCTGAACCTTTTACAAGGTTTTCACCCCGTTGCATCTGGAGTAAAACTAACACAGCATTTCATAAAAAGAAATTCATACCAACAGTCAAACGTGGTGGTGGCAGTGTGATGGTCTGGGACTTCTTGCTTTGGCATGACCTTAAACAGGCTGTTCATGCTGGAAAACCTTCCATTGTAGATAAATTAAAACAACTCTGCAAAAAAGATTTACCCCTCCTTATCTCTGTGATCTGCTTCATATCACCACAGTTTCCCGCTCTCTCAGATCTTCATCTGCCACACCTGCTCGCCTTACCACTATGGGGCACAGAGCTTTCAGTCGCTCTGCTCCTCAGCTCGGGAACTCACTTCTTTCAGCCTTAAGAAATATAGATTCCCTTCCCTTGTTTAAGTCACAACTCAAAACCTACTTGTTTAAACTGGCTTACTCGCTTTAATACAGATTTTGCTTGCTGTTTTTGTTGGGGGGGTTTATTTTTATTTGTTGTTTGTGGTTGTATTTTGCTGGTTTCTGTATTTTAATTTATTAGAATCTATTTTAATCTACTGTTTTATTGATTTCTTTTCTCTTTGTAAGGTGACCTTGAGATTAAGAAAGGCACCCTCAAATAAAATGCATTATTATTATTATTATTATTATTATTATTATTATTATTATTATTATTACAAAATTCCTCCACAGTGATGTGAAAGACTCACTGCAAATTCTTAATTGCAGTTCCTGCTGCCATTGGTGGCACAGCCAGTTATTAGGTTTAAGGGACGTTTACTTTTCCACATAGGGCCAAGTAGGTTCCATTAATAATAAATCAACACAATTTTACTTTTAAAACTGCGTTTTGTTTGATCTTAAACGTTCCCAGGCAAGTTGCTGGGCAAGTAGGTGGCGCTAATTCACCTTGTTGCTGTTAACCGCGAAGAAGAAGAAAGCGGAAGCGAGGAGAAGTGCTTCCGGTTGACGGTACAGATTTGTCAAATAGCCTCTGCATGGCATGGTTGACAGGATAGCTAACGATTCGGGCAGAGGACCGGAGTGAACCTTTTTTTTTTTAAGTCAGCTTGTAACAGAAGCTAAGAAGTGAAAGGACTCCAGAGTAACTCCATCTCCTCTGCTCGCTTCACCCGCTGTCCTCTCGGTCTGAGTGCTTATTTTCACGTTTGTCATTGCTCGGTTGTCTGACTGAAGCTAGTTAACGCTGCTCTTTGAAAATGGCGGATGTACCAACTGAGAAGAGCCTGGACGATTTCTTTGCCAAGAGGGATAAAAAGAAGAAGAAAGAGAAGGGGAAGGGGAAGGAGTCCGCCGCGGGGCCCACATCGGCGGCACTGAAGAAGACCAAGAAGGAGAAGGAGAAATCGACTAAAAACGAGAACCAGGACGCTCAGATCGATAAGGTAACCGGCGCTGCCCTGCGATAACTTTTCACATCGCTACCACACACCGGTGTCCGGCCGGGTGTTTGCTCCCGGATCAGAATTAGAGCCTCTGGGAGAGAAGCCCTGCTTGGCGGCAGCCTCCCCCCCCCCCTCCGTACGTTGTTTTATAAGGTCGGGGTAATAACGTGAGTTTATTTTCTAGGATGATGTAAGGAAAAGCCGGCATATGGTTTCCAGTGGCACAACAATGTGCCACGACGCACGTTTTGAGCTTTTTTTTTTTCACGATCTCTGACTTCGAGTGCGATCTTTTAAATATGTTCTGACTTATAAGATTAGATGTAAACATTTTAAATCCACATGTTAATCATGTGCCGGCAGGAGGTAAAGCTGACAGCCCTCCTCTTTGTATCGTGGTTTCTCAACAAGGCCGAGCCGCCATTTGTTATAAGTTGTTAGCAGATCAGCATCTTTTTAGCACTTAATAACATCAGGATATGATCAGGTGATACAGCTGTGTTATCGATTAGCTTTGACGACTTGTCACACACACAATGATGACTGGACTACAGTGATCTTAGAGGCCTGTTAAAGTGTGATTTCACTGTGAGGTGCACGAATTAATGTTTTCCTCTGCCCAGGAGGACGAGGAGTGGAAAGAATTTGAGCACAAAGAAGTGGACTACAGCGGGCTTCGACTCCAGGCTTTGCAGATAAGGTGAGGTTAAAACATGTTTGGTTAAGCTGTGCTTCAGCAGAAGCTTGCAGGAGATAACACTCCCATACAGATGTTTTTGGGACAGAGGGTGGAAAGAGAAGTCAAATTTTCAAACAGCAACAGCGCATCCTTCCTGTTTTCAATGAATTAATTCATGGATTAAATGCTGAGAAACACAAGTTGACCCCCTCAGCAGACCCACAACTGGTCGCAGGAGATGGCTGCCCCTCTCTGAACCTGGTTGAGCTGGAGATTTCTTCCTGTTAAAAGGGTTGTTTTTTTTCTCCCCACTGTCGCCAACTGCTTACTCATCTGATTGTTGTTTTTCTATGTATTATTGTAGGGTCTGTACTTTACATTATAAAACCCCTTAAGACAGCCGTTTTGTGGGGGGTTTTTTGCTGCTAGATAAATACAATTTAATTGAACTTATAATAAATTGCCTCTGTAGAACAGATGTCATACTATTTTATTACTAAGCCACAAACAGCTCAGTTTGATTTAAAATAGTTCAGACATTTCATAATAACTGTTAATTCATAAAACATTATGTCCTAAGAAAAATTAGTGCCGTTTCAACATTCAGTCAAATGTTATTACAGAAAAATGCTACTGTGGTAACACTAAGAAATCCATCAGAAACTCGTTACCTGGAGTTTGTTCTGCAGGTGAAAACAGAAATATTGTGCTAAACTGTCAAAAACATCCTTTTTTTTTTTTTTAAATAAATAGAAACGATAATAAATCTGTGACAGGTGAAGAGCCGAATCTGTTACTCATATACATTGGTGTAGTATAGCGGGCAATGGCTGGTGTTTGGTAGTAAAACCAATTCTGAGTCAGACCTCTGGCTCAGGTTAGATCATCACTTTGGATCACAACGAGATGTAAAGGCGACATCTGACGACCTCACCTGTACCCTCAATGGCGAGTTTTGACACCTCAGTATATATCATTAAAGGCGTGGTTTGACGACCACTGGAATAGTTTTCGGGTCTTTCCAGTGGTAACTGCATAGACAGAGACCACCCTCTCTAACTTCTGATTCACAGGCAGTTTTGTTCTACAAGAAGGTCTGAAAAAATGCCAGTAACCACTCAATTCAGAAAAGAGCCTCAAGGTTTTCTCCTAGAACATTTTCAAGGAGTAAAGAGTTAAGGCATCCTGCGGGGTGGACTGAAGCCCCGCCGGGCTGTTTCTGGGCTCCGGGCCTTGGTTTTATTTTTTTAAGAGTTTCTGTTCTGAACCTCCACAGTATAAATAATTTGAACCCTTGAGTGAATAAATAAAAGAACAGCTGTTTTAGCTGTGAGGTTAAACAGAGGGAGTGGTGAAAGAAATGCTAATCAGCTGACATGCGCCACTGTCAGTGGCTGATTAGAAACAGAACAAACACACAAAAAAACCTCTCCACTGCCATCCTGATTGTTATTTATTGGTACCGACTTAGAATTTCACAATCGGACTTCCCTAAAATAGGATGGACGAATTTGTCCACACAAACCGTTCCGAACATTTCGCAAGGTGCAACTTTAACCTCAAGATCCAAAAATCATGCCCAATTTAAGTTGACCTTAAAAGGGGATAGCAGGCAATGTCCTTGTGCACCTCTGGACCTCTTCCAGTGTTCCTGCTATTTTTAGATCATTCCCTGGAAGTCCTGTTCTTGCAGCAATGCACACTATGTCTCCTCCACTGTATTAAAACAGCAACTGTTAATCTTCTGTTTCATTTTGAGGAAGAAGACAAAGTCTGGTGAGTAGAGTTGGTCGTAAGCAGTGATTGGGTTGGTCCTACTTCACAGAACAGGCATCCGATGTAACGCTTTTGGGCCTGGGCACGGTCGACACTACTTGTTGCTTGTTGATATGTAGCTGGAGGTCCAGCATCACCAGCGATTAAATATGACAGGTCAGTTTGACACAGAGGTGGAGGTTTCTGCACACTGAAGGGCCCAAGCCAGATGGCCCAGAACAGGACTTTCACAGAGTGATCAAGAAGTATCAATATCCATAGTATTAAAACAGCGTGGAGGTGCACTGCAGTGGGGATGGAAGCCAAATCTGTTTTTTTTGTGAGTCTTTGGCTCTGAACCCAAAACTCTAAATCAGCCATATTTGAATGCTGTCATTCTGGTGATGGAAATAAAAGGAAGCATCTTTGTTTTGCTGTGTAGTAAATGTACAGGGACACACAGGACATGGAGGTTTCTGTCCTAACCTTATCAGCTTTGATGCATTCAGTTATATCAGCAGCAGGGCACCTGGGCATGTGTTCACCTATGCTTTACTGCCTCCTGGTTGTTTGTAGTGACGAGAAAGAGGAAGAGGAGTACGAGAAGGAGGAGGTTGGTGAGGATGGAGAGATCATTCTCGTCAGTGGAGAACGAGGTGAAAAAGGTCCCTGGAACAAGTCTGGTGCCGCGCCTCCTCCTGCTCCTGTGGGTGAGTAAACCGATGTAAAATCGACCTTTTTTCTTCCTGGGGGACCTGAGGGCCTTTATTTGTTAAGGAAACCCTCAAAACCTTTTTTGTTTCAGTCATCTAAATTCAGCTTTTCCATTGTTTTTTTTGAGCAGCACAGTGATTTTTGTTTTTTGATGCATTTCATTTCAGCAGTAGAGAATGTAGAGGTACCTGAGGCGAAGCCCGCTGGTGTATATCGCCCTCCGGGAGCTCGACTTACCACCACCAAACGAGGCCCGACCCAGGGCCCTCCTGAAATCTTCAGTGACACACAGTTCCCCTCTCTACTGGCCACCGCCAAGCACGTTGAGACACGCAAGTAAGCAGAGTTTACAGGAAAACCGTTATAATAACGTATCTGGATGAGCCTAAGGGCAAAATATTCTTCAGCTCTGGGAACTGCTTGGCGATTCTTTGTAGATCACTTATTTCACTCTCGCATCTGTGTTAGGGTTGACTTCTGCCGTGCTAGTTTTACGTGGCAGTGTATTCTTGTCTCACAATGATGTTAGCGCTGTAGTCATCACATCCTTATTTTCTCCTGTTTGTGCTGTAGCATCTAGCCTTTGTGTGCCACATAATCCATTTTTGTTAACAGTAGTTGTTTTGATTTTCTGGCTTTATTTTATTTGTAATTTTTATTTCCAATATGGTATTTAAATATGTACTAAACTTTGTTCTTAGGCTTGTTATCATTGTCCTGATGCTTTCATTATTGGACACATGGCCTCATGTTTAGAATACTCTGGTATTTAGACAAGTTCATGGTTACTCACAGTCTGAAAAACAAGCCCAAATCATCACCCCTTCACCACTGTGCGTGAGCCATTTGTGCTGATTAGCCAAATGTGGCTCTGTGCACTTTGTCATAACAACATTGTTCCAGAAGTCTTGTGGTTTGTTCACTTGCAACCTTCCAAACAAGCCAAACGTGTTCAGTCTTTGTGCTCTCATGAACTTTGAACTTTTAACAAGCTAAGTGAGGCCTGTAGAGTCTGAGGTGTGGTGTGTGGTGACCTTTGAGTGAAAAGTTGCCATATTAGCAACTGAATATTTTCCACTTGTTAATAATCATTCTAACTGCAGAGTGATGGACTTCATATTGTTCGTAAACCTTCCCAGATTGATGGGCAGCAACAGTTGCTTCTCTGAGATCATTGCTGATGTCTTTCGTCCTTGGCTTTGTGTTAACACACACCTGAATGCTCCAGACCAGCAAACTGCCAAAGCTTCTCATGTTATAGAGGTGCTCACACTTACTGATGCTCAGTTGATCAAAGTCATTTGATTAGCAGCAGCCGGCTGCTACTGATCTTCTCGATAGCTACGAAAGTAGTAAGGGGGTACTTAGTTTTTCACTGGACATAAAGTGTCTAAAGGCTCAGTTATGCAGGAATGATTATACTGTGGTGCCACCATAATTACAGTAAGTAATGCTGCTTTCGCTCCTTGAATGACCTGATGTTTGTGTTTCAGGGACAGAGAAATGGAGAAGACCTTCGAGGTTGTGAAACACAGGAACCGTGGCAGAGAGGAGACCGGTGGCGCTTCTATGCAGCACTTGCAGCTCGACAACCAGTACGCCATCCTGGGGGATAAGTAGAGCGGCGTCCCTCTGTCCCCTGGCCCCTCCAGCACGGTCCTGCCCAGCCCCTTTGAAGGAAGCTGATCCCAAAGCTGTGTGGACTGCAGTCCTGACAGAGCTCACGATGCCACCATCACCACACACAACACACAGCCCCATATACACACTCACACACACACACACACAACACCCCACCACTGCAGCACATACAGTGACACGCCCTTTAAAAAGATCAGTAAACACACTTCACATACGTTTGGTTGGCAAAACTGAAGGACTGCATCTGAAGGGGCTGAAAGAGGGAACCACCGAAACGGAATTAGGAAATACACCCAAACGTACGACACTGCAGCAGCAACAAAAAGGCGACACAGGTGTCCTTTGTGGATTGTACTCAGAGCAGCGGTTGTGTGGCGCAACTTCTCTCTGGACTTGCTTTGAGAAAAGCCACAGAGGATCGAAGATGACTTTAGGCAAGATGATTTTACAAACTTATGTGAGAATATCTATTTTTTTGCAAGATCGCTATAACCCGCGGTTATTTTGAGGTGTATTTTTGTTCTTTTTTTCTTGAGTTGCGGTTGGGACTTTGAGAGCGGGGATACTACCTCAGCAGCATAGCTGGTGGTGACCATGTGGACTGAGCTTCTTCTTCTTCTTCTTTTTTTTTTTTTTCCTACCCTCACTGTGGTGGAGATGGGAAGGGGGGAGGGGCGAACACCAACCTCCCCCCACCCCCTTCCCCTCCCTCTGCTTACAAGCTGACCATCAGGCTCTTTAATTTAGAAACTTGAAACATTGTTCTTTTTCTTCTTCTCTTTTCCTTTTAAATTCACGATGACAACACTCTGCAGAGAGCAATGGACAAGAAGCGATAGGTTGCGGTCCTCATTTAGATGTTTCTTTATAAAGTGGCCTTACTGGTAGAAAGAAACTGCATTGTCATCTGAAGTGAAGTGCTGTCTCAACGGGCTGTTGCCTGCCTCCGGATCTCACCACTTTGCTAAAAAAAAGACACAAAAAACATGCAAAAGAAAAACAAACTCAAGAATGTAGTGCTGTTTTAGTTTGCCTGATGATTACAACTACTAACTGTCTTTCATATCCACTGTTTGATTCTGCTGCCCTTTTTCTCATTGAACATCAGACGAGTCATTAAAGCTTGTTTCTAATCTGAAACCAGCCTTTTGGTAACAAATGCTTTCCTGTGGTCTGAGTGATTGGAAACCACTTTCAAATGCTGATTTCTTGATGATGTTTGACCATACTGACTAAACCCCCCCGATTTTTAAGGCTTTTGCGTTTTTTCCTCACAGGTAATCCAAAAATCGCAGTCCTCATGTAAAACAGGTAGCTTGTGCAGCTGTGCGACACCCAGTTAATATCCAGTGGGCTTTAAAGCAGTGTGTTTAGAAACATAAAGAAATGAAGTTATGTTGTGTATGTTCTTCCCATGAATATGTTAGGGAGCATTGATACCTGCTGGGACATCCTGCTGGGTAATATTTGTGATGAAAAAGACCCTCAACACAGAAAAAAAATAAAGTGATCCTTGTGAATTTAGTCTTGTCTGAATCCTTGAAGCTGTAAACGCCTGACTTGTGTTAATCTGATGTCCCCTCGATTATCGATTCCTATATTGTCTCATTTTGTCAGAGTAGATGTTTTTTGTCCCGACACAAAAGTTCCAGCTCTTGGGTGAAAAACACATTTTAAATGACCTTATACATGCATAACAACAAATAAGAGAAACGTCTTCTTTGTTTTAAATACAGCCTTTTAATGTTTATTCAGAGAAGGCAGTGAAACTAACAGATTTTGTGGTCTGTCTCTGGGAGGTTTCATGTTTTCATCTTTTTAGCGTCTCTTGGATACGTCTTCTTTCGCTGTTGCTTCCAATGACATGTTGTGATGAACAGTCTATAAAGTATACAGAGGAAAAAATAAATAAATAAAATGATTTCAGTTAATTGCCACACAGTCTCAGCTGTCTTGTCCATGTTATTTCAGATAAAATGCTGTTGTAAGACATGAAATCTGTGCTGATGGTCTGTTACCTCTGTTGAGGGAGTAGAATTACTTTTAAAGCGGATGCACGATCCTATGAGGAAACGCCTCATAGGATCGTGCATCCGCTGACAGCCAAATGACTCAACTGACTTTCAAAATTTAAAAGAACCCACCCCCCACCAAACACACTCAGGGTCTGGATTTGACGTACAACTCGAACATTTTACTCCCAAGTCTCCTCCCACAGAGGTTGATTGTCTTAATACTTTTACATCTACACTGCGTATGACTCTGAAAGGAAAAAAATAAAACAAAGCAAAACCTTAAATCGGACATAGTTGACTCTTAAATTTGCATTTTAAAGCAGATGACTCGTAAGCTGCTGTGGAACTGGCGTGTCATTAATTTGTTTTATTTGTATTTTTGTAAAAAGCCCCGTAAAGCTAGAACATCTTACTACTCATCACCGATTGAAGAAAATAAAAACAACTCTGAGCGGGGCATTCATTTAACCTTAACTATTAATAACTTGATGAATTTATTTGCAAATAAAATTCTAAAAGAAAATGTTTATAGAAAAAATTATTCATAACCTCAGTCTCTAGAAGTAACATTATCTACAGCTACTTTCAATACCATTAATATTTATTTAGTCTATTTCTCCAATTGATCTTAACTTCAGTAATTATTCCTCCAAACCATCAACGTGTCTTTTAGACCTAATTCCTGCAAGACTCCGCAAAGAAGTCCTGCCATTAATTAATTCTTCAATCTTAAATATGATCAACCTATCTCTAATAATCGGCTATGTACCACAGCCCTTCAAGCTCACAGTAATTAAGCCACTACTTAAAAAGCCATCACTTGCCTCAGCTGTTTTAGGTAATTATAGGCCAATCTCCAACCTTCCTTTCATATCAAACATCCTTGAAAGAGTAGTTGTCAAACAGCTAACAGATCATCTGCAGAGGAATGGTTTATTTGAAGAGTTTCAGTCAGGTTTCAGAGCTCATCACAGCACAGAAACAGCTTTAGTGAAGGTTACAAATGATCTTCTTATGGCCTCTGACAGTGACTCCTCTCTGCTTGTCCTGCTAGACCTCAGCGCAGCGTTCGATACTGTCAACCGTAATATGTTATTACACAGATTAGAACATGCAGTCGGTATTACAGGTACTGCGCTGCAGTGATTAGAATCATTTCTATCTAATAGGCTCCAATTTGTTCATGTAAATGAGGAGTCCTCTTCACACACTAAGGTTAATTATGGAGTACCACAGGGTTCCCTGCGCGGACCATTTCTGTTTACCATTTACATGCTTCCCTTAGGCAGCAGCATCTGAAGGCATAGCGTACATTTTCACTTCTATTCAGGTGACACCCAACTTTATTTATCCCTGGAGCCACGTAACACACACCAATTAGTTAAACTGCAGGAATTTCTATTAACATAACATAACATAAAGATCTGGATGTCCTCTAATTTCCTGCTTCTAAATCCAGTTAAAACAGACGTTATTGTAACTTTCTGGTTATGGTATCTAACCAGAAAGTTACTCTGGATAGTATTACTTTGGCCTCCAGTAACATTGTGAGGATTAAATAACAGAAAAATAAATAAAACTGAATTTGGTCAGTGTAGGTGTTTTTTTTTGTTGTTGTTTCATTCATATAAGGTCATTTAAAATCTATTTGTTACTTAACAAATAGATTTTAAATGACCTTATACAAAGCATAATAACAAATAAGAGGAACTTTTTAATTATAGGTTTCTAATGTGTATTCAGAGAAGACTATACCATCAGTCGAACGGTGTCTTTCTTTGAAGTTTTTAGAGCACATTTGGTGCGTCTTCTTTCACTGTTGGTTCAACTGTTGCTTCCACTGTATTGTTGTGATGAACGGCCTATATAATATACAGGAGGAAAATAAAAAATTATTTGCCATACGTTCTCAGCTGTCTTGTCAGTGTTATTTCAGATTAAATGTTGTTGTAAGACATTATGAAAGCTGTGTTGAAGGTGTTTTACCTGTGTACCATTTCTAGGTGATGAACGAGTATTATTAGAGGATAGAGCATGCCAGATAGAGGTGGGTATTCTCTGAAATGCATTGGATTACATTAGTTACAGGCTTTTAAACTTAACCTTTCCCCCGACATCTAAATCAAATCTAATCTACAAATAGTTTTACACACCATCAAACCAAGAAATGAAAGATATGTCAAGTTTTGTAATATTTTAACAATTCGTCAGGGTACCTTTGGTAATCTTTACTTAAACCGATAAACATGAAAATATAAAACATTAGAAATACTGGTTGATGTTTCTGGTGTTTTATTAATGTAGTACTTACGGTAGTTGTAGCTCTAGCTGAATGCTAGAATGACAAAGAACAACTTTAAGTCTTCTTAAAATAAAACATTTGATGTTTAAGAAGAAGAAACATTTTAATAAAACGAAACAAAAAAAAGTAATTATGGAAGCTGCACAAAAAAGGTGGAAATAAAAAGATTTCATATTTTCTCTCTTTCTGGACATTGATGACACTGAAGTTGGAAATGTAAGTTGCAAAAACTAAAGGGACAAAGATTTAATATTAAAATAGCTATAGAATATGTTTTTCATGATCTGTATATGACCTATATAAGATCACACCATCCATGTCAAATAATAAATTAAGATGACTTTAAGCTGCAAAAATTCCTTATTTTTGTGTTGAGTTTATCTACTTTTGTTTTCTCGTTTTAGAGGCTGTGATTGGGTGATGTTGTTTCTTAAAGATTGGATTAACCTCCTAAGACCCGAACTCTTAAACCGGCATGCATTTTTAATTTCTCTTTGATATTTGGGCTGTTTGGGGCCCGATGAATGTAAAAACAAAGGTTTTTTTTACCTTATTTTTGTTTTTAAGAAAAATAAGAGCCACATATGAGGATATTCGTTTAAAATTTTGATAGAACAGTAGCAGCATAATGTCCTCGTAAGTGGATATCAGGCCCATGTAGAGCAAAATTGAGTATTTTGGCCTAAATAACCCAAAATGTGATGTCCACATATGTGGACGCCAGGTCCTAGGAGGTTAAGATGTAATGACAAGTGTTTGTATTTACTACCTGATAAAACTTAAAAACAGAATAATGTTAGACAGATACAAAATTCAGTGCTAGAGGGTTTTTTTTGCCTCTTTCTTTTCCCTCAGTGCTGAAAGGTCATTGACATTTCAAAGCAAGCAAAGCAGCATGAATCACTCCAGCTGATTCTTGGTGAAAAAATATATTTAATTCAAACTCATGTTTACATCTGGAGTCGAACTTACCAGTTAAACAATAGCTTTACAAAACTACAAAAATATAAAATGACATCTAAATATTTATGAAGACTATAATTTGCTATTGGCTCAGTGAGACCGTTAGTTCCTTTCAACCATTTAAATTTCTTCCTTTCAGTAAATCCATGAAGATCAAACAGGGATATGAATGTTCTTACCGAAGCTGTGAGAATAAATCCCACCAAACAGAGCAGTGCGAGTCCTCTCATCGTGGATGTGATCAGCGTCCCGTCTGCGCACAGACCTCCTGTTTTATAATGCAAGTGTTTGTAGGTGGAGACTCTTTCAGCTCTTGTTTAACATCAAAGTTCAACTTTGTTAGCAAATGCAAACATGTTTGCACTCACAAAGTCTGCTTTATTCTTCAGAAAACAACATTTTTAGTTTAATATAATTCAGGCCCTTTTTACTTACTGTTTCTTTCTTTCGTTTTATTTTTAAATTTTTTTTTTGCTTCTTTCTTAAGTGTTATGTTTGGTTAAAAATGCTCATTTTATTAATTTTATTCATTTTTTTTATCCATTTTATTAATGATTTTTTGAACTGGAATAATCCAAATGTAAACTAATAGTGTTAAAAAAAGAACAAAACCAGCTTTGGTCTTTGTTCAGACGGGTGTTGTCATGTCGAGTTAGTTTGTATTGGGCTGAATTTGCAGGTTCTCGGCTCTAAAACCAAAATGTAGAGGTCTGGACATTCCTCTCTACACTGTACCGCATGCAGTTGTTAAGTTTGTGTTTAGGAGTTTTGCCTCCTAAACAAAACTTTACACTGGAGAGACCAAACAGCTACTTCATAAACGCATGGCACAACATAGAAGAGCCACCTCCACGGGACAAGACTCAGCTGTCCATCTGCATCTAAAGGACAAAGGTCACTCTTTTGAGGATGCCAGTGTTCATATTTTGGACAGAGAGGACAGATGGTTTGAAAGAGGAGTGAAAGAAGCCATCTATGTCCACTGTGAATGACCATCTTTGAACAGAGGCGGTGGTTTACGACACCAACTGTCTGCCATCTATAATCCAGTTTTGAGTTCCCTCCCCAGACGCCTTAACGCCCACTCACATCCTGGGCGATCTGACCTCAGGAAATCACATAGGGTGGGGCAATGGGTTCACCTGAAACCTTGGCTGATTGCGACTTGGCTGATGCTCAGCTCAGCAGGGGTGAGTCTAAAAGGGTGGCATGGGGTGGCACCGCCCTTTCTAGACCCACCCTTCTAGACCCCTCTTGGAATCTGATCGCCTACCCTCTAACTCCCACCGTCATTGGTTTAGAAAACTGTCCATCTGAAACTGCCTTATCTTATTGGATCACAGTACTGTCAATCACTCCGCAGAATCACAGTCGCGTTTTGACAACACCGGTGATTCGATCTGCACGTTTCTGCAAGTAATGTGCAGAAAAAACACTCTTACATTTAAAATGACTTTTAAAGCTATGAGCTAATATTGATTTTAAAATGTGTAGCTGTTACATTACTGCGTGTGACTAGCTTACTTTATTTTTGATTTGTAATTGTCTAACTGTTAATAGGTTAAATTTGTATGTACTTTTATGTAAAGCTTGTGGTTTGTGAGAGAACAAAGCACTGTAATCAAAGTAACTGCATTTCAAAGTCTAAACATTACAAGCTGAGGACATTAAATTTGAGATCATACATGATTATTGCCCCCCTCTCTGCCACCTTGTTAAGAAAGTCCTAGAAACGCCCCTACAGCTCCGACTCTGATGTGATGCATTCAGTTTCTTAGACCTTAAATAACCAGGCAGTGCTTAATTGTTAATGAAATATGATTAACGTGAAAATTTAACGTCAGTTATTAATTCCTATGTTAGAGTAGGTCTTTTTTTCCATCTCTTGAAAAACACATTTTAAAAGACCTTTTATTAAGTTTAATAAATAAAGAAAACTTTTCCCACAACATAATTTTAGTGTTTATTCAGAGAAGACGGTAACACCAGCAGAATCATGGTCGTCTGTCTCTGTGAAGATTCACGCTTCAACATTTTTAGCATCACGCGTCTTCTTTCACTGTTGCTGCAGCTGTATTGTTGTGATGAACCTGTAAAGTGTAAAGAGAAATAAAAGGATTTTAAATAAATTGCCACATATTCTCTGTTCTCTCGTCAGTGCTATTTCAAATTAAATGCTGTTGTCAGACTTCATAAAAGCTGTGCTGATGGTGTTTTACCTCTGTGGCATTTCCAGCACGAGTAGAATTATTTGGATGCAAGGTCCCGTTCTGAAATATGTTGGATTACATTAGTTACAGATCTTTAAACCCAACCCTTCCCCAACATCTAAATAAAATATAACCTGCACAAATAAACAAATAATTTGATACTTTTTATCATTTTACACCTTGCAGGACACGCACGGACATATAAATATTGCTTATTTTTGTGGCGTTACTTACTACACGAGTTGGAGCAGTTGGAAAATTGCCAGTGCTTTCAAGAGGATGCCAGCTGCCAGCATTCTAAAGTAAAAAAAATAAACACACACACATTTATATATAATATTATAATGTTATAATTACTGGTGAATAATGCCACTCGTGTCAACAGGTTGTTTTTTTGTTTTTCTAACTTACATCCGATGATGGTGCTGCGCCTCCTTCATGCAGCTGAAAAGAAAATGGAAAACGCTTTAATAGAATAACAATATACAGATTTAAGTGTTGGAGGTTTTTATTTTTGCCTTTTTCCCCTCAGTGCTGGAAGGTCATTGACATTTCAAAGCAAACAAAGCAGCATTAATCAATTAATCTCAGCGAGTCAGCAGCATGAGACACACTCCAGCTGATTCTTGGTCAAAATAAATAAACAGAAATTAAAAACATACTGGACTAACTAACTAACAACAGTCCTACAATGTTAAAGATGAAATCTAAACATTTATGTAGATTATCACTTGTTATAAACTCAGTGAGACTGTTAATTCTTTCAGGAAATCCATGAACATCAAACAGGTGCATGATATTTTCTTACCGAAGCTGTGAGAATAAATCCCACCAAACAGAGCAGTGCGAGTCCTCTCATCGTGGATGTGATCGGCCTCCTGTCTGCACACAGACCTCCTGTTTTATAATGCAAGTGTTTGTAGGTGGAGACTCTTTCACTTCAGCGCTTGTTTAACATCAAAGTTCAACTGTGTTTGTTAGCAAATGTAAATATGTTTGCGCTCACAAAGTCTGCTTTATTCTTCAGAAAACAACATTTTTAGTTTAATTTAGACGTTTCAACAGCAGTGAAGATTTAAACATCCCCTGTGACACCTGACGTTTACAAGAAAAGGCTGATAATATTTATGCATTTTTAAAAATGTATTCTTACTTCCTGATTGCCTCATCCTGTCCTCGTGCACCCAGTCGGTTTATTTTGTATTGAAGGTGTCATTTTGTAACAAGCAGGGAGACAGACACCTTATATATTCTGCTATAACCCAAAGGTGTCAAAAATAAGGCCCGGGGGCCAGAATCGGCCAGGCAAACACTGCAGAAAATATGAGGAAGTGCATAAATCGTTGGACAGCTTTTCCTGCTGATAACAGCCGTTCATTCTACACCAAAGAAGTTAAGTAATAGATAAATAGTTAAATGACAGAAAAGTGTAGACAGTGTTTTTCACTGTCTACCATTATGACATAAAAAAAGAAAGAAAATTTTCATCCATGAAACTCTATGTTGTACAAACATCAGACACTCTGGGCAGTGAGCTGCACCACAACTGTAATTTTACACATTTATCATAGAAACACTGAGATGTGGTGTTGAACTTGCAGATCTTTATCTTATTGTACGATATCTCAGGGATTAAATGTGGAGTTAAACACCTTTACACGGACAGAAAGTGGAGTTTCACTCGTCTGGCCCACTCAAGTCATGGTGGACTGTTCGTGGCCGTCAGTGTGAAACGAGTTTGACCTCACTGCTATAACCTCTCTGTACATCTGTTTCATTAGTACTTGACTTATGTAAAACTGCCTAATCCCTGTCAAATGATACATTTTAATCACATTTACATAGAGAAAAGTGGAAAGTGGAAACCTGTGATGGATGTTATAGATCATAATGTTTCAAGAACTGGTTACTTTACACAGATACAGTCAAAGTTACTCTATTTTGTTGAATTTGCTCATTTTAGATGCAGTACTCAGGTGCTAACCCTCAAATGTAATAAAGATATACAAATTCAAGTTCAGTGCTGGGTTTTTTTGTTTTTTAACAACAGTGTGTGAGAAACACTCCAGCTGATTTATGGTAGAAAAATACATTTATATCAAGCCTAAGTTTAAATCTGCAGTCTCGTTTATCTGGTAGTTAAACAACAGTCCTACAATGAAACCACGAAGAAATAAATACATATATAATGATTGCTGGAAGATTTTAGCTTCACATATTAGAGTACCATCGGATTAAACTTTATACTGATGTTTTTGTTTTGTGGTGCAACGGCTCAAATTTGATCAATCCAACATGAAAGTTGAATGAATTTGGTGTTTTCTTACTTTTTATGACTAAGTATGCTTTGTTTTGCAGTTGTAAAATTCAACCAGAAACCATTAAGAAATTTAAAAAGACAATAAATGACAGTTTTTTTATTAGTGTTTGCTCAAAAATGGGAGTTTGTAGGACTTGCTGGACTTAACAAGTCAAAAACTAGTTAAGAATTAACTAGTAAACTAGTTCACTAGTTTTAATGTATCTGTCCCAAATGAAAGATCCTGATAAGACCAGTGAAAATTTCAAGCTATAGTATTTGATCTGTGAAGCTAAAATTTCCCTACACTCATTACACATATTCACACTTTGTATGATAGAAGTTTTATTGAAACCAGCAGAAAAGGTTTTAAAAATTTGGCTAATTTGCCAGTATGATGTTTTGTTTTGTTTAACTGAAGCTGTGAGAGTAAATCCCACCTAACAGCGCAGTGCGAGTCGTCTCACCTCGGATGTGATCGGCCTCCTGTCTGCACTTCAAACTGTTTTATAATCCAAGTGTTTGTAGGTGAAGCCTCTTTGACTTCAACTCTTGTTTAACATCAAAGTTCAACTTTGTTTGTTAGCAAATGAAAAAAAAGTCTGCTTTATTCTCTTCAAAACTGAATTTGTTATTAATGTAATTCAGACTCTTCCACATACTTATGAATCCGCTGTTCTCTCTTTCGTAAAATGCCATATTTAAAAGAAAAAGCTTATTTTATTTGTAATTTTTCTCAATGTTAATTATTAAGAAAAATGCCCGTAACAGGATGTCGAGTTAGTTTATCAGGAACTGTTTTTATTTGTTTATTAAAAAAGCAGCAGGACAAAGTATGATCATTAAATACAGTTAGGAGTTCATAGCAACGATGGCACACGTCAGCTCACGTGCATTTGTTATAACAGGCCTGAAATAAGCAGCCACTGCCTTTGTGTTAGTAAAATGTGATGAAGTTAGTTTTGGAAATTTACCGTCTCTTTAAAGAAAATGTTCTTTTTGTCTTCATTTGTGTCTCCCCTCGATAATTAATTCCCGTGTTGTCTCATTTTGTCAGAATAGGTGTTTTTTTGTGTGTCTGGCAGATAATTTGTCAAAAGTTCCAGCTCTACGTTTCTAAATGACCTTGGAAAAAGCACATAACAACAAATAAGAGACACTTAACAAATAAAGGAAACTTTTCTCACAACAGACTTTTAATGATTATTTAGGTAAGACAGTAACATGAGCAGAATCACGGTCGTCCACTGTTGCTTCCACTGAAATGTTCTGATGAACGGTCTGTAAATTACACAGAGGGGAAAAAATCTAATGATTTCACTTAACTGTCACAAAATCACACCTATGGACAGGTTTCTATCTTTTTTTAAGACATTTGTTTTAAAATACAATTTTTCAAGGCACTTTGATAATTTTCTTTTACGTGAAATTATGACAAATTATAGATGTGTAAATATAGTGTTGTCAATGGTTTTTTACCTGTGTGTCATTTCCCTCGGCTTATTCAGTTTCATCACGTGTACCTTCAAGGGGACTCCAGCACCCATGGCACAACTCAGTTTGCTATCAACATTGAAATAAAATATAATATACAATAATATACAATTATACATGAAATATGCATATAAATAATTATGTAAAGACAAAGAAATTCTAAGTCAAGTTTTAAGGTTACACTAATATACAGCACATCTGTGTCACTGTAGCATAAAATTGAAATAAGCAGTTTGAGCTTGTTGTGTTAGTAAAAATGCTTTTAGGAGTCAACATAAAACAGAATTCACACAATTTGTGTAGATATTTGCCGACACAAAGTAAATGTTGATGCGGATGATTGAATGATCTTAAATATAAATATTACAAAATATTAAAAATGAATATTAGTCTAATTTTACTTAGTAATAGATGATCAACTCTGAAGCAAGTCATAGATCTGTTTATTTTCTTGGTATTTCAAGGCCTATTCTCTGCTGGTGCTGTGCTTCCTTCATGCAGCTGAAATTAGAATGGATAAAACTTTCAGAACACTTTCATAAAATCCTACAATATGAAGCCAAAACGCAGCGCTGGAGGTTTTAATTTCTGCCTCTTTTTTAAAATAATGTTTTTCACTCCATGTTTGAAGATCATTTCAAATCAAACAACACAGCAAAATAATGATACAGTTAATCTCAGTGAGTCAGCAGCAGCATGAGACACACTTCAGCTGATTCGTGATGATAAATATGTCTAAATAAATATTTATGTAGACTGTCATTTGTTATAAGCTTTCAACATATCTGTGAACATCAAACAGTGATATATTTTCTTACCGAAGCTGTGAGAATAAGTCCCACCAAACAGAGCAGTGTGAGTCCTCTCATTTTGTAATCAGCTTCCAGTGAGCGCTTACGCCTGTTTTATGATGCATGTGTTTGTAGGTGGAGGCTGTTTTACTTCAGCTCTTGTTTAACATCAAAGTTCAAATTTGTTTGCTTACCTGCCCAAAGTCTGTTTTATTCTCAACAACAGGGCAGATGTTAATTTGGTGAGGCTGGTTGCTCTCATGGGCGTCCCCTCCAATAATGACTTTTTTAAGTTTAAGTTTCTGTAAATATTATATTCCTTTGTTTGAAAACAGTACATTGTCTTGTATTCATAGTACGTAGTAGTGTATGCAGAGTGTAAGCAGGTATTGGTAATGTAAAGCAGTACTGTGATTTTTTTGGTTCCACATTTTCATGGTTGTGTCTTAAACCAATAAAACACCAAGTTGTTTGGTTTTCTGTCATATTTCAAAAAGAAAAGCAGCAACTGCTCACACTAAGAAGTTAAGATTTACTGTAATGACAATGACAAGGAAAAACACAAAATAAACTGCTCTGTGTGAACGTCTTTAGATTGTCAGTTGTTGTTGTTCAAAGCAAAGTCAATTTAGTTTATTTATACAGCACCAAATCACAATAACAGTCACCTCAGGGCATTTTATATTGTAAGGTAGTCCCTACAATAATACAACAGAGAAAACCCCAACAATTACACGACCCCCTATGAGCAAGTGCTTTGGCGACATTGGGAAAAACTCCTGTTTAACAGGAACAAAAATAAAAAGGCTTCATTTGGATTTTGGACTTTGGAGCTGGAGAAACTGCCTTCACATTTCTGTGGTAAACATTAAAGCTTTTGTTTGTTTGTTTTTTAATTAAAATAATGTTTTTCAAAAGACTAAATAAAATAAAGTTTTTCAAACTTTAACATGACTTAAAGGTCTTTATTTTTCTGCAGTTTCTTACTTTGGTGTCCTTCTGGGGGCTTTGTTCGAGGGGCTCTGTAGGAGGGAACCCAAAATCACTTTCCACTGGCCTAATGGTGCCGTTCCACTGATGGGATTAAAAAGGAAGTCAGCCAAACTTTAGGTTAATGTGAGTAAGATGATAAATGCATCTTCATCCTCTTGCATTTCAACACTTTTCACGTGTCAGTCCTTACTTTGCTTTATGAAACCTACCTGCACAACAGCTTTATTTTCTGTGGTTTCCTCTTGTGGCTAAAATAAGAGCACATTTGAACTTTAATGAGGAAACAGGTTCCAATGCTTGTAATCATGTGTTTGTTTATTCCTGCAAGGTCGTCGACTTTGGACTTCAAATAAAACAGAAAAATAATCAAAACCTAACCCGTCCCTTAGAAATAGCAGCAATTAGCACACTTTACAATTGAAAACTATGATTATATAATTGAAAAAAAATCCCATAACAAAGACATTTTTACTGAGAATAATTAAAGTAAGAATTCTACTCATATTTGAGCAGCACTGCTTATATTTGTCAAAATCTAATTTGATTTTAAGTCTCACCTAAACAGATTAAAACATGAAACACTCAAAGTTCACACACCTCTGTTGAGTTGGACGTCCCGTTTGTACCTTCCATTGGCCTAATAGATAAATATCCAGCCTAAAAAATATATATTTAAAGCAGCTTTAGTTATAACATGTTCACTTCCATTTGGCAGATCATGTAAAGGACTTTTTTTGTCTTAAACATTTCAATGCATAACAGAATGAGCCTTAAAAAATCGATTTCTGTCACTTAACTGACATAATGTGATCAAGCACACATTTATCATCTAAAAAACAGAAAATATTTAGATCTAAAAACATATTATTTAGAAAATATTTAGACCCAAAACCAAGCAGCGATTACACATTTGTTTAATTATTTATATATTTTCATTATTAAGCTTGCAGGAGTGATTAAATGCATTAGTTCGCTGTGTATTTGTTTGCAGTATTGAGCAACAATACTTAATTAATATTTATCTTAATAGACATTTAAACTGAGTAAAAACTTTGAATGAGCATAATTGATTTTGCAATGATATAAAAATGATTGTATTTGCACTACCTTACAGAACGGTGGCATTTAGTACTTTTTTTCTTACCTCTGCAAATGAAAAGTCTGTCAAAGGCAGATCTGTCAGTGCAGCCAGAATAATTCCCACCATAAGCAGTGTGAGTCCCCTCATCTTAAAAACAAGTCAGCCACCTGTGTGCACGATGTCGGCTTTGCAGTCCCAGTAAGAGGAATTTGAATTTATGGTTTCACTTGTAGGTTAAAGTCTCAACTTTCCTCGCCTTCCCTCGTGACGCTCTCTATGTCAAGTTTGAGTTTGTTAGTCAAACTGCTTTCCTGTTTTGACAGCTGGTTGTCTTCTGTATCTTTTTCTGCAGCTGATTAATCTTCAGTCTCTTGTACGTTAACATATTTTTCTCCCACAAAACTCCGACGTATATTAATCATTAGTTTGCTTTCTGAAATTTTAGTCCACCTACTTGCTCAACAGCATTTTCACTGCTTTGGTTCGGCACCTGAAGTAAGAGGAGGGTGCACTTTAATAAGAAAACTCATACCAGTGATTGATTATTCCTACAAATAATCAAAAAGCTAACCTCTTCCACAGAACAACTGAAAATTATAATTATTGAATTACTTGTATTTAACATTTTTCATGTGCAAAAGTAGGACTAACAGGATGGGAAGTAGAGTTTAAAGAGAAGAAAAAAGTGATAGCAACTTTATATCAAACACAGAAAAATGCACTTAAATGCGTTGTTACAGTCACAGCTGGATTACAATAAAAACTGAAGATTCAGGACTGGAAACTAAAATTCTAATTACATTAAAAATGCTAAAAGATAAAAAAAAAAAATTCAGCTTCATGTATAATGAAACATTAATAAAGCAACAATGAATGATTCTTTTTCTTGCAATACTGATTTGAGAGAGATTTCACCACTGGGGAATTTGTTCTTCCCTTTAACCCACCACAGGAGGCTCAACCAGGCATTTTTGTTTTCAAATAACATGAAAATTGATATTTAACTTGATATGATCTGTTCATGTAAGCTAGCCTAATGATAAACCTGAGTAAAGTGGAGCTAGACTCTGATGTCTTCTCCAGAGACCTGAACTCTGGATCTGCATCCATCTGACAGCCAGATTCTTATCCAATTACACACATGTCCATCTTTAGACAGAATAGTGACAAATAGACACAAAAAAAGCATTTGCAGGAAGAGAGACACAGCAAAGGGCCCGTGGTCAGACTTGACACCTGGTCTCTGCATCGAGCCATGTGGTGAACCACCTGCTCAACTGGGCGAGCTAAACTTGCAGCCTTTAGTCATTTTGTTCATATAGTTAGTGATATGAACCCATTAACATTACTGCACTCTTTGCAAGCTTTCACAAGACTGTTCGGCAGGCAGCATCCATCTGCCAGTTCTGTGCAAATAAGCACACTTACCGTATTTCTCCCAATCTGGCTTCTCTTCATCAGCTCCCTGTTAAATCCCAAAGTAAATGTAAAATCTCTCTAATCACATACAAGGTGTTAAATAATCAGGCCCAATCTCATCTTATAGGCCTTTTAGTCCCGTATCACCCCAGCAGAGCACTTCGCTCTCAGGCTGCTGGTTTACTTGTAGTTCGTAGAGTTTTTAAAAGTAGAATGGGACGCTGAGCTTTCAGTCCCTTCTTCTGTGGGCCCAGCTCCCAGTTCGGATTAGGGAGTCAGACACCCTCCACTTTTAAGATTAGACTCAAGACTTTCCTTTCAGATAAAGCATATAGTTAGGGCTGGATCAGGTGACCCTAAACCGTCCCTTAGTTATGATGCAATAGGTCTAGAGTGCTGGGGACTTCCCATCATGCACCGTTTCTTCTTCACTAACTACACCACTGATTTTATCATTAGTTATTATTAATCTCTGGCTGTCTGCCACAGCCATCTTTATCCCGTCTTCCTCCCATCACCCCAGCTGGTCATGGCCCCTCCCTGAGCCAGGTTCTGGCAGAGGTGTCTTCCTGTTAAAATGGAGTTTTTTCTTCACGTTATCACCAATTGTTTGGTCATAGGGGAGCGTTGATTTTTAAGGTTTTCTCTGGATTATTGCAAGGTCTTTACCTTACAATATAAAGCACCTTGATATCACTGCTGTTGTAGTTTGGTGATATATAAATAAAGCTGAAAATTTGGCCATCATCTCTCACAAGCCGTGCCCTCTACTTTATGGTTCTGCTCATGTCTCATATGTTTTCCTAACATCATTACACATTTTAGTGTCTTGCAGCCTCTTGCCTGTTCTTTGTTCTTCTTGTATGTTAACCCAGCACACAACACACGACAGAGTCAGTCAGCTTTTTACATGGAAAGTAAAATTTATTATTCCTGAACCACAAAATAGACTTCTTTGGTTGTACAAATTCACTAGTTACAGTCTTGTATGAGCTATAACCCTCAACCCTAGGACATGAGACCCTTTTCCCCTCCAGCCTATTGGCAAGTAAAAGCCCCCGAAGAGAACTCAAGACGAAAAGAATTAAACACAGAAACTCGAAACACTGCATCAAAAATGTAGTGAACCCCATCTGGAAAAAAAGTTTTATCTACTAAAAGATTTTTTTTAAAGATATTAGCTGTTGCGAATGTTATCAAACTGAATTTCAGTCAGTGAGAGCAACACGGAAAGCTTTAATTAGAAGACACTACATTAAATTAACACAAAATGCTACGATGCTGTGATTCTGCAGAAATACCCGTCACTGACACTGTGTCGAGCTGTAAGCTGAAGAGTCTGAGTGAGATCCATGTCTTGAGAGGGACTAACCGGTTCTGCCTCTCAGGCCTCTCCCATTAGCAAACCAATATACATGCAGAGAGCATCCCAGCGCCAAGCCTGCCTGAACCCAGATGCATCAGCAGTCCACGTGTTTAGTGTAGGTCCAAGACTGGCTCAGTTTCACACCCCAAATTTTGCTTTTCCTCTCAGTATTTGTACATTATTCACACGATAAATGATTTTCAGTGGCGTCAGATTTAAATTAACCATAGACAGAAAAAAAACAAACAACAAAAAAATAAAAACAACAAAAACACACACCTGCTACCTTCACATCACTGTGGCAAACCTCATAACGCAAGGAAAGTGGTGATTCACATTGATTTAAAAAAACAAACAACTATTACCCTTAACAGGGCAGGATAAGTACCATTAATATTAAAATGATGCCAAAATGCATGCTCCCAAACTGCCTGCTCCATGCTGCTTCCTCCATTGTAGTCAGTCATACTCTCTACAGAGGAATGTGACATTGCTAAAGGCCCTGTGAAGTGGATTTGAAACAACTTAGGCAATTGAATTTGTAAATATGGCTGTCGCGAACAAAACTGATGAGTTAAAAGCGAACATAAAATGAAGTGATATGCAAATAATGGGCTGAAAGCTGTGATTTTGTGACTCATTAACAGATGGCGAGTCGCATTATCAGCTGGCCTCCAGGCCGGGATAGGGTGAAGGAATAAGTTCTTTAAAAGGCGGACCAGTGGCAGTGCAAAAATGATATGTACTCTTTAAAAAAAAAAAAAAAAAAAAAAAGCTCACCACATTTTGTGACAGTGAAGGTAGCAGGATGTTCCCTACTCGTTTAATATACATATGTGTGTGTATGTATATATATATACACATACACACTCCTGTCGGCCGAAGAAAACACTGAAAGCCTATGAATGTCTCTCAAGAAGTTAGTATAGCTATGACCCATTTCTTTTCTGCGTTTGTCTTCCAGTATGTTTTGTTTAAAAGCATCAAAAATCACTGAAGGCTTAGAAATTAAAATTTAAAAAACCCCTAAAAGCTTTGATCTCTAGTTAAAATAGATCTGATTCTACGAGGCAAACTGAATGCTAAATGGAAAGAAATAAAAAAATAAGTAGCAACCCTAGCTAACAACGCTAGCGCTTTCTTGCCGCTGAGGGGCCGTCGAGCAACTGGCCCTCAGACTGGAAAGGCAAGACTGGCACGCGGGCTCTAAGTGTCTGTGTGGCAACTATCAGCGTCGCAGACTTTACAGTGGTTACATACGGCAGAGTAAATCTCGCTCTACTGACAGCATGTGTAGTGTTTGGTGAATCTGCACCTCCTGTGGACGCACGCCCCTCTGAGGCCAGTGCTCCACAGTGTTTGTGAAGTTGTGTATGTTTGCGTGACGTCTGCAGGGTTTTTCTTCAGTGGGTGAGGTGTTATGTGGGCACAGCAGTTTCCAGGCTGCGGCGGCCCTGCCTCAGTTTGCGCTTGTTGCTGTACAGAGCCATCTCCTCCAGGGCGGAGGTGGCAGGCAGCGGGGTGACGTCGGGGCTCGCGGCGGTTCCTGGGAGGGGAAAAAAGAAAAGAGAGAGAAAATGCATTTGAGCTGCTGCAATTTCTCATCTTTTCTTGTGACAGTATCTGCTGCAGAAAAGATCAGAGCGACAGGACAGAAGATCCCTGTGAATCCCGTGACCCTGCGAGAGACACCCCACATTTAGAGCAGCAGCTGGAAACGAGCAGGAAACAGATGCGTCCAGTTTCTGTGCTAAACTCAAACCAATGACTTCAGTATTTCTTAAGTGTTTTCACTGCCAAGTCCTTGTTTTAAACATCCCTTCACTTCTCTACTATAGTGACTGGTCCTGCTGATCATGTAAATTAAAAACAAACAAACAAAGGAAGCACATAACCATCATGTAGCTGAGTTTTTACATGTGTGCATCTGCAGGGCAAAGAGGTAGGCCAAAGCTTTGCTGAGCCAGCTGAGCAGGAGAATAAAAGCAATGAACACAGTTGTGGTGAGATGTTTACGTACACTCGTCGTGGGCGTAAATGTCGTAGTAGTTTCAGGTGGTTTCTTTGAACTTCTTTTTTTGCAAGGTGGAATGATCGTATAGGTCCAACAATTAGTCTTTTAAATTGACAAGGCAGGGTCACTTCTAGTTAGTCATCATGACTAAGTGCTGCTGGTAGTTTCTCTTTGCAGAATAAAAAGCTTGTTTGACAGCACTCATTGGATTGACACATACTAACACTGGAGACCCAAACCAGCACCAGTGTCCACAGTGAAGCCGGTTTTAAATCGCCATGGACCGAGTGGGTGCCGACCGCGAAAGAAGCCCCTGCTCCAAAACTGACACCTTCAAACTCGACTCAAATTTGGAGTTGCCCTCTTGGACAAACCAAATGCCTTCTGGAGAAAAGTTTGATGGCCAGTCGAGACAAAGACTGAGCTATTTGTCCACAATAATAAGAGGAGTAAATGTGCAGCTTTCAGCCATCGAGTATGGTGGTGGTAGCATTATGCTCTGGGGCTGTTTTGCTACTGGTGGTACTGGTACATTGCACAAAGTGGATGGAATAGGATAAAACTTGGATGTTCCAGCAGGACAATGATCCCGATCCACAACTGATTTAGGAGTGGATAAAGGCAGCTAACATTAAATTTCTCGAAACGGCCTAACCCAGGCTCGGCCAACGCCAGGCCTCGAGGGACGGTGTCCTGCAGGTTTTAGATCTCACCCTGGGTCTACACACCTGAATCAAATGAGTATTTCATTACCAGGCCTCTGGAGAACTTTAAGACATGTTGAGGAGGTAATTTAGCCATTTAAATCAGCTGTGATGAATTAAGGACACATCTAAAACCTGCAGGACACCGGCCCCCGAGGCCTGGGTTTGGACACCACTGGTCTACCCAAAGACCTGACCGCAATCCTGCTTTTAAAGCCAGGTTAAAGCCAGAAACAAACCAATTTACCAAACAATTCAAAGAGTGGTCAAATAAGGGACATTTAACCAAATATTAGTGGTTATATTATATCTATGTATACATTTCACCCTGTGTGGACTAGAAAAAAGGCTAAATAAATTCAAACTTATGCACCCGGTTCTTGTTTTTTAAAGTAATTAAAGATAGATGTTATCATTCCACCCCAGAAAAAAAAAAAAACAGTTCAAAGAAATAATTATAAACCTAAATTACCAAGACACTCATGGCCATGATGACCGTAAACTTCTGACCACAACTGTACTTACTCAGTTTTAATAAGCAAATCATGCTTTCAAAATAAAGCGAATAAGTTTCTGATTAGATTTTAGCGCACACATGTGGTTTCTCTGGTGCACGTCTTTATATTTAAAACAAATCCATGCACAAATCAAAGGACTGTGGTTAAACTGATCCTTTACACATAAAACGTCCCTTTGAATCAGTAGCTGCTTCCTGTCTGGTGGGGAGCAGATGGCAAAGCAAACCCAGGTGGACACACCCATCTTATACCCAAACCCCCAACTGTGCCACACAAACAGCAGGTTAGAGTGTAAATGTACAACCCGACACACACCCCGACAAACGCTCCTCGCATACACACACACACACACACACACACACACACACACACACACACACACACAGAGCGACAAACACATGCACACAGGATCCTACCAATAGGAGCCGCTTATCCCAGGTAGGCACCTGAATCAAAGGGGATAGAAGAGGTTGAGGTACAACTTCCTTTTCCTATCACTTCACCTGTTTGTGAAGCTTTTTTTAATTTTGATTTTTAAGTGAAACCAAAAAATAAAATAAAATAAAATAAAAGCAGGAGTGTATACTCCATCTGTACCAGAAACCATTATTTGTTCTACACATGTGAGAAGTTTCCTGCCACGTTTTCTTGGCGGTGTTGGATTAAAATGACTGTACTATCATTATGTGACATCAGAATATTACGGTCACATCTAGGGATGGGTATAGTTTAGGTTTTATCCGATACCGGTGCCAAACCGGTACTTTTGAAACGGTGCCGGTGCTTAAAGAATGGAGAACACAAAATTGGTCCAAAAACCTCTCATGTTCAGCTGTTTTTTTGTAAAAAGATAACAATGCTAGCCTTTTCTGCAGCTATGGGGCATATATGGTATCACTCTTGGCTGGAAGCAGTGCTTAAACAATGGAAAAAACACAAACTTTGTCCAAAAACCTCTCATGTTTAACTGTTTTCCACTTTTTCTTTGGTCATTTTAGCCTTTTAGGCCAGGGTGAAGGGAGTATCTGCCATCAAACAAGAAGACAGCCGCATGTAGCTATGATGATGTTTGCTAGTTCACCTTACATGCATTAATGTAATAACGTGGTTAGCCTACTCAACGTAAATTACACACGAACAACATTAAGCTACTCACGCAGAGAAGAACGGCTGCTGCTGCATCATCATCCGTCATCATTTCTGCTACACTGGCAGGCTACGGGCCAGGACTCTCCTCTTCGGGTTTTTGGGGGATGTTGCTAACTCCGGGTCCGATAACAGGCAACCCACGCACAGTAGATGTGCTCGGTGTGAGGTCTCGCTGCAAGCTATCAAATACGGCGCATTTCTCGGCTTTAAAAAAAAAAAAAAAAAAAACGCTATGCGTCGCCAGGTGTTTCATCAGATTTGAGGTGTTACCTCCTTTGCACAGTATCACAGTATCAGCTTAAAGCACTTGTTGCAGGCTGCTGAGTTTGCATATTTTGCTGTGAAGTACAGCCAGACTTTTGACCGCTTCGCCTTGGACATTTTTAATCTGTAGCTCTGCTCTAAAAGAACGTACGTACCTGGCCCCGCCCACTATCCTCGGAAACGTAAAATGATTGGCTAGAATCTAAAGTGTATCACAGCTCAGGAAAAAAAAGCACCGAAATGTGCGCTGCTTTTCGGTCTGGTTACTACCGTTTATGTCAGAACACCGGTACCCATCCCTAGTCACATCAATATCTTTGTTATACAGAAATAAAAACTATATATTTTGCTTGATACCTCAAAGAAGTCTGCTTTTATCTTACAGCTGATTTCTTACTGTGGCTCAATACACTGGTTAGGCAGCTTGTTTCTGACACTGAAAACAATCATTTTGTGTTTCATAAGTAAAAGTTTGGAGTTATTGTTTCAATATTTTTACTTATTTGAAGTTATTTTCTAAAATTTTAGTTTTCTTCTTAGAAGTAAATCCAAAGACGAGACTTTTTAAAATCTTGTTATCTGCCAAATTTTTTTGACATAAGCTCTTTTTTTCATTGTTTATCAGCAAGAATTCCCGCTACTACAGTAGTTGCACTCTGTGTCAAAGACTTTTATTTTGAAAGTCAGAAACAGGAAGAAGCCCATGCATACAAATAAATGAGGTTTCTGGTACAGTTCAGGGCATAACAATCAGCACCACGTACCTGGGTTACTGGAGCCGTCATCAATGAACTTTAAGTCTGTGTCAGTTGTGTCTGGGGACTGAAAGAAATAAAAAGAGACTCTTATTAACAGGGACTGACTCTGGGGTTTAATAGCGTGTAGCCCAGGGGAAGCCTTCACCAGGTGAGTAGTGGGGCTGGCAAGGTAGGAGACTGTCAGGAAACATGTCAGCTGCTCTCTGCAGTTTAGCAGGCAGCACTGAAGCTCCTAATCTGTCAGAGCCACAAAGCCAGAGTACATCTACTCAACTACTCCCCCCAGGAGAAACGGGCGTGTTAAAGAAGAGGGCGCCGATTAAGTCATTGGCGTCGAGGTTTCTTGTGTCAGGTGGACACACCCACAAAAGAGAGGACAAACAGAGAAACAGCACTAATGCATCGATGCACAACGGGGAAAAAACAAAGAAAAAAAACAAGCAGAACTGTAAGGAGTCATCTGTTGCTTAATTTGAATTAAATTGATCATGCTTGGAAGTGAATTATCTATTTATTCACTCTACACAAAGAATTTAATGTGTCACTCAACTGAAGCCGACACACATGACAGGCTCAGACGTTTTTCAGATGATGCACAAACACAGACTTAGCTGTGGTTGGAGTTATTCCATGATACGAGCTGTGAAGGCTTCCCTTTATATCTCCACTCCACTTTAGGAGGCGGGGGACTCAACCAATCAGTGTACAACGCATTCTTCTGTTCGGCCGGATAATACGCTTGACTTAAATACAGCTGCGACGTAGACATCATGTAAATTTCATTTTAAAAGCTACTGAATTTGTCTGCAGGGATCGAAGACAGTATACACTGATCAGAGATAACATTATGATATAGAAGCAGGAAAGATGGGCAAATGTAAGGATTTGAGTTTGAAAGGACAAAATTTTGCTGGCTAACCGACTGGGTCAGAGGATCTCTAAAACTGCAGCTATTGTCGGGTGTTCCCAGTCTGCAAGGTCGTGGGCAGCAAAGTCTCACTGAGCACGTGGGGAGCATAGGCCTGTCAGATCCAACCCTCATCTGTGACATCTTGTTTCAAAAAAGGTAAAAATCATTGCCTGACACTTCAAAATTGGAATTTGCTTTATATTAAGTATATATATATTATATACTGCAGTGGAGGGTTCAGTTCACAGCCACTATAAAGTCAAGGAATAACTACAACTGCGAATAATTTGTTCTCTGTGAAGATTAAAGATAGGTTTGGAAACCCCCGAAGGCTTAAACGACCGTGCAGGAAACAAACAAACTGAAAATTTTTGTAATATCCATAAATATCCCAGAATCCCAGACAGCGGTGTCACAGACGACGGATATTCGACTCAGAAATAAACGACCACTTGCAAACAAGCGCTGCTGCTCCACCTCTACACCAAGATTCCCCTGCTTCTCCCCTCTCTTCCTCCACACGGGAGGAAATTAACTCTTCCCCAAACAGACGGATACAAACGGAACCGTTATCCTCTTGAGAGCACAGAAGATCAGCGGATGAGATGAGATGAGCGCAGATGAGAGGAAATGTCAAGAAGGACATGTCATTCTTCTGCATGATGTTCAACCCATGCGTGGAACAAGACAACTGATGGCAGTGAGTGTGAGAGTGAATAAGATACAGAGTTTTCCACCCAGGTTAGTGGGATCAAAGACCTCTCTGCATCCCAGCAGCTGCTGAGCGTTAATGTTTGCGACCGATTAGTTGGCTGCGAGATAGATAGATGTGAATGGATACAGCTAAAGATGCTGTTACATTTGTGAGTCACAGGTGTGAGGCAGGAAGGGAGGGAGGGAGGCTGATGTGGTGTGCTGTTATTTAGATTAAAAGTCCGCCTTCATTGTGCAGGTGAGAGTTAGTGAGCCACACCACGAATAGGAGAGAGAGCACGGATCGATGACTGAGCGACAACCTAGACTGCAGTCACAGGGAGGCCTCCGGATTAACAGAAACTAGACGGAAGAGGCAGCACGGGAAAGCCAGGGAAGGGAGGGAGGGAGGAGGAGGAGGCTTGATGCCTCCGGAGATCGGCATGCAGCCAATACCTGGATGTCGTATACGGGTTTGGAAGAAGGAATGGCAGCAAACTGTCGGTAGTCAAACTTCTTTGTTGACACGGACTAGAAGGATAGCAAACAGGAATGAGCAGAGGGAGAAGAGGGGAAATAAGGGAAACAAAAGAGAGGAAAATGGAGGAAGTGGGACAAAGTATAGAAAGGAGAAAACACAGCGGAAGAGGGGAAAAAGTCAGGGAATAAGAGGAAAAGACAGAATAAAATGGAAGAGGGAGAGTGGAGGGCAGAGAGGCAAATGGGTGATTTAAACAGCCAGCTGTGGCATTGATGGGAGAGCAGTGTGTGTGTTTTCAGCTCTGATTGGATAGAGTGGCAATGAGCAAGATGGTGGATTCATGTCAATGTATTTTGATGCAAATGTACCTCTTCCAGCTTGTGAACAAACGAGCCTGACGGTTTCCTTTATTCAATTAAATCACACTGTAAAGTAAGTGTTACAGCTTTTTTTTTTTTAAATATTATGATGACTCAAGCTCTCCAAGTCAGTACAAACTAGCAAGTGGGGGAAAAAAACAACAATTAAATCAGTCAATAAGAAACTGAAATTCAGGATTAAATCTTACCAGCCTGCCGGGCGAGGTTAATCCTCGAGGACTGAGCTCTGCTAAACAGACAAAGAAATGTACTTGAGCAGGTAGAAAAAAAGGGTGGAAAATGAGCTTTTTAGGTGAAAAGACAAACACAGTTTCCTTTAGCAGCAGCTTCTTACCCTCCATAGGAGTGGGAGAGGGTGTTGGTGCAGGCGAGGGTGACTCTGTCAGTTGATCTAGTGTCCCACGTTTCTTCCCGTCCCGAGACTTGGCGATGACCATCTGAGCCTTCAGTGCATCCTGCTCCAGAGACTTCATTCTGCAGGAGGAACGACCGCAATCAAAAAAATATTCAAAGGCATTTAATAAAGTCCAACTTTTAAGAAATAGGGAGACAAAAAACTGACACCGTCTCTCTCTCACACACATATATGCACACCACTACGGGTGGGTGCAGGCCAATCACTGCTATTTTTGGGGTGTTCCTTGTCCTGGTTTGCTGGGATTAAAAAAAAATAAAATAAAATAAATGTAATTTCAAAGCAAAAATTAAGGATGCACTCCAGGAAAAGGGACCACCTACTGCTAGTAGGCGTACCCTCAGCTCACAGAAAGCTTGCGTACTTACTGCGGATCGCGTGTTAGTAACAGTACAAAAAGAACAGCAAGGCACAAATGAAAACGAAGAGTTCTGCAGAACGAGGGTGGAAGACAAGACAGAGAAAAGAAAAGAGAGGCGGGAACCAAAAGGAGCTGGAGATGAGAAACAGCAGAGACGTGCAGAAGCAGTACGGCACTGGAAAGGCAGCGGAAGCACTGTCAGTGTTGCTGCGAGTGCTTGCTTGGACCTTTCCGAACTCGGCCTCTAGCAAAGTACCCCAAATATCAAAGCACCCCAGCACAACCCCACGATGCCGTGCATCTGGCCCTGGCGGCCGGGGCCGAGGAGCAGACCTGAGCTGGGAGGCTGCAGAGGAGGAGGTAGAGGAGGAAGTGGGGGGCTGGGGTGCCGCGGCCGTGCCCTGAGATGCCCTCACTCGGGCCTGGTAGAGCCTCTTAGCCAGGTCCTGCTCATACTGCCTAACATCCTCCTCTAGGCCATAGGGCCTGTGCCCCACAAGGTCACAGAGAGAGGGAGGGAGTGGAATAAAAAAAGTGTACGCCAGGATGACGGAGGAATGTGGAGGACAGGAAGAAAGGCACACAGACAAAGAGAAGAAAACCAAAGAATGGAAGGTAAAACACCAATATAAGTAGGAGAGCCAGAAATGATAAATAAGACAATTTTTAGACACAGTAACAGTGAGACAGAGACAGACCACACACGCAGGATAGTCACTAAACTAAATCTACCGAGAATTTACGTTTGCTTTGACATAAAGTAACTTCTTGAAGCCTTTTATTTACTAGCTTGACAAACTGTAACAGGAAACGTGGGACAGAAGTGTCTCTAACCCTAAAGAATTTGCAACTATAAAAGTCTGGTCTGATCCTTGGTTTCCTTCGGTACGCATTTTTCTTTGCGTGTGGATGCTGCCGTCTTCCAAAGTTACCATCCAAGTTAAGTCTCCTGTTACTCAAAAACTGCTGAAATAAATCCACAAATCGAGGTTTAGCCCTGAAAGCATTACATTCTACTTATTTTATTATCCTTGCTTAACGTGTGGCATGGTTGTATTACCGTGCTGCCCTCCACATTGCTCTCTTCTCGGCTTCCAGGGCTCGTTTCTCTGCAGGGGACAGGTCCTTGTCAGGTGCCACGGCCAGCTCGGGGCTCTGCATACGAAGTCTCTCTTGGTGTCTGCGCTCTGCTTTGGCTGTTCGGATGGGAGCTGCTGACTCCCCGGGGTAGGCTGGGACGAGACTGATGGGATAGATGGGTGCAGTTAGTTTGGTTTCTAGGCTTTGAACTCTGAACCCACTCAGTCATCAGAGGGAGAAATTGAAAATTCTGCAGCTTAAACTGACCACCGCACTGGGAGGATGATGCGAGGAGTGTGATCAGTGGCTAACAGCAGGTAAACATGTTGTCCTGTGTGTTGTAATTACCCAGTCATTGAGTTGGGCCTCTGCTCCAGCCTGAAGCTGTCCTCCAATGAATTCCTCTGAGAGTCTCCCTTGCCATCTACTGAAGAAGGCCTTCATGCAAAACGAACAATTAGTCTTCAGTGTGCGGAAGAAAGTGTAAAGAAAAATAGATTCGTCTAACACAGCTTCTCACCCTGAGCTGTAGTTTGGCGGTGTGGAGCAGTGCTGCGATGGGGTGGACACCGGCTCCACTTTGTACTCCACTCCATCCAGCAACACCTTTCCGGTGGCCTTCATCTGTGCCACCTGCTTGGCCAGGTCCTCCTCATCCTCATCCTCGTCGTCATCATCCAGTAAGTACTCCCGCGCTCGCTGCTCAAACTTCCTCTCTGGTAACAGATTATCATGTAAACACACTCCACTGATTTGAACACATTCCTTAGCTGCATGTGGCTAAGAAGGACACTCAGGAAACAAACCTTCTTCCTCCCTCATCTTCTTGAGGTCATCCTCCCCGACGAGGGAGACTCGAGGCTTGGGTTTTTCTGGCGTCTGTTGCTTCACGTCGATCTCAAAGTACTTCTGTCTATCCCTGAAAGAGCGCTGCTCTGGGCTGTGCTTACCACCAAATACTGGGCTCTGTGGCATCAAAATCAGGACAAAATGAACAAAATTAGAAGCGATAAATGCTGAAATTAGAGCGCTTGCATTTTTCCCTACTGAAAAAGCAATTATATTATAATAACATTCGTATAGTGCTGCAGATTGAATGCTGAAGTCTGCACGAGTCAGCATTGTTGCACATCAGGTTCCTTCGTCTCTAAATCTATAAAGGTTTTTGGTTAGATGCTTGAAATAAGATGTCTGGTTAACGTCACAGTTCCACAGATTTTATTCTAAAATATACAACACCCCAGTAAATATCCCACAGAGAAGTGGCTAAATGAGACGACAAGAACTTTTAAAGTTATTACAATGAACACAGGAGGTTAGTGATTGTGGTGAAATTCAGGTCATGCAGCTGTGGTTTAGTTCTCTTCCACCCCGTGTTTGCACTTTAAGTTGTTGCAATTGCATTTATGCTTCAAAATCATAACAGTGGTGTCAACTTGTGGAAAATTATCCCGCTGAATAGGGCTGTTCGATATAACGATATATATCGGATGACGATATAAAAACATCTATCGTTTCATTTTACGCTATCGTTTGTTTGGTGGTGTCGCAAAATAAACTTTTTACGGCAATATTTTTTCATCGTTTTGATGGTCACTGTAGTGGCTATATTAATTTCGTAAAGTTCTCTCTTTCTCTTATATTTAATATAACCACACTACGGACAGACAAGCGCCTGTTTTTATGCGTTGTCGTTAGCAACAACGACGGTAACAGCATCGCGTGTCCGCTTGTTTATGTTCCACATAAACCTTTCACAATAAAGCTCAAGATCCCGTTGAGGCTTTTCAAAATAAACTAAATCACGTGAAAGAGCAGATTATTTACGGATGAGAATTTTAAAAAAGCCGCCAGGTGCTAAAAATTAGACCTTAGACTCAAACGTTAGAACAGGCTTTTCCCCGCAGCACGCCGTGTAATAAATACTCACAAAGAAAACGGCGGCCGTTACAACTTATGTCAAAAAATGTATAGTTTCATGCATCGGTTAAAACACTCGACTCCAGCTACATGACGCGCAGCTGGAAACACTTCCCGCAAGTCGAGCTGCCCGAGATTCACATAATTTACAGAAAATGTTAAATTTTTGTGATTTATATCGTTATCAGACGATAGAATTCTTATATCGGGATATGAGATTTTGGTCATATCGCACAGCCCTACTGCTGAACAGAACAAATGTTAGAGTTCGTTTTCTGTGATAACGCAAAAGCACAAGGAAAACAAAACAAACAAAAAAAAAAACCTCTGGTGTCTGGGAAGATGTTAAATGCAGGATCATCTACACATAGAAAGTCCTCGCAGCACTAATTCCGACTAATTAAAGCTGCAGAGACATTCGCAAGAAGGTCAAAAGATGTCGTTAAAGATGCAAGAAAAGCATCTCAGACCAAGGAGGACGAAAAAAGAACAGCCATAAAATATTACCCAGCACCATTAAGCTGCATCACATCAAATAACTGACGCTCCCAATTCCTGACAGAAGTAGCATAGTTGTCTCCAACCTGTAGGAGCACAGACCCCACCACCGGTCAAGCCAAGCACATGAGCACAGGGATGCTCTAGCTGTGTTGGAGGCGGTGGGTACCTGCAGGTCCATGGAAGGCGTGGAGCGGCGCGGCACTGCTGCAAAGCTCATATACTCACGACGGTCTGATAAGAGGGGTTGCCGAGGGGAGACCTTGCCGGTCAGACCCTCGCCAGCTCCCTCCCGACCATCGGTGTCATCAAACACCTCGTTGTTCAAATCAGGCTGAAAAGGCCACACAGGTCATCACCAGATGATCAGTGCAGCACGCTTTGAGCAGATGTGCAAAGCTACAGCTTCAATACTCACATCTTAAACACCATATTGACCCAAATATAATGAAACTGTAGAGGGGGACTTTTAGAAACTAAATGTCTAGAAACAACTGCTGTCTTTATTTTCTGGTCAACGTGGTACAGCAGACACCTGTGATATGTTTACTCACCTCTGGAGAAGGTTGCTTTGGTTGGAAGTTGTTCCTTGTGCCATAAAGGTCCTGTTGGTAGTGCAAGAAATGAGTGTTAGCAACATGAAGGACACAAAAATGACTCAGGACTTAAATGACTACAGAGGACAGGCAGACCGATTAACAGATACACAGGACGTACAGGAGTCAGCACACCCCCCTGCAATATCACGTCAAATGATTGAAAAGTGTAACTACATTGCTAATAAGATGAACAATGAAAAACAAACACAGTAGAGTGTGATCGCTGAGACAGAACTCAGCACACCTGGGATTTTTAAGGAAGTGAAAACCTTGTTGTCCACTTTGATCACAAGGTGATGCCACAGGTTGCCTCCCACTAGGCCCTGGTGGGAGGCAACTTATCTCCAGAACAATTGCTATAGTCACAAAGTCTGGTGAAGGTTTGCAAATAACTGTCAGCCGATTTCTAAATACAGACAGAAACTACAGAAAATGTTTTATAAAAATCCCACAATCGTGTACATTTGTACATTTAACAGTTCAACTGAGTACTGAACAGCAGCCTTATAACTGCGTTCAATGTGTGCTCTTTTGTTGACATTTAGTGTTTGCATGTTAGGTTAATTATGCTACATAGTTTCAAGAAGACCAAGTTTGGGTGACCTTCATCCCATGAGGCACTTTATGAAGCACCCTGCTGGGTAATAAACCATCTCTATGTACAATTCATCACTAATGTTACAATATATATTTATATTAATTTAGTTTGCAAACCACAACTGGCAAAAACTATTCAGTTAATTTCAATTTAATTTATATAGCATCACATCACAACAATAGTTGCCTCAAGGTGTTAAAGACCCTCCAATAATACAAAGAAAACAGACAAAACCCCAACAATCATATGACCTATAAGGCGCTGATAGACCACCTATGAGCAAGCGGAGAAATTTCCAGCACAACCAGGCTCAGGGAGGCAATCAGTCAGGGATGAAAAACTACTTTGCTAAAGGACAGAGACAATGCACTTTTTAATCATTTGACATTTAAGCGATATTGCACAGGGGTGTAATATATTTTTAAATAAATGTGACTGAATATTGGTACACGAGCCACACATGAACGGATGGATGGATCGAGAGTCAACACCAATATGACAGATGATGGCAACGAAGGCATTCCACACGTCACAGCACGTCACAGGCCCCCCCCAACAAGGCGCAGGCTTCACTTAGCGCAGCCTGCTCCAGTCAGGAGGATGCGGCACGAGACCAACCAGGCAGCACAGCATGCTTGTGTTGTTGTAGTGACCCGGTTGAGTCCGGACAGCACGGCCTACCTGCGGCGGCTCCAGCACTGCCAGTGAGCGAGGCACGGCGGCAAACGCCTTGTATGCCTGCTTGACATTCATGGGAAACTCGTCGGGCGAGGAGGGGGAGGGGGCGCGAGGCTGCAGCGTGGGGAGGGGGTCACGGAGGGAGGGTGGGAGAGGTCGATATGGTAAAGGAGGCGGGGGGGAGGACAGACAGACGGAGACATGGACGAGAGGACAGACTATGAAAAAAACCAGCAACGTTGAAGAAGACTGTGGAGGAGAACAGGTGAAGAGCATGGCAGCTGGTTTCATGTGAGAGAGGAGGGAGTATGCCAAAAAAGACAGACAGTAGGGCTTGGAGAGTTCAAAGCAATGGAAGATTTCTCCCGTCAATGAGCAACTTTATAAAACAATCAGGAAGACGTGAGATGAAATCATAGGTTCATCAGTATTTTCTGATCCACTTGAGCTACTTGCCGATAAAATGAAATGAGCGAGGCGGTTAACTTTTAGGAGTTATCCTGGGTCGAGTCTTCAGGTAGAGCTCAAATAATTACAACCTCAAGATGTGCCCGAGGCTGAACACACTCAGCCCCCCTGTGCACTCAAACACTTCAGATTTGGTTTTAACTTCTTTGGAACCTCATTTGTGTGCCATAATTACCTGTAACTGCTGCACTTTTTTAGTATTATTACTATCATTATTTTTTAGGCTGTGTAGTCACAGCATGTGGCACGGACGCCAACAGCAGAGAGAGAGAGAACAGCCCTACGTGGTGGTGAGGGGTCTTACAGAGGTCTGGGAGTTGAAGGGGGAGGGGCCATGCTGAAAGGGGTTGGGGCTGTGGCCGTCTGGTGTGGCGGGCGAGTTGCTGGGCCGAACACGCCCCACTGGCTGGATGGCACCTGGTCGCGTCTGGAAGGAAAACAAATATTGATAGTAAAATAAAAGTGAACTGTTGCTTGAGTTGATGAAGTTTAATTAGAATGAATGAAAAGTGGGTGGAGTTGATGAGTGAAATACATCTGAGCATGTCTGCAGATTTTATAGAACATAATTAACATCAAGCTCCGCCTCCTCCAGAGCTACTTCAGGCATGGCAATTCTGAGCACCTAAAGAGACTTTAAGGGTCTGTTTAGCACTTTAGCATGCATTACTATACTGGCTAGACTGTATGTATGAAATATATATGTTTAGATTTTAGACTTTATTTAACTGTTCCTGGGAAATAATTCCATCACTTTAGCACCCACCTGTATAGTAACCAGTAGGCTATCAAATACAAGACCATAAATAGCTTCATATATGTGGTTAAACGGACACAAACTGGACTCTACTCTTATACTGCAAAATACATCATCCTAAAACCGCTATTTCTGAGCTCTGGAGACACTCACTGATGATGAGGGGTTGTCCTTGACAGTGGGAGTGGAGGTGTAATGAATATTTGCCTGCAACGAAAATTAAAACAAAGCCATGACAATGACACAGAAATGCATGGATCAGCAGCACAGTGAATAAAATCACTAAATGTAAACTTAAGGGGCTTTTTTAGGATGATGCCAGGCCACATAAAGACACTCTTCAGAAAACTCGAAGCTACCAGAGTTTACCTTGAGCTAATATGATCACCAAATGTGGGACAGCGGTCGTAATATGCAACGCAGATTGATAAAGCTCAAGGGGGGAACAAAAACGATCACCCAGTGAGAAGATATTAAGCCATAGCTGGTCAGTAGATCTATTTCTCCAGTCTGCATGAGGCAAACCATGAGTAATCAGCTGGCTGCGGAGAAGCAGTCACATGCTTTTCAGACCACTCAGCTAGTTATGTTTTACTGTCAGAGAGCTCAGAGCAGCGTGAGCTAAAAAAGAAATCCAGGCCAGCGCTGAAAGGGCCGCATGCCCCACTTACGAAGCGGGTCTCCCTGCCTGCACACAGGGAGCTGTTGGAGGAGTGGTGGCTGGGCTAAGGGTGGGAGGAGAGGTCAAAGTGTCAAATACCTCCTCTAAAGAGCTACAAGTGACTCATGGAAAAGGGATAAAAAAATAAATAAATTAAAAAAAATTGGTATGAGAGCAGGCGATAAATAATAGAAGAGCTGGGTTTAAGAGCCGCTTACCGGTTGGATAGTAGGAGAGTAAGGGGCTTCCCTGATTGGGCTTTCCGTCCTGGTGAAATCAGAGGAAGGCGCCTGGAAAAACAAAAAGTAAGGACACAAATTTAACAGCCGCTCAGTTTCACTGAAAACACAGAGCAGAAAACAAAACAAAAACAAAAAACTGTTTAGTCCAGCTGTGAATTTACGCCTCCCTAAACATGCGCTTTTCTGTGCCGTGCTCCTTCGTGACCCTCCTCCTCCTCACAGCTGTCGGCTCAGACATTCCAGTCGATCCTCATCACAGACTCACAAATACCTCACGAGGTGCCACAAGCTCTGTGCTCACAGTAAAAACATGCAACTGTTCAGCTGGTTATTATTAAAACAGGATTAATATGAATGAATTGGCCAAAGAGCGTCCTAGAGAGAAAAAAAAATTCTTTCACATGAATCATCCAACTGAGAGTATTTATCTCAGAGTGCAGCTTTCTGTTAACACACCATGCTGCCTCCACACCACACTCAGGCGGGCGTCTCTCTTGCCTTGCTGAACAGCCAGGGCTGCAGCTGCCCCTGTCTGCCGTAGCCCACCGGAGGCCCCGACAGGATCTGCTCTCCAGGAGGAAGACCTTTTCCTCTGCGATTAGCCACCAAGAAAGGGTTCTCGCTGAAGCAAATCGACTGAGAGTCCACCAGGCACTCCTCTTCTTCAGGTGCAAGGGATGAATTAAGAGGTGTCGTGGAGCCAGTACTCTGGGGGGTGGAGGTCCCATCAGGGGAGAAATGGGATCCTTGAAGATAGCTGGGGTCTGAGTTCAGACTGGAGCTGGACTCAGGGTCCAAGTGGCTGAGGGACTTAGACGGTTCATCTAAACCAAAGCCTAGGGGCTTTAAAGGAGCTGTGTACTGGGCCTGCACGGGGGCCTCCATAGGATCAGTCAGAGTGACAGAAAACTGCACAGCAGCAGAGGAAAGAGGGGGACAGACAGACAGTAAACCAGTGACAGGAACTCCAGAATACAGAGAAGAAAGGAAGCTGCTCTCAGTTAGATTAAACGACAAAACAAGTTGATTACCACCTCAATTCCCTCCTCACAGGTTTGGCTGTTCTCACTAAAGTTACTGCAGAGACCAAGGGGCACCAATTTCAACAGCAGAAAACTAAATTTGTAACTCTAAAACTTTAACTGTATGTGATCTCAGGTACACTCACTGAACACCCCCCCCCCCCAGGCTAACTGGTTTTTGCAGGTACTGGAAGTGCAATGATCTTCTCTTCATCTTTAATTTCCCTCCAATAGAAGTGCCAACTTAACAGCTCCATAAAAAACATTAGTGGCCTGTTTGTAGGACTTCAACTATTATTTTCAAAATATTACAGATTAATCTCCCAGTTACAGGTACACCAGATGGGTCATGACTGGTTTATAAACAATAATAAAAATGCCAGTTTTTTAAATTTTAAATGCGTAACTTTTGATAGGATTAAACTTACAGGATAAGATGCACTTATATTGATCAATTCTAACCCTTAAAGCCGCCAATCAAATAGATTTTTCTATTAAATATTTGCTATTAAACCCTAAAAGGACTTTGGATTAGGGCTTAGTCATTTAAGCCCTGCTTTTGATCCTGAACTCATTGTTAGTTAGAAAGAACTGGATGAAGATGCTGTTTATGGTGAATGACCCAACGGGCCAGTCGTTAGAAGATTAAACTGAATGAAAACACAAAGAAACACATAATTTTCTGCTTGTGTAATGAGATATATATTATATTCATTGTGCTTAAATAGAAGGTTGCATGAATGACTCATTTGTCATCAAAATATTTTAACATTATGACCACAAAAAAAATTAATAAAGATACTAAAACTCGCTTTTTAGGGTCAGCTTGAAACTAATTAAGTACAATCAATACAATATGTGGACACTGAATACGTACATTCATGTAGTATCTGATACGTTCTCTAAAACGTGAGATGAGCTCGACAGAGAAGCGTCTTGGTGCTAAAAAAAAAGAGTCCCTCGCCTCACTAAATCTTTCCCGAAGCCTTTAAGATACGTTTCCCAGCGGCCATCATTCAAGACTCGCCGCAGCCCACACTCCTAGCATGTGCTTTAAATAAACATTATCAGACCAGTGAGACATTCGGGCTCCAGCACACCTTCAGCTCCTCCTGTACTTAACAGTGACGACTACTGCTCGTGTCACAGCTGAGAGAATACGCAGCTTTTAAACCAACGTTCACTCTGAAACTGAATCTCGGCCATGTTCTGTTTCACATACTTAAGACCTTAAAATCGTTAAAAATCTTCAGGTCAGTTCAGACAAACTGCAGTGGAATTTATCCCACATGGCCTTGACATGTCTGGTGATAATCGAAATAGCCACACTAAGAATACAGCGAGCATTGTGAAGCAGCAAGGCAGCTCTGTACTGTCAGAGTCGGCGCTGCGATGAGGATCAGCGAGGTGGAATGTGAACGAGTGCCCTTTTGGCACTGACACCGACTGCGAGGGACAGCTGGGGCCGGGCTGTGACAGAGCAAAGTCAGGCTGCTCGTTCGCCGGCATGCCAACGCGCTGAGCTGTCTGGGAAGTCCAAAGCAACCTGGGAACTGAAGCGTTTAAACACTTCAGTCACGGCTTTAAGTGAATGCCATGAATCAGTAACAGAAAGCAGAGTCTGAAGTGCCAGAACAAAATTTATGGAAAATGTTTTCTGTGTAAAATTAAATGATAGCTCCATTAATCAGGATTTGGGATGTCCTTAAAAACCAAATACATATTTACCAATAAAAAGTTTTACTAACAGAAAGTATCAGATTATCTTAAATGACATCTGAATGGGTCTAACACATTTTTAGTCAGGAATTTCTGGAGTACAACACTACTAGTTTTCCCTACTCTAAAAATTTGGATCGGTTAGGGCCGTTAATAGGATACGTTAGGCAACATCACCAAAAATTGATGTCAAATATAAACGTCAAAATTCAACCTTTGTAAACCTGAGTTAAAAATCGGGATGAACTTCTTGGAAAATTCTAGGAATTTGGTTAAACCACCCTTTTTATTTTTATTTTAGAAAGGTTTTATTATGAAGGAACAGTAGAGAGAGGTTGATTTAAACACCAACAAATGGGAAATACAACCCTGTCTTCACACTCAGTTCCAATAAAACAAGGCCCTCTATACATTTATCTATTGGCAGTTTAGCAGGTTGCTCTCAGGTCTGAATCTCAACTTCTTATAAATCACATCTTGTATCACTAATATTTAAGCAGCACCTGTTCTTTTGTTGAAACATTTTTACAACAAAGCGGTGCTATGAAGCACACCCACTTGTGTTTCACCATCAAAATCAGGGCTTATGAGATGCTAACCCCTTCAATTTAAAATATTGGTCCACTATGAGTGTAACTAACCAACAAGCTGTTCTTACAGTACAGTCTGAACAGGACCACGTGTGCAGAGCAGCTCTAGCACACAGAGCAGGAACAGCTGCAGACAATATGTAGGTTAAGTTCTACTCTCACAGGTTACTGAGAAAAAGCCTGTACTGCTGCTAATTTACAACTTTCACACATAGCTGCATTATTAATGCAAATTATTTAACATTTGCTGTTTAAAAAATGTTTTTAAACAACCATATTACAGACAAAATTGGATTAAAATAAGACTGACGAGAGAACAGACAGGACAGAAAGACTCAGAAAAAACAGAAAACAGAGTCGCTTTAAATCTTTAAACTTCCTCCAGTTAAACTCGTTATACTCACTGTAGGACGGTAAAAGCACAGAGCTCTATGTTCACTCAAACGTATTCCCCTTAAGACTGGGAACTCAAACCGAAACACTTGTCTTTTCCTCTTAGGCGACACCCCCCGTCCGCCAGCATCCCACCCACCCGGGAGACTCCATCCAATTCAGAACCAGATGCTGGTTTAAAATATCACAGATAGGCCAGTTGATAGTGGACAGCTGTCCCCTTTCCAGTATCTCACCAGCTCCCCCTCTCGCACTTGCAGAATACAAAGACTGACTTCGGGCTTTGCCTTCTTCCATTCCCAAAATCTTCTGCACTTTTTTCTTTTAGTCTTTCGTTTGTGATTCTTCCCGGATTACTTTAGTCTTCCCGTAAGACTCTTCATTTACTTCTGCTCTTGTTGTGTGTTGTGCAGTCAAGGTTTAGTCTTCAGCAATGTTGACTTGCGGTGAAGATCATGGAGGTGTTAAGTTCTCATAGAGGTCCAGCTGACTGACGCTGGGTCTATTCTGAGCTTTTAAAGAGACTTCCTGCATGGGCCGCTCCCAAAATGCTGACTCAAGAAGACTGCTTTCTTTTTACAAACTCTGAAAAGTAAAAATCAGACAAACATGAAGTAAAACTCACCCTGCTGACCTTCTGCAGACTCGTGGTGGGCAGCGCAGCTAGCGTTTTGTAGTCGAGCTTTAGCGGTCCAGTGCCAATGCTCTGATGGGAAATAAACAGACCCAGAGGTAAGACGGTCTGCACTGAAGTTTAGTTTACAAAGAGCAGGTGGTCACATAACAAATACAAGAAATCAAGCGAAAGATCAATACTGGCACTTTCTGTATGTCTCACTGTGAGTGATTTTCCTACTCTATAGTCTTAAAAGTTTTCCAGCTGTGCATGACAATTTAAACACATGTAATTGATGTCTAATATCAAAGGAAACCTCAGGGTTGTTGCATAATCTATCATTATATGTAGACTAGACGATCAAATATGTTCAGCTGAAATAGCAGCTGTAAAAGTTTTATAAAGCTTAAATAAGCCTTCAAATCTGTGGATTGGGTTATTGTTTGATCAGTACGTGAAATAGCACAGCTCCACAAATAATGTTAACAGCTATAATATCCTTCTGCGGAAAAAGGTAGCAACCCTCAGACTAGCATCAGCCTTTTAGAGCTGAAACAGCTTCGTATAGGAGTTTTATTTCCATTAAATTTGCTTTTTTTATAGCAATACTTTTTTTTTTCCCTTTCATAACACTACATCTCTTCTTTCTGAGACATTTCTTGTTGGATTTCCAGTGTGATTAAAGTCATTTACCTTACCTAGAGTTCAATTTAATGAGTGGGCAACGGCTGCTCAGTCCCTCATACCAAAAAGTGCTTCACAGTCAGTATTTGACCTCACTCACAGTAGATTTTCCTTAAAGTGAAACGCTTTAGTTTAAATGTTTAGAGATCTTTTTTTAAAGCGCTTTTTTAAAGATGCTGAAGAGCAAAGAGAAATCCAGAACTCAGATGAGGTTTAATAAGCCTAATTCCAGGGTTTTTAAATCACCTGCACTGATCTGGAACTCCTGACTCTAAATGTATAAATGTGAACGTTTCATAAATCTAAGGGTGGTTTTTCCATGAGATTGAGTTGTTTTTAAGGATTTAAATTTTTTAAAAATTGAAACTAAAAGTCAAAAAGAAGACTGGGAATTTCCTCTTTTTTCCTTTAGGAGCTGCTTCAATTATGATTTAAGTGTTTGTACCCTTTGTTTGGTTACATTTGCAGGTGGACACTTATCAGGGCACCTCCAGCACAACTATTCCAATTTAAAGTGGGTCCCTTAAAAAAAGAAAATGTATAAAAGTTTAAGACACATTTATTTAGCATTTGTGTCTAAACTGCAGACAGGAAGTTCACCCGAGGACCTGCTGATGAGGAGTATCTCACCTCAGTCTCCTCTTCTAGCAGGCGAGTTGCCTCCTCACGCTCCAAGCGCATTCGCTCCTTCACCAAGAGAGGAAGGGGAGGAAGAGGAGAAGTACAGAGGGGAAGACACACAGTCACACACAGCCACACAGTAATGCGATGAGGGTTGAAATAAAGAGGAAGACGAGGAAAGTAGTGTTAGAGAGAAGAGAAACAACAGTGAGGAAAGTGGTATGGAGATGGAATGATTGGATGATTTTGGATCATACATAACGCACCAAAGGTAGAGGATAGGTGAAAAAAAGAAACAGAAGGGAAAGAAAGGATAGAACCCACACACATTAAAAAGTATTCTATTCATCGGCTATAGGAGCAGAAAAAGCATGCAAGGTGGGACATTGCAGGAACAGTTCTGTCAAACATGATGCCCACACAGGGTGCAGAGGGGAAGCTTCATTCACCCGGTAACAGGCAAACGTGAGGATGTGACTCTAACTCCACCCTGCAGACCCAGTATAATTTCTTTTCAGCTATACTGCCACAGAAAAACTGAGTTTTCTTGCATTGATTCATCTTCATCAATCTGCTCTCTACCTTTCCCAAAACAAATGATTTTCAATTTCACTTACCACTTTCTCCATCTCTTCTCGCTCCCACTGTGATGTCTCTCTCACCATCTCAGACTCCTGACGAAGACCAACATTTAACCTTACAATGCTAAAAGCTACTGTTCATCATGTAAAGCTCAGCAGAGGCAATTCAGTTTCTGTAAATAAGCCCTGGCAAACGTGGTTACGGCTAAACGTGTGCAGAGAAACAGCAGAAACATGGCATTCAATAAACCAGCAGACCCTGCATTCCTTTAGAACGGGCAGCCTCCCAAAAACTAATCTGGACAAAATAAACAACTGGGCTGGCGCATTCTGGCCGCTCCGATAGAAAGATGGGTACGTGCGGCGTGCATGCCCAGAATGAGTAAATCTGTACAACTCCACTTGCTAACACCAAACTGCTGTGGAAGCACTGTGCTGGTGTGGCAGAATTGCTGAATAAAACATCCGATTCACAGGTTGCGCTGAATGGCAGCGGCTTTGGTTAGTACACCAGCTTTGCACTGCACTTATGTGGATCTGCTGGATCTTTAAGGAGCCTCAAAAGTGCATTCTGCATGTTAAAATCAACACCATCAGTACCTGACCTTAAGTACATCAGTGATAGCAATGTAATGAAAAAATGAAGCTCATGCACAAGTGAAAAAATCTGCAGCTTCTCAAGCAGCAAAATGAACTTCAAATCATAGACCATATATTAAAGAATGAAGCCACTGTGTTGCCACCAGATGGTTAGTGAATCCTGCTGTGAAGGCGCAGGATGTTTGGAAGCTGGAGTTAAAGAGTGAGTCGAAACTGAGGGACACTGCATGGTTATAACGTAGCAATGCATCTGAAGCATGTCCTGCTTCATTATCCTAATTTATGATTCTATTGGAAGCATAATTTGGTAGGTGCGCATTATGCGCCATTGCCTGTTTATTCATCACGGAGTATTTGGAGACAAGTGTGTGTCTTCTATGCAAACTAGAGGCAACCACACCAATCTGGTAGTGACTAAAACGATAACAACAAGGTTAAAGGTTTTGTTCAATGCCCTCTTTGAAATCGATTTCACATGGCATAAGCCAGTAACCTCGCTCAGATCTACCAACTCTAGATCTGAGCGACTGTGGTCTTAGCAGATAACACTCTGCCCTCTCATCCATATAAGTTCACTTTTAGATTCACCAGCTAAACCGCTAAACTTTGAGCGTAAGGAGTGCAAAAATCAATGTTGTAGTGGCCATCTTTTATATATAGTTTATGTATAGAAGTTAAAATGTACACTTGTAGTAAAAACACACCTTCTGTATTATTTCCATCTCCTCTGGGCTCAGGTCTCGGTCTATAGAAGAGATGCTCTCCATACTGTTCTTTCGCACAATACCGGTTGCAAATGGGTTGGCAATGATACCTGGAGATGCCTGAAAACCAACACAGAGTACAGTTTAAACCTTTGAAAATGGAGATGTTTTTAACTGAAAGCTATAGTTCTACTTAAACACTCAAGCCAGGTACATGATAAAAGGGAATATACATTAGCTGATATAAAGACAGAACGATCAGAGGTTTGGTAAGTTCCTGCTGTACATAATAAACTGTACATATCCAAATCTGACTGTTCATGCCATCTCACCTCCACTGCAGCCACTTTGCCAGGGTCAAAGCCATCACAAACCAGCATGACCAGAGAGTCCCCGACAGCACGGAGCACTCGCACCGCCTCCGTGTGCGTCATCCCCAGCAGGCTGTGGTTGTTCACCTCGAGAATTCGCATGCCAACCTGCAGTCGCCCGTCCCTTGCCGCTGCGCCGGTCGAACTTACCTGCAGAAAACAGTCAAAAATGTGAGCATGTTCACATTTCTCATGTTGATAATAACCTCAATTAAAGCTGAGTCGTGCCAAGATGTGTTGCTTTGGATTGCTAAAGAACCTTTGAGATGAAGATGCCCTCATCTGTGGGGTCAAAAGGATTTCCAGCATGACCCTTGGCCCCTCCGCGAATGCTGATACCAAGTTTCTCTCCAGGCTGCTTCTGGATCATGATTTCCTGCATTCCCGGCGGTGAAGGGTCCCGCCGTACCAACATACGGATCTCCTGCTTGTTGGCCAGCAAGGCCCGCACAGCTTCCTGGTGTGTGGCATGTCGCAGGTCAATGCTGTTCACCTCTAATATCCGGTCGCCAACACGGAGCCCACATTGACTTGCCAACCCATGAGGAATCACCTGAAGAAATGAGGTGAAGTCACGGAGTCATGCAACAGGAGATGTCAGTCACTTTCAGGAGATGAAAGTGTAAGAATACACCTGTTTTACAGTAATACCTTTGAGATGAACACCCCAGGTTCATTGATACCAAAAGGGTGGCTGGCATGGTCGCTGCCTCCTACAATACTCAGGCCTAGAGGGCCTCCAGACTTCACCAGGGTAACTTCCTGTTAGGATTAGGTTAGATTGGCTTTAGCAGAAGATTTGAAAAATAATTTAAAGCCTGAATGTAAAGACGACGACTCAAACATCACAAGTCAAATCTACATCTGTTATAGTCTAATAAATATCAAAAACAACTTTCTATTTAATAACACCATTAGTGCTTTATTGACAGCTACTAACTACTCAAGCCTTCATACCATACACCATCTTCTCTGGAACTGGACAGCAATAAGGATAAGGCGAGGCCACATAAACAAGCATTAACACTGAGTGCTTCAATGACGTTTCTACAGCAATGGCTACTAAAACGACTAAACAAAAACCAAAACTATTCGACACACAAGTCAGTCCTCGAATTCTCACCTCGATGGGATACTCGTCCTCCATCCGGCTCAGATGGTTCCCGAGGCTTTCCTCGTCCTGGTCTGGAGAATCTGATGGTTCTGGGGGTGGAGGGGAGTGGGCTCGTGCCCGGGTCTGACCTGGAGAGCCCCCTGGTGCATTCAAGTCACGCTCCACCAGGAGGGCGATGGTGGGGGAGGTGCCGGTAAGGAGCGCTACTGCCTGGTCATGCCTGGCCTCTGTCATGTCTACACCATTGATCTGGATTCACAGTAAAACCAACCGCGGAGGGTGTCAGCCCACCAGGACGCTCCCACTGGTCATTTGCTACTCATAGGATGAATCTTTGACAACAAACCCAGCCTGCCAACAGTCGTTTCTCATCGCTCTCTCCATTCATTACCCAAAATGAAAACTGAATGTTTAAGTTCTAAACCGATCTGATTTGTAATTCTGAGATTTTTCAAGTGCACCAAAGCGAGTTATTTAAAGAAGAACCAAACACCTACACAAAGCAGCAGGATCTTATACGGAAAGTGAGGGGTGCTGCAGGCAATTTAAGATGGCAGAGCGTCCCTGAGGGAGAAAAGCTGCAAGCAAGCAGAACTATTTTTCGTCAAACTGCCTGAAGTGAGCTCATGAATGCCCATGCTGCTATCTTTTCATGTAATCAGTTCAGCACTTCTTGCCTTTGTTTACTTAAAACTTCAGTGGAAGTGTGTAGCTTCTCCAAAATTGATCTTAAGTCCACAAAGGCAACAAGAAGTCGTCAGACACCACAGATTAACCATTTCATTACTGTTTATGTGTGTTTTAGGATCAAATAAATAGGGGTAGCTTTTAGGCATGCAGTCTAGTCCAAAGTGACAAGCAGAGGTCGGCACAGACCCGACAGTACCAGCTCTTACCACGGGCTGACACACTGCAGCTCCTGCTGTTGTGGTAACTCGTGTTCCACAAAATCAGCAGAGCAACAGGCTCAGCCCACTCCACCCCCAACACCATACCCACCACCAAGCAGGCAAGGAGATGTACTCAATGCATTAGTGAGCATGCACAACAGGAGAGCGTGAGAGAGGAAAAGAGAACCAAAGAGAAGCCAATGAAAGAAAAGAGGAAACCCAGAAAGAAGGCAAAGAGGACCATTCAGGAAGCTTTTCTGTGATTACAGAGAGCAGGAAGTGCAGTAAAGAAACAGATCTGATCATCATCAGTTCATTTACAGTAAATAACAAAGTGTGCAAATGTGCATGTGACCAGACAAAAACATGCGACAGAAGAGTTGCTAATACGCAGAAAGATACGGGAGCACAAAGCAAAGCTTGGAGTGGGATGAAAAGAAAGATCATGCAAAGGCTAAATGTTTTAATATTTAACTAAAGCAAATAAAAAATCTTCATCGAATCCAAATAGAGAATGACTTTCATATGAGGACCGTATCACTAACTCATGGACGTGATGTGTGAGATTTTGATGAGATAACCTTAATTCATATGCTCAGGATGGAAACACCATGTCAGTCACACAAAGCCTAAAACTGACTTATGAAAGCAGTGATGCTGGCACAAATGACACAGTTTCACAACAAAAATGGAACAAAATGCAACAAAAATGTCAAAAAGTAAATGCCGCATTTACCAGATGTAGGAAAAATGTTGTATCGCTGTTATTCTCACAACACAAAAACGATACCTAATTGTTTGGGATTCATGTCTAAACTTATTCCTGTTTGTAAAGAAAGCCCTGCTTTGATCACAGTCAACACTACAGTGTCCAGATGGAGAAGGATGGTAGTACTCACAGAGATCACCCTGTCGCCCACACGCAGCGTGCTGTCTTTGTGTGCCGCTCCGCCCTCTGCGATTCGAGAGATGTAGATTCCCTAAAACAAAACAAGACAAGGACGACTACTGATTTAAAACATTTCTGCACATTTGTAGATAACTTATTTTTTACTCAAACATTCTCATATACTGCAACTAACAACGGCATCATTCCGAACGATGGCTACAACAAACCACAGACCTATATGTAAACGCTCGCACTGAAAGAAAAACTGAATTTGTTTTCATGACTGCTGCAAAATTGACATAGTTCGACACATTAGCAGCCCACACTGCCAGACAACACACAAACAACCTCTACATATAACTGATTAACAGGTCAGCGCCAAATAGTTAAAACGCATTAAAAGCCTCGACTGCCAGCAGCTCGTTACAAAGTACGAGCGCTGAAACGCTGTCCCCTTTGCTCAGACACATTACACCGTTTGTACACCAATAAAAACCCAGCCTAGCTGCCAGCCTGTCCCACATGAACAGAATGTGTAAACAAATGCATGTGCAAAGTCTAGTGCACCAATTCACATCCACCAGGTGAGTCACTGCATCCACTTCAAAAGGCTTTTTGAAAGGGAGGAAAGACTTACAGTCAGACCCGCTTAAACCTTATGTTTATGACTCCTTCCCTCTTTGTGGGCTCCTGGAGCTGCTCGAGCTGCAGAGCAGCAGTGTGCTGGCCCAAATATACATATCCAAATTACAGCAGGCCTATCGAGTGTCAAGGCTGGCTATTCATATCGGCGTCTCCCAGGAGATGACTGTAAGCGCTGTGGCCAGAATAGACGGCGTTAAAAGACAGATTCGCTCTGACTGAGACTGTTACTGCAAACATGTGACTTCACTTCCTAACTTTCAAACCACACTTTTTGAAAACCCTTTTATTGATAGTATGAGGCACTGTCTGCAGTTTTGGATGTTTTTTTAAAATGTCTTTTTCCTCTATTCCCTTCTTCATTCCCCAGATTTGGACATTGACAGAAGGTTGCATACATCACACGAGTAAAATAAAGCAGCCATCACATCTCAATCTGAGGAACCAAACAACTCCCTCAAAGAACTGAGTCAGTTCAATGAAGTATTGTGTTAAATCATCTAAAGATGAATGACAGGAATACTTCTGTAATGCCATTTAACTGATTCAAACAGAGGACGCTCTGCTTGGATGTTTACACAAACTTGCATAATGAACTACAACATGATACAGATCTCAGACAAACATCTGTCCCTTGTGCTGCTTATTTTAACATCAGACATGACACTGTGATCTGATAGTCTCCTATCAGGCTAAATAAAACTCAGTTAAATATAAATTACTCTTACCTTTAAGGTTTACTTAACTATAATTTCAGTGGGCAGGTCAACTACGAGGGAGGTGTTTGATATGGGAGCAAAAGATGCTGCTGGGTGGAAAATGATGGGATGGTAAATACATAAGAGGGTCACCTTGGCAACAAGAGGCCTGGACTCTTACAGTAGTGCCCAAGTTTCAGCTACAGAAGCAAAGCAAATCAATCGCTTCACATGCAGACAGGGCTTACCAGGTGTTGGGAACAATCCACAACCATTATTCTAAGTATGGATTAATCTATCAGTTATGTTCTCAATAATTTAGCTGGCATTCATGCATATCAACAGAGAAATACACGGCAAACACACTTGAAACAGCTAAATCATTTACCCGCTCAGAACTGGTTGTAGTATGACAACAAAAAGTGCACCATAGACGGACAGATGCCTTTTCCACGTACAGCAGTTGATCAATAAATGGTTGTAAGCAGACGGCAACATGATGGTCAATCCACAAAGACAGATTAACGTAACCGCAGCCTGTTTTTCTACATATCAACATTTTTATTCCATTTGCGAATAAATTCTGCCTCATCTGTCACATAATGAATTTAATGTCTGTACTGTCACAACCGACACCTCTCTGCCTCTGATGTCAGCACTATGAACTTTATGATGTGTATCTGACAGCTCAATATAAGAAGTGATCTTCAGAGGATGAGAAAAAGGTGGATAGGCTTTCCCTTAGTGATAGGGTGAGGAGTTCAGTCATTTGGGAGGGGCTCAGAGTCGAGCCGCGGCTCCTCCACATCGAAAGGAGCCAGCTGAGGCTCTTTTATTTCTTTTCTTTTCTTTCCTCACCGTGTCCCCTGTGCGGTACGCCGTGGAGCCTTTCCCCCCTGCGATGCTGAATCCCAGCCCCTTGTCATTACGGATGAGGCAGGTGGAGAACCGCTGCCTCGGCCCGCTTGGACTGTTCTCCAAGTTAAAGGCAAGGCCGCTGCTCCGCCTCTCCCGTGGGAAGTAGTCATCCTCGGGCCTAAGCGGTGTGGTGGTGATGGCGTTCTCTGGTTCCACCATGCGCTCCCGCAGCACTGTCATGGAAACTGTAGCACCGGAGCTGCGGAGAGCTTCCACTGCTGTGTGATGCTCAGCTTCGTGGAGGTCCACTCCATTTACCTGAGACAAGGAGATTGTTTGTTTTCTGTTTAACAAAACAAACAAAACACTCTTCTAGTCACCCTCCCTGTCACACACACAGACATGCAGATGTTTACCTCCAGCAGTTTGTCTCCCACTTTAACTCCAGCTCTGGCTGCAGGACCCTCTTCAGACACTCTGGAGATGAAGATTCCCTAAAAGCAACCAAACATTAACACAGTCAGTCTGTGACCTCAAATACTTCCAAACCTAAACAAACCCCAGGTACCCAGCCCTACCTCGTCATCTCCTTTGTAAGGCGTGGATCCTTTTCCACCAGCAATGCTGATGCCCAGGCCGCCTGTTTGTCGCACGATGGTGAGGGTGTGCTGCAAGTTGAGGACGGGGGAGTCAACAATACTGGGAGTGAAAACCCATAAAAAGCCTACTCATCATCTTAGGGCAGATTAAGAGGAAAACGAGCCCACGGCGATTTACTTTGTTTTGTTTGGGTTTATACAGGGTGTATCAAAAAGAATTATCTGATTTTGAAAGGCTACATTTTTTAAGTAATGGACAGAGAAAGAACCATGTGGTAAATTTTTAAAATGCATGAATATAAAGTTTTATGCAAAGCTTGCAGTGTCAAGTGCTCAATGTGCCTCCCTCCGGACGCATGGTAAATGTCCATGACATAGCCAAACTCCTTCCATACTTTAGTGAGCATTGTCTGGAGTCAGTGCTGTTGTTATGCTACCTACCGGCAACCACATGAAACTCACGAATGTGCTCTTACTCACGGTACGTGTTTCGATAGTTGATCGGTGAACAGCTGCAGGTTTAAAGCACTTTAAAATTGGATGATTCTTTTTGATGAACCCTGTATTTTAAGTCGTGGGTAACCTCTTTCAGCAAGAAGGTGGCGTCAATCAGTGCTGCACCCTTTGTTTTTGCTGATGGATAAACGCTGACTTCAGTGTCAGTTTATGGGCCTATGCCAGTTTAAATGGGAGGCAGATGGCTTTGTGTTTGCCTGAATTTGATTTAAAGCACGAACAAAAAGTTTTACCCAAATCATTAACCAATTAACCAATGAACTGACATGGGACATGAATTCTAACACACTGTGTAAAAATGCTTCGGCTGGACTCAGTGAGACCAACATTTTTCCCAAAACAAAGTGTATTATGTATGAATTGGAGTGTAGACTTGTGTACATTATGCATACTTGCAGGCCATGCAAAAAGGGGAGGAATGGAGACAAATGAGGTACAGATGGAAGGAAGTAACAGACAACAGTTTTAAGTGCCCTAAAGGTGGAGTCCTTGCTTTGAGACTCCAGTGTTGCTCAGTGTGACAAGAGCGAGAACAAATGTTTCTTGCAAATTTTCATCACCCACACTAAACATACTAAATGTACCGATATACAGTGAATCATGCAAAAAATAAAATGTAGATGGAGGGAATAAACAAAAACAAAAGCAAATCTGAAACAAGCTCTTTCTTGCACTTGAAATAACAGCCATGTGTTACAGATTTACACAATCAAAAATCGACTTTGTCATCCATCCACCGGTTATCCTGTTTGGAAACTGGATTAAAACCTGGAGGAAGTTGGGAAAGTGGGTTTGCCTCATCAGAGTGTAACCAGCCCATTCATTCCAGGGTGACAAGGCACTGGATGGGATGAAAAAGGAGCAAAGCAGCAGAAGCAGAGGAGAGGCAGGGGAGAGGCAGAGTGTGCCAGAACCTGGACTGACTGAATATCTGCAAACTTCAATCCTTATGGCACTAATCCTTTTATAGAAGGAAAAGAAAAAGATCTGGTTCAGCCTGAAGAGGAGAATTCAACTACTCAATAACTGGAAAGGCCAGAGTTTCCTTCAAAATAGCAATATGTGCAAGCTGTGCAAAACTGCTGTAAATGCACTGAAATTAACCTACATGTTTAATCTATATGCAAAAACATCAGATATGGTTGATCAATCTGCAGCACGTGCAATGATAAGAATACCGACTCCTCGCTGAGAACCTGCTCTCTGTGTTTTCCTCACACTGTTTATTTAACAGAGGAACTGGTGGTATATATTTTTTCCTCTTTGGTGTGTATGTTCAAATACTGAGGGGGCGGGGTTAATTAATCACCAGTTAATGATGACTACCTTGTTTTGAGGTGGAAGTAACAATCTTACTATGATTACAAAGAAAAAAAAACTTAATTCATTCACTGAGTTCAGGCAATTTATTAAACAAATGCTGTTTTTCAGGTATGACCTGTGATTGGTTTATTATAAAACCCAGAAGGGAAGGATCAATGGAAAACCACAAATGTTGCGTTTAAAAGGCCAAAAATTAAATTAAAAGTTAAATGTTATCAAGTGCCTGGCTCTCTGCTTTAGACTCCAAAAAGCACAAAATGCTGAGAATGAAACTCTCACTACATGTTTACTATCACAGGGTTAAAGTGTCCACACTCCAGCTGTCCAGTAAGAAGAAGGAAGAAATAAATAGTGTCAGTTTCAGTCCTGTATTCAGGTTCTGCCACACTGGCCCCTCCTGTGAATGAGCTGGGATTAGAGGGGTTCCCTAGTGATCGGCTCGGATTAACCGTGGATTTCTGTGGGAAGTTTTCTCCATTTCTGAGTATGGGTGGACAAATGAATGGGTGAGTGAGGGACGGAAAGACAAGAGTGGATGGGAAAGAGTAGGTACAGACCTCTTCCTCCTCAATTCGAGCAGGTTCAATCAGCAGATTATTGACTTGATCAAATGACACCCCCTGTTAGGACAGGAACCAGCAAGAGGCATGCGGATTAGTCAGGCCAAAATAAAAATATGCACACAGACAGACACACCCAAAAAAAAACAAAACAGAACAAAAAAAATATAAAAACCTCCAGACACACCAGACACTCAACACGCCACTGTCTGCTTGCAGGTTGTGAAGCAGAAGCGAATCCACACTCACTCCCCAGCCACCAAAAGCAAAATACAGGCAGAGGTGGAAAGACAAGACCAAGGAGCTGAGCCAGAATGCAAAAAATACAGTGCAGAGAGAGTGGACAAAAGAAGGCAAAAGCTCCCAAACCACAACAAGCCCAGCCTCCACACCATCAAGAGCAATTTCCTCCAGGAGCAAGACTTAAATTTAGGTGAAGAAGTCAGTTTCAAGCTAAAAAAATATAAACATAGCTAAACGATTCACAGAAAGTACAAAAGAAATGATACAGAAACTGATTTACTAGAAGAACAAAGTCCCTACAAAAATCCAGTGAAAGAAAATACGACCATGTGACGCAAGCCAGGCTCATTCGATGTTGTGTTCCAGCTCTGCCAGTACATGTTCTGGTTGGTCCGAGTTCAGTCACCCACACGCACGCACACATCCATACCCACACACCAAACAGATTCATGATGATGTTTGATCATTAGGTTAAAAAGGATTTCTACAATTAGCGTGACACAAATTAACAGATCTCAATTTAATAAGTCTAATGATCAACAAGGACATTCATTGATAAGCAGCTCCCGAGCATCCTTCACTCGTTTCATTCATACTTTACAAGCATACAATGTTACAAAAGCAGTGTGCAAGTGTCAATATTCAATTAAATCAGCAGGTAACTGATGATAAGGCGCGCCAGTGTTGAGCAAGAAAGGCTGAATTTATCCACAAAGAAAAAAAAAAAAAGGTTTAGACAAAGATCTGAATGCAGTCTTGTATGGAAACAAGGGATCACAATGGCCTGTGGCTGATTTATGCCGACATGTCTGCATGCTTTCTGTGGGGGAACAGGCTAGGAGAGGCAAAATCTGAGGGGGCCAGATGAGGCTGTTGGTGAGTTTGCGATGAATGTAATGCATCACCCTGGATTTATAGCACAAGGGCAGGGCGGCTTCATCTCAGGAATGACCCTGCATGCAACGCCACATCCATCTTAAGTGAATGCAGCTTGCAAGGTGGCAAAGGCTCTCCATGCATACAATATCAAATGTTTGCAAAGAGGCAACAAACAAGGAAAAATATATATGTAAAGTTTTAAATCCTAAAATATGCTGACTTGGTGTGTACTGCATGTCCTGCTGTGATGATATATAACACTTTCTACATTCCTGAACTGCACCCTGCCAGTGTTTGGATCTCTCTTTTACCTTTACTTGGCTGGAGTTGACCTGATGCCGGCTGTCCTCTGCCTCCTCCACTCTGTGGCGGTGCTGAGGAGTGCCATCACTCTGCTCTTCCTCCTCATCCTCCTCGTCCTCGGCAGCCTGAGCAGAAGAGTTGAGGGCGTCGGGACTGAAGCCCTGCAGCAGAGCGGCCACAGCCTCGGGTTTGGGCAGCTTGGTGATTTTGAAGTGCTTCTTGTAGTGTGGCGTGTCCTTTCGTATCAGACGCTTCTCCATGGGCCTCTTGTCTTCCTCGTCACTCCTCTCGCCGTCCTCGCCGTCCTCTTCGTGGTCCTCGTCCCCACCTCGGATGATGGGTTCTTCTGCAAAGTGCACAGTGGGCTGGAGAAAAGAAAGGGAGAGGATTTTAGAGTCTAACAGAAACAAAGACTGAATCCATGAAATGAGGAGAAAACCTATCCACCATTTACCTCAATGTACTCCACCTCCATCTCATCAAGGTCATCCTCATCCTGAGGGGAAGGGCCGTCCACACGGTTCTCCATGTGAGAGGCCTCAGTCACATTTTGTCTGTCCTCGTGGGAGGTGGCCGACAGCGTGCTGTTAGACACCTGTGAGTCATGGCTCTGATTGGAGAGGTCACTGAGCCTTTTTCCCTAAAAACAATGACATCATTTTTATTATATCAGCATGTACCACAGCAGCAGCTAGTCAGGCAGTATTAGAGCAAATTTTGAGTTTAGTTGTTTGTAATACTGGAGCTGAGCAGCAAGAAATGAAATGCTATTTGCTTATTTTTTTTTATTATTTTTTAATTTGGTGGTGACCATATTTCTGACGTTATGTACCTGTGGGTCCAGGGACTGATCCTCGTCCTGTCTGGATGTGTAGGCTTCATTCCTCCTCTCTTCAATCCCTTTCTTCATCTCCTTCAGCTCACTGGGATGTGGTGTGGCTCTGCGCTGAAGGCCCTGAAGAAGAAAAAAAAAAGGCATTTTATCTGATTTTCCTTTAAGCACGACATTATTCTTTTTTTTTAGCTTTTGTGCTGATGGGTCAGGTTTGCTTTGTTTAGTTTTTACTCACTCTACGCTCTGCAGCAGCCTCATCATCCTCATCCACCTCAGCCTTGGTCTCCTCCTGGAACTGGATGACCGACACTCTGTTCAGGTTGCTGTCTGTCCAGCTACCATCTACACTGTTCTGCAGCAGGTTCTCTGCAGATAAAGAGAGAGGGCAGAAGAAAGAGTGTGCCAGTTAAAATAAACATCATCTATACATGCGTCTAACAGGTCTGAATACTCAAATGCTTATTTAAAGCATGTTGCTTACCTAGGCTTGGGGAAGGCTGCTGGGGTAGCAAATAGCAGGTTAACACTTTCTCTCCTGTTCGCTCATCGTCCTCTGTCTGGAACTTGAGCATTGGCTGAGACTGGTTCTCTGCGAGCCACATGGCCTTCAGGTTGAGGTTTGTCAGGGCGAAAGGCAAGTTTTGTAATCTGGATAAACGTAAGGTCAGGACAGATAGATGAGCTTAAAATTTCTAAGATTTTTAAGGTGGATCTATTATTTATTTCCTTCTTTCCTGTCAGTACACTCAGAACAGCACATCAGCTGGGCTGGCGTCTTTGTGAGACAAACCTGAATTTCTTTCAACATGCCTGTCAGAGCCAATGAGACTGCAGCAGGCATGGGAGACATTTGCGCTTTTCCTCACATACTGTGGTCTACAGGACCACTGTCATGGTTAAATGGCACTTTCCTACTCCTCTTAAGCACACAACATGCCTCATTCACCTACTCGCATGCATTCAGAAAGCAACTTGCCCGAGGATACTTTGGGATGCAGACTTGAACAGCCAGGGATCAAACCACCAACCTTCTGATTAGTAAATTACCTCCTGGTGACCGGTTGTTCACACCCCACCCCAGTTTGACAACCCTTGCTGTAAGGCCACTCTCTCGTTAAAACAGTGAAATGAGGGGGCAGCACGCACCAGTACAAGACTAGCTGGGATTATTTTGACTTGCAAAGAGACTGTAGGAGAATGTAAGAATAAAAGTCTCTGAAATAACACTTTGACAGCGATAATTATGCTTCAGATCATTCTAGTAACAAACAATTTGCACAAAGTCATACCTGTGATGAAATTACGAACTACAAGGGCAAAAGTGTCGGTGCAACGTCTTTGTTTTATCTATTTTGGCAAAGACATTCTTTTCAGGTCTTCAACCTTTGCTGTGAAAGCTGCTGTGCATTATTAACGGTCTACGGTGTTAAGTAAGGGTACCTGTTTCCAGCCACATCCAGCACATGCAGCTCCGTGGCATCTGCAAGCTCAGCAGGCAGTTTGCCCAGGCGATTGTCTCTCAGTGAGAGGACGTTGAGGCTGGCACAGCCGCCGAGCTCTTTGGGCACGCTGCCCAGCCGGTTGCGGTCTACATTCAGGTTGGTCAGCTTCTTCAGCTTGCCCAGCGAGCGAGGAAGCGACTTTGAAAGCGAAAGGGAGGGAGACGAAAGCCATTAATGGAATCAGTGATTCAACATAATTATTGTTAATGGGACTTAGTTATTAATGGGTGTGCATGAACCCCTAATAGGTCAAATGCAGGGCTGCAGGAAGCAGTTTATACTGTGCGTCCCTACCTGTAGCAGGTTCTCCGTCAGGACAAGTTCTGTGAGGTTTTCACACTCGCCTATTGAATCAGTCAGATGGGTCAGTCTGTTCTGGTCCACCTTCAGGATGGACAGCTGTTTCAGAGACCCTGCAGACAAATCACGGTAACATTTAGCAATACACAACATCGTACACTTCACTACTGGGCTGCACTATTTTTCATTCAGATCACATACGTGTTTCTTAATATATCTGTGTGTGGATGTGTGTGATTTTGAGCAAGAGTTTTATGCAGAAAAGCGTAAATGAAAAACAAAGACAGAGGCTGCAGTGGGCAGTTCTCACGATTCTTAAAATCTGTTTTACTTCACTACTAAGAAATTATTTGTATTCTTTCCACAGCAAGGGCAAAGAAGAAGGAACAGCAGAAGCACAGACTTAGCCCACATTACAGCTTATTTATGATGCACCATCTAAGCTGCAATATGTAGACGTGAGTTTGCAAGACTCACGGACAACATACTGTAAAATATGTTAATCTAATTAGTCCTTGCAATTAAACACATATCTGTGCTTCATTGGTATTATTTTTCCAGTAGGGGGCAGTGCTGTTCTTGTTTAAGATCACACTAGAGCCATATCCCAGTGTATACTTAATATGGCTTCATGATTAGGTGCAAAAACTCTCACTGACAAGATAACACACAGTTTACAGGAAGAACATTATTGAATTATTATTGAATTACTGAGTTAGTTACAAAACAAAGGTAATAAACACCAACACCAACACAGAAAACAAGCCTGTCCCTTCCCCTGGTGTTTCTCACCTATGCTGTCCGGGACGACCTCCAGCAGGTTCTGTGTGAGCAGCAGGTCTGTGAGAGCCAGGAGGCCATTCAGCTCTGACGGGAGCTCCTCCAGACGATTCTCCGACACATCCAGACACACCAACCTACGAAGGTTTCCCAGCTCCTACACACACACACACACAAACACATAAATTACCACTTACAGTGAGCTATAGAGACACAATACAATCCAGCAAACACAAAAAGAAGAAAACTGCTAGTGGGAGTAAATTCTGCATGAACGCAACAGTTTGGAACTTCATGAAAATCAGGACATTTAAACAAACAAACAAAAAAACGAAAAAGCTGTACTTACTGGTGGTAATGAGGACAATTGGTTACGGTCCAGCCACAGCTCCCTTAGGTTGGGGAGAGCGCCGAGGGTATCCGGCTAAAGGAAAGTAGGGGAGAAAAGAGAGTGAGTGGCCATATTTTTATGTAAAATCTAATTTGTGTTAAAACGGCACGTTGTGCAGATCGTGCTTCATTTGAAATCTGTTAGAGGGGCTGAGAATTTGGAAAAGAAAAATCATGTGACATCTGTGGATGACTGTTACAGAAAGATCTGATGTCAGCCTCAGTTATACCACAGACCGCTTCAGATGCTTGAAGCTGAAATCAGCGCTGACTAGCACGACTCCCACCGGATTCCGACTTTCAGTTTGACTTTTCTGACACATCAGTACCAGGTGTGCTTTCTTACCATCTCTCTTCTCTGGCAGCTGACACACACACACACACACACACACACACACACACCCTCGCCTCACCAACAGTGCCGTCTTCTTCTTGTCACTCATCACTTTTGTTTTATTTGGTCATTTTTGCACTTCACTTGAGTCCTGGCCATCTGGCAGGTTGTCAAAAAAGTTCACTAGCTCAAGAAGTTCTGTTGTCCCGTGTTGTCCACGTCACATGGGCAATCGTATAAAAAACATTCCCATAAACCTCCCTCTCGCCAGGCACCTCCTCCAGTTCTCCCTGGGGAATTGTGTGGTGTTCCCAAGACAGCTAAGAAGCATAATCTGGTCTCCTCCCAGTCAAAAGTGCCTTATCAACTTCCAGAAGACATCCCAGTCAGATGTTTGTAACACCTCAACTGGCTGCTTTGGATACAGAAGAGTAAAGGCTCTACTCCGAGTCTCTCCTAAAGACTTATCCCTAAGGGTAAGCCCAGAAACCCTTCAGAGGAATCCACCCACAGCCCTTGGATATAGTTGAGGGTATTTAACCGGTAGGCTCAATTAGCTAAAGTACTGCTTCAGCTTTGCCTTTACTTCTGTTTTCACCAGCTACACCAGTAAAATTACTTCAAATCTCCAACTCTACACTTTTCCCGAGTTGGAAAAATATGCCTTTGATACTTCAGGCAACAATCCCCACAAACCTGTAGAGGACAATTCAAACTTTGAAACAGAAGATAAATAAAAATTAAAGGTGACCCTATTATGCTGTTCCTTGGTTTATATCAAGTATGTAATTTTACAATGGTAATAATGAGGTCAGTAAATGTACAAGTAAACCTCAGATCTCATAGATGCACAGGGGCTGCACAAAAATCCAACATAAGATAAATACGGATTGAACCATTCAAGTATGACAGGTGAGTACAAGAATCAGCACAAAAGCTCTCCTTTAAATATGCATATGATCTTTCCCGTGTATTAGTGTACTGAAACAGAAACTTCAGGACTTTCAGAGACTTCTAGTCTGACACAGATTTCTTAATCTAATGTTGGTAAATCAGATTCTGATTTTAGGAAAAAAAGTCAACTGAAGGATCTTGAAACGAGCTCAAATTTAAAATATGAAATAATTAATTAGCATCTAAGCTGGCTGAGCGATGGTCTATGACAGGCATGCAGGCAAGGTTTCATCATGATGTCAACTGTTTGTTCAGCCTCCGCCCTCGTCAGGACATGAGACATTGTTTGCTCTGTCCTACACAGACAGGTGGGTGTTCCCGGGCTAAAACCGGCACTCACTCTGGGGTAGTGCAGGCAGGGCTTCACTTCTTTCAGACTGGCTGGGCTGCGTTTGGTGAAGTAAACATGTGGTCTGGATCATAATTACTGTGGTGGGACTGTGAGAGGGATATTTGTGATACGTGTCAATTTGAGAGTGTGTGCGTGTGTGTATGTCTGGTCTACTGGTTGTGCGAAAATGAAAAATATTATTTTAAGACACAATCAAGGGTGTTGTCTGAGCACGATGATGATCATTTAAGGGGATGAGACGCTGACTTACCAAAACTTCCAGTTCATTGCTGCCCAGGTCCAGCTGTTCCAGTTTCACCAGGAAAGAGAGCGACCTGTATCAAAGCACAACCGGTTACGTCACACAAATATGTGCACTCAAAGAACAAAGAGCTCCGGCTCCAACTGGTAACAGCATACCATTCATTCACATGTAGTGATGTACGTTCATAAACCTGCTGTTACAAGTAACTCGTGGTGTGTGCCTTTCCCGAAACGTCTACAGTAATTGACAGGTAAAAGTAGCAGTGACAAAACACCCCAATGAAAAATGCGGAGAGTGAAATATGTATGTGTGGTATGAGCAGAGATGAAAAACTTACGTGGGCAGAGACTTCAACAGGTTCTCCCTGAGCTCCAACGTCACCAGGTTGGCCAAACTACAAAAGCAGGAATGACAGAGAACACGAGGCACATAAATGAAGAGAAACAAAAAATATGAGGGGCAGGAGTTGGCAGGTGAAGAGAATAAAGGATGGGGGAGGAAAAGAAGGGAGAGGAAAGGCAGGCTGGTTAGTCAGATGGCGGGTCTGTTCGTCTGGGCTGCCAGGCGTGGTGAGGGACTCTTCCATCTGTCTGAGAACAGCAGTGGCCCGCAGCCTCCTCAGAGCACATCGGTACTCCTCGAGAACCTGCACGCTCGCTTTATTCATGCACATCTGTAAATCTCAGTGGCCACAGGTTACAGTTTTTGCAACCTTTAAGCACTTAGGTTCTCAATCTTACGCCTGTGAATTGTCACTAAAGTGTGCACAGCGACTGCTGCACCCTCTGCTTTTGGCACAAAATAAGGAAATCTGATGCCAAAGACAGATATCAGTAGAGATGTGTGAGGCGCCTCAAATCTTAAAAAAAAACAAAACTGTGCAAGTCCAAATATAAAAGATATGAAGACTCATTACTTTGCTGAAACATCAGGATTTCTTTCCTCCTTCTTTTGTTTAGAAATGGATCATTAAGCTGGCTTTACGGTAGAATATAGGCAATATTTTAATGATAAAAATGTCCGAGTCTACTTTTCCTACAACTTTTTACAGTGTTTTGTTCTTCATCTCGTTACCCAATTGTCCCAATTCTAATTACTACCACTGTAATGTTTTGCAGTGAACCATGGCTAGCATTGCTTTAACAAGATTTATAACTGCAGAAGCCTTGAGGTGGATGGTTTATGCTCAAAGAGTATTCATGTATAATAAATTAACCTCTCTGTCATTTTAGTCAGTAAAACTGTTTGGTCGCCTTAGGGCCTAAATGGATCATAGTAAGAATGCGCTGTATTTAACGTCAAATTAAAGCGTGTCAGTAAAGTGTACATGTCTGGCCCCTCGTGGGATTGTCATTTTCCAACATGGAAACACTTTCTCTGCCTGTGCGAAGCCAGTTCGGCCTGACTTCTGAGAACTGGTCCCACATTGCAGCAGGTCTGAGAACTAAATGTGATACAGCAAAATTTGGGGTAATATTGTAAGAAAGTAATTGTGAACAGATCCTTCAGGCTTCAGTCATTTCTTGGGGAACCCTTCCTGTTGCCACTGACATGGCCCCGGTTCATCCTGAACACAAGAATATTTGGCTTTGGTTTCAATTTAGTTTAGTCTCTCCAGGCTTGTAATAATACTATAACTATTGTGATCTTTTAAGTTCGGTTTCATTTTTTTTTTTGCATAAAATTAATTTTTCTTCATCTAATAACCAGCAATGGCAGAAAAATGCGCACTTACATGAAGTACAGTAACACAGCACTCACTGTCAACTATTGGCGCAACCAATCATGCATACATTCACAGCCACCCCTCATTCCCAAAAGCCCATTTTAAGCCAGGAAATACCCTGATCTGTGGTTCCAACTTTCCATTCATGAGTTTTTTTGTGCTTTGCCAACTACCAGCTTGTTGGCACCGGTTGTTCTTCAGTAAAAAAGGAATGAACCTGGCTCTAGATTAGGCACCGGCATCGGCACAGTGCTGGAAAGAGGACAAAGGGGCCTTTCACGACGTCCCAGACCAGGAGCAAGGTTTTTCATTTACAATGAGATAAAAGATAGCCAATGCTCCCACTTGCGTCAGTGTTGCTTTTATTTTTTTCTTAATCTAACCAAGAGGAAAAACTGAAAAAAATAAACAAAAACAATCCTTTTAACTTATCAGATTATCTTCTATGAGCCATAATGAGCGTGTACATACTTTCCAATGTCGTTGGGCAACATCTGTAATGACACATCATTGAGGGCCAGGTGAGCGAGCGCTCGGAGTTGAGTGAAACCATCCGGCAATCTGAGGCAGAGAGAAAGAGGAAAATGGTGTCTGTTAGATTTTAATGGCAACAGCCAACTCACACACTGACTACTAGCCCTCCACATCTGTTAAAGAAATCAGGATCAAAGTTTCTGCCAGCTGTTCAATCACTTTTCCATAGTAGGAGCGGAGAGATATTGATGACAGGGGGTAAGAAGGTGATGAAGGTGAACGGGGCTATAATGGGAATTAACTGGTATCCTGGTTAAGCCAAGCGGTAGTAAGCACGCAAAACAATGATCAGCTCCAGACGTGTTCATTTACTGTTCCTAATCCTTACTTAGCAGTGAAATGAGGGTCACACTCCACAAACTCGATATACTGTTTACATGAACACACGAACAACTACAATATTTAAAAGTTCAGTTCACTGCACACTTAGCAAAGTAATTAGAGCAAAGAAAATGACACTCGCGCTTCATTTCGTCTGTCAAAACAGTGTTGCCCCCACAACTCTGCTCTCGTTACTGTATCTGGGAATACCCCGTTCTTATATTTTCCCCACAATGATCATAAAAAATGATGGGCTGTTGAAATGCACTTACCTGGAGAGGGGGTTTCCACTGAAGTCTGCAATCTCCAAGGCCCTGCAAAACTTAATGCTCTCTGGGATCTCAGAAATATCTGCAGGAGAAAAAGAGAAGAAGGAGGAGGAGTCAGCGTTGTGGATGCACAGATGTGGATCGTGAAACGAGCTGATGCTATAGAGCGAATGATTTTAAAAAGTTCCTCATAACCACAACCAGATGCCAAAGAGCAGAGAAGTCAGAGAAAAGAAAATGAGAGAAAAATGAGACGGTTTTTTTTTTTTTTTGCAGAGGTCAAAGTGTAGCAGTACATCTTGATTTTCTCAGGGATGCACTGATTGTGAAGATCTAGGCCAATAGTGGTGATTAAAGACACATGTACATATGTGTTTCAGCTAATTCACGTGATTTTTGTTCTTATTAATGTCCATTTAGAGTCAGGAACCAAATAATTATTCATTATGAAATAATATCTATCCTTTTTCAAAATCTTGCAGCTCTTCATCGCATGAGCTTTGAAAATTTAGTACAAAATTAATTTAACCAGCTCATTCAACAGGGCTGATATCAGTGCCAGTTCTAATAGTGTGGTATAATTTTAATATTTACATTAGCATTTTGTTTTCATGTTCCTTTTTTCAATTCAATTTAGTTTCATTAGGTTTCAAAACTACATTTGCTTGTTTCAGTTTTTAGTCATGTTTTATTGCTTAATATTTAGCCTTTATTCTTTTATTAAAGTTTTTATGATTTTGATATAATAAGCACTTGTCAAAGGAAACACCTTTTCAAAACAAGTGACTTATGTTTACACAGAGATCTCAGTCTCAAGAAAATCACAAACACTTCTTATGGTGGCAAAAATAACCAAATGAACATAAATTAAAACTAAGGTGAGCACACAATACCATATCAGTTATGGTTCAGTCACACTAAAAGACCTCTTTGTGGCTAGGGTAAAAATCTGTGGTTGTCCAAAGACTGCATTTAACGTTTGAGATTGTGTCTAAGGAGTTGCGGTGACCAACTGGTTGCCCACAGGTTGAGTGTGCGACACCCACGAGCAGATTCTGGGCGAACACTTTTGATACACAGGTGTTTGCGATCGTCTTCAGACTAACTGCAATCACTCATAGATTGCTGAGGGTTTGCAAATGATTTTTGTCTAATTCATAAACGCAGACAGGTCAGCAGCGTGGTGTAATCAATCCGAGCCAGTCTCCGCCAATCAGTGCAACTTGTCTGGGACATCTCTGTGTGATTGAGACTTTGGTCAGCTGATTGAAACTGGTGTATTCTTATTATATTCCTATATAAAAACAAGACTGCCGGGTGCCTTTTTTGAATTAGTTTCAAACCTATGAGATTCTGGCAAGACTGTAAGACGTAACTATGAGTTTTTGTGTGTGCAGAGAGCAACAGATTTGCAGTTTTCACCAGTTTATTACACTTACTCGCCATATTGAACAATTTACATGTAACTGCCGAGTTGGTCCCATTTAATCGCAGACTGACTCTTTCTTTCATTTTATCTGTCCAAACACACCAGCTCTGAAGAAGGCAACTGACTGTGCATGGCCACATCAGTTACATTTGATACATACATCTGAATCTAACTGCATTACATTTCCTGAGTATAAAGACAGAGAGCATTGTGTAATACTATGAAAACCACACCCCCAACAAGGGAAAACAATCAACATGCAACTATGGGCTGAAACACTAACAAAACGCCTTAAGCTGACTGAAAACATTAAGTCAGAGGATTATTTTAGTAGCCTATGTTTAGTACAATACAGTCAGTGGAAAGCCACAAACTTTTTCCCCTGGGGTGTGGGTGGGTAGGTGGGACTTGATTGCAGCCCGTCTCTCTAGTAAAATTCATGGCTAAAGATAAAGAAGGAATTAAAGACAGACAAAATTATATAAAATAAAGTTGCAGCCAGATGATGTGCACGCTTCTATTGCTGTATATAGACCTAAGGTATTATAGATCTAAGGGATTAGGCAAAAAATGAAAAAAATGAGTAAATAATAGTAGTTTTATGATTAAAACAATGCTTCTTCGTGTAAATACTATGTTCAACAGATGCCAAAAAGCATGACATGTTTCATACCAACACAGAGCATGTCCACCTTCGGAGTCGACGTGTGCAGCAAACTGGCTGTTCAGTTATGAGTCATCAAACAGACTCTTCACAGTTTAAACGTGAATGAAAGCGAGCCGTTCACCTGCTCCCATCCACCTGCTCCCATCCACCCGAGGTCTTACACAGCTGACCACCTCTGTCGATACCTGCAGCAAGACTCCATCAATAGTTGTTTTAAGTAGAGCTGGGCGATATGAGATTTTTTCATATCACGATATGTTTTTTTCATTTCAGGCGATAACGATATCTATCACGATATAAGCCAAATAACTATATTTGTAAGATTTAAATGTGCCGTTGCTCACAAGTAAAATGTGAAATAATCAGCAGCTTGTTTTTATTTAAATATTTATTTCCCATAATAAGTTCAACAGGGTAGATGTACTTAAGGAACATGAGACTTTTTCAGATAAATAAAGGCAAATATTGCAAACTACACACAAGGCAGCCGCTAAAGCGTTTAAGTTTCAAAATAGAACAAACGAAACAGACTAAATTGTCAATTCCACTTAGAAACAAAATATTAATTCTAAAAATAAATCTTAGTTTGTTTTACAGAAGAACAGACAAAACTGACTAACTTTTGTCAATATCAAATAAACTGAGAACTAAAAGGAAATTCTCAATCTCTCCTTGTTGTATAGCTGAGCTTTTCAAACAGTTGTAACAGTTACTTTAGTCTGACAAAAGCCGAATGACGAATTAGCGCTTCCAGTCAGAGACTGAGGCTACGTCCACACGTACACGGGTATTTTTGAAAACGGAGATTTTCCGTTTTCGTTTTAAAAAATAATCCCGTCCACACATAAAGGCAGAAATGAAGGAAAACGCTGCTATGAACATGCCAAAGCAGCAGGTGGCGCTAGATTCCTAACCGTGCCGAAATGTTGGCCAATCAGAAGTCTAGAAGCCTCGGTGGGAAAAAGTAAACAAAGCTGGGGCATAGAAGCAGAACCGAGTCGTATGTGTGGACGGACAGTAACTGTGTGTATGTGTAAGCATTTAAACACTGCAGAGAGTAGAATTAACAGTAACAGTATTGTAGAAATTCATTTCACCGAAACAATAACGTGGCGCACAGTGTGACGCATGCACCAGTTTATTGTATTTCCAGACTTGCTTTCGGCACAATTTACAGTGCACGCTACTCTGTTTTTGTCAGACTTGAAATAGCCGAAATACCTTCAAACTACGGAACTTCTATGGCTCTTCCGTTTGACAATCTCTCCGGCACTGGAACCATCATCTGTTTTCTCTTCGGTCACGCTCGGTTGATTTTTCTAGTCGGCACACTCATTTCCTCCATTACGCGCTGGCTCCATTACCCGCTGGCTGCTTCCCAAACAAACACACGTGCGGCTTGGCACTTGTGCTGTACGTAACAAGTCACGCTACGTGACGCTGCGGCTGTGATTGGTTCGGCTCTGCGCTACTTAATTTGGATTGGCTGACCTTTTTTTTTTTTTTTGAGGACAAGAGCGGCGAGGTCTATCGCGATAGCGTAATTTCTCTATCGAGTAAAAGTTATATCGCGATACATATCGTTATCGTTCTATCGCCCAGCTCTAGTTTTAAGGTTTCAGTTACTAAACCTTTTGCAGATTTGTTGTCGTAAGCTAAAATATAAGTCTACTAATAACTATGCTGTGATATTATAAACTAAGTTAGAAGTATATAATCATATTAATTTTGGGGCCAATGATTAAAACTTTACATGGGACGAGCAGAAAGTCTCATCTCCTGGACACTGTAGTTGCCTGGCACCCTGAGAGTACGTCACAGCCCTGCTGAAATTAGTCCTATCCAGAAGGCAGGTCAACGACGCCACCTTACCTTGATATTAAGAGGTAGCAAAATAGTTTGTACAGTGCCAAACAGCTTAAATGTTTACTTTACTCTTGGTTGCTTAGTCTAGTGCACATATAAAAAGGCAGGGGAGGAAATATGACCTAGTGGCATCATTGCAAAGTGTATTTTCACTACTGGATGCTGCAGGTGCACACTCAGAAATCCCTACAGAGCCAAGCAGCCAATCACATTTATCTGGCTCAGCACTGTCCTGCAGCAGGAGTGGGGAAGCAGACAGGCAGACAGATGGGAAAGGCCCTCACAGGCCACTGCACACTGCCTCCCCCAGCACTTGATGCAGTGTGTAGCAGGGCAGATGTCTCCTATCTAACACAGAGACCTTTCTGCCACTACCACGGCGTTTGTGTATGTGAAGTATTCAAGGACGTGGAAAGGGCAAGATATTTGTGCGCATTACAGCAGAAAATAATATCGCTGGGCAAACTCAGACGTGGGTTTCACCTTACCTTTCTGACCGAGGGCAGAATCAGCAGTTTGATTTGGATGGTTTTGTCATTTAGGCGTACATTTATAGATGGCTATCTGAATCTGGCACAGAGGGCTAGCTAATATTTAACTGATCTGACCATGCTCTCCTTACACTGGGGTGCAAAAATTTGTTTCCACTGCATGCTGCAGGTATTGCAGTGACAACGAAAGACTGCTGTCAACCTGAAGCAAACTTAAAGATGTAAAATGCAAATATAAAGATCATAGAAAACTACTCCAGCAATTAATCTGCATACAGGCAGGTTTCATTTCTAAAATCTTCATCATGGTGTTAAATAAAGTGATGGTTTATGGGAGAAGCTGAAGCTTCATGTCTAACCTTGTGGAACAGGTGATTTGATAAAGTGCTACTACTGGCTTTTTACCCTCACTGGTTTTATTATGATTATTATGATTAGAGTAACAAGGGCTGCTGTTGTGAAGTCTAGAAAAGTGTTTTCTTTGACTTCACCTGGGTTCGCCGTCTCAGGCACAGAGGCAGCTCCTCACAGCTCATTGTGTGTGTCAGAGAAACGAGGCTTCGGCACGAGGCTGGACCGCTGATATGAAAAATAGATGTTTCTGGGCTTTAACCTTGTATTCTTTTTATTTCTACACATACTTGTGGTACGTTTTACCGTAGTCATGCATCGATTTTTAGTCACCGTTGCGAATGAAGCACTTGTGCTGTCTGGCCATGAACAGCGTTGGCTTCATGTTGTCTTTCAACCCCAATAAGACTAACCGCTTTATTTCACTAATCTCATACACCCTGACCCCAATTTTATAACATAAAGCTTAACTTAACTGAAGCCAATGTGACCCCTGCATCAGTACTTTCTGCATGTATAAAGAGCACACATCGTGTCATACTCTGGAAGCTACATTCAGTGACGGGTAAAAACTGTCAGTCCCATTGATATGAAGATGAGTTTAGTTGTTTAAAACCATCAGATTTGGACCTTTTAAGTCAAAGTCACTTCATTTAATGTGAAAATAAGTGGGTGGCAGCATAAAAAGATAAATGTTTGTTAGAGAGGGGTTTCACGGGTGAACACAACTGTCACTGGTGGAAACTTCATTACAAAGTTGGCCAATGAACTTGCCCAATATGCAGTTCTTACTGGTCCTGGGCGATCAAGACACTGGTTATGTCCTCCTGAGTCCTTTTACTTCATAATGTTTTCTATACTTTGCTAAACAGTGGTGACTTTATTGTTTTATGCTGTAAACTAAAGTCACTATCCCCATATGAGGACATACTTTTAAAAAAAATGTGTCAAAGGGTGGTTTTATGAGAGTTATGACAGATGGTTCGCAGTGAGCTTGTACCGTTCCTGGAGATGTCCAGTTCCACCAGTTGCATGAAGTTAGCCACCTCAGGCGGGAGTCTCTGGATCTCATTGTCGCTCAGGCCGAGTTTCCGGAGGTTCAGTAGTCTGAAGAAAGGCTGTAAACACACATTAAACAACATTAGTCAGAATAACTCTTTCAATCAGGCTCAATGCACAAGCAGCAGGATGATAGCATTTGAGAATTAATGATCAAAAAAATCTCATGATTTCAGTCCCTGGATTAACTGATGTACTAGTTGTTTCAGCTTTATTAATGTTCCTTTTTAGACCAGGAGTAGTAAGAGCAATGCGATCTCACATAAAATTAAGAGCTGATGATGGTCCACATGCAGCCTCAGGCATATCCACAATTTAGTTATGATTACAGGGCGCAATTAATGATTCCTTTCCTTATTGATTAATTCTACTGATTATATCAACAGCAAACTTGAAACAAGGTCAAAGGTCTGGCAGCAATCCCAAAAATAATACTGCCTCTCTTCAAGGAAGTGTTAACCTTCCCTGAAGGACGGTAATAAAAATATTTTCCAACCAGTTTTTGTTATTATTATCAAATTACAGGAAAATGCAGAAACTTCTGTAAAATAAGGTAACACAGACTCTTTAATTTAACTATACCCCCACAACGGCACATTATGAGAAAGGAAAAACCGTGTGTGGTGATACAAAACAAAAGATAAGCAGATTAGTGTTTTTGTGACACAAAAATTGACACACAAGATAAGTAAATGACTCCAACAAACACCTAATAGATAAATTAGTTCATTGTTTTGGTCAAAAGTCCTACAAACGATTTCAGTTGTGTTTCTCAAGTGTTGTTGACATTCCTCTCTGCCCAACCATAAATTCAACATGAAACATCCTTTATGTGCAAAAGAGGGCAGCATCTAAACAACTGGTTTAAAAAAGGGGGGGGGGATTAAAATCCATCCTTATATTCTCCCAAAAAAAAAAAATAAAAAAATTCCTCCACACCATGGCAACGGCAGCCAAACAAAGTGGCTTTCGTTCGCAGAGCTGGGAAGAGTGCTGCGGCTGTGGCCGTGCCAAGTGCTTTCACAAGAGCCCGGTTGTTGGAGAGGCGAGCGTTCAGAAACATTCCTCCGCCAGCCGCACTGTGTGCGTGTCATCTGCTGCTCAGATGGACAGACAAGACAAGCTGGCGAGGAGCAGCAAGAGTAACAGGACAGAACTCTGCAGTTATTAACCCCTCAATCAGACCCGGATTGTACTGCCCACAGAGGATCCACTGTCCACCCTGTCAACAGTCCCATCAACTGCTCGGACAGGGAGGAACAGCCTTCAGGAACTTGCAGACTAAAGCATTCTGGAAAAGGAATTTGTATAAAGTTATTCTTCGGGTTGTTTTTCTGAACATAGAGTGCCCTCACGTCCGCAAGCTTGGAGCCTCGACCTTAATTCAAATTAAACCTCAAGCCATCAGCAGCATCTTCTGCTGAAAACAACTTTTGTGTTTCAATCACCAATGATTCGTTTACTAAACTGAAAAATCCAAACAATTTCTAAGCTCTTCCTCCTCCACTGTGGATTAAAGATTTTAAAAAACCTGCTTACGCTACAGCTTCCGAACCGTTGCATAAATATGAAATAAATCAGATAGCGCCAAATCTTCTTTCATGTGTATTATGAGGATTTTGTCTGACATAAGGGTAAAAACAAACATCCCGAGAGAAAGCTCTGTGTTTAAGCTTGTGTTCAGCTCCACTGGTTTCCTCAATGACAGACATTTCCTGATAACTAGCGATGCGTTTCGTTTGGCAGGGGTTAAAAGGCATTTATACCCCAAAAATTTGGCTCGTCTTTTGCTGGCAGCGCAATGACGGGCTCGCCGGTACTTTCCAAAATTCTGATTGGAAGTTCCCCACCTGATGGCGAGTGAAATGGGAGGAGAACATAAACAGAGAAAATAAACAGAGAGTGGGCGTTGGCTCATTGAGGAGCAGGTGAGAGGGATCAAATGGCAGAAACGAGAAACAGGAGCTGAGAGGTGATCATGTGAACAGGTAACCATGTGCAGGAGCCAGGTGGGAACCAGCCTCTGGGAGGGGAGGAGGAAACCTTACTGGGCAGAACAGGAAAAACTTAAAGATGAAAAACCCCTCAGGGTGGTGTTAGAACCCCCACACTTGAACCAGAGTTTTTAAGCTCCTGGAGGGAGACGACACTACGACTACTGGTTACAGGGAGCTTTTTTCTGCACACTTGTTACCCAGAATTTGATCAATAAGGAGAGCGTAAGTGCCAACACTCCAACGCCCTCCTGTTTTGCCATTACTCCCAGCAAACTCCTGGAATTTGCATTGGTCTCAGTGTTTATTTTGAATAATTGGAACACACGCATCAACAGGTCTCGTGCATTTACCTCACATTACCTAAGTTACCAGATGAATCCAGTCTACATACACAGTCCATACCCTCCGTGCAATATTACCCCATCTGTCACTGCAACCACATCAGGGTGAATAACTAAATAAAATGTTATAAACAAAAACAAGAACAAGAACAACAATAAAATCTGCTCTTGAATGCATCTAATTTCAGAACGGCTAATAAATGTCAGCTCCTTCAATGAGACCCGGGTCTGATGTCTTTGACGCTTCCACCATGACTGATCTATTTTCAAATCAAACACTGGAAAACAAGCAGTGTCATACTGGTCCATGGGTCATCAGGAATTACAAGTTGTGTACCCACACTGTTGTCTCTTCAGCGCAGCGTGGCAGTCTGTTCAGTCACTTCAGTGGGATTTGCAGGACTGCAAATATGTACGTGACGGTAACTATTTCTGGAGCGAGATGACACACTGGTGACAACGAGACCAGTGTGATGCTTTTCTTTTACGACTTTGCAACCAGAGTGTTTTAATGAGGCTCCGACAAGAGCTGTTTGTACAAGGAAGAGAGCGAAGCTGTGAACAGGAGGATGTTTTACTGCATAGCAGCAGGGAGTGAAGGGGGCAGACCACAGGCGTCAGCAGAGGGCAGTGTGGCAGTGCGGGGTGTCAGAACACTTATAGTAATATGCAGCATATCAGTCAATACAGCCCACTTTCAAGTTTCACTTGTGCCTACAGAAAAACATTCAAACTAGAAACAGTAGCCAAGCCCTAGAAACGCAGACGGTTAAATATTTGTTTGATCAGGACGTCTCGTTCAGCAGACGGGCCAGTTTTTATTGGAGGCACGATGTCACAAACACAAAATAGAAGGTAACTGAAACAGGAACAGAAGGTAAGCTACACATGCTGGACTTCATCAGTTATGAAACAAACACATGGATGTGTTTAGGTTTAATTGACTTTGGATCAGCCTTAAAAAAATAAAAAATAAAACCTCTTGCCTCCCCCTTCACCTAAAACCTGAAGGCGAGGTTCCTCTCTGTCATGGTTTGTTTTGTTTTTCCCTTTTGTGGGTTTTATGCTTTGCATTTATATTTTTGCACCAACTTTGCACGTTTGGTCAGTGACCCAACTGCATGCAAGTTAGTTATGAGAATTGACACAGCTGCACAGATGCAGTTGGATTCTGGTAAGATTTCACTAGTGGGAGGACTGGGTCTGTTTAACTTGGGTGAAATGTTTTGTGTGCAGTGTGTACTTATTCAGGAAATTCCTCATTGTATAGAGTAAAATCAAGCCCGATCACCCTGCCTGCTATAGAGAGCAATGCATCTAACAAAAACAAACACTAAGCTAAAGGCATGCTACCTTTAAGTGCATGGAAACTCCCTAGATGCTTCGTCCTGTTTAGGCTGCATTGCACTCAGACGAGGGCTATGTGCCTCAGGATGTGTTTGCACGCATGCTTGTTCATCACAGTCATCATTTAGGCATACCAAAGGAGATCCTGCTTTGTAGGTCTTTAACTCAGAGCACATGAGTATGCAGAGTATTATAGTCTTCAACACCGGTGTTGTTCGCACGGACTCTACATGGGCGAGTCACCCAGGATTATTTGGCAACTAATTTTAGCATTTTTAAATTTCACTTCTTTTTAAAGTTTTTAAAAGTTCAGTCCCAGCAAGTCAGTGCCCTGGTGGTCTTCTCTATCATTCAGCTGCTTCAGTGTCTTGTCCCAAACTGCACTCCACCATACTGCACTGCAAATGGCAACGATAGTCATTGTCCTCATCTGGAGGGCCACTCCAGCTACTGTCCAGGATGGTGGAGCTAATTAGTTTGATCCTTTATTTGTTCAGTCACAAAGTACTTGGCAAATAACTTCTTTGCAGGGGAAAAATAATTACATAATTTATTTAAGAAGGAATAGCCCCATTGCCACAGTGCCCTAAATCCACTGAAACACCTCACACTCCCAAGTTAAAGTCCTCTGCTTAACCCACGCACCACTGCACAGACTCTGTCTACACAGCTATGATGCGATCTGAGGAAACACCTGCAATTGGTGAAGTCTCCCATTCCAAGCTATATTTTCTAAATCCTGAGAGTCCAGGAGTCCACTTCACTCTCAGATCACTCCAATTACAACATGCTTAAAGGTTATTATGAATTTCTTTTGTCTAATACTGTCAAAAATGTGTTGCATATTCCAGCTTCAGAACTCCGGCTACAGTAGTAAGACTGTCTGGGCATTAAGGCAGCAGCCATGTGCACTGAAGAAGTCTTAAATCTACATGTATTTCTACATACACTGGAAATACATGTCAACCTCACTTAACTCCAATTAAAATGTGGCTACTTATACCATGAGGAAATCTGGGTGGACTGTACGTGCTTTGTATTAGTGACGTTCGACCGTTAGACCAGGCCTGATGTTTACAGAGGCTGCAGTGTTCCAATCAAGTGATTCCAGTTAGCTTTTAGTTTCCCTCCAATCCTGCCATCTGACTAGAGACGGAGCAAGCCAATCTACAAGCACGCACACAAAAACTTAATTCAACCTTCTTCTTCTTTTTTTTTTTTTTTTAAAACAAAGGGTATTTGCACTGGATCAGGGAGAAACTTCAATCTAAAAAAAATGTCGGTTTGTTGACTAAAAGCTACTTTTTAAAAACATATTTCAAGAAATTAATTGTAATTCAGACTGAAGAAAAGTTAAGTAACAATCCAAGTCTTCAAAGCTGTGCTGAGGTCATTAAATTGGCTTCCAATTAGTTTTTGACTTAGTTCAAAACTTTATTATCAGTTTTTTAGGCTCTGCGTGGTTGAGGACGTCAATATGTTCTTAAGCTATGAAGCAACTCGACCCATCAGCAACTCGACCCATCAGATTATCTGAACCCGGCCGCCTGGTTTTGAGCCCCTTTTTAATCTTCTGAATCCTGTTAAACTTATAACATTATGACTATTTAATTCAAAAATAAAAGCATACTTGTTTAGTCTTTCTGTAGCCAAGTTGCTGGTCTTAAGTAATCATTTTAATGTTTGCTTTTAATAACTCTCTTACTGAGTCTCTGTTTCTTTAATGGATTTAACTTTTACTTTCATTATTTTTACTACACTATTGTTCCTTTTGTGTTGTTTTTTTTCCATCAGTATGAAGCATTTTGCAAAAGTACTATACAGTGTAATGCTAAAGCTTTGTGGTAGCTCATTGTGCTTGATATACGAATAAACTTTTTCTGGCTTAGTTCTAACTAAAACAAAAACTATGCAACTGAACCCACTGGTTCAGGTCTTAGCTTGCTTTAAAAAAGCACTTAATCAATGGATGCACATATGAAATCAACCCAAGTGTGCCAGAAAGAGGGAAATTACATACGGTCATTAAAATTCTCTTTAATGCACAACTGAAATTCCTATCCAAACATTCCTGGGCCCCTTAATCTCATGCCAAATCTGCCCTGTCAGCCTAGTCCTTATGTCCCCACTCTTCCAAACAGCCATTCCCTCTCAACACACAAACATACACACACACAATCGGGTGAGGGGCTCAAAGAGAAGGGAGGGGAAAGCCCATGCTTTTGTGCTTTCCTGAACTCTTTCAGTGTCCGGGGAAATAAAAAGCTGAGAGGATCTGGTTGACTGAGTAACTTGGTCGGTCACCCGAGAGAGGCTCATTACTGGACGCTTGTCTCTACAGACAGCGGTGGCCATTGTTGTGGTATAAACTCAGTCAGTACATGAGTGGCTACAGACAGAAGGCCGCTCCCTAGCTCTCGTCCTCCTCGTATGTGTAGAGCTATATGAAGCTAAAAGCACCAACACCAGCAGGATTTCAATCTCGGTCATTTCAAGGCCAGTGCTAATGGAGCACATGGAGCAATGTTTGGGCTACTCTGCAGGAGAAGGGGGAGGCGAGGCTTTGGCCAAAACTTCTACACATGAATGATGCCCTAACTGGTCTTTCTTCCCTCCGCCTTCCCACTGTTCCACCTCTCTGGGTTCCCTCCATTTTCCTTGGCAGAGGGACAAAGGCCAAACAGCCAGTCCCACACAGGGCTGTCAGTCACAGTCCAGCTCTAGCTGCTCTCCCCTCTTCCTCCGACCCAGCCTGGGGATTCCTTCATTGTCCGAGAGGGCACCACAGAGAAGAAGAGGAGGGGGTGAAGACTTTAAAGGAGAAAGTGCTGAAAGATAACAAAAGAAAGGAATGACTAAGAAGGATAGAGAAGGCGTGTGGGGAGAACAGCACAAGGAGAAAAGGAAGATTGTGTGCAAAGTGGAGAGGAGAGAGCCGAGAGAAAGGGGGTGACGGTGGATTATTAATGAAGAATGGAGGGTAAACAATAGAGCCCCACAGTGCTCCGGACAGCCTGCACAACTAAGTGGGACAAAGACTTCAGCTACTGACCAAAAACATAATTCCAACGAACTACAGACACGCATCCTTTATCTCACAAATGAGTAATGGTATTTATTATGCAGTTTAGACTAGTCCACTCCGGTCTAAACACAGTGTGGAGTTTAATGCTCCCAGTGGCCTCACCAGAAAACCCACACACGCATCAGCCAACAATACAACCATCCACCTACTCACAACTATAAACTATCATTCCACTTCCTCTGCTCTCACCCGCCATCTCCCACTTTGCGTGTCTGCGTGTGTGAGAGACTGAAGCAAAATACACAAACACACCAGCACTACGCTGCAAATTTCATCTATGAATGGTCATGTGCATTTCATTTAAGACGGTACATCTAATTCTATTAACTCTCACAGAATCTGCAGGAAGCACAGAGAAAAGCAGGCGCATGTATACATACGCCTTTGTTTGGCGTAATTTTAAAAACGGTCCACATATGCGCCTGAGTGTTTGTGCTCCACTTAAGTGGTACTTTGAGCCATGACTACCCTTATCCGGTTCCAGCAGCTCCCCCGGGAGGGCTGAAAAGGCCACACAGATAGAAGGGCGTGGTGACGGTGGTGTGGCTGACAGCATGACTGCCATCTACAGCGCTTACACCTGTCTAAGTGACTTTGATCAGTGTGGAGCGCAAACACAACTGAAAGCCAGGGCAAGACATACCTGAGCCTGTCGCCACTTACCAGCAGCTCTGCGTTAGTCATAAATAAACAGGTAAAAATTCCTCTCAATAAAAACTGCTTGGTCAATATAGTGACGGTATCTGGGATGTCCTGGATCAAATATACAAATAAGGCCAATAAATTTTTTCTTATTCGCATCAATGTTCATTCTTTTTTCTGTGCTGGGCCCATTAAAGCTGTTTAAACATTGCTGTAATCTGTATTTCATAATCTCTTATTTGTCTTGCATCTTATTTATGTGCTGTTGATTACTAACATGGAACAAACCTAGATTTACCCCCCCGCCCCTGTTTAATACAAAGGCCTGTAAAGCTGTGTAAAGGTCTCCATAGTCACTGTGGACTACCAACCATGCTGGGTGCTTAAGCCGTTTTCACACATCAACCCCAGATAATGCCATAATAATGAGATTGGGACATGGTTGCTCTTTCAGCAGAAGAAAGTTTGCCTCAGATGTGTTCTCCTTAGTGGAAACGCTCCTTTTGATTTAGAGGAGGGCGCTGCCTGGACAGAACAAGAAATGGCACCCACGCCCTCACCGTGAGTTCACATGACAATCACCTGTGTTATTATCACAAGGGAGCAATCGGACTCTGAACTAACATCAGGCAGCTTAAAGACGTCTGAATTGAGGACGTTTGCTCTCGCATGTGTAGTATCCAAAAGAAAACGATGTTTTCAGTCACAAATGCCAAATATTTATTATGTAATAAGAGCGTGATATGCTTCAAATTAAAAGCAGGCAATTTTAAAACTTTAAAATTATTTAAAATGTCTTTTTAAAAAGCTGCTCCTAGGCGTATTCTGTTCCACTTCATTTAAAGCTCAGCGGACACCAGGGAAGGTTTTGGCGATCAGTTTTCTAGGCATTTAATAAGAGAGAAAACAAAAATGGAGCTGCTTAGCCTCAAGATAAAAAAAATACAAGAGAAAACGAGTCAAAACCGAGCACAATTTAATGGTCAATGTTAAATACTGGCCGTAGAAAAAGGAGTATGTATTTCTATTTGAATCCGTTTCCAATTTTGACATGTGCAGCCGTCTTTCCTGGTGTCACACATCACCACAGTCAAGCGGCTGTATGTCACAGTTCCCCATTAAAAGTACAAATTTCAACTGCCCTGATTTTGACCTGGTTTGTTTACTTCTCATAGCAGAGAGAGTGACACTGCAGCCTCAGGTGACATTTTAACAGATTATCCTGTTTATTAATCCTTTAACAGGTTAAAAGGATGTTAAAAGATTTATTAATTTAAACTAACTACTATTTCTGGTGCCTGCCAACAAGGTCAGAAATATTTACTTGTCGCCTTTACTTTCTGAATCCTTAAGCTTTCTTTATAAATTCTGCAAGACCCCCAAACTACTAACTCTATGTCCCAAACTAATATCCTGGCATTGATAGTAATTTCTCTCTTCTTCCATCTGTCCTGTAGACAAAAAGTTCTGCTCCTTTTGCTGCCATGCTTTCTTCAGTGAGGACGAGTCAGCACAGACTCAGTGAGAGATGGACGGATGGGCGCAGCTGCCGGGGTTAGGGCTCGGAGGTAGTGCATGTACACAGTTTATGCAAGTGCGTTTCGTTGCGTGTATACAAGTAAAGTTGTGTATTTATGCTTTCTGAGTCACTGCTTCCTTTGCCTGTACAAACAGGAGGGAGCAGCTCAGGAGGAAAGAGGAACCCTCAACTGAAACAATGATCATGTGGCCCAACGTAAGAGCTCAACCCCTCAGCGTAGTAACTGCGCAGCCTGATGAGGTTTCTGCAAAGCTACTGAGAGTGCAAAGGATTCTCCACAGTTTACATGGTAATAAATAACAGTGACGACAGGAGCTTTCCCCCCTTTGCCTCTGGGGAGAGCGGTTCAGTTTTGCAGAGTTTACACAGGACTTACGTCTGTGAGGATTGGCCTGGAGAGGACCAAATGTTCAGCACTTAAGTTTCCTATTAGCCAGCTGTTTCTGCCATCTCATAGCATCAACTGGTAATCTGAGAAATCTGTCCGTATGTGTAGCTCAACAGCACTCTAACTTGACATTTGTATTGCTGGGGACATGCACAAGTACAGTGTAGTTTGACGTCGCAGGGATAAACTCTTCTCATACTTTAGCTAAAAGTCATTCTCTTATCAGACCTCTGCGTGTATGAAAAAGACACGCACTCAGAGTTTGTTTGGCTATCTTTGTAAGCATATTCAATCGCAATAATGCATTCCTAAGCCTCTTACGCCCAAATTTAACCATTTCAACTAAGTCACAAAGCATATCATAAACCTTATTCTAACTATAAGCTAAACTATAAAGCAAGGTCTTAAACTTAAATATTAACAATATTAAAAAGACAGCATATGGCTTTCAGTGGTCACTGCCAACTCACTTGCCCACAGTTTGAAGTCAAGTCTATTCTTTTGCAAACCTACAAAGAAAAGATGTTCTTGTAGCTCACATGAAATACTTCCAAGCGGTTACCACTTTGCTATTTTCTGAATCCGTGCTACATAAGCATGGCCTTGAATTGAACATACCAACCAACAGATCAGCAGATTTTTATTTAATCTCTTGTATTTTGTAATGTTTGGTTTCCTGTGACTAGTGGCTTAAAGTCATATTTGTACAGACGAGCATTTCTCAAGGAAGTTGCAACCCACAATGTGCCCATTCTACACAGCATTCACTATCATGCAAACACAGACGTTTTATTCAGTACATCCTCATAGCCTTTTATAGCAACTGTATGACTGCCTGCATGTGATGCAATTTACAAAATCAGAGTCATCTGTAAATTGCAGCTATAAAAAAAAAAACATGAAGTCAAAGACTGCAATCTGGTTCACGGGACAACTTTACAAAAATTAAAAAGAGTGCATAGATTTTAATGAGCCTTTTCTCATGTAAATTTTGATTTGTGATACTATATTTGACTTTTCAAACTAGTAATTTCCTCAACTCCCAGGATAAATATAGCCTATATCTCATCTTTATCTTGTAACAGCTTCTGTCAACTGATGTAGACACAGAACTAAAGGAGGAACAGGTGGATGTGACATTGTGTGACTAAGAGGCTCCTCCACACGAATACACTTCACTCGGACTATATTCTTGTTTTAACTGTAGAGAAACTCATTTAAAAGTAGTTTTATACCATGTTTGTAAGGAATTACAAATAAAGTGAAGAGGTGGGGGGCACTCTAGTACCATTTCATCTTTTTTCCAAAGACACATGTATAATGATGGGAAACAATGTGGCATGCGGCTCTCTTGGTCATGATTGCTTGGTGTAGCAAAGCGATTTCCAGTCGGCAGTATTTTTAAAAATAGACAAGTAATCCCTCCAGTGTTGCTGTATTGGTGGGCTAATTACCGCTTTGGTTGCTAAAAGTGTCGCAGTGATAGAAAAGCTTCCACCAGCAGCTCTGGAACAACATGTGCACAACTTTATTAAAACAAACACAGAAATAGAAGGAACAAGAGTCCCGGTGCAGATTTGCAACCCAAACTCAAATTCAAAGCAGCAGCCAGCCTGAAAGCTTCAAGTGCTACAGCTTGCTTTCATTAGAGGCTTCATACAGCTCCTCTTCTACCCGACTGAACCAATCAATCATCCCACAAATGCAGAACAGTCAATAACCTTATCGACAACATCCCACTTTTACATTACAGAAAGCAGGAAGCAATACCACACCTTTAAAGTATAAAGTGCTATGTGCCAGAGGGAATGAGGAAACAGCTCCTCTAATGATGAGACAAAACTAAAGGGTGTGGCTCCGTCAGCACCACGACAGCCTAGAAATGTAAATGACGGCTGGTAGCGCCGGTTCCCGGAGAGGTCAGAGCAAATCACGACAGAGTCAAAGCAAAGCTAAGTGGGTTGCTACCATTTTGTATTTTCCAATTTGTTTAATTTGAATTCATGTAGTCATAGTCTTCCTAATTATTATAAGATGTCAGGTACGAATTTGTGAAGTTTAGAGATATATTTCAATCAAAACAACTTTTTCTGACATCCCTTCCTCTGTCTAGTCGCAGGCTGTTCTTCATGATGACTGATGAGAGAGGGCTGTGAGATGATGCAGTTCACTCGACGTCCAGGCTATAAAAGCTGGCAAAGATGAAGCACTCACACTCTCTGGCCCCCTCCACCTCGTTTTTAAATGAATTCTCTTTTGTTCAAGTAAACCTGTGTGGACTCCCTCTGATATTCTGAGCATTCTCCATCATCATCTCCAGTAACATCTCCATGTTAGATCCATCCAAGGTTTTGATCCTGGGATGGGCCTAACTGACCAGCACTCAAAGAAGCTGGATGATGATCTTGCTCTCCCAATATCTTACGAAGACATTTGGGGGAAAAACAAAACAAAACAAAAAAAACAACACCTTATTCATATGCTGCTTCTTCCTCGATTAATTTATAGTAGAGAATGAAAGTGTCAGATTTGGTCACATCTGAGAGAAAGTCATCTTAAATTTGCAATTAAACTCATCTGAATCTGTACTCTTATGTTCCCAATTTGCTATTGCACTCGTTTTAGATGCTGCGTTCACTCCCTTCATCACATTTTCAAATCACTCTTGAAAAGGTTCTTTTTTTTTAACCTCAACAAGACTTTTCTCCAAAGAATATTGGGTGAATTATTGTCAGCATTTTGATTCTCACTTTAAGTAATGGTCTGAGATCCTCCGCTATGCTCTCACACTGTAGGAATGAATGAGCACACAAGCAGATCAGTAGAGCCACCGCCTCCACTCCCCTTTCCCTGACTTCGTCACATGCTCTCTCATTTTCTCTGTGTTCCCACAAACATGACACGAAAAAACCAGAAGCCCTATTGTTTATAGCCCACAGAGGACGTTTGGGTCTTTCCTGGATGGGCAGGATCCGGTATGCGCTGCCTGTCTGCATGCCAGCTCTCAGCTTGTCTCACAGTGGAGCTGTGCTTCAGCGGCGAGCATCAAGACAGCCGGCATCTCCGGTCCTGCACGGTCGAGGTGTTGTGTATACAAGTAATGTTCTGGCTTGTTAGTATACTGTCAATACTTGTCACGAGCTAACCCTCATATCTTAAATGTATCTCAAAAGAAAACTTCCTGTAGCTGATTGATTCACAGTGGAAGATCGGTGGAAACAGAAAAAGAAACCTGTTCAGGAAGAAAATGCCTGACTTATGTAGCGTAACAAGTTACTGGAAAACAGGACAATGAAAAATACTTCCTCAACACTCAGTAACTACAAGCAGCTCCTTAAGATTACTGCGACTGGGATAACAAAGAGTACTACTCCTTTAAAAACTTAGTGTCAGTGTGTAGGAACAGCTTCGGTACAATTGACTCATTGTGTGTGTCCAGGTTGTGGCCTCCCTGACAGTATCATGTGGCTCGGCGTCTATCGTTTTCCGGTAACAGTCTGGCTAGTCTCCCTCTCTCAACACATCTCTTTCAGGAATGTTCCCTGAGCATTTCAAACAGTGTTAATTTATTGTTCTGTATATCTAGTTGCCCGGCTTTACAAGTTGCTACTGCCATTGCTAGTTGGCATGCAAAAAAAAAAACCAAATAAAAAATTAGACTATTCGGCTTTTACTAACATGCAACCCCAGTTAGCTGCTGTCTCTGATGCCTGCAACGTACTAGGGCTACAGCCCTGACAGACGGCAGCACCTCTCTCTTTGTGACAGAAAGTTGTGAACAAGTAATTTTGTAAATTGTTTGCAAGTTTCTCGCATCAGAGCAGACATTAACCACTCGACCAGAGCAATGCATAACCACATTCTGCAGTGGCCTGTGTGTTAACCTGATTCTACCACCACTGCTAATTTTAGCCACATATTGCATGCAATATTGCATGTGCAGCGTTACAAAGTGCAAAGAGCCACACATTTCAGCTAGCTTTTAAATATACACACATGCAAAACACACAGTACTTGTACTGACAATGTTTAAGCTCATCCACTAGATTGGGATCAATTCTCACCGTTTTTGTTTTGGACTAATTAGCAATTCAGATTTTTAACCCTTGAAAATGTTCTCTTTATTTTAATTTAGTTGACGAAACAAGAGTTTTCCATCAAAACAGCCACTACTAGCAAACAATGTGTAAATAAGGCACTAAAAATTATATGTAAACATCCATTTTCAACTGTTCGTCCAGTTGGGATGTTTGATCCTATTCCAGCTGTCATGGAGCAAAAGGTGGGGTACAACCTAGTGAGGTCACCAGTGTATCACAGCACTAACACAGAAAGATGGACAATCCCTCGTGCCCACATTCACACACATTTAAGTATAACCACTTAACCTAACGTGCATCTCTTTAGACTGTGGAAAGAAATTGGAGTCCTCACCCATGCACAGAGATGCCCTATATGTACACACTAAAAAGAGATCACCTTCATTTCACTTTCATATTTCATCTTTCGGAGAGACAAGCCCCATTTGCCATTAGTCTCCTCGTAGCCATTGCCTTGCCCTTATTTTGAAAGTGCAGTTGCTGCTAACCAGCTAGCCCAGGCCCCACTTGCTTGCTTGCTGGGTTGATAAAGCTGCAGTCATTGATGTCAGTTTCCACAGCGAGTTTCTCATCTATGGTGTCCAAGTGTCCTATTTTATGTGAGAGTTCACATTTATACTCTTTTTACTCTGTCCTACATATCAAGTCAATCTCCCACATTTTGATCGAGTTTAAAATGCAAAAGTTAACATAAGTCTCACAACAACTGTGCCTCAAAAAGATGTGCTTATCTCTAGATTTCTTGCCTACTGAAAGCCAAAGATGATTAGCAGACAGCAAAGTGAAATAAAGTGTACACAGCTTACTTGGTAAGATCATAAAAAAAGGTTTACTTTTAATTTATGTCAACTGTATTTACTTAGTGAGGGAGCCAGGGAAATTGGCTTCATATAAAACACAACAGCTTATATTTATCTTACACGAACATCCCTAACCCTCTAATATCAAACTTACATGCAAACCAGTTTTTCCTATCCATCCATCACCATTTTATTGTGCTTATTCAAGGCTGGGTCACAAGGGCAGCAGTTTTTTAAAGTACCAAAATTTCAGACAACCTCTAAGCATTAGACAAATGTCCCTCAAAGTCCCAAATTTAGTTAGGGGTTGCTTAGATCCTATCTCATCTCATGGTTGTACACTCTCCACTTCTCTGTGCTCCACCTGTCCTGAAAATCAACTTTGAATCAGAACCTGCAGCACCTGGAGAACTAATCCATGTGCCACTGCACTGAGCTCACTGAGGCTGCAGCACAGAACAAGGACCTGCAGTCCATGACAGTGACCGAATGACCCAAACCACAGTTTTCCTCGTGTACAGTCACTTTGCTCTTATTTTGAAAGTTCAGTCGCTACCAGCCAGTGAATTCCAGCCCAGCTTGCTGGCCAGGCATTTTTATCCCTTGTCCACCCATCCCACATCCTGAGACAATTTCACACATTGCGGTTCTGTCAGACAACCGCAGGATTAGAGACTCACTGGAGAAGCAGCTGATTTATTGTACAGTTATTCACCGTCACAAAGTACTTGGCTTATAAAATATTTCCAGAGTAGAAACTTATGAAAGGAATTATTCTATAAATGAATATAACAAAACCTCAGCTGCACATACATGCATGCACATGTCCCTCACTGGCCACAAATAGTCTAAATCTGTGGGAAACACTGCAGTATCGCTCAGTTTCCTGGAATCAAGTAAAAGGACTTTGAAACCCAGCAGCCAAATTTAATCAGATATCTAAAAAGAAATCTAGTTTGCACAACATCTCCCACCGTTTTCTTACTTATTTACTAACAAACAGGGTTTGGTCTGGCTCGAAATAGGTCTGTGCAGAGTGAGCATGCATGTAACCACAAATACAAAGAGCCTGTGTTCTCTCATTTAAAAGAAGTCTGTCAACACTGATTGTGTAGATATTCAGAAAAGGTACAAAAGTTCAAAAAGTGGTTTACAAGAGCAGCACAAAGTCATTTCTATGTCGTTCGCCCATCTAGCGTTCAACCCCCAGTGGAAAAATAACTGCTCCACTTTAGGTGTTGCTGTAACGTGTCTCTGACTTGCTGCTGTAGCTTCTTCACAGACCCAAAGACCAAATGCGGCTCTGAAACAAGCCCATTTGTTTTCTCTCTCTCGCTCTTCTTCTGTTTGACAGTTTTAGCTCGGGCAAACAGAGGTCAAGGTTTCTCTGATAAAAGCAGTTTTGGACTATCGACGGCCTCTGTGTGCACACGCAGCTAGAGTAGGTCTGCAGTGCCTGGGACGCCCCAGCCAATCTGGTGGCTCTCCCTGACAACACAGGATAAATGTGCCCCCGCATCAGGCAAGCCGCTGGCCTGGGAGATCCATCACCTTGGAGACCAGCGTTTGTTCAGCGAAAAAGCCCGGGGGAATCGAGGAAGCAGAAACCTCCCTAGTGACGATAAAATGAAAACAGAGCACCGCTTCATTCAGACACATTATCTGCCCAAAGATGGCAGCATGTGAACCTCTGCACCACTTAAGCAGGACAAACATCGCTGTGAAGACTTCATACTAATTACAATTTTATTACAGATTTTTCTCCATATACATTAAGCCACAGCCGCAGTTGTTACCTTCCATACAAGATGCAAGAAAAGGATGTCGTTACATAGGATTACAAGCCAAACCCTATTAGTATGTCATGTAGACAGTGTAATTACAGAGTTGTCTACAATCCACTCCCACATGACTCCAGAGAGGATCAACGCCAGGAGCGACCAAAACATGAGCTCTAAGCCCGCAGGCACTCACACGCCGACTCCCATTGGCTGCCTGAAACACGCTCCTCTACACGTCCCGTGTTGTGAACTTTGATTATAATAACCGATCTAAAAATACAATACTGGCGGACCCGATGATGCATGTAAGAAAGATTAATAGAAAAAGAAGGGAAAAAAAGCAAGACACATCATTCTTTAGAGCACTGATTGAATTGTGCTGTCGCCAATGAGCTGTGTCTTATGAAGTATGAGTTCAGCCAACAAGGGTACAAGTATCAGTATGTGCTTGATCTTATCTGACATGTTTTTGTGTCAAACCAGAGGCATCTAGTGGCGCGTGCACACACACACTTTACAAACAAAAATGCTCCTGTGTCAACAGGGGAACTTGCTCTAAAGACTAAGTATTTTTAAAATCCAATGATATATGGACCAGCATCAAGGCTCAGAGCTTGTTAACCATCATCTTTCTATCCACCAAAGGAACTTGGAGCAGGCACGAGGTTGCTAGAATGAACCACCTACTGTTGTGCTTTTTCTTACTTTTTAAACTGGTGTGCACCAAACGGAGAGGCTGCAGATTAGATTGTGCGAGCAGGCGACTCACCGCAGGCATTCCTATGATCCATCAATATAAATTCTTTGGTGGCACAGAGGTTAAGTATTGCAGCAATGTGTAAAGATGATACATTCGACAGAAATCCTTCCCACTGCTTCCATCCACCCATCCATCCAATCACTTTATGTTTATCTGGGTAATGTGGGCAGCAGTTGAAGCCCAGAACTCGTACTGCCAGGGCAACATCTCCGTCTCTTCTGTGAGATCACCGGCATTCCCAAGCTGGCCAAGAAATGTAATCAGTTTTAATTCACATTCCTGCAACGAGCACTATTTTTTCTTATTTGCAACACCTATCGTTTAGGAGAAAGCTGCAGCAAGGTACACGTAGCTGAAGGAAAAGTATATTTGGTTATACTTGTTGACCATAACCGCTGCCTCATTAGCGGCAACGCAGGATCCACAGGGTTTACTAACTTTAACCAAGATGTCAACTCCAAACATAGCAGAACAATGAAAGTTTTAATCGTTAATTTGAGATCGGGATAGCAAATTTTTAGCTGCTGATGGTGACTTTTGGGAGAGCAACAGTCCACTATTTTTTTTTTTATTTGTTTGTTTGTTTGTTTTCCAACTTATAGATTGGTAAAAAAAAAAAAATTTAAATGGTCCTCATCAAATTGAACCAATGCATCAAACTTTGCGCTGTAGTTTTTCCAGGGGTCTCTCAGATTTACCGTCCCTGGAGTAGGTACAGAAAGATGCCAAATTCTGCTGTTAAAACACATCCACCCACTAACCAATCCCCAAAAGGTTTGGCTTTTTTTTGTTAAGGTTATCATTCTATTTTAGTGCATGCAAAACTCACATAGTAAAACAGCCATCGCTTTTAAATATACAAATCATAAAATAACAACAAGAACAATGACAACACCTTCTTTAGAGCTTCTTTAGATTACAGCAAAAACAAATAAATTGCTGAGGGACCTTTTAGTTTCTCTGAAAGCTCCATGGCTTCAATTCCTGGAACTAAACACTCCGGGGACTTTTAGTATAAACTCGGCTAATTATACTCAGCACCATCCTTCCTTCTGCAGTTCTTAAGTCCTCGCTAGCAGTCAATGCTCAATGCAGCAGGTTATCACAGCATGTTCACCCTATGGGTTTATTTCAGATTTTCAGCCTGAAGAGAACGAGCATAGGCGATGGATGTTTTAGCATACCGTAATTGTTGACCATAATCTGGACTACTAAAATGATATTAAATATTAACATTGGAATGGTTCTTTTTCTCCTCCTTGCACCTAGAATAACATTAACTAGTTCAGTGTTTGCATGTAAAAATGGCTCTCCACAAAGAGTCTTAACACACACATTCAGAAAGGAAATTACACTAGGCTTCCATTAAGTCAACAGACAACTACGAATCAATGCAGCTATGGCCCACATGCACACTCATATCAAGAGGGAAGAGGTGCTACCATTACGGTAACTTTTTTGTTAACCATTATGAGTCTAAGAGTAAATTTAGACCTTGACTGGAATCTTATCGGCAATCACTCACAGATGATGATCCGTCAGATCACTCTACATTGGTGCAACCTTTTTATTTTAGCATTTCTTACACAACCTATAACAAAAAACATATCTATCCATCTGCAGACATCACTGTCACTTGTTGGGCTTTAATCTGAAAAAAATGACCAGCTGAAACTGAATTTTCATCTTATTCTTCAAGTTCAGCTTCTGCACAGTGCTCCCAGTTGTGTTTCAAGTCCCAGAAGAACATAGGCTAGGTTAATTAAAACTCTACTCGATTAAAGGAAGCTCACAGTTAACAAGGAGACTAAAATTAAGCTTGATTAGCTTGAGAATTGAACTGAAGCATGTTATGCGTATCAGCCAAGCTGCAGCGCTGAGCGAAGTGTCTGTGTGTGGGCTTTTCCAGCAGGAATGTGAAATCAGTGAGTTCAAGTGTGTGTGAGAGTGAGGGGAGAGTCCGTTCAGCTTCCAGAGGGTAGGGCAAACTCCTGGAGATTCCAGACATGCCTGAATTTCCTAGGAAGTCACGTTCTGCAGTGCAAACACAGCTACGCTCCGTTAATTACACAGAACACATCGAGCTACTCACAACGTCTCAGCAAAACCATTATTATGGGAGAGCTGAGGCAAATCTGCTTAAAAATGACCCCTAATTAGGGCTGCTCAATTAATAGAATTTTAATCACGATTACGATCTGGGCTTTCAACGATCATTAAAAATGACTGAGCCGATTATTAGCCCCTCCCTCATGCTTTACTCTCGCGCTGCTCCATGTGGCAAATCAAGCGCACTGCTCTGCATTTCGAACACGCGTCACAACAATTAAGAGGACCCGAGGGAAGCTCGGAAAGCTAAGCAGAAGTTATTTGGAGAGGAGTGGACTGCCGTTGGTTGAAAAGAGAGGTAAAAAAAAAAAAAACTTAAGTGGTGTGGAAACATTATGGCTTCGCGGAGTCAGACGTGGATCAAGTAGACACAGTGTGTAAACTTTGCTATGGTGTCGTAGCTGCACCACAGAGCAACACTGCAAAGTTCACATTTTTCATTTATTTCTTATATTGCAAACATTTGCACTGTTATCAGTATTTGCACACTATTTTATATTATTTTTTAAAGTCATTATTCAATACATTGTTATTGTTAAACCTTTAAAGCCGGTCAGAGCAGCATGCTCGTTTTGTGTAACTATTTTTAAATCCCTGTAGAACCTGAACGCTAAGCTAGCACAATAAATTTTTTTCCATATGAAACCGGAGGAGTTGTACTTACTTCTTATGCCATCAGCTTGTCCTCGGTCACGGTTTCCTTCCACATATAGCTTTGCAAAAATTGCATAAAAAGAGCTTGCAGGAACAAAAACATAATATTCCAGAAACACGCTTTGCCGATCCGATCAGCTGTTCTTAACACTTCCCACATTGAAAAAGACGTCAACGTGAACTATCGCAAGTGACGTCGTTTTTGCGGAAAATGTAGTTTTTTACTTGTAGGCCTTAGAACTCGAATTGCACTGCTGGAAATAGTTTATTTTGATGCACATGCACATTCTTTGCAAATTTGCATCATAGGATTGTTTTTTTGTTTTTCCTGCAGTATATAAAAATTGCTGTATCTCCAAAATAAAACTATGAAGACACTCAAAATAAATTTCCTGTTGTTGTAAACTATTTTTTGCAACTTTTTTGTATTTAAAGTTTTGAGGGATAAACCTCTTAAATTTCTCCAAGTAGAAATATATGTAAAAACAAAAACGATTTTCAATTTTTTTTGTAGTTTATTGCACTTTTTTGCAATTAATGTAGTTACTATGGACTTAATGCATACACATTTTTAAAATATGGGCTATAACAGTTGTATTGATGTATAGCAACTTGAAATGCTCCCACAAATGGCACTACAGCATGTAAAAAAATAATATAAGCTCTGGCGGACGAAATAAATATCGTCAAATAATCGTGATCTCAATTTCAGTGAAAATAATCGTGATTATCATTTTTGCCATAATCGAGCAGCCCTACCCCTAATCATAAAACTGTATCAAAACAGGAGTAAATGGTCCAGCCTTTTATAAGAAAAGATGTAAAAGGGCACCCTGAGTTCAAAAGATTCCCATTTTCTGGAAAGCTGCAGAAGTCTATAAATGATTTGTCAAGTTTGCCTGGTGGGAGAAGTATTATTAGAAAGCCACCCTCTGAGAAAATGAGCACAAAGAGTTGTATTGTGAAATGCTGCGACGGCTCAAGTTAAAATAACTGACCTTTTACTGTAAACAATGCCATGTCTATCAACACTTACTGCATCAGTCATCAGATTTGGCAGCTCTGTTGTGACCACATCAAGTCACTTCAAAGCTAAGAGGTCAACACAAGAAAAAGGAAAGGAAAGGCTTAAGTGCTGAGACAAACGCATTTCTTTAGAAAAAGTAGCACTGGAGATGAACAGATATGTGCTCGGAGGGGCTGCTGATGTGCACGCACCCATAGAGGACAAAGCGTCACCGCGTCCTACACAAACCCGGCACAGCCTCGTTCATTATTCATCAGCGGCATGAGCATGGCACATATATGCGTGCATGCCGCTTTGTCATCTCCGAAGATCCCTGCTGTGCTTTTTTCTATTGACCTCTTGCACTCATTCTTCCTGTATTACACACAAACATTTACCCATCAGCACCTCTCTATTAGAGGCCTGAAAGTGTGGCATCACCCAGCCTGTGCTACATTGTGTTTGCTTAAAAACTAATAAACCAACCATGAACACAGTAACAAGACCATTTCCACACAGATGGGCCTTACATTTTTAGAGAGAACAATAAATATATCTTCTTTGTTTGAATGTTTTTTCTCTGTGCCAAAGCACACATAGAAATAGTAAATACTACCAATCCTACACAAAAATGGACAAAAAAAGTCAATTCAAGTCAATACAACAACGGAAAACAATCCACCAAAGGAAACATCCATATGCTCCTTCCACCCTCTACTCAAAAGTAGAAAGTTTGCACTTCCAGAAAGTTTTGTAATATATTAGTTAAAGAGCTCATCAGTGCAGAAAAACGGAAGATGCTGTGCAAACATGGGTAAAATAAATATGATAAATGCCATACAAAACTGCAAATGGTAAATAAAGATGTATTAGCTGATTTATCTAAGGATCAGTAGATGGTCAGAACACTGGCTGCAAAACCCACTCATGATACCAGCTAATGGGAGGGAAAATCAATACTGTGATCAATAAGGAAGAGAAGCAGGCAATTTAGATAAGTTGTTAATGATTGTTCAGTCAGTGATAGCTTTAATGTTAAGGAAATCCTGAACTCTGAGAACATACTTGATATTGAACAAAAATACACAAATGGTTTGTTTTAATAAATCTGCATGCACCGACACTAATTTGCTTCGGGAATGAAAGATTTAATTTTCTGTGTTTCACAGAGCAAAAGCAGCTAAACCACATACGGACTGTATAAAGGACGGACGTAGCTGCTCGCCCACTTATATACAGTCTACAGTGCAGAATGTGTGTGACATCAGTGAGTGTCTAACATTAGGTAAAGAGCACTGAAGTAGTATGTAGACATGGGCATCATAGTAAAAAACACTGCTGTAGTTGTAATACTGTCAGGGCTGAACATAGCAGATGGGAGGGAAAATGCAAGGGTTTCATCAACATCTCCAATGGGAAGGTAAAAATATGCAAGGCTCAGTCTATGGCTTGGAAACAATATTTACTCAAAATTTGGGTTAAGGTGAAAAGTATTGGTTTTGAACCAGTGTGGCTGGATGGCAGTAACATCAATTGATGAAGAGTTAAACTGGTGTGCAGACAATGCTATCAAAGTAGTAAGCACTGCTGTGGCTGTGTTATTTATGCTTCTTTATCGTTACCTTTGAGATCTCAAGCTTAACATTCCTTCATGGTTCATGCTACATCGTTTAGGATTACAAAGAAACAAGGTGCTTAACGTCCTTTATCAGAAACACCATCAGTTATGCACTGTGAGCATGTATATGGAAGACAGAGGGAGAGCGAGAGCGGGAGGAGCAGGGGCAAGAAACAAACAGAAACAATGCTGTGCTTGGAGGAGTACTGGAACAGCATTAAAACATAACCCAATTTTTCTAAAACGCTGCGTTTTCTAAATGCTCTAAAAAACAAGGTCCAGATTCAAGATGGTCACACAAAAACAGTCCATTCCAGGACTAACTTAATTAATCCCACTTCCTGCTCACAGAGACGCTCCCAACATAAAGCAATCAACAAGAAAAAACACAGCCGTTAACAGATCTGACCGGCCTGAACTTGAGGCGCTTTTATGCTCGACGTGTCGATTGTGTCTGATGATGATTTTCACATCACATCCTGTGACACCGACCAGTCATGTCACTCTTGAGTTTTGTAACCTGGTGCTTTGCGAGCGGCCGTCGTGGTTGGGTCAAAGATACTAGTGTACGATCGCGCCAGTTTTCAACCGCATTTTTAACAATAATGTTGCACAGAAGCTCACAGAGATGTTCCAAATGTTTGAAAACGTGAGTTTGTGGAAAAAATTTTGCAAAAACACCCCCCCAAAAAACACTTGACAAAGTCTTGCCTTTCAATTTTGACTTCTTCTCCTCCATATCAACACTTATTCCATGATGCTGTCTAAGTGGCGACATCTATTGTTAAGGAGAGCACAGCAGTTTCTTGCTCCTTAACGGCGGGTATAAATGGCTCCATCAGTCTGATAACGGCACAGCTGTTAGGGAATAAATCCACACAGTTCATGCTCTTTCTCTTCCCCTCATTCACACCGTGGCTGTAAATACTCTGCAATATTGAACTTAACCTGGTTTAACCTGGGAGTGGAGCGGGTAAGATGACTGAGGAAATTAATGAACAATGAACTTCTCTTATAAATGACTCGAGGTCAGGTGAACTGACCTAGGCTGCTCCATAAGATTACAAAATGTATCTACTCATCATATTGTCACCACAGAGATCACTCATGCCTGAGCCTAATTCTGCATGCATCACAACTACAGTTTTTATGCAAATCTGCCAGGTTTCTTCAACTATTAAAATTAAATTAGACTGAGATAAGGAGGCTTAAGATAAAGGGCGGCAATCCATTCACAAACCACTGGTACAGACAGTACACTGGACAGAGGATGTGAGGCCTATCACTTTTCAGAGTGATAGGCCCTCAGTGATTGTGTGTGGCCTACAGATAAAGGGCAGCGTTTGTTTGTGGTTGGTTTTTAATGCCATCCTGGATGACCTATTCCCCCCACGGGGACATCGACACCCTGACAGATTAGCCTCAAAGGGCCACTTGTGTGACTGGGAGTGCTGCCCCTGAGCTTCTGTACGATCAGAAAGTTCAGAAACAGCATCCTTTCATGAAGAAATGTCACAGCTGAATTGAAACGCTCCAAACTTCATATGCTCATTGACAGCAGTGATTTTCTTCCTCCTTTTGGAGTCTGTAGCCTAAACATAACCTGATGAAGATGTGCAAATGCCATAGACAGTTTACTCATGCAGAATAAACATCATTCCTAGAGACAAGTAGCCCTATGCCTTTCTGATGTTTCTAAACCAACTGTTTACAGGATAAGATCAACACATAAATACAGAGGGACAAAAAAAAAATGGTGTCACCTTACATCATGTCTGTCTTTAGCCAACACCAGGTATCCTTCCTATCTCATTGCACCAGCAGCTACAGACTCTCCCCTACTGCAAACAGCTGCCACTGCCACCACAGCCATCAATTATTCACCAGAGCTTTGCCTCTGTGTTTACCTTTGAGGCAGAGGCCAGAGTGCACGGGAGAGTGGTGTGAGACAGCAACACACAGACCAGCATCTAGTCCGAATCACACTGAAGACACAGGATCATTTGATGAGCAATGTGCTACTGTGCTCAAAGTCAATTTAAACACACAGGATCGGACTCGGATCGTATTATAACGAGGCTACGAGTTGTAGATTGCGTTTATTCTCCATATCAAGGTGACTTGCAAGCAATACTCATTCAGATTATCAATTATCATCCGTTAGTAATTGCTAAATTTGAAGAGCAACTCACAAGTCAAGCATTTCAGCTGCTGGATTCAGAAAACGTTCAGCATTGTTTTCTGAGAAATAACCTGAGATGAAACACTCATTCAGGTCAAAACAGATATAATCTCTCTTGGCACAGAGCAATATGAGAGGTATATACCCTTTCCAAGTACATGTTGGCTGTTGGTCCACATATACTTTAGATATATAACTAGGCTGTGTACTTCAAACGTTAATTTCAGTTACCATTTTGCCTTCTCTTCATAAGTAAAAACAAGATGAAACACTTATCACACTACAACCTGTTTCACTATGATGGTGCTCTTTTGTCTTTAGGCACACCTCTTCCAAATACTGTCCCTCCCATTTTAGTTAGCATTTGTTTGGGTTTTTGTTTAATTAAGTTTCACTCATGAATCTAGCATTAATGAGACTAAGTAATCATATAAAAAAAAAGAAATTCTCATTGGGACTTTTGCCATAATTGAGCAGCAGTAACATGCACCGAGTCAGATGTGTGTTTATGCATGCCTTACAGAAGCAACGTGTTGCACTCTATGATTCCTTTTACATAGTTAAACGCTGCCACTTCCCAGAAAGAAGGTTTTAAAATGCCAAACGGTCTCATGCCGGCTCGTGGAATCCTCACAACCTCAAATCTAATGTTTTTTCCATGTTCCTTCTGTCTCAGTTCCACTTTAATAAAGGGCAAAAAAAAAAGTCCAGATTTGGAGGCGAGAGCTGCTTTTTAAAATATGATGTATGAATAAAATTAGCCTAACCCCACTATTAATTGAAAATACATAATCTGATTTGGACAGGTATAGGCAAAGAAAAAAAATTGGTTTAGCCATGAAAAACAACTCTGTTAATAACATAACCAATATTATATTTCAATCTGAATGCATTTTACTTATAAGATTGGTGCATAATATACCCTGATCATGACTGCAAACAAAAAAAAATTACTTTACCATCCCTTTTTAAGATTTTTCTGATACTGGGCTTGAAATGGGGGCGGGAAGGAGAATGCACACCTGTAGCTGTGTAATGCAGATCTGGGATCTGTGACCACTTCGCAGACTTCTTCTTTCCCACCTGACACTGCACGTCATGGACTGATGAATGACCCCACCAGACCCCCAGAGGAGTGAGGATGAGTGGAGTTCAGCTCAACTCACAGAACCCCCCTACTCCTGTTAATCCATCTCCGGAATAACCCCCTCCAATCACCACTATATACTCACTCTCTCGCTCAGACATACACCTCCCATTACCCCTCTGTCCCACTAGATTGAGGGGGAGGGGCAGGCAGGATGTGAGACCAGCTGGTCATCAGCTCAGACAAAGAAACCTGCTGAATGAGCTTGTGCATCGAAAAGAAACCGACCTCTCACATTGCTCTTTCTTCATAGTCTCACCAGCTCTGGATGTGTTTTCAATTTTAAGCGGGGTGGTGATTATGATGACGATAACGGTGATTGCAAAATATTACTTCTGCTTTCTCACAACCACAGTGGGGTGGGTCAATTTCACAAAGAGGAGATATTACTGTTTGTCTTAAGATGTGGACACGTTTACACTGTGTGGACAACGGCTTTACCCTACGTTATGAACAGCAGGAAAGCAGAAAAGCCAGATTTCGTTTTACCGCAGAGAGGCCACCGGCAGGTGCAATTTATCTTTGGCCCTAGCCTACTTCAGCTAGTCGCAGGGGAGAGACAAACCAGGACTCCACTGTAAAGTTAACTGGAAACTCGGGGAGGCGAGACAGAATGCATAACTCAAGAGGACACAGGGTGAAATATACACGTCCTAGATTATGACACTAAAACTTAGTGAGCATCCCACTTCAGGCTATAAATTCCAGTCAGGGTGATGTTCTCTTACACCTTTATTAAGGATTACACAGAAGATGGGTACAATCGCTTTTCCATAAGATACACTTGCCCATTCAAACTCGTGTAAACTGATTCACATTTAGTCAAGGTTAAGTGAATAGGCCACTTTGGGTTTCATTTGACCGAAGGCCGAATAAACACAAGGGAGTCAGGAGAATGGCGCTCAAGATGTTTATCAATGCATTTTACATTCGCAAAGTGGCAAAGAAGCAGATACCACAGGAAGTGTGCGCAGAGGCGAGCCGGCTTGCATGCAGGGGTCACAACTGTTGCGCTGCGGGGCTTTTTCATGGCCGGGTGAAGCCCTAATCTGCCCTTTAGCCACAGATCTGTCAGCACATACAGAGAGGGTGACAGCTGAGGATTTAAAAGACTACAACGTCACCCATCCTATTTAACAAGCATGTTTACATCCTGTCTCCATTCAAAACTAAATATCTGCACTCATAACTTTACCAAGTTAAAATAAAACCTTACAAGTTTATTCAGTCAAGGAGATAAACAAGAAAGCAGTGCATTCACAGCTATGACAGACAACTAAATAATGCACTTATTTAATAACATATTCGTCATACAACTGGTTTTGAGCAGTGTTGAGACAGCAAATCATATAAATTATTGTAACATTTACCTTCAGTTGTACCTGGAAGGCCCTATTAGGCAACAACACCGGCAGTGACATGCATAAAACCTGTTTGGCAAAGTCTTACCGGGGCACACCCAGTTAGGATTTGTTCCCTAGTTCAACAATAGAAGAGCAAGAGCAAGAGCAAGTGCATATATTGAAAAGCTGCAAACAGCAGCAACCTGCTGTTTGATTTTGGCAGGTGTAACTGATACACACACACACACACACACACACACACACACAATCTTAAAATTGATCATTTGAATCATGATATGCCTGCAAATTTAGTGTAAGCCTGGTGAAGGCCAACACAGAGCACACAGGAAACATGAAGAGCTATGACATTGGATATGGGAGGAAATCAGATGGGTGAATGGACTTCTTTGTAACCTGTCATGGGACTTGAGAGTGGCTAAAAAGATTATTCCCTCTTCCTCCATATGATATTCCAGCCTAGGCTAGTTTTTCAAAGCGGCTAAAAAGAAATTCAGACAGCAAACATCCTTGCTGAGAATACAGAGCTGAAAGTAGAGAGACTACTACATTTCATTTTACAATTTATGACTTTTATTAAACTTTAATTAAGATCAATGATTTCTCTAGCATTGCTTTGGATTCAGGAGAATTTGGCCTTTTATACTCGGGGTTTTCCTAGAAGTTTTCTGCAGACAAATCCAGCTTACATGTGTAGTCACCCACCAAAGGCCCGTCTTAAGTCAGGAAAACCCTGACAGTCAAACTACATGGTAATTTACACAATAAGGAACCCAGCAGCAAAACAAATGCATGATTAAGGACTCCCTGTCATGAGAAAGAGAGTAGCATTAACAACTAAGGATGTATGAACATGTGGGGAATCCCCATCCAGTGGTTGACTTAAAGGCTCTCTAAACCCAGTCCACACACATAAGTCAAACTTAATGCTATTACTGTTCTACATAAAATAATCAGTGCCCGGATAAGATGCTGTTGAATTAGGAAATGGGAGACATCATCACCAGAGATAACAGCGAGCAGTGCGGTTGGGGCCGAGTCATAGCAAACTTAAGAAACTGTCAGGATGGGCCGTGCAAATCTCCCATCTGTTCACGCCGTTAAACCCCTACCAACAGCATCCAGACCCATGCACACCCAGCGTGACACTAATTACTGCTACATCTTGACTGCTTTATTCTTCACTACCAATTTAAAAGCAGTTAACTGCATTTCAGCATCTATAGTTTGTGAAAAGGTGCTTGAATCTTTTTCAATACGTTACCTATCACATACACACACACACCTGGCCAGCGCGTCTTTGCTAATTTAAAAGAAGTGACAGTTTGCAGAGGTGTCACCCCCTGAGCCAATTATTCTCCATCTATGGCACATGTTGTACATGGTGGTGCAGGAAAAAAGCAGGCCAGGCTGTCCAGGCTGTTTGTCATATGAAAGGTTGGCTCGTTCACAGACGCACATGATGAACTGATGAGCAACAGAAGAAAAAACAAACAAACAACTAGGATGTGAGACTGAGTCTAAAAATAGCTGAAGACTGACTAGTAGGTCCAGAGAGTCATCTCTGACTTGAATACATAGTGACAGGGCAGGAGCACAGAACTGCACAGAGGCACTCAGCTGTGAGCTCATAGTGGCAATGCCATTCATCATACAGTCAGTGTCCTTGTTTCCAACCCTGTATTGACCTGACCCCCTCGCGCCGCTTCCTCGCTGAAGCCCCGCTGATTCTGAGGACCACAGAGCACCCAGATGCTTCGTGTCTGCACGCTACGCATTCACCGTGACCACAGGAGACATTCTGTCACCACACATTTATGTTTCTCGATTAAAGCCAGCGCCACGCAGACAGGCTCAGTCGGTTAGAGTATTTGGGTGTATCTGTCACTCTGTGTTTCAGAGGACAGGAACCAGGTACACCGTGGATGTCTGTCAGGTACGAAGTTGAGGAAAAGCACTCTGTCTGCCAGTGAACCTGATCAGGCAAACTAGGCTAAGATAGTTCAGCTGATTTCTTTCTCCATGCACAATAGAAAACCTACAAGATTTTAATTCCTAAGGCAGTAAGAGTGTAGTTTAAAAAACTAAGGGAAGAAAAGGAAATAAAATACAAAAATTGCCCAAATAAGTCTACACCTGTAGTTCTCAGACTGTGGGGTGGAACAGAAAAATTTTAAGGTTTTTTTTTTTTTTACCTTATTTATGTAAAGTTTAACTTGGATCCTTGATGACTGATTACAGCGAGACAGTGATAGGCTGTCTCTCTGTTTGCAAGAGACAGCCAATCACAAAAACCTGGCTCTGACTGGATAGTAAAGGAAACTAAAGCGGCTTATTTCAAACGGTTACAATCTCAAGGGCTGCACCAATGCACAGTGTAAGATAAATGTGGATTATTTTAAACTTTCAATCATGCAAAGCTATTTTATATGAAAATATGATAATGGTTGTCCCCTTTTTCTTGTCTTGAATATCAGTTTTATTTACCAAAAGACTGTAGGATAAATGGTCAACAGTGGTTCCTGCAATGAATGTGTATCTACTGCTCTGAGAAAATAACAAAAAGCTCTATTGTGTTTTGATTCCCAGGTGGTCCGGTGCCAACACTTCAGCCTCGGCTGACCTTGAGTTGTTAACAATCTTTATCGGTGAATATGCCACTCGTCCCTTTCACCACTAAAGATAAAGTTGTGAAATAAAGACAGACAATGTCTATTCATACATACTCCCAGCAACATGACGATCACGATAATCACTGGTCTTACCGATGAACAATGTTTTCAACTAAACACTTGAGAGGCAAGAAGCAAATGTTTTGTTCCGCAAGTCTGAAGAAATCATACCGACAGCAGTCCTGCTCCCCTTAAAATAAACTGAGCAGTGCAAAGAGAACTTTTGTCATATTTCAAACTGTGGGAGTGTGGGTGGGGATGGCTTTGCAAGTCATTCCACGCATGCCTTCAAGAGGCTGCATCCAATCCAACTGGCCAATGCTACAGGCAACACTGTGCATGCCAGCTGTTTTGATCCGAGCTAGTCCATCTACCCTCTATACTCTTCTTAACAGACAATAACACCCCAGTATTTACGCCATACTCTACTTTTTCTTCTATTGATAAACTCTGGCTTATCAGCACTCTACTGTTCTTGACAAAAAACACACAAATGATACTGGATTGGGGTTTTTTGTTTTTTTTTACTTAGGATTTAATTCACTTATATACTTAAAAAATAGAAAAGCCAAGATAAATCCATTGCAAATAAGGTAACACCAACTAATGGCTTTGACTGTAGAAGGACTGATTACTGGCCCCACTATCCACTAACATATGTGCAGCACAACTTTGTAATGAATGTGTTGTTACAACACTGCAACTCATTTCCAAGCAAGGAATGAGGCAGCACTGATAAGGAGGAAGTACCTGAGCAGCTGACATTATGCAAACTGCTTTATTGGTTATGTCACCTTTTTTCTCTACAACAGGTGAGTGATTCTCAACTGTTAGCAAATGTGGATTTGGCGCAGTGACATGTACTGACTCACCCTCTGGGTATTGGTATATGGGTGTTTTAAATTCTCTGCATACCTTTGGTAGCTCTTTGAGTTGATTGGCATCAAGGAGAAGCTCCTCCAAACTGCGGCTGTATCGAAATATTTCATCAGGAACCGTCTGCAAGTTGCAATGCCGCTTGTCCACCGACTCGACGTGGCGGTTGCAGCGCCACAGGGGGATACACTTCAGCATGTCCGGCCGCCGGAGGGGAGGGGGGTCTGGTTGCCGGTGCTACTGCAATCTCCGCATCGGAGGGTGAAGCTGTGGGGGTAAAAGGTCGCTCTAGGAGAGAGGGTATTTTTGCTGGAGGGTCAAACACTTGCTGTGCTCACACGAAGATCCTTAACAAGAGGCCGAAATCCACTTAAGGGACACAAAATAATCCTTTCGATCTGTTAGCGATATTCCCCGTTTCAGTTCAGCCGTGTCCAGTGATTGTCAGGTCCGCGTCAGCGTCATCCAGCCCGGGATCACGATCAACGTAAACAACAACGAAAAAAAAAGAAAGAATGAACGAAAAAAAGAAAACGAGAACTCCCACTCGGATCAAGTGTTTCCTCACTTCTTCGTACTGACGAGAGTATCGTTAGCTTGTTTTTCTACTGCCACCACATCCCCCGAATCAGACCCGAGCTCTGCCGCGGCTAGCTGGAAAACATGCACCACGAAACAAGCCCGCTACGCAGAAAGGCTGCTCCAAGTGTCGCACTCATGAGTGGCGACTGCAAAAAACACACACAGCCACTTGACTTGTGGTACAGATAAAACGGCTACAACGAAACAGCTAACGCAGCACAGAGAGCGAGTCAGCAGAGATTAACCCGAGTATGATAGTAGGATGTCCTCAAGCTAGTTAGTTAGCCAGCATCGGCTAGTATAGATGACTGCACGTCTTTGTGCCTAGCTGCCGTTAGCTAATACTGATATAATAAAACCTATGGAAAACGCCGGCCTTTGGGGTATATTAGCGACATCTCAAAATTATCCAAATAAACTTCCCAGTTAGTTTTCTTTTAGTCCGACGTGCGTGAAAATGCCAGTAGCAAGTGCTGGAGCTCCGTGCGCAGCCGCGCTTACCTCCCCTGTTGCACCGAGGCAGGCCGGTTTGCCGTGTGGGGGGCTGGGCTCGGTTGAGCTGGAGCATCGCCGCTTTGCGCCTCTGTAACGGAGGCCACGACTTGCTTTATTACGCCACCTAGCGGTATTTCTCAGCAAGGTTAAGGAGAAAAGCTTTTCAAACACATGCTAGTAAAAGAAAAGAAAATTATATTTTCATCTAATGGTCAAAATGGTCATAATGCTTATAGGCTTTTTACTATTTAACTTAGGCTTTAGTTTTATTTTAAACTGCAATAATGCATATATCTGCAAGAATCCTTGTATGGCTCAGATTTTACACATAAAGCATAAACAGGAATATACAACGAATATACAATTTTTATACAATAAAACTGATATAGCACATTTTTACAAAGAAGTAAAATATAAGTTAAAACACACACACACAAAGAGAGTTAAATGTAGAGCTTTTAACATAAAACGTTTCTGAGTCTGTGTTTAAATGTATGCAGAGATCAGTTCAGATTGTTCCAGTAAACAGGACCACAATAACTAAAAGCATCATCAGCACACTTAGATCTAATTCTGGCAGCAGTTAAAAGATCGGACTTGGTGACCTGAAAGGTCTAGTAGGGTTATGGACACTGAGCAAGTCATCGATGTACTATTGGGCCAAATCACTGAGTGCTTAATGAACTAGTAGAAGGATTTTAAAGGTAATTTTGTGTTGAACTGGGATCAAACAGATAATACTGTCAAATATCAGTCTGTTTGGGTTCTCCGGCTTCCTCCCACACCCCAAAGACATCTGGGTAGTGGGGTTAGGTTAATTACCAACTCTAAACTAGGTGTGAATGTGTGAATATTTGCCTGTCTCTCTCTGTTAGCCCTGTGATAGACTGGTAACCTGTCCAGGGTATACCCTGCCCCGTGACAGCTGGGATAGGCTGCAGTGCTGTCTCCCTGTGACCCTGAACTGGAAAAGTGGAAGAAAATGGATGGGTGCACCTATCGTCTATGACTTGCTCAGTGTCTAAAACCCTACTAAACCTGTCAGGTCTTCAAGAGCAGATCTTTTAACTGGATGGTAACTTTTCCATGTGTGTGTAAGGACTGTGGCTGCTGCATTCCAAACGAGTTGAAGTCATCCTACTGATGATTTGGATAGTCCTCCAAATTAAACAGTTTCTCGGAAGTCAGAGATATGAATTATCTAAGTTTGGGGTTTTTTTTCTAAGTTAATGCCATTAACTTAGAAACTTCTAAGTTAATGGCCATTAACTTCTTTCTGATAGTACCATGCAAAACATGTAAAGGTTAAAGAGTACTGGATCAAGAGCTGATCCCTGAGGAACCCCTGACTGAATCTCTATTTCTCCAGATCTAACTGAAGGTACTAACTGGACCATAAACACTTCTATCTTTTAGGTGTGATGAAAACCAACCAAATCACAGAGCATTTGAATTAAAATGTCATGATCAGCATTGAAAGTAATATACAGGGTGGGCCATTTATATGGATACACCGTAATAAAATGGGAATGGTTGGTGATATTAAAGTCCTGTTTGTGGCACATTAGTATATGTGAGGGGGCAAACTCCTCAAGATGGGTGGTGACCATGGTGACCATTTAGAAGTCAGCCATCTTGGACATAACTTTTGTTTTTTTCAATAGGAAGAGGGCCATGTGACACATCAGACTTATTGGTAATGTCACAAGAAAAACAATGGTGTGCTTGGTTTCAATGTAACTTTATTCTTTCGTGAGTTATTTACAAGTTTCTCTTTGTTCACAGCCATTGACATGTCGAAGAGGTTAACACGTGAGGAGCGGATCGAAATTGTGTTGATATCTGGTGAACTCAGTAACCGGGTCACTGCAGCAGATTTCAATGCAAGACACCCTACGAGACCACCCATCTCCCATGCTACAAAATCAGGCAGGTGCATAAATTTAGGCACCACAAAAAAAAAAAAAAAAAAAGGAAATGAAATCAATATTTAGTAAGTCCGCCTTTTGCAGAAATTACAGCCTCTAAACGCTTCCTGTATGTTCCAATGAGAGTCTGGATTGTGGTTGAAGGTATTTTGGACCATTCCTCTTTACAAAACATCTCTAGTTCATTCAGGTTGATGGCTTCCGAGCATGGACAGCTCTCTTTAACTCACACCACAGATTTTCAATAACATTCAGGTCTGGGGACTGAGATGGCCGTTCCAGAGCGTTGTACTTGTTCCTCTGCATGAATGCCTTAGTGGATTTTGAGCAGTGTTTCGGGTCGTTGTCTTGTTGAAAGATTCAGCCCCGGCGCAGCTTCAGCTTTGTCACTGATTCCTGGACATTGGTCTCCAGAATCTGCTGATACTGAGTGGAATCCATGTGTCCCTCAACTTTGACAAGATTCCCAGTCCCTGCAGTGGCCACACAGCCCCACAGCATGATGGAACCAGCACCATATTTTACTGCAGGTAGCAGGTGTTTTTCTTGGAATGACATAACACCCCTTGTTATGCCCAAATAACTCAGTTTTAGTTTGATCAGTCCACAGCACCTTATTCCAGAATGAAGCTGGCTTGTCCAAATGTGCTTTAGCATACCTCAAGCGGCTCTGTTTGTGCTGTGGGCGGAGAAAAAGCTTCCTCTGCATCACTCTCATACACAGCATCTCCTTGTGTAAAGTGCGCCGAATGGTTGAACAATGCACAGTGACTCCATCTGCTGCAAGATGATGTTGTAGATCTTTGCTGCTGGTCTGTGGGTTGACTCTGACTGTTCTCACCAGTCATCGCTTCTGTCTATCTGAGATTTTTCTTGGTCTGCCACTTCGAGCCTTAACTTGAACTGAGTGGTCTTCCATTTTCTTAATATGTTCCTAACTGTGGAAACAGACAGCTTAAATCTCTGAGACTGCTTCCTGTATCCTTCCCCTGAACCATGATGGTGAACAATCTTTGTCTTCAGGTCATTTGAGAGTTGCTTTGAGACCCCCATGTTGCTACTCTTCAGAGAAAATTAAAAGAGGAGGGAAACTTACAATTGACCCCCTTAAATACTCTTTCTCATTATTGGATTGACCTGTGTATGTAGGTCAGGGGTCACTGAGCTTACCAAGCCAATTTGAGTTCCAATAATTAGTTCTAAAGGTTTTGGAATAAATAAAATGACAGCAGTGCCCAAATTTATGAACCTGCCTGATTTTGTTTAAACAATTATTGCACACTTTCTGTAAATCCAATAAACTTAATTTCACTTCTCAAATATCAGTGTGTGTCTCCTATATGATATATTTAACTGACATTTTTTATTGTAACAACCAACGATTTATACAGGAAAATGACTATTAACAAGGTTGCCCAAACTTTTGCATCCCACTGTGTTTTATGTCATATTGTTACAGCTTTCTATTTTATTTTATTATTAATTCTTTCTAGTTGCACACAGTACAACTAGATCATATTTTGATCCTGTGTTTGTTCTGTACATATCGCAGAACTGACAATACCTGCTTTGGTGACTCTAAAGGAAACAGCTGAAAGAAGAAGAAAAAGACTTGAAATATATCTGCATAGTGATTTAGATTGAGGACTACCTATCAAGATATCATTTGACTATCACGCAGATGTAGATATGTACAGTTTCAATAACCAAAGAAGTAATCTTTAAAGACCCCCTTTTTTTCCACTTCATGCTCAAAACCTTTTGTCCAAACCACTTATCGCTGTCATAATGAAAGACTTCTGCACACCTTTATACACAAGATTTCTAAAGCTAATAATCTTGCTTCCGTTTTCCATCATGTGCTCTTGAAACTATGTGTTAGAAAAGGAAGCCTAACCTTAAACTGATGCCTGGCAGTGACTTCCACGCCCTCATTCATGAAACGTTTACTGGACATGGGGCTGCCTGAGGGCAATTCTGAGCAATAAAATGTTAATATTGCGCAATTTTACAACCAATGAGTCTTATTTCTATCCCCAAACAATTTAACCATGGCATCATGTGAAATCACACACTCTTTCCTGAAAACACCAAAAAGATTTTACTACTCTCTGATCCTGTGTGTTTCAGGTCTGAAAACCAACCACTACTGTAGGCCCACGATGCCACCAGGGGCCACAACCAGCCTGCCAAAGTTCAGTTCAGCCCACTGGATGGTTTTTCAATGGGAGAAAATTGCACAAAGTCACTAACTACTCCAGTTTAAAATTCAATAAATAAATCTAAAATGTTATTCCTTTTGCACAGATGCCAGTCTCACTACACGAGTGAAAAAGTCTAGTAGAGTTAAAAGTATTTCTAGACCTAGAAAAGGTTTTTGAATCTTAAAATTTTAAATAGTTTTTGCTTACTTGCAAAATCTCTGCACATATTTATATGGCTTTTTACTGATGTAGGCCTGACTATGAATACTTCTTTATACTAAAGAGAGCAGAAAATATCTTGTGCAGTGGTTTTATCGAGATCAGTTTAGGCAGCATGTGGCTCAAAACATAATATGAATGGGGAAAAAAGTCAATCCAGCTAAAGCTTAGCTAGCTTGACAGAACCCCCAAATAAAAAACAACAAAAAAAAAAAAAACCCTACACATTACTTTTAGTGTATTGTAAATAAAATTAATGTAAATGTGGCATTTGAATCAAATTTTAGACCCAAATCTGAACATAACCTACTCTGAACCAGGTTATATGGTCAGCATGGGTTACCATAGTGATCGAGCCCTTGAAAACAAAGGCACCTTCCAGCTTTGAACTTGACTTAGCTGACATAATGTATCTTGCTAATAATTAATATATAATTACATAATTGCATAAGTAATCTTGCTTCGTTTAGACCAGCAGTTGTAGCTGCCTTTTTGTACTTAATGGCTTAATGAGCAACTGAATAAGAAATTATTCATACATCTAAATAAATTGAAGAGTTACGCTGCTACAAGATTATAAACGCCACACTTTTTGTGGACAAACAATAACCTTTATTGTACAAAGAAAAAGTGTTTTACATGTTCGGCAATTTCAGGAAAGAAAATAAAAGGGGCTAAAAGCAAGAAAACAAAAACTAATTTTTTCTTTTAAACTTTTACCAGATTGGATTACAAAAATTCAAAACTTGCACCAAAAGGGAGTCTTCACAGATCACAAAGCAAAAATAAAGAAAAAAAAAAAGAAAAACAAAATCTGACACAGAAATATCTTAATGAATCTCCCAAATGGAGCTTTTAACATTAATATCAACAGCAATTTTAAAAAACAAAAAAACAAAAACAAAGAGGAGACCATAATAGGTTTCAGAGGCCCGCATCTTTAGCTGCAGTGACTGTGGCTGAGATGGGTTTGGGGCGACAGTTATGGGAGATGGGTGCTGGTGAGCCATTTCCGACACTTTATGCAGAGAGGTCACTGCTGTTGAAACGGTCTTGGTCATACACTTCGGCGACAACTTTGCGACCCCCGAACCAGCGGTCGTTGAGTGCCTGGATAGCTTTGTTCATCTCAGAGGCCATGGAAAACTCTACAAAGATTTTGACAATGATATCTGCATCCTCCTCTTCTCCTTGCTTTTCCTGGTATATGATGACTCTGTTCACGGAGCCGAACTTCCCGCACTCTTCCGTCACCTCGCCCTCCAGGTCATCATCAATGTCCTCTGGTCCGACCATATTTCGAAGCACCATCACTGTGGACTGCAGAGTAGAAGGACAGGAATAAAGTAAACACAAGTGATGATAAGGAAGTAAATAAGTGTTCCTAGATTAAAAAAATAAAATCACCTCTGATTTTCGAAGCAGTTTCTGCATCACCATGTGTCTCGCACTGCTGCCTGAGATGCTCATGTGCTCCTGATCACTCAGCATCTCCTGCCCTGTACCATCCTGAAGCGTCTCTTCTTTCTCCTCTTTCTTCTCTTGTTGGTTGGAGCCACCAGCCTGATTAGACAGCACTGGCGGTGACGCGAGCACGGGGTTCACAAGACCGACCTGGGGAACCATTGGTATGGTAGGACGCACTGGAGTCACACCTTTCCAGGGAAGGCAGACACAGTCAGTGACAATGGGCAGGTCCACAGTACAACTATTAGTCCTGGATAAGACAATCCCATCATCTATAACATCAACTCAACGTCAAAAATATCAACCAGAAAAACTCACAAACAAAAAATTACACACAGTACCAAGTCACCAGGGTAGATGTCAGACTAATTGAATTTGACTAATGAAAATGTGGTTCATTTATTGAAATTTCTACCACAAAATTAGTGCTGTCGGCGTTAATCTCGTTAAAATGAAGTTAACGCCATAAATTTCAGTAAGCGAGTTAGGGCAGATCACCCCGTGCGTGGGGCTGGACGGCGTCAATGAGCTAACCGCGCTAACCCGTTGACGCTAACCCGCTAACGGAGATTTGCTGCGTTAATGCGGTTATGGTGTTAACATCATTTTAATGAGATTAATGCTGACATCACTACACAAAATCCATCATTTGAAAATTTAACGCGCCGTTCTCCTTTAGTCCACTTGATTGAAGGAGCTTCAACCCCTTATTTTTGTGACTGCTGTAACAGAGTCATTTATACAGGAATACTTCCTGTTTAAATTAGGGTCTTATTTGTATTATGAAATGTATTAGATCATCTGTTAAAGAAAACAAAAACCCTATGAATTATTATAGCCGTTTCACCCTTTCATCCATCTGTTTTAAAATATTTTATGCGGAAAAGTTCAGAGCTCAAAATACTTAAAATGCCCAATTAGGAGGTCACAAACAACCTCACACAATTTTCCATTATCCATATTACACCAATGAGCCAATTCCTGTAAAGTATAAAAAGTTATAGGAGAAACAGATTAATAAATTCATGGCAGGAAATACTGTCATGACTAAAAATATTACAACGGCACAAATAAACAAGGCTGATGCCACTGGGTCACTTGAAGTTCAAGTGTAGGTGAGACATGAAGTCACTAAGATAACTCTCACAGGAAAGCAAGTTTACAGCCACTTCTGATTTTCTCATTTTCCAGATGCCATGCAGTTAAAAGTGTTCAAACTAACAGTGTGTTCACTGTCTTTAAAGCTGTATGTTTTTAACAGCACAACTAAGTTAAATTAAAACCATTTCTTTAGCACAAAAAGAGGACTTGCTCATGTCTTGGTGCATACCTGTGATGACCCCTGGTGCCTGGGCAGCCATAACAGCCTGAGGTATTCCCATTTGCTGACTGAGAAGTTGAGGTGCAGTTAACGCTCCTAAGACTGACGCGCCAGCTACAGCCTCCTTAAAAGAGGGGGGGCCGAAGACATTAGGCAAAGGAAACACACAGAACACAACACAAGGCAGCACAGTCAACAATCACACAACATGGCAAACAATCAACTCAACATTGCCTCTCTTCAATGAGAATCGAGGTTAAAAAGTAATTAAGTATTCTTAGCAAGTCAAAAATATCTAAGCAGTGATGCTAAACTTTTAAAATTATGACATTATACAAGGAAGAGCTTTGCTAATCAGTAAAGGTGAGGAACTTTTACCACTCAGGTTAACATATATACAGCATATAAAAACAAATGAGTCTTTCACCGTGTTTATAGGTTCTGTTTGAGTTTTGAAGACGTCAAACTGCATTAAAATAAGGTTACATTTTTAATTTTTAATAATACCAATAATAAACTGACAACAAAGTGGCCTTCTCTAAGTACAAATGCTAATGTTATCTGTACTGGTGTCATAGCTAGCTAGTTCTGTGTCATATTTACCTGGAAGGCCATTAAATCCCTTTGGAAGGGATTCATACTTGCCTGGGCTGTTATTTTAGCAGTGGCTGCCGCTGCAGCCACAGCTGCAGCAGGTGGCAAACCACCTGGGGTCGTGGGGGTCAGTAAGGGCATGGGAGGCGTTACTGCTTTGCCCACCCGCAGGTACTGACCACCCAGGTCAAACAGGTTCATAGAAGACACGGCGTCCAGGGCTGACTGAGGCTTTTCATACTCTGTAAAGGAAATAAAAACCGCAGTTAGTAGCAGATTTATAGCAACACGAAGGTACGAGAGAATGCGACACCCCCCCAAGCTCACCAATGAAGCCAAAGCCTCTGTGTCGCCCTGTGGTGGGGTCTCTGGCTAATGTGCATGACTTGATCCTTCCAAAGGCCTCAAACACACTCTTGATGTCGTCATCTGACAGATCAGGGTGGACGGACGCCACGTAGATCCTGTTATAAGCACGCGCCTCTTCTGCCAGCTGGTCGATGATGGGTTGCGCCTGACCGATGTTACTTGGCCGCCCAACCTATAGCACAGATCAAACCACCAGGGCTACTGAGTAAAGCCTTTACTGCATTACCTGAGAACGCACCTACCACAAAGCTCTATGTCCCTGCAAGGCTTACTTTCACCAGCCACCAAGCTCAGTCAAAGCCACTCGTCTCCTCTAATAAGTGTTTTTTTAAATTACAAAACACTATAGCATTTTCCCAACAGGAGAAAATTTCAAGGATAAAATACTGATTACATTAATCATTAGACAAAAGAATAACCAAATCAAACTTAACTCTCTCTCTCTCTCTCTTTCTTTCTTTCTTTAAAAGCCAGATATTACAAAAAGACATCTACTAGCTGAGGATCAATAATTAAAAAGAACCTGACTATAAGGGTGTCAAATATCAACTCATTTACAATGCAAATCCGGTCCTGTAAATAGCTGTAATACTATTATAGAGAAACTACACTTTGTATTAAAAACACAACATTTCTGCAGTCTGAACTAGTGGCTAAAGGAACGCATTGAATATTTGGTGCTAGCGCTGCACAGACTCTCCTTTGCAAAAGAACTGAGCTCCCCGAGTAAGACGAGCGTCTGAGGGAGACTAGGATCTGTACTACAGATGGGGCGGCCAAGTAACACCAACCAGACGCAACCCATCATCAGCAGTCCATGGGCACAGAGCGATGTTATTTGCTGCTAGGCATCCCACTGGTCACTTGGTCACTAACACAAGCCTTGATGGCATCATGGAAGGCCAACACACACTTGCGCACTGACACACACAAAAAAACAAACAAACAAAAAAACTACACACGCATCTTCATTCATACAACACGCACCTGAAAATTAACAAAAACACAAGCACAATCACAAATTAGTGTTTTCACTTAAATAAAGTGACTGAGATTATACATTTAAGCAATTTTGCATATCAGGACTTCATATTCCTAATGGCAGGAAGTAATCTAAATACCAGTAGGGTTCCCACCAGTGTATTACCCGACCGGCGGGCCATCAGTCCTAAAAACAGCTTGGGAAAAAACTATGAAGTTATGAAAGAATAAAAAAATAAAATAAACACATGGAAATGTTGAGTCTCGATACACTTTTACCTGTTCACTTATAACTAGGGTTGCAACAATACAATCAGACATTGGTCTGTTCCAGACCTGTTCTTCATAAAGGAAGCTAACAGTAAAGCCAAACACCCTTCTTTCCCTGCAAGTTTTTTTTGCTTAACTGCAACATATATATGCATTAAAATAAAATAAAAGTCTGGATATGGATAACCATGTGTATCGATAAGAGGAGCAGTATTTCTTGTCTTGCTTTCTGAATGTTTTAAAATATTCATAATGATACTGCTGTATAGCTACTGGATCTTAACAGCTTTTATGACAGAAATCCTGCCCAGGTGTATCCAACTATTCAAACTCTGTCCACATGATCTTAAGCACTTAAAAGATGTTTTTCTCCACACCAACATACCTTAATGTTTCGTCCTCCCAGCATGACTGAGTTCATCTGCTCCAGGGCCAGCTGAGCAGCCTCTGGTACATCATACTCCACAAAGGCAAATCCCTGCATTGTCAGACAAAGGTCAAGAATAACCTGCACACACTTTCTTTGCAATCTACGCCATGTCTCAAGTCAAAGTTCAGCACTGACCTTGTGTTTCATTGTAACCGAATCCCAAGACATGTCAATGCTCTTGATTGGACCAAACGGGGCAAAAGCCTGTCTGATGGTGTCCTCACCAAGCTCATAGTATATGGAGCCCACATACACCCGACACATGATCGCTAGAGCGCGCTGCCTCTGAGCTGCCACCTACCAACCAAGGGAAACAAGACATAATAAGCATTAGAGAGTAAAAGAAAGGAGGAGAAACAAACACACATACACACACACAGAAAGAATATATGTGTATTTTCTACTGTGCTTGCTTTCCCCAAAATTGTTAGAGGCCAATTCCAAGTAAAGGGGGGTCTGGACAGGTAAATAGGGTAATAATGGGATACTGCAATGGACAGAACTTTGTGGGAAAAATATTAACATTTATAAAAAGAAAACAAAAACAAAAAAAACACTGATGTCATCAGAGGCGATTACAGTATGTCCTCTATTCTGTTACTACTGAACAGACATATGGAGGAAAACACATTGATGTGATTGACATGCACAGCCCTCACAAAAATTTTGGCTTCAGTAACTGACCTGTAGTCCGGGGATGCAAGTAAGGTAACAAAAGTAATCGTGGAGTTCAAACGAAATCCATACAAAGTCTTGATGAAAGCATTTGAAACTTTCTTCTCAAGTCTAAGGTGAGGGGCGCTTTAATCCCTGAAAGCTGCTCTGTTTTACTGACGCCTTTACTGCTTCTCTTAACTTTCACTGTGTCACCAACAAAAATAAGTTCGTAAAGTATAACATCGAGGGAAGATGACTTGTTCATTTAACAGAAAAAAAGAGCTTGACTTTGAGATGGCCAAAAAATAGCCCTGTCCCACAATTTCTCTCATTTTGGTCCATTAAAGGGATTGCTATCCCTCTTTTGTCCCATGCCAAGAGCTTTGCTTTTTTTGTTTTGTAAAATGAGCAAATGCATATTTTTCAAAAAGACGTGACTTTTCTCACATTTACAAACCTCCAATAAAGTCCTATAAAAGCCATTTAAAGTGTTTTAAACAGCCTTTTTTCTATCTTCTTCTTTTAAAAAAATAATAAAAAATACACAAACAAAATATCCCACTGCAACGCAAGAAAGCAAAGGAAGCGCTTCGACAATTAACAACAGTCAGTCATCTCAGAAGAGATTGCAGTAAAGTCGCAGGTACGTTAGGTGTTGAAAGCCATGTTTTCTTATAAAATATGCATTCTTTGGTTAGGAAAAAAGGCAGGGACTGTTGCTATTGCAACAGTAAAAGAAGGGTAACAGTCCTTTCCATTGGGAATGCGCACAGAAAAAAAAAAATTTAATAATCTATTGACCGATTGTAAAGGTGAGAGAGGATCTCCAAAGCCCATTGTCACTGCTGCCATCTGAAAGACAGTAAAGATGAAAAAAGTGCTGAAAAGTAGGTTAGATATCCCTTAGCTTTGCTTTTCTTTCTTTCTTTTTTTTTTTTAAAAGGTCATTGCTTTGCTAAATAGACAAAAGCAGTAAGGCTTACACTATAATCAGACCCTCCCTCTAAACAATATACAGAGAGGATTTACCTCCTTTAGCTAAATTATAGCTCACCACACAGCAATAAACAAATACAAGCAAGTTCCCTTTAAAAGTGCAAAGCATTTAACATGATAACCAAAGCCTTCATGATGATCGTCTCCATCTGAAAGAGAACAAAAGGCAAAAGCAAAGGGCAAAAGGTCTACACATGCGTTCTTTTTCACAGCACGTGGTAGAAGAAAGGCAAGACTTCCCAAAGAGCTAAGCCCAAACCGACTTGTGACAGTAGAGATGGCTGAATTACCAGTGCGAGAAAAGACTATGATATTCTGTCTACAGTCAAGACTCACAGGTGACACATGCACAACAAAGATTTTGTTTGGCACATTACCAGATAGTTTCACACATCTCACCTGGAGGTTGGTGAGCTGTTGCTGCTGATGGGCGATGGTCTGCTTCACCAACACACTCTTAATACTTTGCTCCATGGCATACTTCTTAGCCTGGGAGAGGAGAAGCGAAATTACATGTAAATTCCACAGATGAATAAAAGATCAGTTCATCTATGTGACACGGCATGCAAAAACTAGGCTAAAATCCAAACTTTCATTTAATCCTACATTTTTAAAAAGTATAATAAGAGGAAAAAACAAAAAACCCCAAAACAAAACAGGATTTCCCATATAATAATAAACTAATTATTTGCAGTTTAGAAACAGTTGAATAACTGCAGGTTTTGGGAGATATTTGCAGATGGTGCAGTTAAGATAAATACTTGAAATGCTGGAAAGTCTGGTTGTTCTTGATGTTTCATTGTTCATTGGCATATTTGACTTCTAGAAACTTATTTTTGCAAATTTTAGTCAGATTTGGGGATAAATCATTTTAAATACGGGGATGTAATAGTTTCATCCACCCACATAAAAGCTACTTTTTCTACTTTCAGTCTTGGATATTAATATGCATACAGTTAAAAAGCACATTAAACACTTTGGTATCGGCCATCTGTAGCTCTTTCAGACACACCTTTACATTACAGCCACTATTTCCTATAAGTAACTACAGGAACCCTTAGTAAAAGAGAGCCAATAACAGGTGTATCACTTAAAGTCTGACTGCATACTGCTTGATCTTGAAACCGCAGCAAAATCAATGGCTCCTATCTGATGTGCCTTAAGATTTCAGGTAGATTGGCACATGTTTAACCATGAAGAACAACAGCTGTAACTTCATTAATATCTTATTTAAAATTAGCCAAAAGAAGAAGACTGACATTCCTTTAAGAACCAACAGGATCTGACTTGAGTCATTAAACTAAAACCTAATTCATTACAGGTCTTTTGGTGTATTGTGGTTTGTCCCATAAAGTTTGTAGCACTGTCTGAATTCAGTCATGTTAACAGACAGATGAAGCCCACATGGTAACGCATTCAACATCTGAAAGGGGCTTCTAATCTCCTACTAAAAGTTATGAAAGTTGGGTTTTATGTGACATAAAAGAAATAAAAGTATTGCAAGTAGACATATCCCTGTGCTTAATGTGGTATAGTTGAGGTAACTTTAAAAACAAAAATCTAAAATTTTCATAACCAGTGTTAATAAATTTCAAATTAATAGCACATTACCTGTTGCTAACTGCAAGTTACTGGTTTGGTTTAATAACTGGTTTATGGCAAGTTTCACATGAAAAGAAACATTACAGAAGTAAAGAGGCTGTTAAACATTAGAAGATTAAGGCCAAGAATGACGTGTTCTTCCTCAATAAAAATGATAACACAACAGCAGTAAAGAATTAAGTTAAAAATTAATTATAGTATTTTCTGCTACTCCCGTCCACTAACTTTTATTTGACAAAGTGATAAAGATGATGAATTAAGAACAAGATGAAAATAAAACTGATGCAAGCTGACAGCAGCGACCTCATCTCTATGTCGCAGCGACGGCACCAGGCAGCGATGAGTCTAGGGGGTGTAATGAACTATTTAAAAGCTGAAGTGATTGATTACTTTGCAGATGAGGTTTTGTTTCCTTTTGTGCCTGTAAAAATATATTTAAAGGGCCAGTAAATCTAGTTCAGGGGGCGAGTAGTGGAAAAGGAAAAACAACATTGGACTAGGCCTTTTCCATAGTATATGATCTGGGATAACACGGGTTTAAAATTTTCCACAATATTTAAAAAAAGAAAAAAAAGAAAAAAAAGAGTGTCATATCGCAATATGATTGCTGTACAAATGTCATTCATTTATGCGCCTCGCAATGTAACAATCTGACAAATCAAACATGCAGCACTATCTGCTGTTTGACCCCTTGTGAATATGGAAATTGAAAAATGGAAATTACTGATGCAGTTCCATTGCGGAAAAGGATAGCTTTAAACAGCTGGTTAAAAAGCTCGACCAAAGATACACCCCAGACAGAAAATATTTTTCACTTTTATTATGTGCCAATATTGTGCAGCTCCTGATGAGTTACAAGATTAAGTTCCTTTAGTTATTGTTAAAATATGGAGTTCAGCAGTTATTTTATTTTCTACTTTTGTGCTTACATTTGACTTATGCTGTGTCATTACTGTTGCACTATAATGCTGCCACTGGCACCTTGTTTCAATAGATTCACGCTTCAAATGAGGAAGTGTGTCATCAGTGACTGCAGCTTCATTGGAAAAGAAGAATGAAAAATACACAGCTTTTGTTTCTTTCATCATAAGAACCAGTACTGCAAAAAAAATTGTGATTTAATTTTGAGGCTCTAGCGCCCACCCCTACATCGGACATTTGTTTATAACATGATCACTAGCAGATAGTTTAACGTCTTACCCTCTGAAGTGCCTCCTGCTGCTCTGGGGTGAGAGGCGGCAGGCCAAGCTTGGAGCCCGTGCCCTGTCCATTCTCCATCGTCAGAGCTTCACCACCCTGCAGTCGAGAGAACAGAGCACTTTAAACAAAACACTGAGAAACAAGAGCGTAAACCCCTGCACGTGCACACTGTTCATTCGCACTTAATTTCAATGAGAAATTACATCATCTCAAAATGAACAGGATATCGCTAAATGGGTCAACATTTAAAGGACATACACCCGGATTTTTTTTTTTAAAGCAGGCGGGACTGGATGGGCTCCTTACCTACGCAACCCGCTAATCGCTGGGTCCACCAGACTGAGGCGGAAAAGCCCCCAAGGGGATGAGCACTGATGGGGAAGCTTTAACAAGTCAACAATTTCTAGGGGAAATAAAAAACGTCTTCAGACTAACAATAACAAAAGCAGGGCGCTAGCATCATTTTACAATGAACTCCATCTATAAGCAGCCGTCTTTGATCAGATCTTTAGTGAGCCAGGGTAATGCGCATGAACGCTAGCCTCGCGTTGTGTATACGTTAGCTGAGTGAAGTAGTAGTAAGTGGGCTAAAGTTCAACCTTTCCCTAAGAACTTTTTAACTGAGGAATATATAAATCTTAACTGCAACCTCTTTGTTGCACTTGGATGACCTTACAACGGCACAATCAGTACAAGAAGCTCCGCATTGATTAGCAAGGCCTGGTCTCTATTCAGATAGCGTTATCTTTGCTGCTAGCTGATATTAGCTAATGCTAGGCATTCATTGCTATGGCGCGTGAATTAATCTGCACGTTCTCCACAAGGATACGCCGTCAAATTTAAAGAACACACGGTGCACCTAAATACTAAGATACATCGCATTTTACTTACGTAGCGACCGCTACAGCTGAAATCTGTTAATGTGCCTCTTTATCAAGGAAATTATTTACCGCAGTGTCCGTAACTGCCATGAAGCACACCTTCTCGGAGAGGCCCGCACACGTCAACGCTCGCGAGAATTGCATATTTTCAATGAAAGATATCGCGAGAACACTATTTCTCGCGATGTTGGGGGGCGGGAGTTAATGCGCACTTTTATCCATGCAACCTTCAGGCTATATTTATTATTCTGTGACATTATTCATAATTTAATGTATCATATCATTCCAATTGTGTTGTTTTTAATCAATTACTCTAGCTAGATAGCACTAGAATGACCAGATCCCAGAAAACCTAAAGAATAAACACTATTTTGCCAGTCCTGTATATCCAGGTTAGAGGACTGACATTCAATGTGTAAGGGTCAAATCACTATCTCCTTAAATTAAACACAATAAACATAATTTGTAATTTTATTTTATTTTTTAAAAAAATATTCTCCTGCATTTATATTACACTAACTGTTACATCAGTTGCTTCTCTGTCCGATGATCTATCCGGTAAACCTTTAGCAGGAGCACCCAGAGAGCTGGCCAGCCAGGCAAGATAAACTTAACTCGTCACAGCGAGACTTCTTCCCTGTCTCTGTGAGTCCCTGCATCCTTAAATGTCTCCAGTTGTCCTGAGTTCCCTCTGACTGTCTCCTTGGTGCATTTAAACCCCTGTTCCTCCCTGTCCTCGTCATCTGTTGTCTTCATCTCCGTTATCAGTCATCATCATTTTACCATCTCTGTGCAAGTCTGCAGATTTCTTTATTAAATCATAAGATTCTTAAATTAAAGTCTCTCTCTGTCTGGGTCCTCGTCACAAAACATGACATCATTGTTTTGTACATTCCCCACATTTGTGAAAGAAAAGCAAAACACTTTTTTTAAAGTCTGTAACAAAACCATCAAATCTGCTAAAGGTTATTTAAATGCTGCAAAAGAAGAATGGATTGGAATTTAAAAAAAACACATCGTAACCTTAATTACTGGGGGAAAATGATGAATGATGATCATAGTGAGTAAGAAGTAAACCGAGTGCATATTTTGGACAGAGATTCACTTTTAATATGTATGTATAATACAATAGATACATAAAAATTCACTCCAAAAATAGAGTCCTTGAAATGAACAAAATATTGATAAAAAATAATTATAAAAATGGAGGCAACTTTGCCTATGGTACAATGTATACAATGTATGAAAAGATCTTTACTGCAGATACCACTATGGCTCTGCAGATTTTTTTTTTCTTTTATTTTAACCTATGTCGCCTCACCTTGAGATTGGCAAATCAATTTTGGTGGTCAACTCTCTCAAGCAGTTTACAGTTTCTGTTTTGCCTGTCACTATTCCCTCTCTGTTTCCTTACCTGGTTCTTCCTGACCTTGTTCTTTCTCCTCACGTTCCCCTCTTTCCTCTCTCCCTCTTTGGTCTGACAATCATACACAAATAGATTGTATTCAGTTGGATGAAAAAATTACATTGATATGAAAAAAAAAACTATTAAGATCACTCTCCTCTCTCAGTGTACTTTCAAACAAAAGGCAAATAACCAAACCACATGTACATCTAATAAAAGATATAAATATTGAAACACTGATCCAACATTATACTTTATTGACGGATCATTTGATCTTACACTTTTACCTGAATGTTGCTCCGGGGTTTAATATCGGCACATATGACAAAATAACCAGCTTCTCTCATTCCATTTCAAACAGGACAGTGGCAACAACAGCAGCCTACGGACAATTTTAAGTTTTAGATTTTAAATAAGCTATATAAATTTCAATGGGAGCAACAGGACGGTCAAATGTCGCTGATTTTACTACACGAGGACGAATTGTATTGTAGCAAACATCGTCGGAGAACACGTTTTCAACACTGCAGGTTACCTGGGTGTAATGTTTTTCAGCTAAAAAGAAACATGGTCTGACTCCTACCTAACTATATAAAGAGTAACTGAAGGTTATATGCAGCTAATATGTCCTGTTTTAAGCCAGGCACTTCCACCTCCGCTCCGCTGTGTCTCAGCCACCATGGCAGAAAGGGCGCTAAAGCAGTGTTGCCAACTCCTCAGTAAGGAAAATCGCCATTGGTTGTACTAAAAGTCGATAAATTACGTCATCGCCTAATTGGCATAATTGGACATGCAAATGTAATTGTAACCTACGTTGTTGGAGAGAGAAATAACAGCGTGGAAGAGACATAAAGTGAGTAAAAAATGTCCTAAATGCATTTAGAATTTATTTAGAAGTACAAATTAAATTTGTTTTAGCAATTATTGTTTTATAATGTCACAATTCCAACCCTGCTCCTTTATCCGGGCTTGGACCGGCAAAAGTGACCCGAAATTGGCACTCTGGTGTAGTTACTTTGTGTGTGTGGGTGTGTGTTTATAAGTAGTTTTAAACCTTGTGATCCACAAAACAGCATAACAGTAAAAGAAGAACTGACTGGTTACAGACAGTGCGGGAGCAGCGGCTTCGCTCATGCGCGAGTCATTTGCAGTTCGGACGCATAGGTGCGAACGTCTGCTGCAGTGTTGCCAACTTAGCGACTTTGTCGCTATATTTAGCGAGTTTTCAGACCCCCTTAGCGACTTTTTTTTCTAAAAAGCGACTAGCGACAAATCTGGCGACTTTTTCTGGTGTTATTGGAGACTTATTTATGACGACTTTTTGACGTGAAAGCGGGTATCGCTTTTACTCTCAAAAAGCAGCGGGTGCTGCCGTGGGTACCTCGCAGCTGGGGGAGGACTATCCTCCGCCTGTGAGCACTTTGGCACGGGTGAGGTGCCTATGGCAGCACCGCTGCTTGTTAAGGGTGTGTTCACACCGAACGCGATGGGCTATCACCGTCATTCAGTCGGCCAGTTTGAGGACCTGCTGTCCCGCGTCGGTCCCAGAATCGCCCGCCTAGACACCGACTACAGGCGCTCAATCCCACCTGCAGAGCGCCTGTCCGTCTGCCTGAGGTTAGTAAAAGTGTTTAATACGTAGTCATTTATTGATACCTTTGCTAATATATGCTAAACCATCCATTTATACACTGCTAACATGGATGTGCTATGCTAACAGTGAATACTCTCGGTGTTTGCTGATATCAAACTGTAGCATTAGGACCACTGAGTTAACCTTTGTAGTGATACTCACTCCTTTTTATTTAGACCTGGTTTAATTCTGGGATAGTTGAATATTTGTATATAATCCCTGCAGCTGTCAGACTCTATAACAGGGGTCACCAGCCTTTATTAAAACAGAGTTAGATAAAACTGTGAACAGTTTGGTTCATCTCTAGTTACATGGTTCTATCTTGATAAGCTGTCTTATCACAGATTAATTTTTCAAAAATATTAATGATTTAAGCAAGGAAAGGGCTACATGTCAACATACAACTCTTTATTTCTATTAATGTCTCACTTCATTCCTACCTGATTGACATGTTTAGGAATTATGAGTGATTGGCTCACTGTAGTTGTGAAAGTTGCTACCAATCAAATTATGATATGTTAAAGTTAAAACAAAACACAACTGTTTTAGATATTATCTAATATACATTTTGTAATTATCCTTATAATTACAAAATGTTTTATGTAAGATTTAAGTTTTGTGATTAAATCTGACATCACCAAAGTATTTTGGAATTTGAATAATGTATTTTGTAACTGCAGTACACATAATACTGATTTTGAACAATTTTGTCCAGGTTCCTTGTCACCGCGGACTCCTTCAGCACCAAGCGTTCAGTTACAGAGTCGGTGTGTCAGATCACCCCCAGGCAGCGACGGCCATCTGGGACTGTCTAGTGGACGACTTCATGGCTGTGCCTTCACCTGGAGACTGGCGGTCCATCACAGAGGGACTCCAGGAGCGCTGGAACTTCCCTCTGTGCTGTGCAGCTCTGGATGGGAAGCACGTCCAGACAAAGGCACCCCATATATCATATAGGAGACACACACATTGATATACACTAAATATTCATTTCATTTCTTTTTTGTGGTGCCCAAATTTATGCACCTGCTTGATTTTGTTTAAATAATTATTGCACACTTTTTGTAAATCCAGTAAACTTCTTTTCACTTCTCAAATATCACTGTGTGAGTCTCCTGTATGATATTTAACTGACATTTTTTATTGTAACAACCAACGATTTATACAGGAAAATGATGTCTATTAACAAGGTTGCCCAAACTTCTGCATCCCACTGTATTAGTATATTTTGTCATTAGTATAATATGAAATAAATTCTACATGTGTCAAGTCGTGTGCCAACATTTGCTGTGTAGTAGAACTGAGACATTAGTCATTATAAAAATTTATTTGAAATAATATTAAAATTCTCACACAGAAATACATTAAACATAAATATATAAAATATAAGAATTTACAGAGAGACAGGAATAAAAAGGACCAGCTGCTCTCCAGAGCAGGAACCAGGCTGAGGAGGAAATGCTCCATTGGAGACTGGTGTGGCTCCAGCTCCACCACCGATGGACCGTCCTGGGACCCGTCCCTCATCTGCCTCGGAGCCGTCCTCCCCTGTGGGCCTGTAAAACAGCACAAAACACAAAGAAATGAGAAGGCTGCTACTAGATTTTAATTTCAACATTGAAAAAAACAAACAAACTAAAAACAGGATATAATCAGATTGGTTGTAGATATTTAGTAAAGGTCATCACAGGCAATCCCACCGACTAAAAAGGTATCAGTGCTTACTGTACATATCTGTGGGTGCAGCAGCAGGAGCTCAGGGACTGGGGAGCCAGGAGAAGCAACAGGGGATGCTCTGCTTCAGAATCAGTTGGTTCTATCAATACAGTATTAAATGTTAACAGGTTGAATATAATAATCATAGAGTAGACAGTGGTCCCTCATTTATTGCAGCAGGGGTTCTCAGAATAACTAGCCCCTGGCCACGCACTTTATACACTGTTTTCCACACACACACATGAACATTGGTCACAGTTCTCACAATTGATTCTCAAAGTGCAAACCTTTGTAGATTGCAAAACGTAAACGTATTATTATGCCGTGTTTTGTCTTCATCTGCCTGCCACTTTCGTGCGCCTTTTCCCCTCGCGGTGCAGGTGTCTATTTCCGAATGAGGCTCATAGTTATGGGTGTTTTTGTGCTGTTTTTTCTATTGGACGTGATGGTTATCAAAACCAAACATGATAAATTTGGCAAGCGCAGGAGACACGACACGGAGCAGATTTGTCAATCAGGCTGCAGAATGCAATGCTGTCCGGTATGAAAATGAAAATTAAGAAAAAAGAGGCAATAAAATATATTCTTAAATGACAACATGCCTAAAAGCAGAACGGTATTTGTATGTCAGTGGGAAAATAGCGGTGGCTTGCTAGCTTTTGTGCGGCTTCCCCGGGTCAGTGAAAACTTTAGAGAAAACTTGAGAAAAATGAATGAACTTACCAGGTTGCCCGATCTCTTTACATATCTTCCTCCAAGCTCGGTCCTTTATATTCCTGTCTCGGTACAGAAAGCAGCTGGTGTCGTACAGCTCCGAGTTGTTTGCTACGGCATTGATTAGCCTTCCTTCTATTGAAGAATAAAGGGCTTTGGCTGGATCTGCCCCTTTGAACTAGGTAACAGCCACGTCACCAGGCTCCTGATTTATGTCGCGGCGCGATTTGACGCTGGAGTTCAGATTTTTCCAACTCGAGCCGGGGACGCGAAACGCGTGTATGCACAAAATGCAACACATAAACTCACGCGCGTGTTTTTTTTCGCGAGTCAAACGCCTGAAACGCGCTACACTCACGCGCGTTTCAGGCGTTTTGGCGTTTTCGCGACGCAAATCTGCTTCCGAATTTTCGCGGGAGCCGCAATCGCGGGTCAGCGCGCCTTTCCATTGACTTTACATGTAAGCCTGACGCTCTGCCTGCCTCTATCGCGTTCGGTGTGAACACGAGCAATAGGCGTTTTCACGTCAAAAACGTCGTCATAAATAAGTCATCAATAACACTTTTTATATTTTTAGTAGTGTGTCACACAAACAACAAATATTGTCAAAAAAAGTAAGAAATCTTTGGGGGTGCTTTGATTTTGCTAAACTCGCCCTGCCTTTAGGTTTCACTAGGGATATATCCGTAGATCAGTGTAGCTTAGTGATGGTAAATTTGATTCTTTTTACTGAATCGAGTTTTAATGAGTCACTCACCAAAGTGAATCGATTTTTTGAGTCATTTGGTTCACTGAATTTCAGCATTTATTTTCTAATCTTTGCTCACTATTCATATAAAAACTTTAACTATTAAACAGACAACAGATAAAACCCTTGCAACCTAACAGCTAAAAACATTTGTAATTACTTTAGTCAAAAATTATATACTGAATGAGTTAAAATTAGAGTAACATGATTGAATTTAGCAACAATGTTAAAAACGTCACTACCACAAATCTGTTATTCTTAATAAATCATATTGCATCCTGATATTATGCATATAAAATGTTTTGTACTCTGTCTTAACGTGTCATGTCAACCCAAGACACTACATAAATACTAAATTAAATTCACCATTCCTCGTTTCTTATTTAAATAATTTTTTGGTAATGCATGCATGGAAACATCAAAACACACGCAGCATATTACATCTTGTTTATTGTCATGTATTTAATTGCAGTAGCTACAATATTTACCAAAGGTTTAAGTAGAACACATCCGAAGGCAAGTTTTATTCAACAGAGTCACAGAAATAAAAAAAGAAGAAGTCATTTGACGTAAAATAAGACTGATATGGAAGGGTTTGTTTTTTTTCCATGTTTGCACAGTCTAAACATTCATTTTCATGGTCAGGTCCTCTCTGGAACTGAACTGTGACTGACAAAGGCAAAATGCAGTTCTGGACGGTTGCAGGCTTTTAAGACATGCAGCTTACTAGGATCAAACAAGAGCAATAGTGGCACTGCTTTGTGTTGTCCAACATACGCCTCTTTTGATAGCCACAAACAAATATGTACACCACAGCCTGTAGCAGGTGACTGTCTGGGAGGCTTCAGGGCTCCTGTCTTCAGAGACATACTGATAAGTAGGCTCGACACAGAGTATAGTAAGTATTGTAGGCAATGACTGTACAGCAGTGTAACTGTTATGAAACTGCAACCTCACAAACCCATAAAACAAATGACGCAGAGCTATGTAAAACGTGACAACAGTATTTTGCTGATGATCACTACTGTTTTTTACTACAGTTTTATTAAGGAGTAATCCACCCAAATGGCAGCTTTTTATGTTTCAGAGACCAGGTTCTTGATAAAAAAAATCAAAAAAAATCAGGCACTGATGCACAGCCAGCTCTATTTTTGTCTTTGTGTGGGTTGCAGTGCCATCGTTTTCACATTTCACACCAGAACTGTGTGAAATAAAACTAGAGTAGATGGGGTTCTGGGAAATAAAAACATGCAAAGGAAAATAATTCAGTTTCTCATCACCTGCTGTAACATCTGGAGTCCATGAAAACCTCACAGGAAAAACAAATTCTAATGATTTGGGTGGATTTCACCTTTGAAAGATCTACGGAAATATTTACAAAACAAAATTCATGTACTAATATTTTCAAATGGTTTGGGAAATACAATAATAGTAACTATAGCAGGAATATTAATAAACAAAATGGCAATTTTTTAATAATTAATTTTAACATCAGATAGTCACAGCTTTGCTCATGTTTAAGTAAGACTACGCTTTCAAATCACACGTAGATTTATTCCAATTTTTGTACACAGGCTACTAATATTGACGGCAGCAGAGACCATAACCATCTTATCCATAAGTCCAATAAAAAAGGCTGCAGCTCTTAATCAAGCTTCCATTACTCAGCCTCGACTTCCTCTTCACTTCCACACAGGCTGAATTTGTGGACTAATAATAAAGAATTGCAAAGTTGATCTTGTTTTAAGACTAAAGTCAACCTGAACGTGTTAATTGCTAAGTTGTGGGTGATGCCATTTCACTGCCATAACAGGCACTTTGCAAGTCTTTGGCTTTCACGGTGGAAAACCTGTAAGAGCACTACAGGCTAAAACAGAGAGGCATCATCTCATTACTTATCACCTCATTCAGGCGTAGCATGTTTAGCTGTGTGGAGATAGCATTCAGTCGGAGAGTGCAGTGAGGTGTGTCACTTTGAAGGTGTAGAACAAAGAAAAATAAACATTTGTGCAATGCATGTCCTGTTCACAGTTAAACAGAAGAAAAAAAAAGTCAGCTGAATGGGTATCAACAGTGCACATAAGACGGAATCTTAAATTCCCTAAAACTCTTGTGAACTGAAGGTTCTGGCTTGTGAGGGAGAGGGAGGTTTAATCAGCAATAAAAGTGTGCAAATGAGGCTTTGAGGAACAAAATGTCTGTTTGTATGTAGTAGTATGTAGTTGCTGCATCTGTGAGTATAACATATCTGCTCTGGATAGTGGCATTATGGAAAACCTAAGATTGTAAGATATCTTAAGGCATGATAGCCCTTTTAGGCAGGGAGTTTGTCAATCTTCCTCTGCTCTGTGGGGTTGCTGGACGCAGCCGTGATTCCTCTGGTCCTCCAGCCAGAGGCGCCTTCTCACTGAGATGATTTACTGTCTGTCAAGGTGCAGCATCCATCTGTGTTTGTCCCTTTTTTTTTTATTCCCCATTGGGTCAGCTCCCTGTGCTTCCTCAGGTCCACGGCTGTCTCGTCCTACCCGCTGCCCTCTCTTGCTCTCTCTCCATCTGAGTGATCAATGCCCCGGGACCCTCCATCTGGGCCAGAGCCTGTCGGGACCCCTCCTCATTGCGTGCTCCCAGAAGCGAGTGCTCGGACCCGGTGTTGTTTGATGGCATTCTCCAGGAACCCCGCCACCTTCTCACTGTCCTCCTACAAAGCCACCAAGATGCGGTCAAAGTTTATTTGGGAAAAAAAGTGTTAAAACTCTTCAAAAAACAAAAGATAAAAGAAAAGAAAAAAAGAATAAATTACTGCTGTACTTGTTCCCAGATCATTAAAATGTAAAAACAAAGAAGCTTTTCCGTCTACCTCATTTATGAAGGCGTAGTGAACAAGTTCACTGGCGAGGTCTTTGGAGGTGTCAGCTGAAAGTTTCATACAAAATAATTCAGTTAGAAAAATATACAAGAAAAATAAAACAACAGGTGTCTTTTTTCAAATAAAAAGACAAAACGGTTATCCAGATCAATCTATACAAACAAGTGCTTTAAATGGACTTATAGTATCAATTTAAAAGTCCCACGTCGCCTTGTTCTTAAGTTATCGTATTCACAAATCATGACAATAACCCATCAGCAATTTATGTCTGATGGGTTAAAACAAACAAAAAAAAACAAAAATAAAACATAAATAAATATGTCAAACTGATTCACTGCCTCACATGGAAATTCATTAGAGTGAGTTATGAAGTTGATCTGGCTATTACATTTGTTTATGTTTGTTAGTTGGATCACTCTGAAAGTAATGGACAAATTTGCATGAAAACTGCAACCAGATGTGAAGTTTGGGCTTGAATCAATCTGGATGATGATCTAGGAACACTCACATTGTTGTGATATTTCAGAAATGTCAACTTACTTGGAAGGATGTCGCAGCTGAGCTGCCTGTGAAGTTTATCATCCATCTTCAGAAACAAAGAGAGCTAAGGAGACACCAAAAGGCTCAATTAAAGTCAGACTGAATTCATATGTATTCATTCTGACTGACTGAAATGCAGAGCTGCTAAAGCAACGCTGCAGTAGGATTCATCTTTAAGGAGCCCAGGTTTTTACACTGAAATGGGCAAAGTACCTGTAACACTATGTGACTCACATGAGTTTTGGTCCCTTCTTCATTTGACTCCAAATTACAGTGCATCTGAACTACCTGCAATGACAACAGAGTAAGAAGCACTGAAACATGAAGGCAAAGCAAAGTATTAAATATTTAAAGTGTTTGGAGTGATAATAAATAGTTATTATTACAATAATAGAGAGACATGCATAGACACGTGCATGTGCTTATCCTACACAAGTGACACACACAACAACTTAAAGGGCAGCAGAAAGCTTTTGTAATCCAACTTTTGCTAACACTTTCCCAACATATCTGGCACTGATACACGTGATGCTAAGCAGGGACACCATCTAAGGTAATAACCTAAAACATAATAAACTAGACATTTATCATTGATATTCAGATAGGCTCATGCTCATATGCTGTGCTCTGAAATAATGAAAAGTAATCTTAATCAAAGACACACAAGGTGATACTGTCACACTGTGATGTGACAGTGTTTTGCAGGTCTGAGCTGCTGTTCACATAAGCGCAATGTCTAACACTGCCCTGTTGCTTAATTTGGTTAATTTAAAAAGTTGCTCCTGATGCATTCCTAGTATTGGATTTAAATGCAAGCAGTCAGCTCTGATTCACAGTGAGACCTCTCAGTCCAAAATTTGTTCCCCTTCAAAGCTGACTGCATAGAGACGGTCTCACTGAAATCAGATGCGGGCAACAACAAATATGAGGAGATTTCCATGTGTAAATATCTCACGTGTTGCAACATCCCAGACATACTGCTGAAAGTCTACTGTAAACACAGAGTCATTCTCTAGAGATGTAGCCAGCAAGTCTGTGCATTTAACACTACTGTTGTTCAATCTAAGGTGCCGACCTTCCTTGTCTCCGTCTCCTGGGGTTCAGGAGTCGGCGTCTTGACCGTTTCAACCTGCTCCTGAGACAAGGAGAGCGCTCGGGGGACGGGGTGAGGCCGCGTTGAGGCAAAATTCATCAATGGGTAGATTCCATTCCTGAAGAGAGAAAAGGCCAAGATGTTAAACTTGAGAAAGTAAACTGAGAAAGTAAAGCGCTGCAGTAACACTTACTTGACATCCTCTAGAAACTTGTCAAGTTCCAATGGGGACACGTGGGAATACCTGCAGAGGGGACACAAAAGAGAACAGAGAGCAATGATCTTGACTTGTCATGCTTTCTGGCAGACAGCGGAAGATTCGAGGTGGGTATAAGATTTTACTTGAGCTGAACTCCCTGTCTGTCTTCATGTTTAATCTCTGCCATGACAGCATTGGGATCAAATGACTTGGTTTTCTCCTCCACACAGTTCTCTGGAAGCAAGTCTGTAGATGCATCACAAGTGTGGCCGTTACTAAAGAAATCTGATGCACACAAGTAGCTGCAGTGCACATAAGAGAGAAACTCACACTGGTTGTTGATGAGGCAATGGGCGGCGAGCAGTTTGAGCGAGTGGACCTCGAACAAGACTCGGTGGAACAAGAGGTCGTGAGCTGTAGGACGGAGCTTGGAGTCGTGATGCAAACAAGACTGGGTGAACTCCTGCAGGAGCAATAAGGAAGTAAATCCAACACATAACCATGCAACTGTAAAGTGTGACCCAGTTTCCTGAGCATCACTTTGTTCTTTCTGGCATATTTAACTGACGGAGCCCTGCTGTGCGGTCTGAATAAGCCTAGAGGGACGGCAGTGTGAGTAAGCGTTGCTAGAGTAGTGCAGGACAGTTTGTCTTTTCTACATGTTTCTGCAGCTGTTCTTGCATTTCAGGGCATAAAGTATTTTTGAGACTTACTCTCATGAGAGGGTCTTCCAGAGATTGACCTGCATTGACTATGGCCTCCTTGGACACAGCACTATCTCCATTGGCCTGGATCTCCAGCACAGCCATCTATAAGGGTACAAATAATCTGTCAAGAAAAACAGCCACACACACAGAAAGATGGAAATCCAGCAGATTTACTTCTCTTTTACCTCCAGAGCACAGATTCCAAAGGAGAAAATGTCTATGGCGTAACCATCTTCGCCAGCTGGAAACGATTGAAGAGAAGCAGGGTGAGAGGAGGGTAAAAATAGGAAAACTTAACGAAAAAGCTTACCCCAAATTAAAAGGGTATCAATGTGCAATCAAAAAAAAAAAATCAATTTGAAAAGGGGAAGAAGGTAAACAGTTTATCCTCATTACAAAGGGATTAATCTATCCTTTTGTCTTTTTGGCAGCTGCAAAATAGGTACAAACAATCTACTAAATGTCTTGAAGTAATTTGTGTCTCATCCATTTCACTTTGGCAGTACTAATTCCAACGTTTACCTCATTATCTACAATAATTACAGACAACAGGTCACAAAATACCCAGAACTATCTGATAGAAGGCCCCGTTTGGTGCTTCTGGCATACAGATTACTGACAACTAGTCTTTTTCTCAGCGGTTCCCATTTCATACAACGTGCAAATATCTTCATGTGTAGTAACTGAGGTCTGGAGCTACATTAAACTGTGAACATAAAGACTGAATTTTTACTCTGCAGGTCAAACAGTCAGGTAGGAATCAATGTAGACCGATTAAATAAAAGCAACGTCACAGAAAGCTGGATGGAAATGCCACTTACCTCCGTATTCTGGAGCAAAGAAATGAAGATTTCTCTGCTCGTCGCGATGTTGCCTCGCTTTGCTGTGAACACTTGCATCTGGGAAAACTGGCAAGAGAAGGCAGAGCACAAATATATTAGATATTAAATATTAGATAAAACTAATGAATTGATATTAAACCACTAAACAAAAAAGGTCCCTTACCATTAACAAATAGCCGATGCCACACTGTGGGAGGAGAGTTAATACAATTTAGATATTCATTCTGCTTAATGCCATGAAAATAAAATTTTAATTGATTTTGTACTTTACTGTACTGTTATTTAGTGTAAGATAAGGTGTATGTGTCCCTTTGACTGACTATGCTAAAACATAATACAGGAATAACTGCTGTGACTTGTGTTTAGAGCAGTGCCCTCCTGATTATCCACTGAAACTCGCTGATTCAGACCCTGTAAGGACCTTGAAAAACCTTTTCTGTACCTAAAGTTGTTTGATTATTGTGGTATGACCAATCTAACTTAAAGAACACGTGGAGATCGAGGAGATTTCAAAGCCATGAGCTGTACCACAAGTATTAAAATGTACTTACGCTGGAAATGGTTTTGACACAGAAGAAAGTTATAGTTAAGAAGAATCTGGTATTAAAATGTGGGAAAGATTCGACCTGGTTACAGCCCTGCATGACACTAAACCTCAAAGTTTGGTGTTTTTCAGTCCTAAAAATCAAATGTTCATATCTTCTGTGCTTTAGAAGTTATGAGGGTTTAGCTGGAAAAAAATAGCACGAATATTAAGGAGGAAAATTCACTTTAGAGGCTTCATTAGTCATAATAAAGTTATTGTACAAAAAAAGAAAACCAGCTGATCGACTACTTGCAGTAACATTAAAGTCCCTGCTGGGAGCAGACCTGAGCCAATCTTGATGAGGCCGTTGTGCTGGATGAAGATGGTGTCACAAGTCAGGTTTCCATGGATTATCGGTGGATCGCAAGAGTGCAGATAACTGCCAGCAAACAATAAAGCATGTTATTAATGCTCACACTGAGATAACAGACACGATTACATCACACAGAACAAATAAGTCAGTACCTAAGCGCAGAGAGAATCTGTGTGCACCATCTCTTCCAGGCCTGAAACGAAGGGGAACAGAGAAAGATGAAGAGCTACACCTCTAAACTAACAGACACGAGTAATATGGAAACATATGCACTGTCATAAAATGCACTAATTTGATATGTGCATGAAAATACCAAAAGCTAATTAAAGTTAAATAACATTAACTTTATCTACAATTTATTTTAAAGAAGGAAGATATTGTGAATAAACCTCATGAATATTTGAAATCCACCAGGTTAGGATAAGATGCATGTCTGAGCAGACTGAGCGGTGTCGTGTTACGTAATCTCTAATCCTGCTGGAAAAATGGATCTGAATAGCGATGGGACTGCAGTACCCTGAGCTGCCACCGTGAGACTCAGTATGTGACCAGAGTAAAACACTGACCTTCACATTCATAGTCTTGTGGTTTTTCTTGGTTTTCTTCAGGAACTGCTTGAGGCTGCCTGACGACATGTATTCAGTGATGAATATAACCTGTGTGCCACAGACAGAGGAGAGAAAACCTGTTCATGCACCAGCGTTTGTGTGCGTGAAAAAGAGGAAGCAAGTTGAAAACCTTACTCGAGCCTGGCTCTCCTTCATGTCCAGCCAGTACTTGTGGAACTTGACAATGTTGGGGTGTTCGACCTGCATCAGGTTCTCAAACATCTCCTTGATCTTCTCCTAAACATCACACATCAGAGATGGTTCACATCTAAAAACGTTAGTCTATCACACTATTAGAAAATCAATCAGGGACACTTTAACAATTTATAATTCAAGTGGTTTGTAAGCAGTAATAACGAAAATCACCCGAGTGGTTTAAAGTTCAGCAATTTTTATATTTGCTGGTGTTTATCTGTTGGAATAGGTCTCTTGTGAGGATAAATATGACTTTATCAATTCCCTTGATCAGTTTTCTGAATGGAAAAAAAGGCCTACACAGCTTTGTCAGCACCAGTCCAGCTGTTTAAGTGTTGACCCCCTAAGAAACAGCAAAAAACTGTAGAAAAAAAGCCAAAAGGTCCACTGCCATGAGTTCAACGTCAGTCTTGCAACATCAACGTGAGGAAAAAAAACCCGCAAGCAGTGATAAAAGGAAGGTAAGAGCTTAAAGATATATGACCGGTGTCTATATATAACAGTAAATCTTCCAGCTTCATCCAGGCTTTTTAGTTGACAAATCAATAAATAGAACCAGAATTTAATTTGCAGATCTCGTAGTTAAAGGTTTATATGAGTTTGGGTACCTCTTGTGCTTTAAAGACTTTCTTGTCTAAGAAGAGTACTTCATTCCACACCACCTCCACTCCTTCCTCCGTGTCCATGGCCAAAGAGGCACTTTCCACACCTGGAACATTACCTTGACTGACCTGCAGGGGGCAAACAGAAACACATACGGGACTTAATGTAAAGCAACAGCTAATATTAATTTATCGTTCTACACAATTTACCACGACAATAACTACGTTTTTTTGACACTTGGAACAGAAGAAAAAGCTGTAAACACAACATGAATATACTGTCAAACTATAAAGTTATTATGGAAAGTGAATAGATAACAAACAGCTGCCTGTTTACACAACAGGAAGACATCCAAGTAAACATCACCGAAACCACAGACTGCATGAAACAAGGACGTAGCTTGAAGGTTGGAACAATGAAGGCAAGTCTCTTAAATCTATCCGAAGATCTCTAGGTGGCGATAGTTGTGGAAAAAAAGACTTCCAGTTCAGTAGACGTCTAAAGGAACGCTGGCTTTCTCTCCTGACCTCTGTAAACACTCTCCTGCGAGGTTTTTTCATTTATTTTAGGTCTATTTGGTAAATCTTTGTCATACTGTAAGAACAAAATGTAAGAAAATTAAAATATTATATTTAAATCAAGAATAAATTTTTTTCACCGCTTTTGGTCTCTACCAACTCCAGTGTGTTTAACTGAGCTTAACTTTTTCTCTCTGCTATTGTTTGCTGAACAAATACCATGAAAAAAAAGTTTTTGTTAAAATTTGGCAATAAAAGCTATCAATAAAAAGAATAAAAATACTCTTTTACAGATTTGTAGCCATTGATAAAACAGACAATCGCTATAGCTGCCAGGTGGGAATTCACATTCTGTGCTATTGTTTCCAATACACAAAAAAACCCAATGTTAGACGAGCATGAGATCATGCTGGCGTCCCTGAGCGATGCACAGCTTATTATTCTCTGTAATATAAAAAAAAAACAAAGGAGCAGAGCGTTATCAAGCCCTCCCTAAAACGTTCAGCTACAGAAAAGCAGGGCTGAAATGATTAGACTTCACCCCCTGCTGAGTCTATAATATCTACTAAAAGCCCCATAACACAGTCGCAGAATTATGTCACTGACAGCTCCATTGATAAAACGGCGAATCGGGGTGTCTGGGTTAAAGAGAGTGCAGTACTAAGCAAATTCAGTTTTCATTCCATTAATGCATCCATCAGTCAGGACAGATGGGAGTTAATTCACTCTACTGAGGCCAAGATAAATGCAGACAGGCCGGCTATAACGTGATGAACGGTATATACATCCGAGAGGATGCGGAGCATCTTGTGCGAAAAGAGAAGAGATGGATTAAAGGTAGACAGACGGAAAGAAGTGAAGGGATTGTGCACGAGGGATTTACAGAGATGAGACGCATGCCACAAGATGGAGGAGGTGGCATCAAAGCTCCAAGAAATACACAGGGGGAAAAAAATGAAGGGGAGTGGAATGGAAAGAGGAGGCAGAGACTGGCAGAAGCAGACAGCCTGCAGCTCTGTCACTGCATGAGGTGGCAACGGAGGCAAAGGGTTCATCACAGGATATTGCTGCCTCGGCTGGGAAGACCTGATTTAACCTCCTGCTATGTTTTTAATGCAGCAGCTGCGCTGGTGCAGGGAGTGGAAAGGCTGCACTGGGTTCAAAGTCCAGTGCAACAAGCACAATGCAGGATCCACAGTTCCTGCTAATCCCGCGTCTGGCCAGTGCTTAGAGTAGAAAAGCACTATATAAATAACAATAAATATTTCATGCTTTTTTATTGATTGGTGTGATTCTGTCTGGCAGGCACTTGAGCAGCTACTCTGTGTGCGGTGGACATGGTGGCTGTAAGCTAAAGAGACAATATTAGCCACAAATATAACTGATTACAAAAGGTATTTGTGTGTTTTTTTGTGGATTTGTGGTGAAGCACTAACTTGTTTTCTACTTTGTCCTCTCTAGGGTGTTTGGGCAAATGTGTCCCCGGGAGGTTTGAATGAGGGTTAGAGGGTTAGAAGAAAACAGGGATGAATTGGGTACGCTGAATTGCTTCTGGGTTTTTTTGGGGGGTGTTTTAATAAGGATTTCAGGGTTATGTTGTTTTAATAGAAATGCAACATTTATATGTGGTGTTGGTAAAGGTTTTTATAATAGTATATATAGCATATAGTATAATAGTTTCTAATATGGAAAAATGTTACTTGGCTAAATTGCATGTTGGGAAATACAGAATACACCCCTGGCACGTTATTAGCAATGTGTGGCTCATCAGCAGCACAGTATAAAACACTGGCCCTTTGTCAATTCTCAAGTACGCGAGTACGTACTCGCGTTCTCGGCACACGGGAGTACAGACTCGCCGAGAACGCGAGTAGGGACTTGCGATTTGTACAATTGGAACACCAGCGTACTTGATGATGTCACAGGTCCAGAGTTTTTACTGCCATCCCCTCTTAATTTAACTGCGAGTAATATGTTATGAAGCTTAACTTTAATCACAGCCAAACCGGTTTACTCAGGAACAAATAAAACACTGAAATAAACCAAACATTAACCTTTAGAAGTGATCTAAGTGACTTATATATCATGTTTAACCTCAGTAGTGAAATCTCTATTAATAAAAATAGTGTACATGTACATACGTGTACATACCTTAATAAAAACAAGCAGGTGAGATGTTAGAACGCTTTTATTTTTATTTTAGTGGACACCCAATACAAAAAACGATGTGCCGGGAGTCCGCTGTTCTCGCCGGCTCTAATAATCCTCGACCTTGCTGTCTGCTATGGAGCTGGCGGGTCACAGACGTCTCCGAAAACGTCGGAGCGCGTTTGGAAATATATGATATCTTGATAAATCGAGCAGATATTTGAACCTCTGACCTCTTTCAGATTTCCTCATGAGGATCAATAAACTATATTAGTAGGTTTTTAGTTCTCTATAGTCTTTATATTTATAATTTATCCTATTATATTGTACCTTGAACTTCAGAAGCACAGTCTAAGCACTGAGTTTTTCATTACACAGTTATCAGTAAATCAGTACTGTCAGCAAACTGCAATATACTCAGCATCTACTTGAGGCCTTCAGCTGAGAGGTCTATTCATAAAATTCTTGCAAAAGGGTTTTGTTTTTTGTTTTTTAGTTTTTAGATTTTATTTGCTACTTATACTCTTTTGTGCCCTGTCCTTCCCGGAATTGCACATCTCCTGATTCAGTCCGTTTCCACTGCTGTGGTTCCTCAAGAGCCCAAACAGAACCATGTGTAGGCTCTTATTGATGTGATGACACTTATTTGGTTAAATGTGCTAAAACTGCACAATTATAGATTTTATTATGTCATCACAGTGACAATTTGATTGGCCGTTGGCTCTCACAATTACATAAAGTCAAGAAAAAACTGCATAAAACTGGAATGTGGACTCAAGACGAGCCAGAGATTTCAGCTCTTTTACAGTTTACCAATTCAGCTGACGGTCTGTTTCTCTTTACTTTGATTTAACGGTACCACAGTAAATAAAAAGAAAAGTGAAGGGCTTAAACAGTCTTCACAGTGTTGCTGAGATCTGTTCAAACAGAGAGAACTCTGGACTCAAATCATAATTAATGAGCATATGGATTGAATCAACAAGACCGCATGTGGTAGTGAATTCCTATTGCTGCCCTCGAGATATCATTACAGCCGTGCTGGCCTACGAGGACTCCTGTTTCTTATTACTGCTGAATACACGACTCTGGCTGAATGTTTGGGGTCTTTTACATGACGGCAGGATGAATTCTGAACAGATTTGGGGGCTTCAACCTCTTTACTATGAAGTTGTCCTCAAGTGCTGAGCGGCGGAAATGAGCTTTCTCCAAAGGGTGGCTGACCTCTCCTTTAGCTATAGGGTGAGGAGTTCAGTCATTTGGGAGGTAGAGCAGGGCGATACGACCAAAAATATTTATCACGATATACATTTGAAAATTTGCGATAACGATATAACTGACGATGTAATTGACACTAGACAAAATACTTTACAACTCCACAACTTTATTAGTGGAAAAAAAACAAAACAAAACATCAATGTATTTTCACTTAAACAAGCAGCTGTTTTTTTAACAGTGCAAATGCAAATTCCTTGCTGACAGTTTAACCGAAAGGCATTTCCAGTGGAAATTGGCCGACATATCCTCAGCATAACCATGTAGAATATCCACAAAACTTAAAAAGAGGTTATACACACACAATACGGTAATATTATGTTGAAGCACAGTACGTATCACTCCGCCAGGCTCCTGCCTACGATAGCCGTAATGCTCCGACAATCCATCAAGCAGTGCTGGTTCGTAGCTTAGCAAAGTCGTACTAAAACATTTGACAGATTTTTGAGCGCCGTGTACATAAAATCGTTTCGAGGTCAGTAAACACAACCAGAATTCATACATAAGGCCCATTAGATTATAAGGGGCACTGTCGATTTTCAGAAAAGTCAAAGGATTGATTTTAAGTGTGCCGTATTTTCCAAAAAAGCATGCTCTACCAAAAATAGTGCTTTGTTGTGTATCTGACAGACAAAAGCTAAACCAGTTCCACACCATTGAAGTTGCAGCATTTTTACAAACCAATTCTGGTTCATTCGTATCATTCAACGATTTGCTTTCGCTGCCATGCTTTTTCCGACGTGTGCGTATGAAAACAAAGGCACTTTGCATGCGCATTTTACCCATATTCTATCGAGATATTTCATTTTTCTATCGTTGCCCAAAATTATACCGGTATTACCGTGAACGGTATGATATGGCCCAGCCCTATTGGGAGGGACTTGGAGTAGAGCCGCTCTTGCTCCACATTGAAATCAGCCAGCAGAGGTGATTCAGGTATCTGACTAGGATGCCTCCTAGGTGAGGCCACACCCAAGACATGCTGGGGGGATACATATATCCCCTGACTGGCCTGGAAACTCCTCTGTGTTCCCCTGGATCAGTGCAAAGATGGATGGATGGATGGATGGACAATTTCCTGCCATCAAATTCAATCAAATTTAATCATCCACTAATCTAATGTTGCTTCTTCTCATCTCTTCTCTAACAGCTGGGATAACAAGTTTTATACATTTAAAAGAAAATAAAAAGCTAACCTGATACCTCCCTGTCAGCACCATCATCTTAAAATCTCATCTGGGTGTCTTTGGAGAACAGCTGAGAACCAACACAAAGCTAGATGACAGGGTAGCAACTAAACCACTATTATTTAGGCCCGTCTCTCCACCTTAATTACTGCTTATTACTGTTAAATGCTAACCATTGATGTATTCGACAGAGCGCCGCTTGTGCCGTGCTTCATCGTCTTTGACTCCGCGGTGAATGGAGTCAAAACAGCTTTCTGTATCCGCGTCTAACAGGAGGACGTGTGTTAACTGAACCGCACAGGCAGAAGACGAGAAGCAATGCTGTAAATATGAAGATTTCACATTTTGACATTTCAGACTCCACAAATATCTTCACGACACGAGCGAGCCTCACTGTGGCTTGTTTACTCCTCAAACGCAGTGCAACTGTAGAGCTCTCTTAAAGCTTCTCTTTATACTCGAGTTGGGCAGTGGAGGAGACATAACATATAATCTCACTACTCAGTGAGAGATGATAATCTGATTACTTGAGCGCAGTACTCTGACCTGCAGACAGCAGGGGGAATTCCTTCCCTTCTGCCATCAATGTGTAGCTGTTGTTAATTTTCTCTGATGGTTGTGAAACACTCCGTCACTTGTCCCAGCTTCGACGCCCCAGGGGTTTAAGCGGGGTATGCAGCTCGGTCGTGGTAGTGTGAGACTCATAAACAGTACCTTACATGCTGGGCTCTGATTGGCTGGCTTAAGGGAGGTGGGTATAGGGTGTGGAAAAGGATTTAAGGATCGTCTGTTCATGTCAAAACAGCTTCTATTCTGATGTTTGTTAAACCTACATGTGAGCCAGTTAAAACCGGATCTGGAGGACTGTAACACAAACCTCTTACTACTTTAGCCAACGTGTAAACATCTCACTTACACATGGTAACGTTTTCAGATATTCTCTTCCTTGATTCGAACACCTTTTTTCATTCTTTAAAGAGAAAAATACAACTTTATCGACTGCCAGTTTTTAATATGCTAAATAAACCAAACAAACCAACATATTTCCACGAAAGTAAATCTCATGGAGACTGAGCGTATTTAGATCCCGCCCACAAGAGAGCTGAGAGTAATTCACTGCTGATAGAAAAAAACTGAAAAATGGCTAAAATCCTGGGTGTGGTGGACTACCAGCAGAATCAACTAACACTTACTAACATTTCATGAAGTTCTGAGTAAAAACAACAACAACAACAGAGCTTTTCAGCGAACGGCATCAAATCTAAACCACAATAACTTTATAAGCCACCTAAAGCTACTCTGACGCATATTGTGGACCCGACTGTTTTCTGAGAATGACATGTTGTGCTCTTATAGAGAACACGCTGATGGCTTCATTGCCTGCTGGATCTGATCAGATGTGTATTAATTAGAACAGCTGATTTATTATGGGTGTAAGTACAAATGTGTCTTAACCAAGAAACATAAAGCTGCTCTATAATAATAAATTATAATAAGTAAAAGGACAGTAGGTTGCACTAAAGATCAAACTATAACACGTGGAGATTCACACAGCCTTACCCTTACATACTTTTAGCTGTTTGGTCACCATTCTCTTATAGTTTGATGGAACAGCTTCTTATATGTCCCAAAAAAGAAACTAAAGAGTTACTTAAAAGAGCACTCTGACAGATTTGGGTTTATAGACCTTTTTCAGATTGTACATCATAAGCTCAGAGTGTGAATAACTGAGACAGTCTAACACAGACAATAATTCAAACCTTCAAGGTTATAATGTTTGTCAGTTTTTGTTAAAACTGTTAGAGAAAAGCAGATGATTCAGCTGTACAGTCATTGAGTGAGTGCTGCAGGATGTCTGTAAACTGTACAGAGAGAGCGGTTCACAGTATAATTCATAAGTATCCTGGTGAAAGACACACCCGGCTTTCTGTGCACAGCTGAAATCAAAGCTGCAAGTGTTTTCCTCTACAGCATGATTACAAATGCCGGCTGGAGCATCTGTAGTGACAGTTTGAGCTTTTTTTTCCTCTTTTTTTTGGCTCGAGGCCAGTGAATTATCCGAAAAATGGGAATGAGGCGCCTGATGAGTCAGCTGGAGGGAAAATGGACTGAGGAAGCATCGGCAGACGAACAGGCAACGAGAGGGCTAAGCTACTGTACGGCAGAACCCTTTCAGCAGAGGGTTCTTCAATGAAAGGGGGTCTTTGTCTGACAATGTGTGGGACCAAGCCTTACAAAGGGCTTTGTCTCCACCACCTCGGTATCTTGCGTTTTCCCACACCTCATACCTCAACGATGAGCTGCTACACCGCACCGCATTAATATTTAATAACCACATCTAGAACAGCGAAGGCAACACACCCAAGAAATCAAGCTATGCTAGATACTTGCGGTGCCGGTGTATGTAAATGAGCTCAGGCATCTTTCTTTGTCGCTTTGTGCCCTCTCCCTCTGAGGCATCAAAGAGGAGCAACATCAAGGAGGTGGACTGAAATGTTGCAGGAAATGCAAGAAGAGGTAGAGAAAAATATGAAATATGAATGTGAGAAAACTGAACAGACACACCTTAATTTTAAGCACACTGACATTTAGCATTACCAGCTTAAAATGATATTATCTGATTACAGATATTTGTATTTATCACCTATTTACTGACACACTTTTACAGGCTTAAGTAACTTTAGATGAGACAGCAACCAACGTCAAAGTTTTCTGAGATCAACATTAAAAATGTTCTATATTTAACAATTATCCCACACATACATCTTTGCCCGCTCTGATCTGGTCCTAGACAAGACAAAAGTTGCATAAAGTTCAAATAACAAAGCCAAAAAAACCCCAAACCATTTGAACCAACCAGCACCATCTGAAGGAGTAAATGAAGCCAAAAGCTTCCAAAAACTGCAGTTCTCCTAGTGGCCACTTGGGGTGGACTCTGTGTTGGCCCTCCTCTAGTTTCTCCCATTCTGAAGCTTTGAGAACAATGACTGCAGTTTTCTACAGTCTTTGTTCGAGACGAGCACTTCTGCAGAGACTACCTTGGTTGCAAAAGGAGGAGGGGCGGGTCAGATTGTCAAACTGCATGCTCATTGGCTAACGACTTATGAATGTGTGGTTTCGTATCACAGATAATCGCCTATTTTAACACAATGGATCACCAAGATTTGCAAAACAGGGTTATTTCTTTTGTTTATATGACACAACACGAGTGACTGAGCCTATACGCTCAGTAGGAAAGTGCTTATAGAGCTTGAACGGTTTTCCCGTAGACATCTATAGGACTGGAAGTCTTTTTATAAACATAAGACCACCGCGTTGAGGAGCTTCACCCTCCTGAAAATTCCAGAAATTCTTCCCGTGTTGGCCTCATCCGACCATCATTCCCCAACTTGTGATTAGAATCATGGTTATGGTCGACCATGATGCCAAAGAAATTTGCACATGTGTCTCTTACGAATGTTCTCACAGACATTTTATCGCCTAAACTTCTGAGTGCTGTCACATTTGGAGTATTAGCCATAACTGTGCACTCAGATGAAAGCAACACTTTGACTTATGATGAGCTGCCACCAAGCACTCCTGCCTTTGCTGGAAACAGGTACTTGTCTATATTGTATGCTACTTAAATTTGGCTTTTGGGCCTGGTTACATCTTACCCATATTTGGATAGGTTCTGTCCAGCTGTGTGCAAAATAGGTTTAGTGTTTGTTTTGACTGCTGTGGTTTAAGAGACGTCATAGTTGAGAGACTGGCATACTTTACTAATGGTTTCATAATGATTTTGCAAGTTTGCTCAAGTCAAACAAACCAGACTGGAAAGGAACAGGAGATATTATACAGCTCTTTATCCAGCTTGTAAAAAAAATCCTTTTTCAACACTGAACCTGTTTGTTTCTGTAGTAAAAAATATTTCTTTTCCCTTAACATCTGCATAAAAAAAACACAGAAACTTCAACACTACTACCGCCATCAAGCCCTCCGACTGCTCCATAAGCGATCTTGTGCTTTCCACCTGCCTCCTGTCAGGTCTTTAAGCCACGACCGTCTGCTGACCTCTACCCGCCCCGCCGTGCAGGCTGTCTCACCAGATCGCTCTCCCTCGCATCCGGATGTCAGATGTGCAGCACACAATCAGGTCATCGTCGCACACAGCATGTGTGTCTGCTCAGCGTGAAGCGCAACATGATGGCACCAGTAGTTACAGGTCAAGCAGGTTCGATTCCTATTTAGATGGCAGATTATGCGCATGTGAGGCATTTCTAACTATCAGGCAAATTCACATTAACTTATCTGGAGCAAGCTCAAATTACCGTCCGTCATACTCCACGTTATTTAAATTAAACTGCAGCTGTGATCTTGGATTTTCAGAGCCTAAAAGGTTTGACCTCTTTTCAAAATACGCACAAGGTCACACGGGCTCACAAAGAGATATTAGGCAAATCATCCCTCATCGCGTCTCACTTATTCATGTTCTCATAAAAGCAGCTGAAGCTTCCCCATGAAGAGGAATGCAGAGGATCAAGGCGGGTTAACCGAGCAGATGAACACAGTGGGGAGAGCTGCTTGAAACAAACTGCAACAGGACACAGACGGAAATGTTCATCAGCCTCGTTTGTAAGGACAGAAAAATAGAAAAGAAAAAATGAATGCACTACTGTGCTTCAAAACAGGACCTATTTTCTTTAAAAGGTCTGGATAAAAACCAAATAAAGCACCAATAAAGGCAGACAGCCTTCACAGAGGTCTAAACTGGAAGTTTTGAAAAAATAAAAGATTAGAAAATGTCTGATTTCTGCAGATGTGTTTTGCAGAGGTAATCGTCTGTGGCGTGTTTCGGTCTGTACCAGGAATTCGAGATTACACTGTCCACACTGTGCTCGCTCCCATTGTCACTGTGACAAAGCACACATTTATAGGGCCGGCGTGGGGGAGAGATGGCAGACCACAGCTGTATTTCAGGAAGTAAGAAGCTGCTCTCACTGGGACATGATAAGCATGGGAAGCGCTGAAGTGCTTTATTACATAACACGTTAACATTTTGACTGTCATTCCTGGAAAATAAGGTTTTACTTGACAGGAGCAGGGAACGTGGTTTGGTTTTGTGACTGCTGAACATATGTGTCTGCATGTGCTAGTTACTTAGCAACGGCAGGCTCCAAGGTCGGGTTTAAGTACGTATGAATGTGTTACCAATTTATCTTCCAACTATTTTAAGCAACAACAAAAACTCAGAATTGATCATTCCCCCCATGGATCCAGCAGCTCCTAATGTTGACACTAATATACAGACAAAAACTTTGCTTGGCTGCTTTAATTAATCACAGTTTTCCTCTTGTATCCCAGGGAGTGCTGGATGATGACTCAGTAAAGATGTTACTAAAACTCACATACTTAAAATAGGGGAGAAGCGCACATCTACCTGTGACTAGAGGCTTGTGATCATGACAGCACAGCGGGATGCAAACATCACGCTGGATTCCATTTGGAACGGGAAGTGGGAAATCCCGGGGTCTCAGTCAGGTTTTTTCCATGGAACCCCCTCTCTGGTTGGACCTTTGACTCAGAAACTCGGGGAAGTTGCACCAACCTTGACTTCACGATCCAAGATGGTAGCAGGGAGCGTAAGCAGGAGTAAAACTGTAGGACTTGTAGTCTTTGTGACTCTCTTTGAGTTCTAATTATGAACATGCTTTTAAGCATAAAATGCATAAAATGTAAGCACTGCGTTGTTTTTCCAACTATTACTACTAGTAGAACAGAGTCAACTCGGGAATGACATCACTCTCACCTCAGATCGCAGTGTTTATGGCCTCAATTCAGTTCAATTCAATTCACTTTTATTTAGAAAGTGCCAAATCACAACAACACTATCCCCAATGTGCTTTATAATGTAAGGTAGAGAACCTACAATAATACAAAGAAAACAGGGAAAATCCCAAGAATCAGTTTATCCTCTATGAGCAAGAGCTTTGGTGACAGTGGGAAGGAAAAACTCCCTTTTAACAGGAAGAAACCTCGGGCAGACCAGGCGTAGGCATCTGGCTCGACCAGTTGGGGGTGAGGGGAAGAAGACAGAACAAAGAGAGCTGTGAGTTTCTACGATTGGTGGAGACAGTAGAAAGAAAATTGTTCTTTTTGCTTGAATTAAAGTAAAGACAGTTCCTGCACACAACAAGGTTTTTTAATTTTTAGACTTATGGGGCAAAAAAAGCAGACTTTTCTAAAGCCGATTTAGACAATCCACATTTTTAGTACTTTTGTCTCTACAAACACTGGTGTTGAGCAATCAAGAGACGCCTTCATGAATGTAAACAGAGGTTTTACAGCAAAGTGCAAACCACTGGTTACACTCAGGACAGGAAGACCAGATTAGACTTGATAACATCTAAAATAGCCCGCACACAAAAAGTCTCTGGGCCCATAAAATCAAGTTGAACTTGTACCAGTGATAGGAGGAGAAAAGTATCCACCCAGCTGCAACTAGACAACTCATAGCCTATAATCATGACCCATAAAGGGCCAGAGTTAAAATCTGTAAATCTGATTAAGGATAAAGTTAGACTACCACAATTTTAGAGTATGAAAGATCTCACATCACATTTAAAAATGTTTAAAAAAAGCATCAGTGAGGGGAAATACTCGGTCAAAAGTTCAGTAATGACAGTAATGTTTTTTTTCAGTTTTAGCAACAACTGTGAGAATGTATCCTGTACAACCGTGTTATTTTTGTTTATCTCTTGGTCTTAATTGTCATCTAAATCGTAGCCATTTAACAGATTAAAGAGCAGATCTGTAAAATGTGAGCCAACAGAGAAACGTGCCTAAACAAACGCCCTCTAATAACTTTGTCTGACTAGACCAGAAAAATCAAAAATTTCAATTAATCAGCCAGCAGCAGATGACTCTGTGCACTCCAATCAGTCTGCTGAGAGCTCTGAACAAAACTTCGTTCACGTCATGTTTCATGAACTTTCCTGAAAGGCCCTACTCACCTCCAAACACACACCCATTTATTTCAACCAATCACATGTTCCTGTGTTGAAATGGAAAGAGAAAAACCTACAAGGTCGGAGCCCTCGGGGAACAATTTATCGGCAAACCTGCAAGTGTGTGTTTACTCAGTTTCCTGCTAATCCTTTTAAGACGCAGAAGATAAAAGCCTTGACTGACATTTATAACAGTAATCAGGTGAAATGCAGCTAAGAAAACCCATTAGTATTCAGACAAAACAAAACAGTAATTTAATAGGTGATGACAAGTATATCTTGTTTGTATGCTGCATTCACCTCTCTATCTCTTTATCTAGCATGAAGAATATGAGTAGCAGGCGCAATCTGATAAGCATGTGAGCTAGCATCTTGGCTCAACTATTATGGGCTGGGAGAGAAGAGGACAGGCCTACGTGGGATAAATAACACCCCGCCTTATCACACCTCCAGTAACCACGTGGGTCTCTGTTTGCCTCTTGCCTCAAGTGAAAGATTAAGCCTGCGTAACGTAACAAGATAAATCTCCGTCACAGATTTTGCAGCAGTGGAACACGTCGTCTAAGCTCCTCGGCCTTTTGACTTGTGGTTTTAAGAAGCTATGATTTTAGATTTTAGAGGAAACAGGTGAGAAAGAGGGGAACACAGCCACACCAGCAGACTTTTTCTGCTTTTTATTATGTATTGTGATTAGGAGACTTTATAACAGGATATTTGGGTGCACAGTCGTTCTGATAAACTCTTAAACCCTTTTTTAAAAAGGATGGATGGAAGGAGCTCTCAAATGACTTTACACTGAAAAAGATAAAAAGCCACATGTAAGATTAAAACCCACTAGTATAGCCTATCTGGGTCTAAAACCAATTGCTGCACTTTTTTAAACATGCAAACAAAACCACAGAGTTCTGTGAATACACATGTGCACCCCATGATTCAGAAACTCGCTGAACCACCTTTAACAGCAATAACTTGAAGTAAATGACTGATCAGTCGCTCATATCATTGTGGAGGGACTTTGGCCGACTCATCTTTACAATGTTGCTTCAGTGCACTGAGGTTTGTGGACATTTGTTTATGCACATTCCCACCACAGGATGTCAGGACTTTGACTGGGTCATTGCAACACCTTGATTCTTTTCTTTTTCAGCTGTTCTGTTGTGGATTTGTCAGTCAAATGTGCTCACATTTGACTATAGAATATACAGAGGAGCTCATGGTTGACTCTGTGACTGCAGCCCAGGTCCTGTGGCTACAAAAGAAGGTCAAACCATCACCCCTCCACCACTGTTCCTGACAGCTGGTATGAGATATTTGTGCTGATGTGTTTGGTTGTTCTCAAAACATGGTGCTGTGGATTATGGTGAAACATCTCCACTCTGGTCTCATGTGTCCAAAGCACATTGTTGCAGAAGTCTTGTGGTTTGTTCAGATAAAACTTTGCAAACCTAAGCAGTTCTTTTTAGAAAAGACAAAGCCCTTCCAAAAAAGCCATACTTGTTCAGTTTTTTAAACTGTACTGTCATAACCTTTAACATTTAACATGCTGAGGCCTGTAGAGTCTGTGATAAAGCTCTTGGCAGTTTCTGCATTCACCGCATGGTCTAAGCTTGGGGTGAATTTCCTGGGATGTCACTCCTGGGAAGACTGTGGCCAAAACGTCTGTATTTCTCGTAACAAAACTCTTTTTTTTTTTAAGTTGTCCACAGTAGTGTCTTTCTGGAGGAGTTACAAAATTACGTCTTGAAATCCAGGAGACAAACCAGCTCTGTGGGTGCTCAAGAAAGTTTATTTGTTCGCCGAATAAGAGCTGTAGATGAATCTTATAGATTAGTACAGATCCTGAAGCATTCTTCTGATTTCTTTAAATTACTGTATTCACTCAAATAAGTTGTTGTTATCAGTGCTGTAGCAGCAACAACAAGCGGTTTCGCAGAGGCAGGAAAATTCCTGCAGACCAACATCTTTGCATAAACTATCAGTAAAAGCCTCATTCTCTAATTTCACGGCGCCTGCAGAGGTACACACTCATGCTGAGTCATAATTGTGTGAATCCGTGCGAATCATCAGCCGCTCCTCTGTTCTCCGTTTTCTCCCAGGGGCTGATTGATGGCTGTTACAACTGCTTGGCACGCTCGCTTTTCATGTCAATACATCTCCCAACTCTTCCATCAGCTAGAATTGCTTTTTTTTTTATCCATAAACATAAATCTCTGAATAAAGTCGCTTTTCCAGTGTCCCGTTCTGAACAGGAAGAGGCTCTTTACACTCTTGGCCTGACCACAGTGTGCGGCCTCGCAAACAAAAACAAACTCCTGGTTTTCCCATGGTGAAAATGGCAAACTATTAAGGCCGCTCTTGCAGGCAAAGGAGTGTCTGAATACTTTCCATAAGTCTGCAATCTCTGGTGATATCTAACTGCATTTACTTAAATACTGCTCGTGTACTCGAGTAAAGTTTCTATGTTATGACACTTTTTACTTTTTAGGCTACTACATTTCAGACACATTTAAATATCATTTTTTGGCACTTAGAATTTAACATTAATAGAGTTTTAAAAAAATCAATTAATCAAAGTACCAAAAGAAGACACAGAGCAGCATTATTAGGCCCAGTAAGCCTACTTAGGTGGGGGTAGGTCAGGGTGGCCCTATTACTGACTCCTATGGGAATGATAACAACCATTTAAAGGGTAACATTTAAATTCCTCTTTAAGCTCTGTTTTGGTCTCCTCCAGCTCACAACATAGCTGCTCTTTAGCTGCTAACTGCAAGACTACTGAAGACACTACGACAGACTCAAACTTTCATGGAATATGCTTCTGCATGCCTTCATTCTGCTTCTCTTTAAATAAATGGCCTGAGGACATTTTCCAGCAGTGTTTGTGCTGCAGCTGACTTTGCATGAGGGAAATGCCGAGGATTCAAAGCCATGTGATGTTTAAAAAAAAAAAACTAAGTTAGTTCACGGGTATCTCGATGCATTTTAATTCGTTTCAATTACATTTAGAAGGTGAGGAAATCTGTGCTTTGGAAGTGCACGTTTAAATTGAGCTGCAGCTGCACAGAAATACAAATCGACGTCGATGGAGGTTTGCAAGTTTTGGACTACAGCGGACTCTTGGGCTTCCAGAAAAGACCGCAGTATTAACAATACAGGCACCTTGTTTCAAACACAACCTCGCTTGCTCACACATCCAGAGTGTTTTGGCACCTAAGAAAGACCGATAACGACAGAAGAAGCTTTATAAAACAAGGACTGATTGTTTTGCAGTTGCTCCTTTTTCCTAACTCTGTTGCTAAAGAGTATTTGTGTGTGTGTGTGTGTGTGTGTGTGTGTGTGTGTGTGTGTGTGTGTGTGTGTGTGTGTGTGTGTGTGTGTGTGTGTGTGTGTGTGTTTGTGCGTGGGTCTGTGGGGTCTTCGCAGCAGCTTGAAACTGGCCCCTTTCCTGTTTCTTTAAAACCATCTGCAGTTGACTCTGGAGAAGCTTAACAGGGTCTGGCTGAGTCTGTCCTAGTACTAAAAGTTCTCCATAAAGCAGGCTAATTTCTGCCCACTGGATTACACAACTCACGCTCGTAAATCCGCGCACACTTCTACCAGCGGAACAGCAACACGTAAAGTGAGCTTCACCGACCGCTACTTCACACCCCCTTCCTCTACATCTCCAGCAGGGGTTACTGCAGTGTGGCTTTCCAGCAGGCCAAAAGGGTGACTCAAGCTAAATGCCGAAAAGCACTGGCAAGCAGCGCAAAGGCTTACTGAGTACCTGCCAGAGTAGCCAACCAGCAACAGTTACAAGCATGGATTGAGCACAGCAGCGGTGTGCTCACACATGTTGGTTTAGACGTTAGCTCGTAACACACCCATCAACGTCAGGCAGAAGAAACCACTTAAGAGGAATGCAAGGATTCACTTAAGCAAAAGTTTCTGTCTCGCAGCTACCGTTGAGTTTACGGGCCTCAATTAGTCAAGTGGGTGATGTTGAGCTTGTTAAGAAAGCCCCATGTGGAGAAAAGGAGCAAGGCTAAGGCGAGGTAGACTTGAATCGGATGACAAAGCAGAGAGAGAGTTGTGTTTATCATGTGGCTTCTATCATCCAGGGGGATTAAACTGAGAAAGTGAGAGTCAACCTGAGCTGGCTTTTCAGCACGTGTTCAAACAAAAGCTTGTTGGTACACATGCACGGCCTGTTACAAAACATTGCAAAGCTCAATAGCAGTGTCTGTGAAAGCACCACTGGGTGAGGGTTAGCGCATGTTTATCTAACCCTCACCTACCCGTCCGCAGTTCCTGCACAAGGCATCAACAATTGCAATGTGCGCTGTCATCACTATAGGGCTATAGGACAAGCAGTAGTAAGCTGTTCACACTGAGAACAGCCACGCACGAGCTGCTTCCGCAGTGGTGCACGACTTCCTTACCCAAACTGGTAAGAAACTGAGGTTTTATCAGGCATCAAAACAATTAGCCATTGTTTTTCCAGAAAGCAGACTCATTCGCACATAATCTGGGCTACTTTTGGCATTTTCAGCTGGTAAGTGGTCATTTGGCCAAAATGTCACTGCACACCTCAGAGTCGCCCTAAACAGGATGGACCTGAGGAGGAAGTGAAGGAGCCAGACTCACAGTGTGCCAGTGCAAATATTCAAGGTTAAATCTGTCCAGTAAGTGAACTATAAAAGGGACCCAATATGGGGCCATCAAAATTATAATACCCTTTTTCAGCCAATCTCTTTATTCCTTATAATAAAGTAAAAAAACAACAACACACAAACAAATCAAAAGGGAAATTCATGATGCAAAGCTAGATTTAACTTTTCTCTGTGGGCACTGATTTTTATTTTTGATATATCCTTCTGCATTGAATGCACAGTAACTGGGTGCTCTAAAGTTTCCTACGAATAAAAAGCTTATCTCTAAAAATAGAATTTAGTGAATCTGAAGGTGGAAGTATAAATATTTAATTTAAAATGTACATTTAAATGCAACTCATTCAATAAAAAGAATCAAATAAAATATCCCTCTGTATAGGCCAGCAAACTATCTTAATCCGAGCCTTAACCGGAAACTGAAACACCAAAAGCAGTAACAGGAGGGCTGTTTTAAATAAATTCAAAAATGTATACATTTCTTTGATCTACCCAGGGTGGATTACTTCCTCCTACCCACTGCACGCGCTGCTTTTCTGCTGACTAAAAGTTATATCAATGGGACACGAACTTCCCTCGCTCCTAAAATAAATGAGACATGAACTTCCGCTCGCTCCTAAAATAACCCCTGGCCCAAACAGAGAACAGCTATCATAAACACTGTGTCAAAAGATTCCTTCGCTCCTACAGTAAACTTGTGTGTCCTCAGTTACTGCAGCTCTTGCCTCACACTGACCTGCTTTACTTTCACCCCCTCTGAGCGCTGCATAAACAACAAAACACACACACACACACACATATTATGCATGCAAATTAGCTTTGGTCTGCCAAACAGGGACAAACAGCAGCTGAGGTTGTGGTAACCTGATTTTCCACAACCTCGAGGAAGCTGTTATTTTAGCTGAAGAAGAGGAGGAGATCCCAATCAATATCTCTGGACCAAACCTGCGTATTAGCCAGATTTTGTTTGCTTTTCTTTTCATTTAATTTGAATGAAGGGCATCAAGATGACTAAATTAGCTTGCACTGATTGATGGGTTATTATCAGGGCTGAGAGTGTAAGCAAGCATAAAAATGATTCCAGTTTTTCTGCAGAGACCCTGTTACTGATTAAATGAAGTGATCACAACAGGAGTAACAAATGAAGACAGAAATAAATACACGGGCGATCGACAAGTCAATTATTTGTGCTGAAAAATAAAATCACTGCTAAATTTTGCCACTTAGAAAAGACACGGCAGCTGGAAAACATCACACCATATGCGAGGCGCCATCAATGAAAAATATTCCAGGAACTGGTCCATAAACACAAAAAAATAATATCCGAGTCGAAATATGGACAACTTCCTGTTGAAAAGCAGCCTTGTTGTTATGCTCAGACAGCTATTTTCAGATCACTCCCTCGAAAACAGAGCAAGGTTTGTGTTTTCGACAGATGCTGTTCGGACACACCAACATATCTTCAACACCTTGGCTAGTTATAAAATTTGGCTCCCTGCAACTTCATCCACTGCCTAAAAATGAAAATCGAGTTAAAAGATCCCGGTTTTGAGATCCAGAATCCATTGCAAAGTCATGAGTAAAAGGTGAAAGGGTTATACGACTCTACCATGAGATTTCTCAGGAGACAGCAGCTGAACTAGAACCACGGAGACGAATGAGAAGATGATCTCGAGGTGCAGCTTTTGAACCCTCTCATCGCATCTACTGTGTCCAAAAAGCCATCATATTGGATTTAAATGCACAGCTTCACTTTTATGTCACATAAATTAATTAGCAACCACTCGCTAATACTGTTCTCCACATGAACCCAGTTCAGCCACAGCCTGTTCACCCAGAAGTAGTCACTGCCGCTCCAAACTTCAAAGCCGTTTCTTTCTCCAGGCTGTGAGATTTCTGAAATCATCACATTTCATCACGAAAATCTTGCAGATTTTGTGTTTCTGCACAAGCCTCGGTGCATGTCCTTTATTCTGTGCACATTTGGCACACATAAAAGGATATGCATATTTGATTCCAAAGGTCATGATATGAGCTGCTAGCTTTGAAATGCAGGAGGAATGAAACCTGAGTAAACAGAGTTTTCATACTAGCTGGTCAACACGGTGAAGAGAGCGTCATTTAAAGTCGTAAAAGCAAATGCATATGAAACCTTATGTGCTTTACTGTCGATTTAAACCCTGTTCATAGAGCATTTCGGTAACCTCGGAGCATCAGGAGGGTTTATGCACATGCGCATGTTCACTGATCAAAGCCACATACAGCACTGGGCCAGCTGCGAGGAGGTGAGAAGCTTGGCCTTTGCCTTAGAGCAAAGGGAGGGTGAAAAAAACAAGCAATTTCAACCAGGCTGCAGGAGTCTTTAATGTCTTTACAGGCTCTTTGCTTTGTACTAAAGGATCCATTATGCCAATCAGACTGCAAGCAGCAGGAAGACTAAACATCTATTAAAGGATTCACATTACAGGACATAGCAGGAAATAAACTCTTACGCTGTTATTATAACACTGTATGTGAGTGTATTATAAAACCATAAGGCTATACTTAGAAAGCTCTCAAAGTGTAGATTAAAATTCCACCATGTATCGTGTTTTATGTGCATTATGAACGGCCACTTTCGCACAGACATTTAGGTGATATAAAAGCTCTATAAAATTATTTAAGCTGTGCACGAAGACACAGCCTGTGTGTTGAGAAGAACAAAAACATACAAGAAAAGAAACGTCTGAGCTTTGCTTTAGGACTTGCTGCAGCAGCATGCCCACATGCATTTAGCCATGAGGGCTGCTTGGCTTTTAAACTGTTTAAATGAAGCAAAGGCTACTTCTGCAAGCTGCTAATTACACAGCAGCAAGGGTGGACACACTACAGTAAACACAACTGTTTTATATGATTAAAGTGGTGGCAGCTTCTTTTTCAACTGAATCACAACAAAGTTACTGCACTGCTGTTCAGCTCAACAAACAGCCCCGTGTTATCTCCACCGTGGTGGAACAGGAAAACTGTGACATAATAACATAAAGGAAATACTTCCGAATGTTCCCCTTCATACTTAGTGTGAAAAATCACCTTCAGAGAATGTTCACACTTCCTGAATCATCCATTTACAAAACAGATGATTAACAGCCTGAAATTTCTTTAGAAAAAAAACCAGAATGTCAGTGACATAGCAGCTCATCCGCTCATGATTCATCGCAGTTCGTCACAGGTTACAGACCCTAAACAACCAACTAGACCTTGACCTTGAGCGTAATTTTGGTGATGACTCGTTCGGTGATCATTTCGCAAACCCTTTCGGAGGAGCAGCCAGTGTTGCAGACCGAGAAGCTGACGGACACTGTGACATGGCGCGTGTTCATTAGCTTTTTAGCCGATTGCGCTAACAAGTGAGCTAACAACCTCCCAACATCGAAATCTGTACTTGAAAAACTCAAGTTTCTTAAATCCCAACTGACTCCGGTGCTAATACGCCCGATCTCAGCAACAACGTTGTTTTTGTCTCTATGGCCAATTTCCCCTTCATAGCAACCGTGGGGTCACTCTGCATTTAGTCAATCTCTCATTTGTACTGCAGATCCTTGGGGGGCACACAACCTTCACCTTCACCTGTAGTGCACTAACTGAACAGCAAATAGGACTTAATTTTCCATGTCTGTGTCATCATCTACACACCAGGAGTAGTGATGCAATCTCGAGAAAAGGATAAATTCGTCATGACTTTGTGGGACTTTTCATACTTTGCAAAAAACAACTATTTGGTCTCAATACACATTTGTTCTAAGTAGATGTGGATTACGTTTATTTATTTGAATGACATTTATTCAAGCTGACATTAAGTGTTATTAAAATAAACAGTGGAAAATGGCTCTAAATGAAAGCCTTATTTTTTTTTAAAAAAAGGGCAGCAAAAAGAAGCGGTGTGGAAGTCATCTGAGGGGTGGATACATCTGCATTACTCGTGCGCTAACGGAGACCTCGAGCAATGTAATGTTCCACTCAATTTAAGACTCACAAGAGGCGCATTTCCAAAAGAAAAGGTTACACACATACACGCGTGAACACACTGAGATAATCCCAACACCACAACCTGAGGTATTTCCTCATTCTTTACAGCTACAGAGGACACTATATACTGTGTGTGACCAGTAAACTGATCTTGACAAGTCAAATCCCAGTCACTGTCAGACTGCTGAAACCTATTATCTTAAACTGGGTGGAGGGATTATAGAAAGCTGGCTAAGCGCAGGCAGATTTCAGATGGAGAAAGCAGATTTCTTGGCTGTGTTTGAGAACATAAGCTGCAACTTTGAAAGATGGCACTTCGCTGCAAGCTTTTCTTTCTGTGCAATGGTCGGTGTGGAGAAATGCTCTGCAAGACTGAAGGATTGAAACCCAGAACAAGTAAATTTAGTTAAATGCTTTACTCATGTCTTTGTGAAGTCAGAGTGCCTCCATTTGGCCAATTTACCGAGCACTATGAAAAGATTTAGACAAAGAAAGCTCAGGCTTTATGGAGATTTGTCCTCCAGCCTGCGAAAGGAGGAAAAGACGGAAAAGCTGACTTGAGCGGTCTCTTATAAAAAAAGGGGAAAAAAGAGAGCTGAATAATGACGGCATTATGCAGTACGAATTATCCATCCATCCATTCGCTTCCGCTTATCCATTTTCGGGGTCACGGGGGGCGCTGGAGCCTATCCCAGCTGTCATAGGGCGAGAGGCGGGGTACACCCTGGACAGGTCGCCAGTCTGTCGCAGGGCCAACATACAGGGACAGACAACCATTCACACCTAGTGGCAATTTGGATTATCCAATTAACCTATCCCCACAAGCTGCATGTCTTTGGACGGTGGGAGGAAACCGGAGTACCCGGAGGGAACCCACGCAAACACGGGGAGAACATGCAAACTCCACACAGAAAGACCCCGGTAACTGTTGAGACTTTCTGTTTCTGAGTGATAAACGCCAAAAAGCTCTCCTCTTTTGAATCCATCAATGCAAGAAAGTCTGTTTGACTTTTACACGCATGTTTCAAAAATCTCGCCGACTGTGTACAGAGCATGCTCGAGGAGGTAGAAAGCGCTCCTCGGAGGTATGGATATCATGTGACGCTGAACTGCTTTGACAGCTCAGTGGAAGCCAGGGGACATGACGGGTATTCCTCGAAGAGTCCTTTTCATGCCAGCTTTCCCCATCCGAGCAGCTCCGTTTCACACAGCTGAAGTGGAAAATGCTGACAACGACCTCTCCGCCTATCCCCGGAGACCCGGGGACCCCGAGAGGCCTCGCTGGCTCGTGTTTCAAAAGCCAGGTCACAGGAATCCCCGGGATCACATGACCCCATGATTCACAAACTGTAACCTGAAAATGTTTTAAGAAAACAGTGTTTCTGGTCTTCTGGGACACTTCTCACAAAACCAGCGGCAGAGATCTGACATTCCCGATTATGTAGTGCACCCTCTCTTAGGTTTCCAGTGGTTCTGACTGCAGTGATTTAAAAACGTGCTTACTTATGGTTAGAGTTTCACAAAATGAGGTCAGGCTACGTAGAAGTACTCAAGCTGATGTTCAAACCTTGCCTTTGCGAGGGGCAGCCAAAAGGAAGTAAACTGAAAATGAGAACAGTGCACGCACTGAGGCCCAGCATAAGAAAAGTCATGCAAAGCTACTCTAGCAAAGCTGGAAATGAGCACAAAAATGCCTCATTTAAAACTTCCCTGGAACTAATTTGTAGTTTTGTTGTGTGTTTTTAATTCATAACTGTCCAGATCTGACATTTTCAGCACAGCTACACAGCATTTTTCTACATCAAGACGATTCAAAACAGCAGAAAGTCAAGTTTTAATGTCTGAGACCCTAAAAGCAGGAGCCTCTTTAAGCACAAATGCCAACCATGAGAAGAAGGCCAGGCGACTCGCCTCATCTGACTGTGGCTGTAATAAATTGAGTGAAGGTCAAGGGATAAAGGTTGCAATAAATCGTTCTCTAAAGGTTTAAAATCCACATGGTGTCGTTACATCCAGGCTGTATTCAGTGTTTCTCACAGGAAGTGTAAATGTGCACATTTTTGAATCAGGCTCGTAACGTTTTCCTCCTCCCTGTAAAAACACTTGCACAGAAATCTTCCAAATGCTGCTTTGTGTGCTTCCTTGGCTTTGTTACTGCAAGTAACTTTCCATCACTGGAGTAGTGTAATCATCTCAAGACCCCATCATAAAATAGTGCTCTGTAGTGCTACAGAGTAGTAAAGTCTTTTTAAGAGGACAAATCACAGTGTAAACTACAGGTATCTTTAGTGTTAATAGTGAAGCTCACGGACAAACTGAGAGTTTGATGTAAATGTAAACATAAAAGCTTTTTTCTATTTGGTTATTTGTGCAAAGTACCTGGAAGCGGTGTGAGGAAATGAGGAAAGTATTTTAAGGACATTTTAATCTGAAGGAACCCCTGATCTACCAATGTCTGTACAGTGCAGCCGAAAGACTTGTTATAGTAGTAAAGTTATCAGTAAGTGGACTTAATATGTTTCTTGGCTCACTCTTGTTTTCAAATTTTCCCTTTTTGTTTTTTCCATTCTGTATCCGTCACATGAATCAGCGTGTCGTTACCTCCGCCAAGGAGGTCATGTTTTTGGACGTGTTTGCGCTTGTGTCATTGTTCTGTCTGTAAACACAACAACTCAACAAATTACGAACGAATTCTGATAAAACTTTGTAGGGGTGTGCATGCAGAGTGGGATTAACAGTTCAAATTTGGCTCACATCCACCAAAGTCTTCGAGGTCACCTTAATGAGTCATTGGTCAAAAATTCGGAAAAAGCCTTAGAAACGAGAAACAGTGTGGTGTATATCGTCAACATACCGGATAAAGATTTAACATGTCACATCCTGTCATATTTGACCTCTGACCTCAAGGTCAACAGATTGATCTGAAAGTCAAAACTACACACTATATAGGGGTATTTAAATCTGTTTCTTACTCCTATTATTTATATTGAGAATATAGATATTTGGGAATTATAAATATCACATCACATTTGACCTCTGACCCCACTTTTGAATTTCACATCTGCCTTTTTTTCCAAGTTGAACTCAAAATGCGTTATATCTTTAAAGAAAGAGCGAAATAGAGCAAGCTGCCTATGGGGAAATATAGTGCAGTATAATATTATACAATAAGCTCAAGTTATTTATGCGTTCATGGAAATTAATACCCGTTATCCATTACCTACTCCTACATAATGTTTGTGTAATCAAAGTAAACATCTGTCATGTTTCCCTTATCTGATTTTTACTGCACTACAACATAAAATGAATGTACGCAAAATAAGATACTATTTACTTAAAAATGAATATTGCCCAGAGAGTGAGCTGCCTTAGCTGAAAGTCTGTTTGTTTGTTTACTTAATGCAATGACTGGATGAACTACAGAGTCTGACACTGGGGGAAAAAAGTTTTTTGTTTTTTTTAACTTGTTTTGGGACAAATATAGTAAACTTTAAAAAAAAATCAGATTTTAAACATTTGATTATGTCCTGCTGATCATGTAATTAAAATCATGTTCTCTCCCTTTTAGACTTAAAATATAAATAACTAAACAAGGCAACAGTAACACAGACCCAGACACCAGTTAGTACAGAAAAACGTGTATTCCCCAAACAAAAACTAAGAAATCTCCCTGTGATTGTTTTGATCGCCCATAGTTTGCTTGGAAGACGCCGACTTGTCTGCAAACGCTCCCCAACTCTTCTCAAAAAAGTGCAACACAAACCAGAAACGCACAAAGTTCAAAGTGAAAGATGGGGCTTACCGCTGCGATCATCACATTTCAAAAGAGGCAAGTTTTACTTTCACTGTTTCTGCTTTGCATCATACTTTTCACTGTTTTAATACCCTTTGATCAGTATTTGTGCAAACTACAGGTGACCGCAGGAATCACAAGGAGGTTTTTCACTGCAGCAGCGTAACCTCTTTGCAACGGCAGGCAACCACTTGCCAACCAGTTGGGGAACACATGTACAAGCTATCTGTGCTTGCCAGAGGTTGCTGACTGGCCTCAAAGACTGTGTTACTGTGCCTGCCTGCAGTGAAGATGGACATCTTTAAAAAACAGACATAAAAAAGTTAGTGACAGCCACAACACTTACTCTCTAATTAACTGCAAGACTGCACTCAACATGATGATGATGACTGTCTGTGCATATGAGAGGGTGGATGAATTAGCACCAACCTTCTCATCCACATGCCGACCGGTGAGTAATCCATCGTGCAGGTGCTACATTTTGTGCGAACAGGCCTCCGCCATTCACAGGCACCACTGAAACAAAAACAACTGGCTCCAATGAACCTAACGCTGTGGGTAAACATCGAGTCGCGATTTGATTTTAAACAACCTTTACTGAGAAACGTGCAGTAAAGGTTTGCGGCTAAAAAGTGCAGAGATGAAAATAGCACACGTCTCTGCCGCAACCTCGGATACTGGGTCAAAGACAGCTGTAAAACACAAATGTCATCACGCATAAAAAGGTAATTTACAGCGCGTCAGTGAGTCATTCATAAATCAGCCCGTGTGTTCAGAGAAGGCAGAGCTGCAGGTTCTTTCTATTCCCACACAAGGAGGCGAAATAGACTGGAACAGCTGTTGATCAGCAGCAGTGCAGCTTTACTTTGTGTGATGACACTACAGTTGGTCCACTTATGGTCTGTATTAATGTGACAACAATATATTAGTTTAACATGTAATAAGTGTGAAACACAAAGTGTTACCTGTTTTGTAGGTCTTTTAATGCATTTAGACACATTAAATGAGTAATATTTCGATGGTTCCCACCCCAAATATCACCTGGAGGACTCAGCCTCAAGGTTATTTGTCACTACTACTTGCAATTATTTGGTCACCAAATTCAGGAAAATTCAGTCAGCAGGAAACCACATTTTTTTCATGGTTGCAAGGTGGTTGCTGTCCTATATGCTGAGATATTTAGGTTAGGTCAGACTCAAAGTGGTGAACAGACCAACTGGCATGCACACCTGCAATGCACTCTTTAAGGCCATTCTCCTAGCATGAATGAAACAGTCAACAACTGATTTTCTTTTCTAAGAATTGATGGGTGTAAATGGCTTTTCACAGCACGGCTTTAAGCCTTTAGCAGCAGCAGGAGAGTACCGCTATTAACAGGTTTATAAAAGCCGGCTACCCCTGCTCTCCATTTCCAGTGAGAGGAAACCCGAGCTGAAGTCATTCCTCAGAGGACAGCTGTCAAACCAGCCTGCATGTCTGATTAAAGGTGTCAGTTAATAGGAGGACAGCAATCCACAGCTTGACGTGGACTTAGAAGGGGAAGTGATCTGTGCTAAAGGTTAATCTTCTAAGTTGGTCAAAACAGAGCTGTTCAAAACCGACCTGTTGTGTCTGCATCCTGCCCAAAGCGAGCCTGAGGCTATTCACATAATGTGCTTTTGCTGAAAATGTGTGTTTTTACACAAGTTCACAGTTAGCTCCCAGAAATAATCTCTGTATATACCAACATCACATGACCACTAAGGCACGCATGTTTTGGGAAACAGAGGCTTAAATAGTACGAGGGCAGAAGAGTGAAAACAAATTCTTCTTTGCTTGGGTGACAGTGATGGTGGGAGAAAAGATACACCTGAAGTAACCAAGAAAGCGAATACAGCGCTGAATCTAGGTGGCGTCCATCACCAGAGGAAGACATGACATCAGGGAAGGATTATTTGATGTTGTGGATTGAAGTTTATTTTCTGTCCATCCATTCATCCATCCTCTCCTGCTTTTCCAATTCATCCAATATCCTGGACACATCAGCAGTTTGTCACAGGGCTAACACGGAGACAGAGACAAACAACCATTCGCATTCGCATTTACACCTACGGGCAATTGAGAATCACTAACTAACCTTAAAATAAGCCCGCTAACTGTTTTTGGGCTGTGGTAGGAAGTCGGGGTACCTGGAGAAACCACACAGACACTGGGGGAAAATGCAAACGCCACACAGAAAGACCACAGCCAGATGGTGGATTTGAACCCAAGCAATGTGTGATGTACTAGTATAAACCACTGTGCTGCACATGATAACCCCGGAGTTATCCAACTGAAGGTTTGGTGAGTGTTTCCAAAAGTCTCTTCTTTAGCAGTCCTGAAACGGCTATAACTGTGGTAAACGTTTTAAATGGCAATCCCTTTAGACGAATGATATGCTGTAATGAAACTTTAACTACTTTCAACCAAAACATGAGGATATGCTCCTGCTAATGACTTCACACTCACTTTCTTTGTATCTCTAGCAACACTCCCCCAAAGCGTGAAGAGGACTTGATAAGAAAAGCAAAGGCGACACAGGCACTTGGGCTTCACAACTTCAGACACGCGGTTACGATACGAGCTTACATTTACAGAGATTCCTTCCTTTTTTAACGTATCTCACATCTTTCAAGTAATAACTCAAGTTTCTCTTATTATCCACTAATAATTACATTAGCTTGATATCCACCTTCTTAGCTACAAGCTACGTTAATGTGTAAATTCACTGTAATTTGAGTTGTGTGGGAATGACGCTCATATTTTGCTTCTCATAACCTTTTTATGAATATGCTGGAGGTTTTTAAACTCATTTTACATTGTGGGCCACATAAGCCTAAGTAAGTTTAACCACACATTAAACCCTTCAGTTATTAAGTGCAGATTCAACAGCATGTCTCAATTTTTCTACATGTTGAACTCTATCAGTGCAGCTTTTGGGGGATTAATTTGTAAGTAATAAATGTGTAATATAACAGAAAAGGTAGAAAAAGTGCCCAGACTGAAAAAAATCAGGAACTTTATTGTCATTTTGGTCTCGGGTTTACCTGCAGGAAAAGATTTAAATACTGAATGTACAGTTAAAAGTCCAAAATCGATGACCTTCTTCATATTTTCCAAAGCCACCCAGTGGACCGGATTAGAATCTCTGCCAGGCCGATTCTGGCCACCGAGCCATATGTTTGACACCCCTGACCCAAATCTAATCAGTGACAAAAAAACCCATAAAATTAATAATTAGTGTGAACGCTATCTGCACTGATGATGGCTTCGATCGCAGCCTTCTATCTCGTCCAGGTTGCCCCTGTCGTGGTATTCTTACAGATGTGTCTGACATTTGGGATTAGTTGGATGAAGGCATCGTCACTTCTTCCCCAAAACTGTGATTTGAGACACTGGACAACTCACAATAATCAGATAAGTCTGCCCAAATCCCACAGGTTGGTAACCCTACAACTAGTATAACTAGTTTTCTTGGTGCGTTATTAAATCCCCCTCAGTGTTGAAACCAGACTATCCTGAACAAACATCTGAAATATATTTTTCTCAATCATTTGTGTACATTTCACGATTTATGATGAACATACTGTACAGCAAACACGGGCTAACTAATGTTCAGGTATACTTACCTTCAGGGAAGTGGATCACAAAACTGACACGATGTAAAATTGTGACTCTCATTTAAGCAACCGTTGACTAACCAAGTAAAAACAACCGATAGCCGAGACAAGATCTGGGTGTGGTGTCAAGTTGCTTAACATTTCTCTGGGAAAACCCTGAATATCGTCACATAATTACGCCACAGATGTAATAATCAGGTGTCTCACTCCGGACATCTTTGACTTTTCACTGTAGAAAAAGTAAAGGCGTAATAAAAACCATTGCTGTGCTCTATCCAACAACTGCCTCTGGCTCACCCATAGCTCCACATATCTGACCAGGCCTCTAGCTCCTCAAACCTGACACATGCATGTGAGTTTCAAACAGGGGGAACACAAAAAGCAGCATCAGCAAACACTCATACATGAATTAACACCAGTCTGCAGATGGAGGCAGATCCTGGAAATAGAAGATGGAGCAATTACTGGAATGAGCACCGAGTCTGCCGGGTGCACTATGGAGGAGAGGTGGAGAGGGTATGAGGCACCGGCCTGCTCCATTATCAAACAGAGATCACAGGAGAGCCGTGATAAACCAGTGTGATGGGGTGGATGAGCCTCCTACTGTACAGATATCACAACTTAGTTTTATATTAGATTCAATTTTGCACCTGCGACCATTGAAACTATGTTAAATGAACCCATTAATGTTCATACAGCTGTCACTGGATCATCTTAAGACAAGTTCTGCAGGTTTATGAGAACACTTTTATTATTATATGATTATTCACTGACTTTTATGCAGGGCAACATTGAAAGGAAGGCCAAGTCTTTGTCTTTTTGTCCCTTTCACCTCATTGATAAAACACACTGCTTTAGAGCAATCGGCGTGCAATTGCCAAAATTTTACGCAACACGTTTCCTCACAAAAAGATCCGTAAAACAAACGTGTGACAAATCTGAGATAAACTGGAATTAAATGTGCTGCGTGAGCTCGAAGGTTCCCATTCAGAGAATCTCGAGATGGCTCAATCAGACGATACGTGGCAGCAGCCAGAAATGTAAATCACGAGCTCGTAAATCATTTTGCTGCTGATGTGCAGATTTTATAGGCGTGTTAATAAAGAGCGGCGGGATTGCAGCTCAGCACAATTGCAACAATTGTCCACCCATTTTAATTCAACTATTCCTGCAAAGACAATAATAAGCAAGGCCACGGGCTTCAGTTTGATTGATTTCTCGTGTCATATTGTGGCGCTGCTTCAAGGAACAATTCTGGTTTCCTTTCACACGAACACTGAAATGGAAATATTTTTAAAAAATCTGCCTGGAAAGACTTTCAGCGACGAACCACATTGGAAAACGTCACGGCTGTTTTGATTCTGCTCGCACAACTTTGTGCTTTCCAAACACAACAGCAGCGATGAGTCCGAGAGGAATATCACAACTCTGTGTTGGGTCAAGAAGGACAAACTGACTTTAAGCAACTGCTTGTTGCTCAAGCGTCCCTTTTGAGATAACGCTATAAGAGTGAACTACACATGCAAAAAAAGATTAATTAATAAAAAATAAAAATTCCTAGATCAAGCCCTGGCTTACCGACTTCAAATAAAAGCATATCAGAAGCATTAGTGCTGATTTTCACACAGATGAAAAATTAATTTGCATACAAAAGTGGAAAAATAAGCAAAAGACCCTGGGCTTTATTTACAGCGTTTACCTGATTTAACTGCCTTTGTTTCCTTTCAGTGCAGTGTGAGTCTCCACTGCATTATGCAAATATATATACTCTCACAGGCCACTTTATTAGGGACATATATTCAACTGAATGTCAATATAAATATCCAATCAGCTAATCACACAGCGATAAATAGTTCATTTAGGTATGTAGACATGGTCAAAACAACCTGCTGAAGTTCAAACTGAGCATCAGGATGAGGAAGAAAGGTCATTTTAGTGACTCTGAGCATGGCATTATTGGGTTTTCAGGTCTGGGTTTTCAGAAGCTGCTGATGTGCTGGGATTTTCCCCCACACAACCATCTCTAGGGTTTACAGAGAATGGTCTGAAAGAGAGAAAATATCCAGGAAGCGGCAGCTCTCTTTGTGAAACAGCCTCGTTGATGTCAGAGGTCAGAGGGGAATGGCCAGAACATCTATGAATGACAAGATGTAAAACCTTACAGTAAGAGGAAACCATGCTTGGTGCCACTCCTGTCAGCTAAGAGCACGAAACTGAGGCTACAATTCACACAGGCTCACCAAAACAGGAGTAGAAAACTACAGAAGTTGAGAATTTAAATAACTGTTGCCTGGTCTGATGAGTCTCGAGTTCTCATTCAGATGATAGAGTCAGAATCTGCTGTAAGCGTCACTAAAGCATCATACCATCCTGCCTTGGTAAAGAAAACAGCCTACCTGTGCGTTGTTTCTGACCATGTCCATCTCTTTATGACCAGGAGGATAACACGCTGTTTCACAAAGCTCCACATCACAGTTCGTTTACTGCATTCAAACAGCCTCAACAGCCACCAGTCTCAATTTAATAGAAGTGGTGCAAATGGAGACTCGTGTCACAGATGTGCCGCCAACAAATCTACAGCAACTGTGTGATGCTGTCATGCCAACATGAACCAAAGTCTCTGAATCCATATTGAATCTGTGCTATGGAGAATTACAGCAGCTCTGAAAGGAAAGGAAAAGGGAAGTGCAACCATGTACTAGCAAAATGTAACTAATAAAGCAGCCAGTAGGTGCATGGCTTATAGTTTCTCTCTGCTGTTACCGTGTGTGTGTGTGTGTTTGTGTGTGATAGAGAGAAGGGGAGGAAAGCAAAGAGCTCAGCAGCAGAGAAGTGACAGGGAGCAGAGCAAATAGCATCAATGGATGTGACGACATCTCTTTTTTCCCGCAGCAACAAGTGTTAATTTGTCTGAACCAGAAGATGCGCGGACACCAGCGAGTTCAAGTGTTTAAGCCTGTCGTCCTGTATTTACTGGGTGATTCAGGTGTAACTCAGCAGCAGAGCAGATCCTGTCCCAGACTTACAGACATCTGGGGTTGATCCAATTTTCTTCTGTTCAGAATAGCACAAAGAAACTAAACAAAGGCTGGAGTGTGGGTGGAGACTGTGAGTTTTATGCAGTCTGGTATTTTTCCACTTTTCTGAGATAAAACAGAAATAAATAAATAGAAATTGATAGTGTAATCTACAATTAAAACAAATCAATCGATAAGATATAATACATTACATTATTAGCATGCATAGCTACATAAGAAAAGTATTCTCATGTGGGTTTCTACTACCAGCCATGAGAGACTGATGCTCTCAGTGTGGGGCAAATGAAAAAGTGACAGTGGGGGTGGCTCAGAAAAACACACAGATGGGTAATCAATGGGTGGAAAATCACTAGGGTGGGGTAGGGTTTATGTATATGTGTGTGTGTTCTAGCATGAAAAACACTTGATGGTAGTGAGAATGCAGCGAGGTCAGGTGGTTTGTGCATGCCGAGGAGCCTGTGTGCGAACCAGAGATAACCTTCAACTTAAATTCTGAGTCTTATCTGGAGCCGTTAGCAGAGGCGACACCCACAGATTCACGATGCTGAACTGTTTCTTCTCTCTGATAATGACTGAGCATCTTGGCGGTTGTTTGGCTTACACAGCGTGCGTGCGGACACGTTTCCGATGTGGAGAGCTGGGAATGTCACACATACTGGAACAAACATGGAGACCACATGAGGGAGAGGGCGCTTCGAGTGAGGCCAACGGTTTATTTACTTTTGCTAATGAAGCTGAAGTGCTGATGCTCACAAGGACAAGAACACTGCAGCTAAGAGCTGTCATCATCTTTTAAGCCATCTTGGGAGAAATGGGTTAAATGGTTTTGGGTTTATTGGTATTTTTTCAGCACGAAGCCTCAAACAGCAAACACAGAAACATAAATTTAAGAAAAACATTCAAATCTGCATGTTTAACACAGAGAATCAGCACCTGTTTGATCAAACGAATGAAAATTCACAATGTTCAAAGTTGCAGCTGACTATTTGCTATAAGCTTCAACTTGTCCAACTTGCTGTAAATTAAGCGAAAGTTTTCCTGCTAAAGAACGACTCATGGATTTGTGAATCTGCTCTCGATGCTGTTACAGTTATGCACCTCCCTCCTTCACTCATGTCACATTTTTAAACAGAAGCAGTTATATAGTGAACACATGATGACACTAATGTCATTCATTAAAGAGCACTTAGAGGAGTCACTCATACAGGCCTCGAGGCTGGTCGACCAGTCGCTCAGACTCGTATGCAAACACTTGCCAACTACTTACTTAAGCAGTAATGAACCTGCAAAAAAAGTGCTGCAAAGTGGAAATTTACACTGGTCACAGTTAAAGTAAAAGTTGGGCTTTTACCACAGTGACAAAAATGCTTCAAAAGGTGCAACTTTTACTTCTGCTAGCAACCAAAGCAACTGCAAGTACGTTTTCAGTCCAGGACTCTGTGTTTGCAACCCAGCAGCAACCTCCAGCAATCAGGAAAATACACGTTTGACCCACCCGGGCGGTTTCTGGGTGGCCAAATATCCAGCCCAGTCTGATCTCAAGAGGACCAGCCCAATCAAAATGATTGCATAATAACACATAATACAAAAACAAAAATGACCTGCAAATTGTTTCCCTTCCTTTTAGTGTAAATGAGCTACAAACCATCCAGTTATAAAATGTGTAGGTAATGACGAGCACCCCGAGATATTTTAAGAAAAGGAAGTGCACTTTCAACAACGCCTCTGAGTTGTTGTAGTAAATGTAAAACACCCGTCAACACGCCTCTTTGGGATTACACTTTAAGAAATGAATGCATAATTATAAAAATCACACAGGCAGCTTATTATCCAGAGTTTTTCCTGCAATTAAAAGACATTTACTGTGAAAGCACAGAAAATGTGCCATCAACTGTCAAAACAGGAACCTTCCTGTTATCTAATGACATACTAACCATAAAAGTTTCTGTCATTTAATGGTTTATATATTACTTAGTAAACTTTAGTGGGCACGCGTCTGAAAATGCAGTTAAAAGTCAGAATTTTTCCCCTCCTTTGCAATTCTCACATTTTCCGACTGGACTCTTTGCCAGGCTATTTCCAGCCCCCAGGCGCTAAATTTGACACCACTGTTAAATTTATATTAAAAATGTAATAATTCATAGATTGGTTAACTGACTGAAAATTACTCTGCAGCCACTTTTTTGATTCCATTCGTGTTTTTGGCACGCAACTCTCTTAGTTGCAGCATTTTGTTTTGGAATAAACTAAATCAGCATTTTACAGGCAAAGGGCCAAAAAAGTCTGCATACTCAAATCTGTCAGATTGCTCCTTTAATTCAGCGCCCGCACCACTGCACAGAAACAGAGCCTGAATTAAAGGACCAGTCTCACCAATTATGTGGACACTGTTGCAGATACGTTTGGAGATATCACAGAACAAACACCAGAAAATAATACTAAGTATTAAAAAAAGATTTTGGAGGCTACAACTGCCCATTGAATTCTTTATAAACTTTGTAAGAATTTTTCCTTAGTCGTCATATTTAGAGATGACTATAGCTCAGAGCTCAAAAACACAAATACATTCAATTTAAAAGAAAAGCAACAGATTCTCACAAACAAGAGGCCAGAATATTATTGACATTTAAGCATGCAACTAATTTGTCCAGTAATTCTCTTTGGGCTGACTAATCAATGGGTCTAATTGAACAAGCAATTCCAGTTTGTCGTCTTCGTGAAACATCTGCAAATACATGGATGTCAACGATATTTCTAAGTGTGCAATAATAAAACCAGATGTGGATTTGAATGTTTGTGCAGATCCTGCACAGGAGCAGAAATCTGGCTACAGTTTTTCTGTGAAACTCCTCCTGCCACCCAGACCGGCTCAAATGGACTCTGTGGACTATAATCTGATCAACAAATATGTCACTGTGTGAGATTTATGCTGCTGGGATGGTGCCAAACAGCATTGGGCAATACCACCTCGGCCGGGCTCAAACATTGCATAACACGGTGGGTCCAGCATGGCCAGAGAGATCAGCTCAATTGATTTACCGCCCGATCGGGGAGCAGATCCTTTGCTGTGCGCAGAAACGTGCTCACTCACACGTATCCTTCATGCACACCGACCAACCTGCTCTTTCCGTTTCTGCCAGCGGCCGCAGGGGCTCTCCTCCAGGATCTCGCTCTCATCCTCGCTCTCCTCCTCCTTTCCCTCCGATCCTGACTTCCTCTCCGGGATGGACATCGTCATTTTAGCGCCGTATATTTCCAGATTTCAACACCAACACTTCTCCGCGTTCCCTCGCTCCTTCACTATCGCCTCTGTGTGTTTTTGTTGTTGTTGTGGGGTAGAGGAGGCGAGCCGCTTGTGTGCGCAGTAAGAACCCCCTCCAACAGCCAGCCAACGTCTCTCCCTCTCTCTCTCTCAACCCTCTTGGCGCTCAAAACATCTTGCAGAAACAAACCGGTGTGTTTGCAATCCTCAGACAGTTAAAAGGAATCCAACACCCTCCTTTGATTAAAAAAAAACAAAAAAAAAAAAAAAACACAAGTGCATGCAATGAGCGTCTGGCCGGACTAAACGGGGTGGAAAATATATCCCCAGACTTCATGCGCCCTATAGGCTGCATATAAAAGAGGTTGCGAAATGCTCTCCTGCCAATCTGTCCATTTACAATCAAGCGAAGCTCGATCGGCGAAGCCAAAGAATTCCCTCTGAGTCCAGTGCACTCATTTCCCACCGCAGACGTCGTCTGCTTTATGGAGGAGACTCAGTTTTGTCGACCATCTCCCACACGCGTCATTGTCGGCGTTGCAGGATCTGAAGCTGTGGGCTCCTGCCAGGCACTGCGCGCAGAGGGATGGAGCAAAATACCGTAAAGTGGCCGCTATGCGCGCACTATATATTCATGTATGCATGGAAACCGGTAGCCGGATGAAAAGCAAACTTCTAGAATCGATATGCACGAAAGTTACTCGAGTCTATGATATTTCAGCCAGTTTGAAGACTGTCGCACTGAGAGGCCCGAGTGAGGTGCATGTGACAGAAGGTGGGCTATTATCGCGTTTCAGCTCCATATTTTACCTTGGACTCTTTTAATAGGTTTCCCCTGACAAAGGCTTAAACAGCAGGTGGGCGGGGTTGTGTGCCTAAGCTCACTATGACATCAAACAGACACAAGAGCAGAAAAAACTATCATAAACTGAGGGTTTAGAGCAGTATCAAGCCTAAGTTTTTAGCACAGAGCTTTGGTACATACGCTGCCTTCATTATCTGAAACTTCTGCAAGATTTAAAATGAGCTTCCAACACGGCAGCTTTTTGTACAGGATATAAATAGAGCAAAGCGGGAGCGGCCCCTTTCAGCATCACTTAATGGTAATGTTGCATTAGGTCATAATTTGCCATGTTTGAAACATGGCATTAAGGTGGCACAGTGGAGCAGTGGCTAGCACCGTTGGGTACAAGAAAGAGGATAGGTTCAAACTGGCGACAGCCTTTGACAGCTGGGGCTGGAGAAACAGTTAACAAAATTATTGGATGGAAGCAACAGTAGCTTCAGACATTGTGAGAATACTGCTGATTGCCCAACACTGAATGTGTCCAGGGCTGGCAAAAACAAAAAAACAAAACTGAAATGTGAGATTCACAGGTAAAAGGAACCAAAAGACAAACCTTTCATTAAAAATCCCCCCCAAAAAAATCCAAGAGTCGAAAAAACAAAACAGAATAAAAAAATAAGACAAACACGCAGTCTGACCAAGATCTTAAGAGAGAACGAACATTAAAACAGGAAGTATCTGACTGAGACAAGACGTTAATACTCAATTTAGAGATACACAAGGAGGGCTGCAATCAAATAAAACACACACGCACACACAAAATAAAATACAAAAAATTAAAAATCAATCAACTCTAAAGCTAGTAAACTGATAATTATAATCCTTAAACAGAACTCAAACTTCCAGAAAGGCAATGAAACTGGAAAATCCCCCAAATATCACAAAAACCCCACGGACACAAAACTATGGCAACAACGCAACCACAATAATTTCTCAGAAAGATCTAAGTACAAAGTATTTGACTAATGTAAGTCAGGGCAGAGTTATTATTCTACATCATGTAATGTTTTTATAACTTAATGCAACATATTCACAATGTTGTTTTGTAGCTTTGCTGTGATTGGGGCCAGTCTTAATTTGAAATGATTGAAACATCATTAAATCGACCCCCAGCTGTATTTTATAGCAGGAGAATCTGTTGTTCACAATCAAACATGCATAATTAAGTCTGAAAATTTAAATGATTTAAATGCCAGTGCATTTCAATCAACATTATCAAATTCTTTGTAAACATTTATATGCTGAAGTTTTCGATGGCAGTGACAGGCAAGCGCTCCCCCAAATGATCTCAGAGAGACAGAAAGAAAAGATTTTGTCTGCTGGTGATTGTTTTGCTTCACTTTTGTTGTCACCGCACATATTTGTAGCTGTTTTCCAAGCAACAGATGTTCTGCTCAGTGGGTCTGTCCAATGACCCATCCACGCAGCTTCCTTCTGATTGGTCGAAAGCCCAATCAGAGTGAGCGAGACTCACTGTGGAAATATTTGAAACATGTTTTTATCATGTGTATCAATTCAACAAACACATTGTTTGTGTGATATGTTGCTTTGTTTTGCCAAGTCCCATTGCGGTTTGAATTTATATATCTTCTTCATGCAGGTTTTGTTTTTGTTTTTTTAACAGCTTAAACCTAAACCAGCAACCAAAACTAAATTTGGACTCAGCCCCAGACAAATGAAACAAAACCAGAAACCACAGCAGCTCCCGCAGCTTGTTGTGCTTTTATTTCCTAATTTTTAAAAAAAGAGAATGAAGCTTTTGATCTATAAGAAGGAAAGTTTCTGTTTAAAGACTCGGCAAAGTTACAGGCTTTGAACATTTCTCTATTAAATTACAGCCTGAGGCTGAGGTGCTGTTTTCTTCTTATTTGTAATCAAGCAAGGCCTGAATGTTGGGAGTGGACTGTAGTTTTATATGGCAGAAATTAGAAAGCAGAAGGTGCTCTTGGCTAAGCTACAATTAAACCCTCCCACAGGAAGGACGGTGCAGTACAGCAGAGACCACAGAGGGACAGAACCAGCAGGATGATGCATGCAAGACTATTTCGAAACAATGATAATAAATATCAGACTTTCCCATAGAAGAGAAATATGTGAACAATGAATCTGAGGAAAATTACAGGAAACTGGAGAAGAAAATCATTATTTACAGCAATGGGATGATTTTTTTTTTTAAATAAACACAAGTGCTCAAGATCCTGCTCAAGATGATCAAACTCCTTAGCAGTGCACCACAGCTTTAACCCCTATAGGGCCCCCATAACATTCTGATTCCTGGGTAATCTTTGGTCATGCATATCTAGTGAGGAGGCTTGTTCCAGCTACAGAGGGTCAAAGCCGTCTCAAGAGTTGATTGTTCTTTTGTTTACTCTCTGCACAAACGGCTCACACTCAGAGAAAGATTTGTTAAATGAAACTGCATCATATTAACGTGCACGCATAGAAACTGTAGGAGACGATGGTTATTTGATTATTTCCACCTTGGGGGTTTTTTTAGGATCAAAGAACAGAAAGAAAAGGAAAAGTAGGAGATTTTGAATTTATGCACTGTCGGCATAAACCTCTGAACTCTGGCATGTCCCACTTCAACAGCCAACACAAAGTTTATGCATCGCATCCTACACAAGTGGATAAAGGTCAACATTAAAAGATCTAATAAAACATTCTCTCTTTATTGATCCTTAAAACATATTTAGCCCATTGATCAACCAGTCCCCACCTGCAGGGGCTAAACCATAACAATATCATGGCTTTCCCTGTTAAAGACGCTGTCTGGATGGAAGCATATGAACTATATATAAACTGAGTCAGATGGTCCGTTTCCTCTCCAGTCCAGAAAAGTGAACGATCTGACTACCGAACTCTTTTACACGTTCTCTGAATCCATCATAAACTAACTTTGGCCCAGAGAAGACGGCAGTGTCATGCTTTCTAGGTTTTTCCCAGTAGTCCTAGCTTCTGTGGTCTTGAATCGTTTTTGTTTAAGTTCTTTTATCTCATTGCTTTTTTCCAGCGTTTCCTAGTTTAGTTATTCATGATTCTAGTTCTTAATCTCTTGACTTAATTAGTTCCTTCTTGTGTCCTGTTCATTTTAGTCCAGTGTCTGTGTGGGTCCTTCCTAGCGTCCCCTGTTGTTGTCTGTCATGGCCCAGTGTTTGTTTACCTTTTGTCTGTGTCAAGTTCATGAGTCTTAGAGTCCGACTGTGTTTATGCTTCCTGTTTTACTTTGATGGTCTCTCGCCTCATGCATTATGTTCTGTCAATCAAAGATTTTCACTTCCCGTTTGGATTTTACTCTTCAGCCTAAATAAACTGCTCACCCTCCTGATATTCTGAGTCTTCCTCTTCACGACATGTTTTTCAAACACTGTATTTCTGGAGCATGTTCACACGTAGTTTCTACTTTATATGAAAGAGCTTGAACTTACATTGAACTGGATTCTCAAACAGTGATTTCTTTAAGTGTTCCTGAGCCCATGCATTGATTTCCACGACAGATTCATGCTTGTTTTTAATGTTTTGCCAGTCGAGGGCCTGAAGATCTCAGGCATGCATTACTGATTTTTCATCTTGTGCCTTTGCACACAGATTTCTCCAGATTCTTAGGATCCTTTGATAATATACACTGTAGATAATGAGATCTTTAAAGGTTTCACAATCTTATGCTGAGGAACATATTTCTGAAATTGTTCTGTTATTTATAAAGATGTAGTGTTTTCAGATTAATCAATCTTTGCCTCTCTAAGATGACCCTTTTAAACCATCATGTTACTAATCTGTTTCCAATTAGCAGCTTCTATTTTTCTAGCTTTTCATTGCCCCTGTTTCAAATTTTGAAATGTTTTGCTGTCATCAAATTCAAAATCAAAATTTTCTCTGATGAAACAATAAAATGTTTGATATGTTTTGTATATTCTATTGTAAATGCAGGTTTATGACATTTGCAAATCATTGTATTCTGTTTTTATTACGCAGCATCCAAACCTTTTTGCAATTAGGGCTGCATTTCTACAGTTGTATGCAACGCCAGTTCTTTTAAGCTATGAATTCATTAATTTTAAATGACATCCATGTCCTTTTAACACCACTGACAGTATGAAAACTCACACAATAGGAAATGCCAAACACACAGCAGGACGAATTGAAGCTGACAGCACTCCTCTTTCAAATTAAAATCACCACATCCCTCAAAACTAAACCTGTAACAGTGCTGCTGTGCAGTTTTACGTCCTTTGAGCCAAATCCAGAAAGAATACGGTACTCAGTCTGTGTTTCTATGTATGGAGCTGAGCTGCTTATTACCTCATGGGAACATTTTTTAGTATAAACCTAGTTTGCCATCTAGTGGTCCTGATTTGAATCACAGAGACACTGTCTGTGCAGGAGTTAAATTTTCACAGTTAAGTCTGCATCACTTCTTAGTGTTTGCATTTAATGAGGAAAATAAATATCAAATGTTTGCTTCATTGCCTGCATACTCAAGTTTTTGGACGGGATCAGTCCTGTAGATTTGCATCACCACTTACCAGTTCATGTGTAATCACAGATTTGTGGAGTATAATCACCCTCTTTCTCTATTTTTAGCTGCCGAGCCTGTGAGCGAGCCCCCGTTCCGCCAGTCCCTCTCACTCTTAATGAGATTTACTCTTGGCACATGGAGCAGCGTAGAGCAGACAATGGAGATGTCTAGACCAACCACATCTAGGACACAAAATGGTCTTTCATAAATGGCAGCAGCAACAAGGGCAGGAGCAGCGCCAGCATGAATGCGGCAATATTTAAACGGCTCGCCTTGTTTACCAACTGTGAAAATCTGTTCTAAATATATCCTCGCTGCAAAGGGCCTTCATGTGTTTTTTCTTAGTCTCTGCTCCCCTGTATATTCAGGACTAAAGTGAGTTTATTCCTTGTCCCCCTGTCCTACATCTTGAGGCCTACTTTTTGACTGGTTCTGCACTTTTCTAAAAGTCTGGAAAGGCGTTTTATTATAGTTATGAGAAAGTAATTACTGTTTAATGCATCATCAGGGAACATAAAAAAGCTACAAGGTTTGCATTTTGATGAAAATAAAATATGATGAGGGCAGCATGGTGGCGCAGGAGTTAGTGCTATCACCTGACAGCAATAAGGTCCTTTTTATGTGGAGTTTGCATGTTCTCTTAACATCTGCATGGGCTTTCAGTACAGAGACAAGTGTAGGGTTAGGTTAACTGGTTATTCTAAATTGCCTGTAGGTGTGAACGTGACCATGAACGCTTGCTTGTCTCTGTGTGATTGCCCTGAGATTTGAGGTTCTTTGTTTGGTGCCCATAGACTTGTTTATTTAACTTCATGTTTTCTTAAGTGTTTTTGTAGCCTTTAGTTTTTGTTATAATTTAGTCTGGTTGTCTTGGCGATTCTTGTCTTATCCTCTTGCATCAGTTCCTCTTTGTTTAGTTTAGTCCTGTGTCTGGATGTTCCTGTTTAGTTATTGTTCCTCACTTCCTGTTTTATTTTGGTAGTCATTTGTCTTCTGTGTTTTGTATCTTTTCCTGTGTCATTGTCTTTGTCCACTTCTCCTTAGTATCTGTGCGAGTACTGTATAAATAATTCTACCTTCCCCTCACTCTTTGTCTCAGTGTCTGTAAACATACACTTGTGTGTTTCCTGGTTGTTCAAGATTGTTACTGGAGTCCTTGCGGTTATGGACTTTGTATTTCTGGACTTGTGGTATGCAATTGATAAGTTAAACGAGTTAATAAGGAGTTGAAGACTTCAGAAGAGGTGCAAGAGACAAAACTATCTGGTAAAATTGTGGCTTGCAAATTAAAATGGTCTAAACAGATTGATTAAAATTGTAGGTGAATGGGTGGAAGTCTGTCAGTGGGGAAAAGAGGTTTAAATGTAACAGGTTTTCTACCACAGCTTGATTATTCAGTTCAATTTTACTTACTTTTATTTATATCTGTGGGATTTGCGTTGCAGAGTCAACAAAGTAGTTGCAAGTTGAGTGCACACTGTCCTGCCGCGTTGGTGTTTATTATAGAAGATAATCTTTCAGATAAAGTGTAGCCTTTCTTAGACACACAGAGTAGAGAGAGACCAGAGAACACTACCACAACCAGAAACCAGGGAAGGAAAAACTCCCAACAGAGCCAGGCTCAGAGAGGGGCAGCCATCTGCCATGACTGGTGATTTCTGATGTTTCTATGTGCGTGTTTTTTATGTGTAGTGTCTTTGCTTGTATTGGTAAATAGACTGTAGTCAACAGGATTTATCAAAGGGTCATTTACAAAATAAACAAATAAAATTTCTGCCAGTATCTTCATGACTCTTTGTTTTTGTACCTTCTTCACAACCGATTCAGACTTTTGTGGCCATTTAAAATATCTAAATATTGTTATATTTGCTGCAATTTCCATATTCGATATTGGTCAGATCCATTTGAAAGTAGACATTTTTAATGTCAGTGACACTTTCTAACTGTTTAAATAAAGGATACATGAAAATTACTTTGAGAAAAACTGATTGCAGCTTCTACTTTGTGACAGGAATGTTGTTTGTGGCTTAAGATGACTTGATATCATTCATGGGAAATGCATTTGAAACACACTACCAGTCAAAAGTTTGGACACACCTTCTCATTTAATGTTTTTTCTTCATTTTCATCACTATTTACATTGTAAATTCTCACTGAAAGCATTAAAACTATAAATGAATGCACATGGAATTATGTAGAAAACATAAAAGTGTGACATAACTCAAACACTTTGCTTTGATTACTGCTTTCTTTTTTCTTTTGATGAGCCTTATGAGGTCGTCACCTGAAATGGTTTTTCAACAGGAGCTCCCAGAGATGCTGAACACTTGTTGGCCCTTTTGCGTTCCCTCGCGGTCCATCTCATCCCAAACCATCTCGACTGGGTTTACATCGCATGACTGTGGAGGCTAGTCCATCTGGCGCAGCACTCCATCAATCCTCCATCTTGGTCAAATAGTCCTTAGCCTGGAGGTGTGTTTGGGGTCATTGTCCTGTTGAAAACATAAATGATGGCCCAACTGAATGCAAACCGGATGAGATGGCAAGTCGCAACATGATGCTGGTTCAATGTGCCTTCAGTTTTGAATAAATCCCCAACAGTGTCACCATCATCACACCTCCTCCTCCATGCTTCACAGTGGGAACCATGCATGTAGAGAGCATCCATCCACCTTTTCTGCATCACACAAAGACACAGCAGGTGAAGCCACAGATCTCAAATTTGGACTAATCAGACAAATCTCTTCTGCTTGTTGCTTTTCCTTAGTTGTGGTTTCTTAGCAGCTATTTGACCATAAAGGCCTGATTCACACAGTCTCCTCTGAACAGTTCATGTAGAGATGTGTCTGCTTCTGGAACTCTGTGTGGCATTTATCTGGGCTCTAACCTGAGGTGCTGTTAACCTGCGATTTCTGAGGCTGGTGACTCGAGTGAATTTATCCTCAGCAGCAGAGGTGACTCTTGGTCATCCTTTCCTGGGCCGTCCTCATGTGAGCCGATTTTGTCGTAATGCTTGATGGTTCTTACGACTGCACTGGTAAACTCAAAGTTTCAGCAATTTTCAGGACTGACTGACCTTCAGTTCATTTCTCTTTACTTCGCTGATTGGTTCTTGCCATAATATGGGCTGTAAGCTGTGCACCAACTTAAATTCTGCACAACACAACTGATGGTCCCAACCCCATTAAGAAGGGAAGAAATTCTACAAATGAACCCTGACAATGCTCACCTGAGAAGTGAAAACCATTTCAGGTGAACATATAAATAAACATGAAGACAGAACTAAACCTACACTAAACATGAGGGGCACGGGAACAAAACCCAAGAACTAGAAATCACAAAACAAAGAAGAACTAGAGCTAGAAATGAACCACAACCCAAAAGACTAGTAATGATAAACCATGTTTAAATCAAACATTAATAATAACACAGAACACAAAACACTGGGTAAGTGATGTCCAGATGGCTACTCCGTCTCCTCTAAAGCTATTTTTCGCCTAACTTTGCTCTCAGACACCTTTATCTGACCTCTCTGCCGTGCACAGGTGCCTTCCTTCACATCAGTGGGTGTCACGTGTGGTGCAACGACCTGGTGTTTTGAATAGATCGCTCGTAATGAGCCGACTGGAACCAAGTGCATAATCAACAGTGACTCACAGGTGTGACACCAAAGGAGCAGGAAGCCAGAAAGATACAAGGACACGCACAGACAGAGGGAGATGGAGAGAAACGGGTGCATCGACCAGGAGATCGTGACAGCATGTAGATGGGACGTGCAGTAACCTGGAGAGTTTGTTAGAATGATTGTTGTGTGATGTAATGCAGATTCTTCATATTTCTTTTCTCTGTGAAACTCGGAGCTTTCTGTGTGAGAACAATCTGCTGGTTTGATGTTCATGTGTTGCAGTAAAGTCCTACGAGTCTTTGACGTAGGTCTTCTTTTGTGTTCTGTTTTTTTATGCTTTCTGATGGCAGCATGTCTCTGTTGCAGTCTGGTTTATGAAACCCTGGTTGTTCCTGCCTCCCTTTCTGTTTCCTCAGTCATGTCTTGTTTGGTTCTGTCAAGTTCACACGTCTTAGTCTTGTTTATTTAGTGTGTTTGTTTAGTTTTTTGTTTAGTGCAAATAATACAAATTTTAATTTATCAGATGCCTTACAAATATCATTTATATAAATAATAAATTTTGAAATGCAAAAATATGAAACAAAACGCCCCAAACTGTCAAAGCTGAATAATAAACAAGAATGGATCTCTTCAGTTTTGAAACGCTTCCCATGAGAAGTCGCAATATATCCATAATGTCCTTAAATATCCTGCCTATGAACGCAGCTCAGGATTACATGATGTTTATTTCTTAGTGTAGTTGAGTTTGTGTGTTTCTGTGTGTTGTAGAAAACTATAATATTGTTGTTAGCGTTTAGAAATTGCAGGTAATAAAACAGTATGAATGTGTTTTGAAACATGGCGGTGCAGCGTTTATCACTGTCAACTCACAGAAAGGTCCTGGGTTTGAATCTGCCAGCCAGCTGGAGCCTTTCTGTGTGGAGTTGGCCTGTTCTCCCTGTACCTGCGTGGGTTCTCTTTAGGTACTCTAGGCTCGTCTCACAGTCCAAACACATGCATGACTGTGTTTGGACAGTCATGCATGTCCAAACACATGCATGACTGTGTTTGGACATGCACAGTCCTGTTAGACTGCTAACTTGTCCAGGGTGCACCTTACCGTTCACCTCCTGGCACCTGCATAGGCTCCAGTCTCACCACAACTCTGGATTCGATAAGTGATTCAGAGGAAAAAAAAGGAGATTTTCAAATGTTTTTTATGTGAAAATTTTCACATGAACATAAACTACAGAAGCATTAGAGCGACACCTTGTGGTCTCTCTTCGCAGCTGCAAATAATAATCCTTTGATTTGAATCATATTCTTCCTCTGCACCATAAACACTCAGACTCTTGGACTCTGACCACGAGTGACGTCCTAGTGGATTCATGAACTGTCAGTGCAGATGCTTGTCAGACACCTCATGTGTCTGACAAGCCTCATGACATTGAAAATAAGACTGTAAGTGGACTCCTGATTAACGACATAAGTGACCATCTTCCAATTTTTACAATCTGTGATAGGAATTACAAGATCAATAAAATGGACAGTAAAAAAGAGTACAGACGAGTAAGAACAGAAGAAAGAATGAATGCATTTAAAAAAGATTTATTGAAAGAAAACTGGGGTGAAGTATATCAGGAACGGGACGTTAATAGTGCTTATAATGAATTCCTTAGAATATTTACATTACTGTACAATACCAACTGTCCAATAAAGCAATATAGTAGGAAACAGAAATATATGGACTGTCCATGGATAACAAAAGGTCTGCAAAATGCATGTATAAAGAAAAATGCTCTATACAGAGAGTTCTTAAGAACGAGAACTAAAGATGCTGAAATCAGATACAAAAGATATAAAAATAGGTTAACTAATATACTTAGATATAGTAAAAAGGAATACTATAAGAAGCAATTAGATATAAATAGAAATAATAATAAAAGATTATGGGAAATCCTGAACAGTGTTATAAAATGTGGGACTGGACAAAAGAACTATCCCAAGTATTTCATTTGTAATGACCATGAAGAATACAATATGGATGTTGTGGCAAATAGTCTCAATGAATTCTTTGTAACTGCTGGACCAAATTTAGCAAGAACAATCACTCATCCTGGGAAAGCACAGGAAAAACCCGATACACTGATTGACAGAAATCCATATTATATGTTTCTCACAGCCGTTGATGAAAATGAAGTTTTTGAAATTGTCAAAAAATGTAAAAATCAGAAATCTTTGGATTGTAATGATATTGATATGATAGTGGTTAAAAGAGTCATTGAGGCTATTATAAAACCATTTACATACATCTGTAATTTATCATTTCAAACTGGTCGATTTCCAGACAGAATGAAAATAGCAAAAGTTATACCTCTATACAAATCGGGAAACAAACACCATTTCACAAACTACAGGCCTGTCTCTTTACTACCTCAATTCTCAAAAGTTCTTGAAAAACTGTTTAAAAACAGACTGGAAAAATTTATAGATAAACATAAACTACTCACTGAGAGTCAGTACGGATTCAGATCAAGCAGATCAACATCATCGGCACTATTAGATTCAATAGAATACATCACAAATTCCATAGACAAAAAGCAATATGTGGCTGGGTTATTCATAGACTTGACAAAGGCATTTGACTCTATAGATCATGATATATTAATAAGAAAACTGGAACTTTATGGTGTCAGAGGGGTAGTTTTAGATTGGGTCCGAAGTTATTTAAGTGACAGAAAGCAGTTTGTGAAAATAAATGGTGGTTGCTCCTTATGTATGGACATTGCTTGTGGTGTACCCCAAGGGTCAGTTTTAGGTCCAAAATTCTTCAACTTGTACATTAACGACATCTGTAAAGTGTCCAAAGTATTAAAAATGGTTCTCTTTGCTGACGATACAAACATTTTTTGCTCTGGTGATGATCTGCAGAATTTATTGGAGGATATGACCAATGAAATAAGTAAAGTGAAGTTCTGGCTTGATAAAAATAAATTATCATTAAATTTGAATAAATCTAAACTGATGTTATTTGGAAATAGTAGTTTAAATACAAATGCAAAGATTCAAATAAATGGTGTTGATATTGAAAGAGTCAGGGAAAATAAATTTCTGGGGGTAATAATAGATGACAAACTTAACTGGAGAGCTCACGTAAGATATATTCATTCCAAAGTATCACGAAGCATTGCAGTACTAAACAAGGCAAAACAGGTATTCGACAGAACATCACTTCATATTGCCTATGTTTACTGGTTTCACCATGCTTAAGCTAATGTGCAGAGGTCTGGGGCAATAACTATAAAACCACATTACATTCACTTTTTACTCTTCAAAAAAAAGCAATTCGAATCATCCACAATGCAGGTTATAGGGAACATACAAACTCACTATTTTTGCAGTCTGAAATATTGAAAATTGACGATATAGTGAAATTCCAAACAGCACAAATTCTATTCAAAGCAAAAAATAAAGAACTGCCAGGTAATATTCAGAGTATGGTTTTTTTTGAAAGAAGGAAGTTATAATTTAAGGGGTTTTTGTAACTTCAAAACAATGAAGGGACGTACTACAAGAAAAGGCTTTTGTGTTTCTGTTCAAGGAGTGAAACTATGGAACAAACTGAATATGGAATTAAAGCAATGTCCAAACATAAAACTGTTCAAAAAGAGTTATAAAAATATGATCTTCTCGAACTATAAAGAAAAGGAAAATATTTAAATTAAGTGAATGTCTCTATTTAAAAACAAACAAACAAAAAACTCATGATGTGATATTATAGTATATAGTATATCAGAAATCTGTTCACTATTTTTATCACAAATTATATCAGTAAGGAAGCTGACTAAACATTAACTGATAATTTATGGCAAAGGGGTGGGATTAAATAAGTGTATACTTCTTCCCACTCCCTTTCAACATGTAAATTAATCAGAATGTTTTTTTGTATGTAATTTGTATAGTATTTTTTTCTCTCTTATTTTCTTTTCTAAATGTACTTGTATATTGTTCACATGTTGAAATAAATTACCAATCAATCAATCAATCAATCAATCAATCAATGTGTGCTAGTTTTTAGTGTGACAAAGAAACAACAGACAAGACTTCAACACAGGAAAGAAGCAGCATTTGTTTCGCAATGACTGTGGTGCACAAGTGGTTTCAGCATCCGCACGTTAATCAGTTAGTGCTATAACGTATATGTAATTAACAAAAAAAACCATGACAACCAGAGGCTGTATATAACTTTATGCTTATATGCTCTGGATGGGTTAGAGGACAGTGTCTTATTGCCTAGAGAACATCTTAACATACATTTTATTGCCGTTTCTTTTTTAAAACCCGATTTTTTGTCCTTTTGTCAGCATTTCCAACAACACTGCAGGTCCTCTTGTTAGGAATCAGTCTACTCCACTGAGGGAAAGACACGGTTGTTTAAAAGTTTTTGACTGTGTTTATTTTCTCATAATTAAATCTGGACTTGTTCTCCTTAACATCCCGAATAGATGGAACATATTTAATAAAAACACACATTTTATCATCATACATGATGGTTTACTTGCAAAGATGGTTTCATATATGACTTCAGAAGCATCACTTGGAGCCCACCAAAATGACATTTTTTTTCTCTTCTCCCAGCTTTTTGAATTTCATGTGTATCATGTTTGCATGTTTTTCAGTTGCTAAAAATGTGTTGTAGAATTCCTATGTTTTGTTTTACGAGAAACAAATCACTGATGATGTAGAAGTCTCAAAAACTCATGTATCAAATATGATGCACTTGGCTTTACTGGGTTAAAAAAGTCTTGTTAAAGAGAGGGATGATGCAAAACATTGGGAAACCTGTCCCTGTTCTTCTTCTTTTATCGTTCCTCTTTTTTCAGCTGCTCACTCACCACAGGAAATCATCTGCCTCTGCATCACTATGTGAATGCTATCCTCCTCTGTCACACCAACCCTCTGCATGACCTTTTGTCCTGTATATCCCCTATCCCTCCTCTCCACATGTTCAAACCATCTCAGTCTTGGCTCTCAAACTTTCTCTACAAATCGCTCATCCTGAGCTGTCCCTCTGATGCACTCTGGCAATTACAAAATACATGTTATTAAACTAGCTGGGATAGGCTCTAGCACTTATCCTGAAAAGGATAAGTAATTTTTACTTGATACTTAAAAACCACAGCAGGGTTAGACTGGTCTGTTTACATGGTCTATACACAGTTTGATATGAGCCATAAACTCCACATACAAACATGACTGAGGGACAAAATGCAGGCGGAAGAAATCAAACATCGGGGGGAAACCAATGAGGATGGAGCATAAAGGAGCAGGAAGCAAAAGACAATGAGACCATCAGTGCAGTGACTTACCTGCAGTTAACGTTTGAATGGTGTTTCCACAGTGTTTCTGAATTGTGTGGGACTACTTGAGACGAGAAAACTGTGAAAAATAAAAATATGTGTCAGGGCACAGCATGTGCTGGGCTAATGTCAAATGTATTCAACAGATATATTAATGATGAGACTTTAAACCTGTAAAATCTGGAGACAAAAACACTCTCAGAATCAGTTAAAGGAACTTGCAAAGAAAAGCGCCTGGACTTCTTTTTTTTTTTTTTTTTTTTTGGCCTGTCCCGTTTGGCTCTTTTGCCATCAGAATTGTTGTCTAAAGGCAAAGAAAGATGCCCAACGGATTTACTTTACCAAACTGACCATCCCAGCCTTGCCGTAATGGTCCATTTGATTCACCTTTTATTGTTTATTTTATTTTCACTTACTGAATACGGGACAGACTTGACTGGGGGAAAGAAGGGGAGAAAGAAAGAGGGAAAGAGAAACAGCTGAGAAGAGGGACGGGGGAGAAGGGCAAAAGACAAAAACCAACAGAACGGGCAGAGAAAAAAAAATGCATATATCAATCACCTGGATCACCTGCTGAGAAAGAAAAAAGAAAGCAAGCAGAAGAGAACAAGAGTAATAGAATAAACAACATCACAATGATATATGGGAATATGACAGTAAATACTAAATGTTAAACATTATTGTGCAGCACATAAGATCAACAGAACACAGTGTGCTTTGAGGTAGGAGCCAAAAAGGGTGTAGTTTGTGGGTGTGATCACCCGTGTGTACACCTGTGAGCATGGACGCGCTTGTTTTTTGTTTTTTTAAAAGGTTCCTTCATGTAATAATCTGCTAGAGGGTGTGGGGGGGCCACAGCCCCGTCCTCCAGGGCGTGAAGCAGGTGTGGAGGAGATCAAAACTCCAGACATCCAGAGGCCCCCAGAACACAAGAGACCAAGGAAGACCAACAGAGGGGCAGCTGCGCCACTGTCCCGGAAAGAGCTGAGGAGAGTCCCAGATGAGGGCTCACTCAGCAGCCGCGGAGCAGAAGCCAGGGGGAGTTGCAGTGACGCGCCCGTGAGCTCCGCCGGCAGCCAGCTGCGCCTGAGTGACCGAGCCCCAGGCCGAGAGGCCGGGGGCACCCCACCTCCGAAGTGGCCCGAGCGAGCCCCAGGCTCCAGGCCCCGATAAGCGGCCGCCAAGGAGTGAGCCGGTGTGTACCTGGACGCCCATCCCCGGACACAAAGAACCACCAACGCACCGATGTCTGAGGGGGTCCGCCACTGGCAGGGGAAGTGGTGGTAGGGGGAGATAGGCCTCCAAATCTTGGAGGGCCTGAGATGTCCCCAGAGAGGTGGCGCCTGACACCCAACCTGACATATAGACACAGACATACAGGCACACACAGACACAAACATCCATTCCCACCCTCATGCTCTCATATGCACTTACTCCACACTCAACCAACGTGGAGACAGACATAAAGAGACGTTGTACACACGATCACACTCCCCAAGCGTACTCTACAAACCGGGTCTAGGTGCCCCCGCCCCTGGAGGGGGGAACTGCACCCAGACCCAGGTGGTGTTTCCCTTTTCCCTGCGGTGGGGGGAGGCAGACCGCCCCGACTCCGCAGCAGCAGGAAGGCTCCACACTCCAGACCGCAGTCGGACGGCCAACTCCTCCTCCTAGTCCTAGCCCCCCTGCTCCAGCAGGTCGCAGAGAACGGGGGTGAGAGAAGACTCCGAACCTCCCTCCACCCGCTCATTGTAATGTTGATGCATGTGTGTTCTAAGGTGCATTTAAAACCCAGGAGGGCTTGGAGCTACCTGCCAGAGAGCAGCAGGTAAGCGCATGGTCCCTCCTGCTAGCCCTCAATGTCTACGTGTATTTAAAATTGAGAGGTGGGCAACGATGCCAGGGGTGGGGTGTACACCCTGATGGTACTTTGGACTCCGTGTATCGTGCCCACCCCCAAGATCCTATATGTATGTGTAATGAGAGTGTGAGTAATGTGAATGTCTAAGTTGTGGGATAAAATTGAGGCAGAGGCAGCCAGAAGGGGACAGAGGGGGGGGGGGGGGGGTAGCCTCCTCTGCACCCTGGTGACATACCCCTACTCCAAGGCCCTGCATGTGTGGGTGGTTGTGGTGGAGCGGGAAGAGGGAGGCAGCTGGAGATGGGGAGGGAAGGAAGGGAGGGGCAAGTGACCCCTCCCTGGGGCCAGCTCCCCCGCTGACCCCAGTAGGCACCCCCATACTCCGCGACCCGCCAGGGAAAGGGGGCCCAGGCCCATCCAGACCGGGCCCAGTGCAGCAGCGCCGCCCGGCCCCACAGAGCCCGGGACAGTCCACCCAACCCCACCACAGAGAAAACTGCACCCACCCCACCATCCACTCATCTTCCAGACTACATAAGACAATAAACACCCAGGCTGAGATCTTCCTCCACCTCTCCTGTATCTCCCCCTCCTGCAGAGGCAGCTCCTGAGGAGAGGAAAGCTCCTGCAAGATGTGACAATCTCCCCCACCAGTTGAAGAGCCCCCCAGGTGGCTCGACGCACCGGCGGCACCCTGCTCCAGGGCTGGGCCCCCATGCACCCACCCGCCCACAACCCCGGCAACACACCAACCAGGACCCAAGCCCCCGAGGCCCGGTCCGGGTCCCAGCCCAGAGACGGAGCGCCCCCAGAACCTCACGCCCATCCCGGACCCACCCAGGGGCAGCCAGGCTACCAGGTCAGTAACCCACGTCCGTCAGCACAGACCCTCCCCTAGCCCCGCTGCACGCAGCCGCGAGGAAACAGTCACCGGAGAGCCAACAGAGCCCCTAACCGGACATGACCGCTACCCCGGGTTGAGCCCCCCAAGGAAGATGCCTCCGGGGAACCCCCCGACGCCCTAAGCCTGTCCCTACCCCCACACCAATCACAACAGTGAAGGCGGGACCAAACTATGACCCCCCACCCCCACTAGGTGATGGAGCTGATCAAAGGAGCCCAGAGCAATTGATCTGATGTGGTGGCAGAGGCTGTATCAAGACTAATGTAATCTAATAGATAATTTCTATATTGGTTAGAATTAAGATTATTTTTATTTTTCCAGTTCATGAGGACTGTTTTCTTGGCTATGCATAGGGCAGTGAAAACCATATGGGCGATATTCTTTTCTGAAGTGACATTATCTAAGCTGCCCAACAAGCACACTAAGGGGGAAGTTGGAATGTTACATTTCAGACACTTCGATAAGTCTTCACATATCTCGCGCCAAAACTTCTGAACTGGTGGACAGAACCAAAGAGCGTGGATATAATTGTCCGGTGAATTGGTTTGGCAGTGTGAGCAGTTGTTGGTAGACGAAAAGCCCATCTTGAACATCCGATGACCTGTATAGTGCACTCTATGTAATATTTTGTATTGAATTAATTGAAGACTGGGATTTCTAATTAGATGAAAGGTTTTTAAGCAAATCTGAGACCAGAAGTTTAGGTCTAAGTTAACTGATAAATCCGCTTCCCATTTTGCAATAGGAAGTGATATTGATTCATCTGTTTTAGAAAGCATTCTGTATATTTTGGATAGTAATTTGGGGGGTTTAAGAGTAAGAAATTGAACCACACTTGGTGGTGTTTGTAGTTCAACTTGACCCGGTTTAAATTTCTTTTTTACTATGGATTTAATTTGTTGATATTCTAAAAATCTTTTCTTGTTGATCCCATATTGTGTAACTAGTCCGTCAAATGAAATAAATTCTGTTCCTTCTAGTATATGTTCTAAATATTTGATTCCTTTATCACTCCAATCTGAAAAGTTTATCATATTATTGTTTTGTAATATGTCAGGGTTGTTCCAGATAGGTGTACGTTTGCATGGGATTAATGAAGACGCCGTCAATTTTAGAAACTCCCACCATGCTGTCAGAGAAGAGCTGATGTTGATGCTTTTAAAGCATTCATGTCGTTGGATGTTTGAGCTGATAAATGGTAGGTCTGAGATCTCTAGATTATTGCAGAGTGCTTGTTCTACATCTAGCCAAGGTTCATCTAAGAGGGTGTGTTTTAGCCATCCTGAGATAAACTGAAGCCTGTTGGCTAAGAAGTAGTGCTAAAAGTTAGGCAGTTCTAGTCCTCCTTTATCCTTGGTCTTTTGTAGTGTTTTTAAGCTTATACGTGGGGGTTTATTTTTCCAAAGGAATTTGGACATACATGAATCTAGAGATCTGAACCAATCTTGTGGCGGTTTAGTTGGGATCATTGAGAATAAATAATTTATTTTTGGTAAGACCATCATTTTTATAGCGGCAACCCTTCCCATGAGTGATATGGGTAGACATTTCCATCTAGCCAGATCATCTTCTACCTTCTTTAAAAGTGGGATATGGTTTAATTTAGTTAGATCTGCAAGCTTGGGAGAAACATTAATACCTAAATATTTTATATTTCCCGATTGCAGTGGTGTAGAAGAGGAATTATGGAAGGAGCAATTAATCGGTAGGACTGTAGATTTTGACCAGTTAATTGAGTAATCTGAAATTCTTGCAAAAGAGTTTATCAATTCAATCACCCCAGAGATATTGGTTTGTGAATTTTGGAGAAAGAGTAACACATCATCCGCATAAAGGCTGATTTTATGTTCCACGTTCTTGCATTTTATGCCCTTAATTACTGAATTCTGTCTAATTGCTGCTGCTAGTGGTTCAATAAAAATTGCAAATAGTGAAGGGGAGAGTGGGCATCCCTGCCTGGTGCCCCTCAAGAGACAGAAGCTGGAGGATGTCTGGTCATTTGTTCTAACACAAGCTGTTGGGGAATTATATAATATTTTTAACCAGTTTATGAAAGAGGATCCAAAACCAAATTTGTGTAAAGTTGCAAATAGAAATTTCCAGTTAACTCTGTCAAATGCTTTTTCTGCGTCTAAAGAGAATATTGTAGTTTCTAGGTTTTTACTGTATGAGTAGTCTATCAAATTAAGTAATCTACGTGTATTTGTTGATGAGTGCCTACCTTTTATGAAACCAGTTTGGTCAGGATGAATTAAGAGGGGGGTTATTTTCTCCAGTCTCTTTGAGAGAGCTTTGCAGATTATTTTAAGGTCTACATTTATAAGGGATATTGGACGATAGCTTGAGGGATATACAGGGTCTTTGCCTGGTTTTAGCAGGAGATTAATGTTTGCAGAATTCATATTTGATGGAAGTCTGCCCTTTTCTTTAATTTCCAACAACGTTCTGTAGAAAACTGGTGCTAGAATCGACCAGATTTCTTTGTAGAATTCTGCAGGAAAGCCATCTGGACCTGGAGCCTTATTATTGTGCATACTTATCAGGGCTTCCTGGAGTTCACCTGGTGTCAGTGGTGAATCCAGTGCCATTGCTTGAGTGTCCAATAATTTTGGAAGAGTTATGTTGTCCAAAAACTGATCAATTTCTTTTTTAGATGGGTTTATTTGTGGTGAATACAGCGTTTTATAGAAATCCCTGAAAATGTTGTTTATTTGTATTGGATCATATATTGTGTTCCCAGATGAATCTTGAACAGCACATATAGTTGTTTTTTCTTTATTTATTTTTAGCTGGTTTGCTAGAAATTGACCGGATTTATTACCATGTTCATAATTTTGTAGGCGTAGTCTTTGTACTAAGAATTTTGTTTTTTTATCAATTATCTCATTTAATTCTAGTTTTGTTTTGCGTATTTTGTTCAATGTTTCCTGATCTTGGTGGGACGCGTAGGCTTCTTCTAGTGATTTGATGTTTTTTTCTAATTCCTGAATATTTTTGTTTTCTTTTTTCTTTTTATGTGATGAGAAAGAAATTAGCGTCTGGACTTCTTTAAGTTGCTTGAAGACGTTTCACCTCTCATCCGAGAAGCTTCTTCAGTTCTACGGTCAAATGGTGGAGAGTCCCAGATATAAACCTAGTGGGAGTGTCCCCCCACAGAGGGACAAAAGGACCCCCTGATGATCCTCTAATCGCCTGAGCCAAGGTGTGAAACTGGGTGTGGGTCCCAATCAGCCAGGGTTTCGGGTGAGCTCTTTTTGAAACCTGGCCCCACCTTATCATGCGAATTCCTGAGGTGTGTCTGTGTGTCTTTGTGTGTCTGCAAAGACGTGACGTCCAACACATGCAGACACACAAAGACGCAGACGCACTCATAAAGTGAGTCAAGTTTGTTTCTCTAGCACATTTAAAGTACAGCTGTTGACCAATATGCTGTACATCTAAAATAATTAAATAACACCCAACACAGGATGAAATTACAGAGTTTAAGAAAGGAAACATAAAATTAGAAAACCTGAATAAAAACAGGACAAATAATTGTCATCTACACAATGAATTGAGATGCTCTTTTATTAAAAACTAAGCCAAAAGAGAACATAAACTGAAAAAAAAAACTGGCTCAAGGAAAAATATCAGATGCTAACAAGGCTAGACCACATGAAGATACTTTCAGGGAAGAAGAAATAAAAATGAAAACGTGTCTAATGGTCAGTGGAGGAATTTACAAAATCTGTGTTAGTTTTATATCAGCAACACTCCTCAAAGTTTTAAGACTGCTTCCTACACCTTTGCAACAATATTAATTCTTAAGAAAATCTCTTTAATGGCCAAAATATAAACACAAGAGGTTGGTCAAATACCTTTCATTTTATTTATTTTTTGCCATTTGTTTACAATTCAGGTTGAAATTCAGAGTCTGATCAAAGCTAACCAGAAAGAAAAAGGAAAAGCTTGTTTATGCGCTGGTATATGTTGCTTTAACAGCATCGCTGAAGGTTTATGCCAAAGGATGGTTGCACACAAGCATCACTTCATGCCTTTGGACTTTTCAGAGCTCCAGATTTCTTCGCACTCTCTGTTCACCACCAGTTTGCCGTCATCGGTCAGTTGAAGACGGCACATGTTGCAGTCAGGTCTGACAGAGCTTGTGTGCCACCTAGGCGTGTCACACTTGTTGTACATGACCAGGTTGCAGTCAGCCTGCATGCACAGACGGACGGCGTCTGATCCATAGGTGTCTGAAGCCCACAAAGGCTTCCAGCCATAGATGACAAAGTTACCATCATCCTGTAGCCATAAATTATATGTTAGATAACTGTCAGCACGCATGACTGGGAAACAAGGCTTTTATGAGCTTCTGAACTGAGAACATTTAGTCACCTGAAATATAGCTTTGAACTGCTTGTTGTTGGACACCAGGTAGTCTCCCCTGCGGAGCTCATCATTTTTGGACAAGAAGTTTCTGCTCATGATTCTAAAAGGAGAGAATATAGATGAGCTTGTATCCACAATATGCATTTAAAAGTATCAGGAATGTGTGAATCAATCAGTCAGTAGAGATGCGTAGAATACTTACAGGTTTTAATATTTCACACCAGCCGGTCTGCAAGCAGAAGAGAAGGGAAGAGTTAAAACTGAAAGCATATCACTTCATCTTTATATAATCTTGACCGGGGGTGGAGTCACACTCACTGCCCTTTACAGTAAAGGAATTGCATTTCCTAAGGTGTGTGTGTGTGTGTGTGTGTGTGTGTGTGTGTGTGTGTGTGTGTGTGTGTGTGTGTGTGTGTGTGTGTGAGGAGGGGGGATTAGTGGAGCAGCAATGTAATGGAGTGGAGCAATCGCAATTGCTGACGTGTTGTACAGGGGAGCTTGCTGCTGTGTTCTCCAGCTGTCCTTTGGTTGGGGTGAGGGTAGGGTTGCCAACTCCCTGAAAAATAAATAAGGGACACCTCGTGGCCAGGGCCGGGCAACCCAGTTGTCTTCACCCTTCCCAGTGTGGTAGCTCTTTTTTTGTGTGTGAAATTATTTTTTAACCATTTGACTTGAACTTGATTTAAGCAGATGCATATTCTTTGTGATATGACCATATGGGAAACAAATGATCATTTAGCCATTTATTTTTAGCTCACAATGACAACATTAACACAGTAAAACAGGTCTCTTTCTTAAACAGAAGCCTGTCATGCTTAACTTTTGAGAATATAAGTAAATCTTTCTTTAAAAGAACTCTGTTCTGCTTAACTTAAAATTATATAAATTAATAGAAAGCAATAGAACGAAAAATATTCTTGTAACAGTGCACATTTAGTGCATTTAGTACAGTTGGCTTCAGTTGAGGTATTATTTCAGCTTTTCTAAAGCTAATCAGCTGCTCCTGTTTGTAAACCCACTTGTTCCCATGATTACGCATCTTAACTCATCATCATTATTCATCTATGTATTACTTTTATGTATTAGTGATCTATTTGTTGTAATCATCTATCCTTGCAGTTGTTTATTACACAAAATAAATTATATTATTACACTTCTGGCCACATAGCCCTGATATTCACTGCACATGCCCATATTAACCTTAACCAGAGGGTTTTAAAAAAACAAACCAGTGTTTACATACCATATCTGCTTCTGCCATGGCCTGGCGGACAAAAAATTGGTAAAGGGTTCCCCGAGCTTTCACGCCCCTCATGTTCTTCATGTGCCCACCAATAGAAGCATGCCTATGGAAAAAGTGCGCCAGCACACAGTGCAGTGCGCTTTATAGTGCACTTTTCCAGCCAGGTGTTTTCCTTTTCCCATTCCTCCCTGTACTTTTGCAGCCTTTTTTTTTTCTTTCTCTGAGCGAACAAACATTGCTGCTCTAATGCTGGGCTCACACTGTGCGATTTTTGGCCCATTTTGAGACGATTTTTGAGTCGTGCGACCGATTTGGTGATCAGCCCGATTTTGGCCTTCATCGTGCGTCGTGTAGTATACGTGGGGTAACGAGAAGCGATTAACACCTCACGACCAGCTCCCGATCATCAATCGCTCGTGAGGGTGTCACCGCAGCTGCTCACGCGCAAACACGTAAACGTCGGTGAAAAAGACGTTGCAGCACAGCTGTGCAGCGTGTGATCTGGACACAAGCGATGGAGGCACAACTTGTAGAACTTTGGAAAGCTCATCCGAGCCTTTTCCATGTGGCATCACAAAATTATCACGACCACAACAACCGTGAAAATAGTTGGATTTACATTGCTGCTCAATCACAGCTGCCTGATCAATGTTTTTCATTAGCAATTTAGCAAAGTTGATGTGGTGGTGTGTCTGTGTGAGTGAAAGACAGAGAGAGCGAGCGACAGATTTTCTGTTATAACCTTCATTTTATGGACGCACAGTGTGCCGTCCGAGACTTGCACCGCAGTGTCGGCGTTTGTTTCCCTGTTGGTCATGCTTGTTGTTGTGGTCATCGGTTGTCTTCCGGTATTTTCTCCGTAAGCGACCTTTCCTCAACCAATGAGATGAGCGGTAATCTGACTTGTCATACTCGAATTGTCATAAGTGTGCTGTCAGCTCATTGGTCACAAAGCAGGAGAGGGGCTGGGAATTATGTTTTCAAACAAAGTGTTAATTCCATTAAAAGTTATAGACTACTTTTGATTCTCACTGTATTACGGGACAAAGTGCGTCCCTTATTAGCTCAATACGGGACGTGTACTTTTGTTTCTAAATACGGGACGATTCCGTTTTTTAAGGGACGGTTGGCAACCCTAGGTGAGGGAGAGGGGATCGGGGGGTTTGTTTTATGTGTTGTTGGAGAGTCTCTTTTTTCAACCCACAGAACTCATATTGGGTGTGTATAGGAATTTCTTTTACTTGTGTATTAATCACATTATTTTATTGTATAATGCATTGGTGCCACTTGATTTTAACAAGTCTCACACTCATACAGTAAGACAACTGGTGGAGGTGTAGTAAGGAAGTTGGGGGAAGCAGGAACTCCACAGGAAGAGTCTTTTGTCTCTTCGAGGACTCTGGGAGGTAGCAAGGGAGTGTGAACCTTAAGGTGTGAAACAGCTGTGTACTGCCTTTTGTTCCTGGAGAAGGTATTTAACTGAGAGCCATGCTAGGCTCAGGGAGACTCTGCTGACCTGCCCCGCAGTCATGTAGGCTCTCCACAAGCTTGGTTTTCTGTTCTTTGTGTGTTTGGATTAAAGAATGTTAGCTACTACTCACCGCTCGTCTGCAGGCTTTATTCAAATGGAAAACTTCCACAACAGGTGTTATACCATGTTCTGTTCTGGGCTTCTCTCATGCTTTTCTGTTTTTGCATCCCTTCATTATCTTTCTATAATCTTACATGATTAGTCCCATAAATCTGCTCAGCTGGAACGTTAAACCATCCTATTAAGAGAGGAAAGGTTTTTGCTCAAATTAAACAAGAAAATGCCTCCATTGCCCTTTTACAAGAAACCCATGTCAGAGGTTAACTCAGGGCTTATGTCTCGGTGGGCGGGGCAGCAGTTTCATTTATGTTTTGAGGCCAAGGCCAGAGGAGTATCAATTCTCATCAGCCCCAGGGTTCCATTCAAACAATATGTTATTTCAGATCAACATGGTTGTTTTGTCATTGTTTCAGGGAGGTTGTATAACGTACAGGTAGTTTTGGTCAATGCATATCCTCCTAACACAGATGATCCCAAGTTTTTCAAACATCTTTTTTCGAATTTACCAGACGTAGGCTCGTACTCTTTGATACTTGGCGGAGACTTAAACTGCTGGTTTGACCCTGTTTTCAAGGGTTCAAGTTTCTTTATTTGTCACATGCATAGTTATACAAGTATGACACACAGTGAAATGTAGCCTGACATGCTCCTCGACATGTGGAAAAATGAGGGGGGGGGGGTAGAGGAAGAACATTATATAAATATATAGTATATACATTGGGTGAATGAATGTGCAGTAGTAGCAGCAAGCAGGTGAATTCTGTACATTAATATGAATAGACATCTGACTATTTTACAGGATAGACAATATAGACATATTTAAAATTAAAGGAATTTGGAATGTACATTGTGCCTTGGTTTAGAGTGTCTGGAAGAGAGTCCTGTCTCAGTCAATTATAGATGATGTGAGAGGGCGGGTGTGTGTGTTTAGGGCCCGGATGGCTTGGGGATAGAAGCTCCTCTTGAGTCTCTCTGTCCTTGCCCGGAGGATGCGGAACCTTCTACCAGATTGCAGAAGTTGGAACAGTTTGTTGCCAGGATGGGACGGGTCCTTCAGTATCTGCGCTGCTCTAGTCCGGCATCTCCTGGTGTAGGTGTCCTGAAGCGGGGGGAGAGCAATCCTGCAGCAGCGTTCTGCTGTACGGATCACTCTCTGGAGAGCTTTTTGGTCCTTCACACAGCTGTTCCCAAACCACGATGTCATGTTCTGTGTGAGGATGCTCTCCACAGCGCCTGTATAGAAAATCCTGAGGATCTTTGGAGAGACCCTGAACTTCCTCAGTTGTCGTAGGTGATACAGGCGCTGCCTAGCCTTTTTGGTCTGGACCTGAATGTGGGCAGCCCATGTCAGGTCTGAGGAGATGTGGACACCAAGATACTTGAAGGACTGCACCCTCTCCACTGGAGCTCCATTGATGATAATGGGCTTGTAGTCTCTGTGCTGACCCCTTCTGAAGTCCACCACCAGCTCCTTGGTCTTGCCGACATTCAGCTGGAGGTGGTTGTCCTGGCACCATGATGCCAGATTCTTCACTTCATCCATGTAGGCCGCCTCATCGTTGTTGGAGATGGCACCCAACACCACTGTCGTCAGCAAACTTCACAATGGTGTTGGAGCCATGGGTGGCCACACAGTCTGAAGTGTAGCGGGAGTAGAGCAGTGACCAGAGGACACATCCCTGAGGTGCTCCTGTGTTGATGGTGATGCTGTTAGAGACGCATCTACCCACCCTCACCACCTGAGTTCTGCCAGTGAGGAAGTCCAACACCCATGCACACAGACGGCTGTTAAGTCCCAGATCCCTGAGCTTTGTGAACAGTCTGCAGGGCACTATTGTGTTAAACGCTGAACTGTAATCAACAAACAGCATTCGCACATAGTTACCCTGTTTCTTGTCCACGTGGCTGAGAGTGGTGTGTAGGACGTGGGCGATGGCATCCTCTGTGGATCTGTTGGATCTGTAGGCGAACTGCAGCGGATCTGTGGTGTCTGGGATGGAGGAGGAGATGATGTTCTTCAGCAGCCTCTCAAACACCTTCATTACTACCGAGGTCAGTGCAACTGGCCGGTAATCGTTCAGGGATGAGGGTTTGCTGTTCTTGGGCACAGGGATGATGGTGGATCTTTTGAAGCATGTGGGGACCACAGACTTCACCAGGGACTCGTTGAAGATGTAAGTGAACACACCTGCTAGCTGGTCCCCGCTGCTTTCCTTGTGTTCACTCTCCTCAATGCCACTCGGACGTCATGCTCCGCGATGCTGGTCACCGGTCTCTCGCTGATGACGTCACTGTCCTCGGTAGTCAGGCGGCAGATAGCATTAGCCGCCTGGCTAACCTCGAAACGGGCGTAGAACCGATTCAGCTCGTTGGTGAATGCAGAGTCGGCGTTGATCGGCGCAGTGTCCCTGGCTTTGTAGTCCGTAATGGTGCGTAGTCCGTGCCACATACTCCGTGTGTTGCCCTGGTGGAAGCAGGATTCCACACGTTCCCGGTACCGGCGTTTGGCATCTCTCACCGCGCGCCGCACGCCGTATGAGGCCGCATTGTAGGCGCTCATATCGCCAGTGGCGAGACCCGCGTTGTAGGAGGCGGTCCTGGCGTTTACTGCAGTGCGGATCGATCTGTCCATCCACGGTTTCTGGTTTGGGAATGTGGTGACTCTCGCAGTGGGGATAATCTCCTCCGCTAGCATATTGACGAAGCATACTGCTACTTCCGTAAACTCGTTGATGTCGACTGCGCATGCTCTGAACATGTCCCAGTCGACGTCGTTGAGTGCGTCCTGTAGCGTAGCTTCTGATTGGGCAGTCCACCGTTTTACCTCTCTCGTGGTTACGTCTTCCATCCGTATGCTTTGTTTATACTGGGGAATGAGGAAGATGGCGTTGTGGTCAGACTTCCCAAAAGCCGGGTGTGAGACAGCTTTGTAGCCCTGCTTGTATGGCGTGTAGCAGTGATCCAAAATTCGATCCACTCTCGTTGGACACAAGACATGCTGGTAAAAGTTTGGCATGACTTGTCTGAGGTTCGCTTTGTTAAAGTCTCCTGCTACAATGAGGGCTGCGCCCGGGTCCTTGTTTTGAAGCAAGCTCAGCACATCATGTAATTCGGACAAAGCCATACCTGTGTCCGCTTGGGGTGGGATGTAGACCACCGTGGCGATGACCGAGGTGAACTCACGGGGCAGATAGAAAGGGCGGCACTTAATGATCAGGAACTCCAGATGTGGCGAGCAGCCGCTGGAAAGAGTAGAAATGCTCCTGGCATCACACCACTTTCTGTTTACCATGAAACACACTCCTCCACCTTTGGTTTTGTTCGACTCTGCCGTTCTGTCCGCGCGGAGCACAAAGAATGAATCCGATGGCGTTACGGCCTGGTCCGGCACGGTGGGGGTCAGCCATGTCTCCGTGAAGCACAGAATGTTGCAGTCCCTCATGTCACGTTGGAAGGTGACCCTTGCTCTTAGGTCATCGAGCTTGTTCTCCATGGATTGTACATTTCTGTTAATAGAATTTTGAGTCTTGTCATTCATTGTGTTTTCTGTGTATCTTATGTTTCCTAGTTCAGTTTGTTTACACTCTTGAGTTTATTCAGTATTTCTAGTTCCTTGAGCTCCATCAGTCTGCGCCTCGGTGTGTGCGTTCCTCGTACTTCATGTTTTACTTTCAGTAATGGTCTCCTGTCTGGTGTGCGTCATTTTCAGTTTTGCATCCACCTGTCTCGTCTGTTAGATTTTTGCCAGCTGTGTTTCCCAGATGTTTCCTCTTTGCCTTGATTTCCTCTTGTATTTAGTGTCTGCGTCTCCCTCTGTCCTGCATCCCGGTCTCCCTCAAACAGGGAGAACGAACAGTCGGGGGGGCTGTGTTCTGCCAGCCTGTTTGTTTAGTTTTCCTATGCCTCCCAGTTTTGTTTTATGTACATTTGGTTTCCAGTATTAAAGCTGAGGATTAAGTTTAGCCTTATCTGAGAGTCTGTATTTTGGGTCCTCAATCCTGCCTGCCTCACACAGTACATGACTAGTCCTGAGTGTTTGTCACGTTTCTCATAATGTTCTCTTATGCATCCCTGTCTAATTCTAACCCTGTTATCTCATCATGACCCAGAAACATTTTCTGTAAGTCAGTTCATGGAAGCAAACTAGCCACCACTAATCGGAAACAGAAATTTAGTTGAGCAACTTTTGGGTGTAGAAAGTTCAGAAAAAATGGATGTGAAAGCATGAGTGGTTAATTTAAAATAATCTAACAAAAACTTACAAAATCAAGTTTGCTGATGGTTTGGTGTGCAGTGGGGAAAATTCTAGTTTTCACATTGTCAGACATTTAGATGTAGGTGTTTATAATCTCATTCTAGAATTTTTGTATATCCTTTGCATGCTTGGATGAAGTATGTGAAAACTGCTCAGCTTTGCTTAACGATGTTTGACTATGTTATCTGCTAACTGTGTAGGTCATAGAAGTACAAAATTCCCAAGATGACCAGTGCCAGGAACTTCCTTGGAAAAGATAGTGGGAGTTGCTCTCTGCCCAGCAACAGCCTGTGGGACAAAAACCTGTTGTAACTAAAAGATACAGAGAGTTGTGTGTGAGGGGATAAAAGGGATGCTGCTAACAAGTGCTCATGCTGACATGCAAAAATGCTCCACATGCACACAGACTCTGTTGCAAGAAGCCATTGAACACTTAGAATGCATTTCATGCCATCCAAAGGGCACTATGTACATTTAACAAACAAAGCCTATAAATCTCTGCCTATGTATACAATGTCTGTGTGTAGTGAGAAGGTGGAATTTCTTGTAGACTCCGGAGCCACTCACATCCTGGGCCATCTGACTTCAGGAAATCACATGATACGGTGAGGTTAGGTTTCACAATGAGCTCACCCGAAACCTTGGCTGATTTTTGACCTACACCTGTTTTCATACCTTGGCTCGTGTGATTAGTTAGAAGATCATTAGGGGGCTCATTGTCCCTCTTGGAGGGACACTCCCACAGGGCTTAAATCTGGGACTCTCCACCATTTGACCCTAGAACTGAAGAAGCTTCTAGGATGTAAGGTGAAACGTCTTCAAGCAACTTAAAGAAGTCCAGACGCTTTTCCTTAATTCCTTAATTCAATTCAATTTTATTTATATAGCGCTAAATCCCAACAACAGTCATCTCAAGGCGCTTTATATTGTAGGTAGACCCTACAATAATACATACAGAGAAAAACCCAACAATCATGACCCCCTATGGGCAAGAATTTTGGCGACAGTGGGAAGGAAAAACTCCCTTTTAACAGGAAGAACCAGCAGAACCAGGCTCAGGGAGGGGCGACCAGTTGGGGTGAGAGAAGGAAGACAGGATAAAGACATGCTGTGGAAGAGAGACAGAGATTAATAACAGATATGATTCAATGCAGAGAGGTCTATTAACACATAGTGAGTGAGGAAGGTGACTGGAAAGGAAAAACTCAATGCATCATGGGAATCCCCGGCAGCCTACATCTATTGCAGCATAACTAAGGGAGGATTCAGGGTCACCTGGTCCAGCCCTAACTATATGCTTTAGCAAAAAGGAAAGTTTTAAGCCTAATCTTAAAAGTAGAGATAGTGTCTGTCTCCCAAATCCAAACTGGAAGCTGGTTCCACAGAAGAGGGGCCTGAAAACTGAAGGCTCTCCCTCCCATCCTACTTTTAAATACTCAAGTAAACAACAACAAGTTGGCCTGCAGAGCGAGAGCGAAGTGCTCTAATAGGGTGATATGGTACTACAAGGTCATTAAGATAAGATGGGGCCTGATTATTTAAGACCTTGTATGTGAGGAGCAGGATTTTGAATTCAATTATGGATTTAACAGGAAGCCAATGAAGGGAAGCCAAAACAGGAGAAATATGCTCTCTCTTTCTAGTCCCTGTCAGTACTCTTGCTGCAGCGTCACACTAGAGATGTTGCGCAAATGGAAGAACGCAGTCTTACATATTTGTTTAATATGCGCATTGAAGGACATGTCTTGGTCAAAAATGTCTCCAAGGCTCCTCACAGCGTTACTGGAGGCCAAGGTAATGCCATTCAGAGTAAGAATCTGGTTAGATACCATATTTCTAAGATTTTCAGGGTTTATTACAATAACCTCAGTTTTATCTGAATTAAGAAGCAGAAAGTTAGCAGCCATCCAGGTCTTTATGTCTTTTAAGACATTCCTGCAGTTTAACTAATTGGTGTGTGTTATCTGGCTTCATGCATAGATAGCGTTGGGTGTCATCAGCATAGCAGTGAAAATGTATGCTAGCACCCAGCACTGAACCCTGTGGAACTCCATAATTGACCTTAGTGTGTGAAGAGGACTCTCCATTTACATGTACAAATTGGAGTCTATTAGATAGATATGATACAAACCACTGCAGTGCAGTACCTGTAATACCTACAGCATGTTCTAATTGCTCTAATAGGATATTATGGTCAACAGTATCGAACGCTGCACTGAGGTCTAGCAGGTCAAGCACAGAGATGAGTCCACTGTCAGAGGCCATAAGAAGATCATTTGTAACCTTCACTAAAGCTGTTTCTGTGCTGTGATGAGCTCTGAAACCTGACTGAAACTCTTCAGATAAGCCATTCCTCTGCAGATGATCTGTTAGCTGTTTGACAACTACTCTTTCAAGGATTTTTGATATGACAGGAAGGTTGGAGATTGGCCTATAATTAGCTAAGACTGCTGGGTCTAGAGATGGCTTTTTAAGTAAAGGTTTAACTACAGCTAGCTTGAAGGCCTGTGGTACATAGCCGATTATTAGAGATAGGTTGATCATATTTAAGATCGAAGCATTCATTAATGGCAGGACTTCTTTGAGCAGTTTTGTAGGAATGGGGTCTAAAAGACACGTTGATGGTTTGGAGGAAGTAATTATTGAAGTTAACTCAGAAAGATCAACTGGAGAAAAAGAGTCTAAATGAATATCAAGGGTACTGAAAGTACCTGTAGATAATATTACATCTGTGAGATGATTTTGAGTAATTTATTTTCTCTAATTAAAATTTTATTTGTGAAGAAGTTCATGAAGTCATTACTAGTTAACGATTGTTGGCTCAAAAGAGCTCTGACTTTTTGTCAGCCTGGCTACAGTGCTGAAGAGAAACCTGGGGTTGTTCTTATTTTCTTCAATTAGTGATGAATAGTAAGATGTTCTGGCTTTGCAGAGGGCTTTCTTATAAAGCAGCAAACTATTTCTCCAGGCTAAAAGATGATCTTCTAAATTTGTGACACGCCATTTCCTCTCCAGCTTACGAGTCATCTGCTTTAGGGTACGTGTTTGAGAATTATACCACGGAGTCAGGTACTTCTGATTAGAGACCTTAGTTCTCACCGGAGCTACAGTATCCAGAGTCGTACGTATTCTTAAACGTAGTTAAAGCGCTTTCAGAAAGACATCTACTGTAATGAAGTCTGTTCTCCACCGCTGTGTAATCAATTATCGTAAATGTAAATGTTATCAGGAAATGATCAGACAGGAGAGGGTTTTCAGGAAACACTGTTAAATGTTCAGTTTCTATGCCACATGATAAAACAAGATCTAGAGTGTGATTAAAGTGGTGGGTGGGTTCTTTTACAGTTTGAGAGAAGCCAATTGAGTCTAATAACAGATTAAATGCCATGTTGAGGCTGTCATTTTTAGCATCTACATGGATGTTAAAATCACCCACAATAATTATTTTATCTGAGCTGAGAACTAAATCAGATAAAAAGTCTGAGACAGAAAGTCTGAGTTTCTGCCTTACACAGACAGAAACTCTGTGTAAGGCCCAGGTGGACAATAGATGATAACAAGTAAGACTGGTTTCTGAGTTTTACAGCTGGGGTGAACAAGGCTAAGCATCAGGCTTTCAAATGAATTAAAAGTCTGTCTTGGTCTTTGGTTGATTAATAGGCTGGTGTGAAAAATTACTGCCACTGATGCTGCCGCTGATACTGTATTGTTCTTTCTTTGTGATTGTTTATGTTTAAGTTGTTTGTTGCTGGTTTTTAGTTTGTTTTTTGTCTTTTTGGGAGCTGACACAGTCTCTATTGAGATGGGTTTTTGGGGGGGTAGCAGGAGGAGAGAAGCTGCAGAGAGGCGTGTAAGGCTGCAACTCTGCTTCCTGGTCCCAACTCTGGATAGTCATATTTTGGGGGGTTTAATAAATTTGTCCATATTTCTAGAAATGAGAGCAGCTCCATCCAAAGTGGGATGGATGCCGTCTCTCCTAACAAGACCAGGTTTCCTCCAGAAGGTTTGCCAATTATCTATGAAGCCCACATCGTTTCTGGGACACCACTCAGACAGCCACCAATTTAAGGAGAACATGCGGCTAAACATGTCACTCCTGGTCTGATTGGGGAGGGACCAGAGAAAACTACAGAGTCCGACATTGTTTTGGCAAAGTTGCACACCGATTCAATATTGATTTTAGTGAATTGGCGCAACCGGGTGTCATTACTGCCAACGTGAATTATGATTTTACTGAATTTACGTTTACCCTTAGCCAGCAGTTTTAAATTTCCTTCAATGTCGCCTGCTTTAAAGTATTTAAGTGCATATGCATATGCTTAGTTGTGACACTGCGATAGACTTCAGTGAAAGTTTCTAAAACTACATGAACCTATTTCAGCCTCAGCAGTTGGAGAAGACAACTCCCTTTACAGGTGCTGATAACGCAAAGGCCGTAAAACAGTAGACCCATTGTTCAGTTAGGTTTCATAGCGAGGCGCGTGATGTGTGGTATGATCAATTTGTAACTTCCTCCCTCTTCCTTGGAATGCATAAAGGAGTGGGAGCACCAATTCTGTTTCAGAACGCTCATTACCTTGTGTCCCTTTCTGTCTGTCCTGTTTAGTTCTGTCAAGTTCATATGTCTTAGTCCTGTTTTTTTTGTTTTGTTTTGTTTTTTTAGGGTGTTTGTTTAGTTTTGTGTCCTGTTGGGTTGTTGGATTCTGTTCACTTGTGTCTTTTCCCCAGCTGTTTCCTCTCTCCCTAATTGCCTTGTGTGTATTTAAGTCCAAAATTGCTGTTTGCTTATTGTCTTGTCCGTCCTCGCAGAATGTTTTGTTTGAAGATTCGTAGATGTTGGATTCTTTGTTTGGCTGGCTCTTTTGAAAATCTGGATTATTTGTTCTCAGTTTAAGTTAATAAAGCTGCTTTTTTACTGAATTTACGTTTACCGTTAGCCAGCAGTTTTAAATTTCCTTCAATGTCGCCTGCTCTGGCCCCTGGAAGACAATTGACTATGGTTGCCGGTGTCTCTAGCTTCACATGTCTGAGAACAGAATCACCAATTACCAGAGTTTGACCCCCGGCGGGTGTGTCGTCGAGTGGGGAAAAACGGTTAGACACATGAACAGGTTGGTGGTGTACCTGGGGCTTCTGTTTAGGACTATGCTTCCTCCTCACTGTCACCCTCTTTCCCCAGCTGCTTGGGGTCTGCCGGGGAACAGCTACTGAGGCCTACGCTATCTTCGGCTTCACTGCGTATAAGGGCCTGGCAAGCTACAGGTGAATAAAGGATGCGAATCAGTCTCCAATTCAGTAATCCTGGCCTCCAGAGCTGCAAATATGCTACATTTGTTACAAGTATCATTTACCATTTACTAAAGGAGGCCGAGGAGTAACTAAACATCTGACACAATGAGCAGAAAAGTGCAGGAGGGACAGGTGAAGAGGCCATGGTGCTAGCGAGTCAGCTACGAGCTAAGCTAGGCTAGCAAAACAATAAAGACACAATGAGTGAATACTTTGGCTATAAATTAGGGAGTGACTACGATGACCTGGATGACTTAGTACCTTCACAGACACAGAGTTGAAAATGATAAACTAACTGTGAAATATTTATTTTGAAGCTTTACATTTGCTGTGCTTGTGATTTCACTCACTGAAGAACAAAATAGTTGTATGGATGCATTCACCCCACACATTTCCCTTACTGGGTCTACTGACTGCAGGTGGGAAGACCTGGGCAGACTTGTGCGCAATTGTAACAGAACGTGTGACTGGCAAGTCAGGGAGGAGCCAAAAATGTTGTTCTCCCTAAAACTGAATGCTTATAAAACAGTTATGCTGTCTATTGTTATACTGTTCACTGTGTTCGCTCAGTTGAAAATGGTGGTTTAATTGTTTATTGCAGGTCACACCCTGTGCAGACTCCTCTCATGCACTGGTGTCTGACAGCCTGTGGGCCTCATCTAAATATGATGCAGGAATGATTAAAAATTGCAAACCAGTTTACCTCATCTTTTCCTGTCAACTTAGTTGGTTAAGAATTGATATATAAATTAGTTGATTGTTATTAGATCAGGGAAAGATCATTTGATCATAACACAAGTGAATAGAATGTTGCAAATGAGCGGAGACTAACAGACGGAGTTTCTTGTTTCTGATGTATGTGAAGCTTGCACCTAGACATACACGCACGCCTGCTTCAATGGAACAAACTGGCTTTGTCAAATACATGACAGCAATCTCAAACATTTTTATTTTACAAGCTAAGTACAATGATTGGGTGTGTGACTAAACTGAGTGCAACAGTACAAACCTGGGATGAAACATTACAATGAGGTGTTTAGTAAGCATCTGACAGCAAACATTAGTGTTGTGTGAACTGTGCAGCTGCTAACAAAAATTTATTATTGTATTCAGCAGGTGGAACTATGCCAGTTGACACCAGACCCCAGATTCTGTCAGTTAGTTGTGTGGATGCCGAAAGGCATCCACACTATTGTTTTCCTGTTTCTCTTTATTCTTTATTGGGTGGATGCCGTAGGCATCCACACTATTGAGATCCTGTTTCTCTTTATTCTTTATCCTTTATTATTCTAGTTGCTCCGTTTCTTTGCCGCTTAACTACTCCCTCAGTTTTCAGCCGATTTTTACCATTCAAACTCTAAACTGTTCTGCTATTTCTGCTTTCGACTGCTATATCTTTTGGTACTTATTACTATTATACTTTTTAAAATATTACACTTTTTTCCTTTAATTTGTCCCATTGAAATGAATGGGAAACTTCTACAATTCTGCTAAAACTTGCTTGTCTTTGAAACTTAACTACTTCCTCATACTTTCACCTAGAAACTCCATTCAAACTTTAAAACGTTCTCAGATGATTGGGCTATTCCTGTGTGATTCAGCTTTTTCATATCTGTTACCGTTTTCATGTAATGACTCTTTAAGTTTTCAGTTACAACTTTGTGATTTTTCAGAAAATACATGTGTTGCTATGGTTGCTATGCAATTAACTCCCACTGCACACTCGTCCGTTCTGAATTTTCTCTTCATGTCTGAACAACTCCTTGCTACTCGCTCAATTTCCACTCAACTTCCACAAATTATACATCAAAACGTAGGTATTTTTGCTGGCTTTAAGACAGTGTCACTATAATTATTGTGAGAGTTACGTTTTTTTCACAATTTGCCTCGAAGTGACACATGGTCTAAAAACTCCCCATTCAAAGTCTATGGGGAGGTTGTGAAACTCAGAGCTGAAATACTGAAACTGAAGGCATTTTCAAATCGTCATATCTCCTTAACGAAGCAAAGTTAAGACATGAGGCTTGTCCCTGTATATCTTCAGACACTCCTGACACTCACAATTCAAGAATTATTTTCTCACCTATTACCGTTCTGAGATGAGTTAGACTTGTTTGAGGGGTGGAAATCTGTCCTCCTCTCATTTTTCAAATTCCGAAAATGAAGCCGTTTCTTCTCTCGTCATATCTCCGCGACGGAGATACAAAGAGCTATGTAAATCGCAGTCAAAGTACACCAAAGTCCGCTGATTCACCCAGTGCAAGAATTATGCTTCTATCCCACCTAGTTTTTGAGTTACACGACGTTTTGTAACTCCAAAAAACGGCGTTTTTCGCGTCTCACCGCGATCTAATTCTGACTCCTCATCACCCTTTTTTTCAAAGCGCCCGCCCCCTTAGAGGTGGCGCGATTGGTAATGACACCGCTCTTCAGACCAGAGGTCGTGGGTTCGATTCCACCTTGGCCCACATGTTTTTTTTTTAACTACAAATTTATACACTATCACAGACCGGTAATTCATATTGATAATTTATTACAATTCTGCAAAGTTTAATGATTTTAGCAGCTTTTCTAATATGGACCTCAGATTCTGGTTAACAGTCTATGGCAGAAATACATACAAGTACACAGCCTGATGAAGCAGACAGAAGCAGTACCTCTGATTGGTTCCGCAGTTTCACCTCTTATCAGCACAAATCTCACCCTCTTCTGCTGTTTTCACCTCTTTTCTGCTAATTTGAGCTTCTGTTCCACAGTGCACTCAGCCTCTTCTGCTGTTTTCATTAGAATTTTAAGCTTTTCCACCTTTTTTCAGTTACGTGAGAACCAGTTTGGCTCAATGAGTAGCTGAAAAATATCAGCCTCTTCTGCTGTTTTAGCAGGATTTCAGAGTTCAGCTTTTTCACTTGTTTTAAGCACAAATTTCAGTTTCTTTACCTCATTTCACAACAAAGTTCTTCCTCTTCACCTCTTTTCTGCTAATTTGAGCTGCTGCTCCACAGTGCACATTTTCCCTCTCATCATATCTTTGCTTGTGACCAGAACTCATTTGGCTCAGAGGGTAGGGCATCTGTCGTGAGACCCGGTGGCAGAGGTTCGAATCCTACCTGTGACAGCTGCTACACATGTTCACTGCTTGCATGCGCTCTGCTTTCTTGACACTCTCCAGTGTGTCATTACACATACAGCCATCTTCAGCAAGCACTTCTGCTTCTACACTTCTTTTCAACTCGGCTTTTTGCTTCTTTACCTCTTTTCAGCAGAAATTATTCCTCTTCACCTCTTTTCTGCTAATTAGAGCTCCTGCTCCACAGTGCACTTAGCCTCTTCTGCTGTTTTCATTAGAATTTTAAGCTTTTCCACCTTTTTTCAGTTACGTGAGAACCAGTTTGGCTCAGTGAGTAGCTGAAAAATATCAGCCTCTACTACTGTTTTAGCAGGATTTCAGAGTTCAGCTTTTTCACTTGTTTTAAGCACAAATTTCAGTTTCTTTACCTCATTTCACAACAAAGTTCTTCCTCTTCACCTCTTTTCTGCTAATTTGAGCTTCTGCTCCACAGTGCACATTTTCTCTCTCATCATATATTTGCTTGAGACCAGAACTCATTTGGCTCAGAGGGTAGGGCAGCTGCCGTGAGACCCGGGGGCAGAGTTTCGAATCCTACCTGTGACAGTTGCTACACATGTTCCCTGCTTGCATGCGCTCTGCTTTCTTGACACTCTCCAGTGTGTCATTACACATACAGCCATCTTCAGCAAGCACTTCTACACCTCTTTTCAACTCATCTTTTTGCTTCTTTACCTCTTTTCAGCAGAACTTCTTCTGATTCACCTCTTTTCTGCTAAATGTTTAGCCTTTTCACCTCTTATTAGCACAATACTAAGCAGCTTCTGCTAATTTCACCAGAATTGTCAGTCTCTCCACCTCTTCTTTGTAAGAATCAGTTTGGTCCAGTAAGGTGAGACGCCGCCTATAGATCAGAAAGGCCAGGTTCGAATCTCGCTCAGGGCAATGTTTTTTGTTTTTTCAACTTTTTCTGCTTTTTTCAGCAGAAATCTTCAGCGTAAGGCATCCACACAGCATTTTCGCAGGAAATGCAATTTTTTCTAGTCCTTTATTATTCTTCAAGTTGCCACTTTCTTTGCCGCTTAACTACTCCCTCAGTTTTCAGCCGTTTTTCACCATTCAAACTCTAAACTGTTCAGCTCTTTCTCCTGATGCCTGCTATGACTTTTGGTAGTCATAACTTTTATACTTTTTCAGATATTAAGCTTTTTATGTCATTTTTTGGCCCATTTTGCTGAATAGGACCACATTATCAGTGTGATCACAAGTTTTGCTTGCTTGGCTGAGCCATGTTTTAGCTCAGTGAGATAAGCAGCCGTTCTCAGAGAGGGAGGCCCGGGTTCAAATCCAGGTTGTGGCAACATTTCTTTCACTTAACAGTTAAACTTTTTTAACTCTTTTCAACACAAATTTCAGCTTTTTCACCGCTTATCAGCACAATTTTCAGTTTTTTCTGATGTTTTCAGCACAAATCCAAGCTTTTTAAGCTGTTTTCAGCAAAAAACCTCTTTTCAGCAGAAATTCTGCTGATTAAACTCTTTTCAGCAGAAATTCTTCTTATTCACCTCTTATCAGCACAATTCTCAGCCTCTTCTGCTCATTTCAGCACAATTATCAGTCTCTCCACCTCTTCTTTGTCAGAAAGATGTTGGTGCAGTGAGATGAGAACCTGCCTTGAGTACCAGAAGGGCCAGGTTCGAATCCTGCTCAGAGCAACATTCTTTGCTTTTTTTTTTTTTTCAATTTTTTCAGCTTTTTTCAGCAGACATCTTCAGCGTTAAGGCATCCACACAGCATTTTCGCAGGAAATGCAAATTTTTCTAGTTTTGGTTTGTTTCCTCTTTCCAAGAGAAAGGCAGTTTTATGCTTGGACATGTCCTAAACAGTGCACTTAAATCAAACCTGTCAGGTGTCATCCCTCCAGGGAATGATATTTTGTGTGTTGTTGATTTAATAATCAGCTCTCTTTTCAGCAGGCCTGCAAAATTGATACTAAAGCGCTATAAAATATTCTTATTGAAAACAATCAAGTGTGATTCTCCGGATTTCAATGGGCTTATAAATTCACTTATCTGGGACACTGATCACATCAGGTGGTAAGTCCTGAGTTTAAAAGTGTTGTAGCAATAAAAAAATAAAAAAATTTATTGGTTGCATTTTGCATACAAATGTTAGACTTAGATGAAGAAAAGAGGTTAGTGAGAGTGAGGATGAACATGCAAAATTTTCCCTCTAACACTTTAGAATGATGCACATAGTGAACCTCTCTGAGTATGCTGTTGATGCTGAATGGTGTTGAATTGGAAATTTTGTTTTGGTGATTTTATAAAATAATCAAAGGTGGGATGTAATAGAAAATTTCTATTATATTCATTTAAAGTATTTAAGTGCATATGCTTAGTTGTGACACTGCGATAGACTGTTCAGTGAAAGTTTCTAAAACTACATGAACCTATTTCAGCCTCAGGAGTTGGAGAAGACAACTCCCTTTACTGGTGCTGATAACGCAAAGGCCGTAAAACAGTAGACCCATTGTTCAGTTAGGTTTCATAGCGAGGCGCGTGATGTGTGGTATGATCAATTTGTAACTTCCTCCCTCTTCCTTGGAATGCATAAAGGAGTGGGAGCACCACTTCTGTTTCAGAACGCTCATTACCATGAAACTGATGTTTTGATGTGTTCTCCTGCATGTAGTAATAAATAGCGTGACCACAGCTGACTGTGTTGCAGACTTTATTTACAGAGAATTCAATGACACCAAAGTGCAGTTTGAACAACGCCGTCTGTGATTAATGCAGATGGAGTGTTTACAATCTTACGAAGTCTTTGACTTAAAGGTCTTCTTAGTCTTTTTTTTTTTTTTTTATGGTGTTTTAGTTTTGTGTCCTGTTGTGTTGTTGGATTCTGTTCACTTGTGTCTTTTCCCCAGCTGTTTCCTCTCTCCCTAATTGCCTTGTGTGTATTTAAGTCCAAAATTGCTGTTTGCTTATTGTCTTGTCCGTCCTCGCAGAATGTTTTGTTTGAATATTCTTTGTTTGGCTGGCTCTTTTGAAAATCTGGATTATTTGTTCTCAGTTTAAGTTAATAAAGCTGCTTTTCAGTTTATCCCTCCTGTGCCAATTGTGAGGAGGGAACCTGTGACCACCAGGACTGTTAGGAGGTGGTCAGAGGAGGCAACAGCGGAACTACAGGGCTGTTTCGAGGTGACCGACTGGGAAACACTCTGTGAGCCTCACGCCGAGGACATCAATGGGCTTACTGAGTGTATCACAGGCTACATAACTTTCTGCACCGACTCCATTGTTCCAGCTCAGACTCTTCATTGTTACCCAAATAACAAGCCGTGGGTGACTAAGGACATCAAAGCCCTCCTCAACAACAAGAAGAGGGCTTTCAGAGGGGGCAACAAAGAGGAGGTGAGGAAGGTCCAGGTGTTACTAAAGGACAAGATCAGAGAGGCTAAGGACAATTACAGGAGGAAGCTGGAGTGGAAACTCCAGCAGAACAGCATGAGAGAGGTGTGGAGGGGCATGAAGACCATCACTGGATTCAGGCCAACCAACAGCAGGGGAGCTGAGGGAGGTGAGAATAGAGCCGACGAGTTGAATCTGTTTTTCAATAGATTCGACACCACAGTGTCTGCTCCCACCCCCACAACCTCACCTGCAGTCAGCCTGGAATCCAGAACCACACCACTGTGCCAGCCTCTCTCTTCACATGTTGCCTCCTGTGAGATTCCTGACACCCCTCCCCCACCCATCACCTTCACTCAATACCAGGTTGAGATGCAAATGAGGAGACTTCACTCAGGCAAGTCTGCTGGACCAGACGGAGTGAGTCCCCTTGTCCTCAAGGCCTGTGCCCCCCAGCTGTGTGGAGTCTTTCATAAACTGTTTATGCTGAGTCTGAGTCTGCAGAGGGTCCCGGTGATGTGGAAGACATCATGCCTCGTCCCTGTACCAAAGACGCCTCGTCCCAGTGGCCCCCAGGATTACAGGCCCGTGGCACTGACCTCCCACATCATGAAGACCCTGGAAAGGCTCATCCTGGACCAGCTGCGACCCATAGTAAGACCACATCTGGATCCCCTTCAGTTCGCTTATCAGCCTCGTCTCGGAACAGAGGACGCCATCATCTACCTGCTCAATCGTGTCTACACCCATCTGGACCAGCCGGCGAGCACTGTGAGGGTCATGTTTTTTGACTTTTCCAGTGCTTTCAACACCATCAGGCCGACCCTCCTGGGTGATAAGTTAGCAGCGATGCAGGTGGATGCTTCTCTGGTGTCCTGGATTGTTGATTACCTGACAGGAAGACCACAATATGTACGTCTCCCACAGTGTGTGTCTGACAAGGTGATTAGCAACACAGGGGCACCACAGGGGACTGTCCTCTCCCCCTTCCTCTTCACCCTCTACACCACAGACTTCAGCCACTGCACAGAGACCTGCCATCTTCAGAAGTTTTCTGATGACTCTGCAGTGGTTGGATGCATCAGCAGGGATGATGAGACAGAGTACCGGGCTGTGGTCGACTCCTTTGTCACGTGGTGTGAGCAGAATCATCTGCAGCTCAACGTGGCAAAGACCAAGGAACTGATCGTGGACTTCAGGAAGACCAGGAAACACTTGACCCCTGTTTCAATCCAGGGGGTCAGTGTTGACATTGTGGAGGACTATAAATACCTTGGAGTACACATTGACAATAAACTGGACTGGGCTAAAAACACCACAGCACTTTACAGGAAGGGCCAGAGTCGTCTCTATTTTTTGAGGCGACTGAGGTCCTTCAACATCTGCCAGAAAATGCTGAGGATTTTCTATGAGTCTGTTGTGGCCAGTGCGATCCTCTATGCTGTTGCATGCTGGGGGAGCAGGCTGAGGGTCGCAGATGCCAACAGACTTAATAAACTGATCCGTAAGGCCAGCAATGTTGTGGGGATGGAGCTGGACTCCCTCAAGGTGGTGTCGGAGAGGCGGATGCTGTCCAAGATAAAGACAATGTTGGATAACACCTCCCACCCACTCCATGACATGTTGGTCAGTCACAGGAGCACGTTCAGTGAGAGACTGAGATTACCGAAAAGCACCACTGAACGACACAGGAAATCATTCCTGCCTGTGGCCATCTCCCTGTACAACGCATCCACTTAACACACTGTTTGCTGCTACAACTACACATGTTTCTTTTCCAAATATTTATTTATGAGTGACTTATGTATGTATGTATGTATGTATGTATATATATGTATATATTGTACTATTCTTAGTTAGCGTATTGTCTGTCTTGTCTTAATGTTGGTTTAAAATGGAGCACTGTAACAAAAAATAATTTCCCCCAGGGATCAATAAAGTATTCTGATTCTGATTCTGATTGATGATTTCTGAACCCTTAATTTGGGTCAAGCTCTCCCAGTCATACAGCAAACTTTTCCAATTTCACTAAAAATGCAAAATATGAAACAACAGGCCCTGAAATCTCAAAGCTGAGTAATATTCAAGAATGGATCTTGGCAGTTTTGAAACGCTTCCCAGGATAAGCCACAAAATGTCCTTAAATATCCTGCCTATGAACGCAGCTCAGGATTACATGATGTTTATTTCTTAGTGCAGCTGAGTTTGTGTGTTTCTGTGTGTTGCAGAAAACTACAACACTGTTGTTAGCGTTTAGAAATTGTAGGTTATAAAACAGTATGAATGTGTTTTGAAACATGGCGGTGCAGCGTTTATCACTGTCAGCTCACAGAAAGAAGGTCCTGGGTTTGAATCCGCCCACCGGCTGGAGCCTTTCTGTGTGGAGTTGTTCTGTTCTCCCTGTACCTGCATGTTTTCTCTTCAGCCTCCTCTCACAATCCAAACACATGCATGAATGATTGTGCGTCTCAGTGTTACTCCTGCAATAGACTGCTAACCTGTCCAGGGTGCACCTTACCGTTCACCTCCTGGCACCTGCATAGGCTCCAGTCTCACCACAACTCTGGATTTGATAAGTGATTCAGAAAAAGGGGATTTTCAAATGTAGTAATTTTCTTTTTATGTCAAATGTTTCACATAAACTACAGAAGCATTAGAGCGACACCTTGTGGTCTCTCTTCGCAGCTGCAAATAACAATCCTTTGATTTGAATCATATTCTTCCTCTGCACCATAAACACTCAGACTCTTGGACTCTGACCACGAGTGACGTCCTAGTGGATTCATGAACTGTCAGTGCAGATGCTTGTCAGACACCTCATGTGTGCTAGTTTTTAGAGTGACAAAGAAACAACAGACAAGACTTCAACACAGGAAAGAAGCAGCATTTGTTTCGCAATGACTGTGGTGCACAAGTGGTTTCAACATCCGCACTTTAATCAGTTAGTGCTATAACGTATATGTAATTAACAAAAAAACCATGACAACCAGAGACTGTATATACCTTTATGCTTATATGCTTTGGATGGGTTAGAGGACAGTGTCTTATTGCCTATAGAACATCTTAACATACATTTTATTGCTGTTTCTTTTTTTTAAACCCAAATTTTGTCCTTTTCAGCATTTCCAGCAACACTGCAGGTCCTCTTGTTAGGAATCAGTCTGCTCCACTGAGTGAGAGACACGGTTGTTTAAAGGTTTTTGACTCTGTGTTTATTTTTTCATAATTGAATCTGGACTTGTTCTCCTTAACATCCCGAATAGATGGAACATATTTAATAAAAACATACATTTTATCACCATACATGACGGTTTACATGCAAAGATGGTTTCATATATGACTTCAGAAGCATCACTTTGTGCCTCTGGACCATGTGGAGCCCACCAACATGACATTTTTTCTCTTCTCCCAGCTTTTTGAATTTCATGTGTATCATATTTGCTTAATGTGGCATGAAAATTAAAGTTTATGAATTTAAAACTGAAATCAGATCTGCACTCGGTGCCTGGAAACACTCGACAAGGAATTGGCTACCCTCCTCTGACCTACAGTGGCTTGCAAAGGTATTTGGCCCCACTTTTCAGTTATTTATTTGTAAAAAATGTTTGGAATCATGTATGATTTTTGTTCCACTTCTAACGTGTACACCACTTTGTGTTGGTCTTTCACGTGGAATTCCAATAAAATAGATTCATGTTTGTGACAAAATGTGGGAAAGTTCAAGGGGGCCGAATACTTTTGCAAGCCACTGTATATAAGTTGCTCATGGATTCTGGGTCCCTCAGACCCAGGTCCCTGACATCTAAAGTTATTGGAGAAAACCAAACAGCATATCAGCACAAACACCTCATAACAACTGCGCTGCCCAGTGGTGGAGGGATGGTGATGCAGGCTGGCTTTACACCTACAAGACCTGGGCGCCTTTCAGTCATTGATTCAACCATAAGCTCTATATGCCTAATTACTCTAGATTCAAATGTGATGTCTGATAGCTAAACTACTACCCCCCTGCACCCCTGCTACTGTCACATGTGAAAATGATCCCAAGCACAGCAGCAACAACACCAACAGGATGACTGAAAATGAAAGAATGAAGGTGTTTGCAATGGCCCAGTCCAAGTTTGAAATGCTGTAGTGGAAGCTTAAGAGAGCGTTACATTAACAAATGTCCTCAAACCTCAATGGACTGAAGCCACATTGTGAACAAGAGTGGGACCAAAATTCCCACACAATAATGTAAGAGACTGAAGATGATTACTATGCTGAAAATTTGCACTCCGTGCCTCCAATTAAAATAAAAGCTCAAAGTAGTTATTTCTGTACTGTAGTGATGGGTCGTTCGCGAACGAAATGGCTCTTAGAGCCGGGTCTTTGACGTGAACGACGCCAGCCGGCTCCTTATCGCGAGCCGTCAAGTGGGTTTTTTTTTTTCTTTCTCTCAGCCTCTCTTGCACTTTCTGCTTCACTCAGCAGCAGCCTTGTGCTTTAGGCTGGGCAGAGGGGGGAGGGGCGGTAATTACACTCAGTAGCACAGGAACAGAGCCAGAGGGGGAGAGAGGGAAAGAGAGCCAGGGACCAGTGTTGCCAACTTAGCGACTTTGTTGCTATATTTAGCGAGTTTTCAGACCCCTTAGGAACTTTTTTTTCTAAAAAAAGTCGCTAAAAAAAGACGTGAAAGCGCGTATCGCTTTTACTCTCAACAAGCAGCGGGTGCTGTAACGCAGTCAGTTCTTCTTTTACTCTTTTACTCTTATGCTGTTTTGTGGATCACAAGGTTTAAAACTACTTATAAACACACACACAAAGTAACTCCACCAGAGTGCCTATTTCGGGTCACTTTTACTGGTCCAAGCCCGGGTAGAGGAGCAGGGTTGGAATTGTGACATTAAAAAAAACAATAATTGCTAAAAGAAATTTAATTTGTAGTTCTAAATAAACTCTAAATGCATTTAGGACGTTTTTAACTCACTTTATGTCTCTTCCACGATGTTATTTCTCTCTCCAACAACATAGGTTACAATTAGATTAGCATGACCAATTATGCAAATTAGGCGATGATGTCATTTAGCGACTTCTAGCGACTTTTAGGACAGCCAATAGCGATTTTCCTTACTGAGGAGTTGGCAACACTGCCAGGGACAACAACGTCACATTAGAAAGGTATAGTAATCATCCACAACTATTTTCAGTTGCAGATGATAAAGGATTCAGAAAGTTTATTCATGCAGGTCCATATGACAGAGAATATGCATCTTCTTTTTGTTTTCATATTTTAATTTATATTTAATTGTGTTGTGGTTTGCAGTGTTTTGTGTTGTTTTCACTTTAAATTTGTAAAAGGAAAAAGCTGAAAATTTAAATAGTTAAAAGTTGAAATGTGAATAGTTGATTTTTGTATTAAATGATTTATTTATTACATTTTATGTGGAGTGAATAAATAAAAGTACATTTACGGTGGCCCCTAGAAAAAAAGCACATACAAACTTCAAATCACGTATGAACTCTGAAGTAAGTACAAACTCTGAAACACGTAAAAACTCAGAAGCACATAAAAACTCAAAACATGTACAAAAGACAACAGAAGTGCTCCAGGATGCTGGGCGCAGTGTTGAGCTTTTGTTACCTAGTGGCTACACAAGCCAGCAAGTACCAACAACCGGATTTGGTGTGTGGTAGTAGCAGGTAAATGAAAAATTTTTTTAAATTATTTGAATATATATGAGTGCCTGTGTATAAATAGACAAACAATACACATATGCTTTCAATTGTGTAATTTAAGTGATCTAGTAGCTCTGCTTTGGAAGTTCAGTTCATGCTAGAAATGTGTTTTGGAGTTGCGGGACCACCGCATATATTTATATATAAACATATATAAATAAAACCACTTTTTTTTACGTTAGTAATTCCTTTTGTGCATAATTTTATATTATTGTTAATAACAAATTAATTGCAACAAAACAACTTGAAGAGCCGGTTCGGAGCCGAAAGAGCCGGCTCTTTTTAGTGAGTCGAACCGAAAGAGCCGGAAATCCCATCACTACTGCACTGCTCACAGCCAGTCTTTGTGGCATTAGTACTTACTTTAACAAAGGAAAACATGTGTTTCAAACAGGTTAAAGAGTCTAAGGGTGGGAATGTCCTGATGTGAAGCAACAGCTTGTCTACAGTTTTGGAGCCACAGATGAAATGAGGTACTGTATTCGTTTTGTAAACTGAGCCAAAGGAGAGTATATAAACTGAAAAAAGAACTGGGCCAAGGAAAAATATCAGTTGCTATTAGGTCTAGACAACATGAAGATACTTAATTCAGGGAAAAAGAAAGAAAAATGAAAGAATGTTTAATATTCAATGCAGGCCAGAGTCATCTACAAAATCTGTGTTAGTTTTGATATCAGCTACATATCTCAAATTTTTATTATTTATTAATACTTAAGAAAATCTGTTTAATGGCATGAATATAAACACAGGGAACAAGAGGCTGGTCAAATACCTTTCATTTTATTTTTTGCCACTTGGTTACAATACTTTGTGCTTTACAGAGGGAAGCTGTAAAGAGAAAAAAATGCACATTCAGAGCTAAGATTCAGAACCTTGCAAAGCTAACCAGAAAGAAAAAGGAGCGGCTTGTTCATGCGCTGGTATATGTTGCTTTAACAGCATCGCTGAAGGTTTATGTCAAAGGATGGTCGCACACAAGCATCACTTCATGCCTTTGGACTTTTGAGAGCTCCAGATTTCTTCGCACTCTCTGTTCACCACCAGTTTGCCGTCATCGGTCAGTTGAAGACGGCACATGTTGCAGTCAGGTTTGGCAGAGTTGGCAGAGTTTGTGTGCCACTTAGCCGTGTCACACTTGTTGTACATGACCAGGTTGCAGTCAGCCTGCATGCACAGACGGACGGCGTCTGATCCATCAGTGTCTGAAGCCCACAAAGGCTTCCAGCCATAGATGACAAAATTGCCATCACCCTGCAACCACAAAGAAATCACACATTAGATAACTGTCAGCATGCATGACTGGAAAACAAGGCTTTTATGAGCTTCTGAACTGAGAAAATTTGAAGTAGTCACCTGAAATATAGCTTTGTACTGCTTGTTGTTGGACACTAGGTAGTCTCCCCTCCGGAGCTCATCGTTTTTGGACAAGAAGTTCCTGCTCATGATCCTGCAACACACAACAAAGTCAGAATTTTATTTGCGCACATCAATGAAACCTGTTCTTCTTACATTCATTTTTATCCAAAAACTTGATAACAATTGCAAACTTCTCTTCATTTGCAGATATTTAACAGAATGCATTTATTTTAAAGTATACTTACAGGCTTGAATGTCTTCGACCAGTGAGAGTTCAGCAAATTCAGAGAGGTGATGTGTGAGAGGTAAGATTTACATTTTTATATACCACAGATGAGGGCGGTGACAAAAAGTGAAAAGGGGGCTGAGAAAGGGGCATTAAGCCCTCCTTTTTACGCTTTTGTTCGTCTGACATTTAAAATTTGACAGACTATACTTTAATCGTTCTGACCTTTCCATCTTGGCAAATCAGTAAACATCTTTGTATAGAAAAGTGTGATTATACAGCATGCAGCATTCAAGGTCATGCCTTCAGGGTCTTTACTAAGTACCTCTTCAACAAGTTTTGTCCTGTAAGGGCAAATCCTTTTCTAGGCAGCCCTGTGCTTTGAGTAATTTTAAGTAGTACTTTGAGTTAGCTACGTTAAGAATTTCCATTTCTGTCTTCTCACTCTTTTCTCTTAAGACTATAACATTAAAAAATACATGTAATCTGTGCAGTTTAACGGAAAAAAACCTGGCTGTCATTCTTACCTTTTTACATTTTTATTTTCCGGTTCTGTTCTGCTCAGTTGTTCAAGTAATACCAGGATATTAAAAGGTGAAGAAAAAAAACAATCTTCAAGGTTTTCAAACAACCTTTAAAGCTTTTAGAATTCAACTTTGAGCCAAATTTAAAAATCATGTTAATTACATGAAATAGTATTTAGGTTATTGTAGAATTAAATTTACTTGTACGTATTATTACAGTGACATCTGCAGTCTTAACCAGCTTAACGTTGCTGTGTTCCTTAGAAGCCCTGCAGAAAAGTGGTTATTAGATGAGACAGTTTTTCTTGTTAGTGGGCATGTTTCTATGATGAGGAATTTGGCCTGTAAAGAATCTGGATTTCTAACAAGTTTAAACAACACAGTAATGCATTGTTACATTTCCTGGGTAATGCAACGGTTGGGTAATTTATTACACACACAGCTGTTTGTCCTCTTTTTTATTATATGTCACACATGGAATGCAATGAGTTCAACAAGAAAAAAACACTTCTTTCACACGTTTATCACAAATGAGTGAGTGAATGATAAAAATTAAAGTGGAGTATGCATTTAACCAGTTAACTAATGGTTACTACAGATTTCTTTCCTTATAGCTTTCTGGATATATTTGAGCTGCAATGGGAAATCTATGCTTTCACAGCCAAAAGTGTAGGAGCGCCACTGTGGTAGACCATTTTTTTGTAGTGATCCTCCCTGGCTTTCTTCATCTCCTGAATCAAGAAAGAACACAAAAAGATGAATGTGTGAATATTATTCACACATAGAAAACTACACGGAAAGCTAAAAAATGTCCAGAGTTTTAAAAGTAAAATAGAGAGCAGAAGAACATCAAAAGCAAAAACATAGAAAAGGACAACAACCCAAAATGTTCTTATTACACATGAGTAATACTACCTCTGTGAATCTCGGTTTCTGGATACAGTGAACGTATGGGTTGGGTTGGGCTTCTATCTGTTCTCCTGATGTTTTGTAGCAAACTGCACAATCCATCAGAGGCTGTGGAGCAATGACAACATGAAGAGCATAACAGTGGTGCTGATGCTTTGATAGACGGTAAAGTTAACACTCCTTTTTTAAAAACACATTTGCTCACTCGATCATTCCTGTAGGGGCATCTCTGAGGGTCAGTCTCAGTTGTTCCTTTCGGACACCTGGTGGGTTTCAGGTGGAAGTGGTGGTAGAAGTATCTCATACCAAATCCACCCTGAAAGAGAACATAGGATAATTTTATGGGGAGCTACAAACACGTTGTTTGATACGTCTGTTCAGCTGATTTGTCAATGCAAATATCTTAACAGACAATCACATGGCAGCAACTGAATTGATGTAAACACTGCTGAGACAACCTACTAAAGTTCAAATAAAGCATTAGAAAGGGGAATTAAGTGAAACTAAATCTGGCATGGTTGTTGGTGCCAGACAGGCTGCTTTGAGTATTTTGGAAAATGCAGATCTGTTGGGATTTTCCAACACAACCATCTCTAGGGTTTACAACAACTGGTTTGAAAAAAAGAAACTATCCTGCAACCTCAACATTTAGATGAGACCATGGATCCATCCTGTCTTGTATCAAAAGGACAATGCACTGTGTGGACTTTGCATATTCTCCCCATGTCTGCGTGGGTTCTCTGCGGGTACTCTTGCTTTCTCCCACTGTTTAAAGACATGCAGTTAGTGGGTTTGGGTGACTCTAAATTGCCCTAGTGAATGTTGTTGGGTTGTTTTGTTTGTCTTTCAGTGTTAGCCCAACATTAGGCTGCTGACCTTCCTCTTGCCCTATGCTAGCTTGGAAACCCCGCAACCCTGATAAGGATAAATGGAAGAGAATTGATGGATTGAAAAGGTCGAAAGCACGATGGTTAAGTGGAAACTGCACCTTGGACAGAAACAGCTGCATTATACTGCTAGGACAACTTCAGCTCTTTGCAAGTATCTGCACACAGCATGCTAACATTGAACTAGCCAGACAGGATGCTAACGTTAAGCTAGCCAAAAACCCAGAGTGATTTTAAAGTTGACTGAATGCCGACCCCAGCCCAGCAGCCAGACCCTGAACTTCAACAGGTAACAAACCAATGAGCAGTCAGCTGCCTCTTTTTCTGGCTGCTCATGTTTCTAAAGTTGATCATTTTAAAGTCTCTGTGTGCTGTTTTTCATTTTTGCTTTGTGTTTGCAGCTTTGTGTTCAACTACACAGCAGGCAATTAATTTGCACAAATGTAATGTCTTTGATATACTGCCTAGTAATTGTGGTGACTCTCAAAATAGAGCCATCCCAATGAGAATCAATAAGTGGTAACAATAATTCTAACAAAATTATTGATTCGATAACAAAATCCTTATCATCTTTCTCATCCCTAATGGCTGATAAAGCCCATAAAATAAATGCAATAAACTGAATCTTTAATGTGTTTGTGTGGGAACAGCAGCCACAGAGAAAAGGTTCCACAGAGAAATCTGTTAGAAATGTAGTTTCTTGATGTAATTCCAGTTCAGTGCGCACAGCCCACTAACAGGCTTCAGAGCTTTTCTTTGGTTGTTTGTGATGGTCAGAATTTAATCTGCAGGGGCTGTGGCCTCCACTTCGCTCCACCTCCTAAACTATGAGACAGTTTCTGGAAAGAGGACACATGTCAGGATGCCAGGAGGCAGAATAAAAGTCCAAATAAATCTTCATGCGCAGAGGTCATGCAGAACAAGGCAAACAATCAAGGACTAAATTCCAAAAACAGCAAACTGATAAACAAGTAAGCAGGCCAAAGGGAACATAAGGGAACCAAGGACTACGAGGAAGACGTGATGAGTGTTATAAACACAAGTGAAATGGAAAACTGGCGTACTAAATAGTAGCATATGGGTAATTTAAAGCAACTGACAACACCTAACTACTGATTTTATTTTCTGTTTATTGCAGGTTATTATGCACAAGCTCATTTTCATCAAAGTTTGGAGAATAAAGAACATATTTGCCTGAAATAGCAGATAATCCACTGCAGCTGAGCCTCTTGGCTTGAAAGTACATCACCAGATAAATTGCACTTCCGCTGGTGACAGCCAGAGCTTTATTATGAGTGTGTGGAGATATCCACCAAATATCTCTCTGTTCTTCAGTATACGTGCAGGTACAGTAGCAATACTCAGCTGAAGTGATCAGCAGATCTGAGATAAAACCAGCTGCAGTTCAGTTATCTGCCTCGCTCTCTCCCCATAGCACCCTGCATCTCACCATTCACATGTCCCCACATGTACATCCTGATGTGAAATCCTACAACTTTTTACCAGATATACATCTTTTTTGATTGTAAATGGTAAATGGGCTGTTTATTAAATGGTGCTTTTTTACTCTATTTGAGCACTCAGAGCACTCTATACAACAATACCTATTCAAAAAAGCATGTTTTATTCTATGCCTCTTCCTAACATTCATACACATTCACACCACAATGAATCCTTTATAGGGCAACTCTGGGTTTCTGTATCTTGCACAAGGACACTTTGGTATGCAGACTGTGAAAGGCTCCAGTGTTTGAAAGTTTCACATTCAACACTTTCAGTTTTAGCTAAACCTCCTCTGTAAGGCCTTATATTTGAAAAAGAAAGGAGTGAAAGCAGTCTTTAATGTGTACATTCTCACAGAGACACACCTCATCCTGTTTTTTTCTCTGCTGGAAACATTTTCCTCCCTGACATTTAACATCTTGCGTACAGATAGGAAAACAAGTATGAGCCAGAATTTCCCGGAGCAAGAGAGAGGAAAAGTGTGCCAAGTCAGTGTTAACTGAAAGCAGACTTTTGGTTTTTTTTCTCTTTTTAAGATTACAATTCAATGTTTGTCTTTTAAATTTAGGCTGAAAATATCCTGCACACATTTGGGAGAGTGTGGTCTTTATCTCACCCCATCAGTGACGCTACATGTTTTCAAAGTGGGTGTCATTATGAAACAAAAAAACCCGAAGAGCTTGTAAAAGAGCTAAAGCTAAAAGATGCTTACCTCAGTTTCTAACTTCCCCACAGTTTTCAGAAAGCGATAATGCTGTTGGACCCTAGCGTGGGTGCTGAGCTGTTGCATTGCCAGATCCACTCCTTTCTTGTAGATTTCAGGCAGACCATTGTAAGAATCCTGAGCTTCAGCAGAGTACAGCACAGCAACTGCACAAACCAAAAGCAGCAAGCCAGCAGCCATTTTTCTCTGAGTCTGGGAGGAGAGCAGCTTAGAGAATAAAGACCCGAGTTCAAAACAAGTCCTATTATGGCTCTGGGAATCACAAGTGAAACTAAAAACATTGATCATTGACAGACCAGCAGCCGTACTCACTATTTACTTAATATCCCACCCGCTTTCCTGTAACACTCAGGAGGTCATAGCTTAAAACTTTCCAACAGAAAACATGCTCAGTGCCAAAAGAGGACTTAGATTATTACAATCAAGCCATGGTTCACTGATTCAGATCCTGGAAACAAGCTAAGCATGTGGTGCCAAGCTTTTAGCACCAGGACAAATCTAAAGGTTAGCAGTAATTAGATGAAAAGTTTTATTTTCATTTCATTAGATGGCTCTTTGTTTTTACCAACAAAAAAATAAAACCTTTATTTCTGCCAGCAGAACACAAAACAGGCCTTGTGGTGGCTTCAAAACATGATGATCTTTGTTGGACATTGGTGGCAAAAGAAATCAAAGGCTCAGTACTCCAAAGAAAAGTACTTAAAATTCTGCTTAAATCAAAAAAAAAAAAAAAAAGTGAATGCACAGGTATTACAGAAAAATGTCCTTGTTAGTGTAGCAGAGCCAGTTTTACACACTTTATAAATATAGTTCCTTAAAAGGTTTCATGATAATACAGTTAAGGAGAAAAAAAAGCAGCAGTTTGTAAGCATTTTGTGGGGATTACATTATTTTTACATTATTTTTCTCCAGTAACCTCTTTGGGCCACAGTAGAAATCATGTGACAAGAGATCTAACTGAGAGACCTTTCAAGGGTTGATGGACCAAAAAGGTTGGGAAACACTGGTTTAACAAGTTCACGGATTAAATATTCTCTGTGTTTTTACAGTTTTTCTCAGTCGCTTAGGTGCTTTTCTCAGATCAGAATGAAAATTCTCAAAGCCATTAGTGCAACCTCCACAACATTTAGTCATTTGTGCACATCATAGTAGCAATTTCTCCTTCCTCTGAACAAATTGTAAATGCTCATGGACATGTATCAGTTGCTTTCATACAATTCTCTGCCGTCGACAACATTATCATTCGCTTATGTCATGTCAGTCAAAATGAACTATACTTTTAGATGCTGAATAGTCGTTCCCAATAAAACTAATAGTCTTCAATCATTGCATACAAAATTGGTGAATTAGTTTTTAAATGCTGAACTTCAGCTTTCACTGACGAGGAGGTGTGTGAAGTATCAGTTGTAATCAATGATAAGCCACTTGTTCACAGTCACTCATCAATCAATCCCATGAACCCTCAATTGGCAAGCATATATGAACCGAGCAGGACATAGTGTGTACCATTTCTACGATTCTGTGACACAGAAATGGAAGGTCAGCATCGTGGAAGAGGGGTGAGGATGCGGTGGGGACAAAACAGGGGAAGAGGGAGAAGACGCCAAATACATAGGCCGATTCCTAATGAAATTAGGGCAACACTTGTTGACCACGTTGTCAATCACGGCCTTACTGTTCTGTAAATAGTTTGAAATGTTTATTTAAAAAAAAACACATTGGCTGCATTTTTAGGTAAACCGCTGCAAAAAACTTTGTTGTTTGCATAACTCAGTAACTTTTTTAAGAAGTAACTATATAATTAATTGCCCAACATTGGTCATTATTTACTGTATTTTGCAAACAGAGAGTTACTGGACTCTCTCCCAGACCACAGACTCATAATAAGTCAGAGCTTTATTTTTTTTTAAAAAAAAGTTTTTTCAAAATTGGAGTTCAAGTTATTTTTACTTCCAATAGTGTTAAAATACTACACAGGTCATGAACAAGATTTTTTTACATTTTCATTGTAAGTGGGCTAAAGCACTTAATTAAAAGTCTAACATAAATGTAAATGCTGTAATTTGATTATTTTAATAAACCATGTAACTTGGATGGATTCGATGCTGGCATGACCACAGTGCACACGTCCAATGTTGCTCACAGTGGTCCAAGGGATCGCTCAGGGAGTTTGTGTGTTCGCTCAGACACATGAAAGATTAGAGAGAATATTGCTGCTCAGTCACCTGCTCAGCACTCTGTGGCTCCCACGCCGCCGCCTGTTCCTGCTGGAGGCCCAGAAGAGCCCCTCCAGCAACCTTTCTCATTCGCTGGGGGTTCAGGAGAACCTCTCCAGACTCGTGCCACGTCAGCTGGAGGGCCCGAAGAGCCTGCCCAGCCTCATGCCACATCAGCTAGGGATTCTGGAGCGCCCTTCCAGCTGCCTGTCTCTGCTGAAGGGTCCGAGATTTGGGTTTGGGTCCTTTTCCTGCCTGCACACAGCCGTTTTATGACAAAACCTCAATGACCCAAAGCAACACTGTAAAGAAGACAGGGCCAAAATTCCTCCACAATGATGTCAGAGGCTGATAAAGTCAAACCAAAGATGATTACTTCAAGTTTTTGCTGCTAAACCTCGTTAAATTAGCACTTAGTATTTGCAATTAAAGTAAAAGAATTGGGGGGGGGGGGGGGGGGGGTTTCCAGTTTTTGTCACAGCTGCGGTGGCAGAGTGGTGAACGAAGGGCTCAAATGCAGGCACTAGCTTTGATGTGAGTAAGCTTTATTTTCAAAATGGTGAGAATACAGACTGAGCGAAGATGGGAAGGACAGAAACTAATATAAACCTAAACTGGCAAAAACTAAAGAAACAAACCTGAAACCATGAATCGCAGAAGAAAATGAAGAAATTATATGCAGAAAGATATGCAGGATAACACGCAGAGGTAACACAGATGGACCAGTCACAAGCAGAGGAAAACACAGGGCTTAAATATTCACAGGAGCAATCAGGGAATGGGAGACGGGGGGAATCAGAGCTGAAGAGACAAGGGCAAGGAAAACCAGACACAGCTACACACAGGAAAGGAACCATCAAAGTAAAATAGGAAATATAACAGTTACACCCAGACATGAGCTTAACACTAAGACATCAGACATGGGAACAGGGATCGAACACCGGAGCTCAAAACAGAAGCCAAACCCTAAGAACAAGAAAATCTTAAGAATTAACCCGAAACATAAGATAATAATAATTAAAACCAAAACCACTGAGTCCACAGACTCAGGACCATGACAGTTTTTTACCTTTTTTCCAAAAAAATATATTTTACTGTTCTGTTCTACCTAATTGCTGAAATAATGGCATGATGTTAAAAAGTGAAAACTTTCAGGATTCAGCCATGAGCCAGATCAGCTTAGGTAAGTGAAATGGTAGCCTGACCTGGGTTAGTATTTGAGTTATTATGGAATCTGATTTACTGGGATTTATTGTTATTACAGTATCTGCAGTCTTAATTAGTTAAACACCAAACCAGTGCAAACCAGGGCAGCTATCCATGACAAGGATTTTGGTCTCATCATGGAAATCTTGCAGACACTAATGCATTGTTGGTCGCTGACCCAATGTTTTGAGTTTGCTCTGGACTTATTATTCATCTCTTTGGAATCAAGAGATTTTCATGTTCTAGCTATGAATTCGTCTTGAGTTTAGTATTTCCTAATACCTCTGAGTTAGCTGTTGGTTCCTGTTTGATTATGTTAGTCACCTCTTTGTGCCCAGTTTGTCTCTTCTCTGTTTGGTCTTTCCGTGCCCTGTGTCTTTTGTTTTCTTGTTTCCCTCTCAAGTCCTGGTCCCTGTGTTTATCACTTCCTGTTCCCTTGATCATCTCTCTGTGTTTCATTCTTTTGTGTCAGTCATGTCTCCATGTCTGTTCCCTGTATCACATTTTCACATCTTGCTCTGTGTCTTATGTCCTGTTTTATTTAGATAGTCACTCGTTCATGTTCAGATTAGCTTCACCTGTCTCGTAAATAACACACACATCTGATTTTCTTTTCATTGTGTAGTAGAGAAAGCATACAATTATCATTATCTTCAACACATTTATCATTAGTAAGTAAATAGTAGCAATCAAAGTGACACTACAGTTGAGTATGCAAGCAACCACTTAACTAAGGTAACTTAGTAACTAAAATATTTTCTTACAGCTAAAAAAAACCATATATTTGTGCTGCAATGAGGAATTTATTTTTAGTTGGCAGTCAAAGCGAAAAGTGTAGGAGCGCCACTGTAGTAGATCATGTTTCTGTAGTGACCCAACCTGGTTTTCTTCATCTCCTGAATCAAGAAAGAACACATAAACACATTTGGTTATTCACACAAAGGAAACTAAACAAAGAGATCCAACTTTATTCCAAACCGATGAAGCCATTTCACCAGGCTCAATGGTTTGGGGGCCATCAGAAGAGCAGTTTGAGACAAAAAGATTGACTTATTGCAACATTTTTTTGATAACAGGTCAAATATCTAGGAAATTAATGTAGGAGAAGAACATAAAATGTAAGACACTTTTTAAACATTTACATTTGAGCAATAATACCTCTGTGAGTCTCTGTCTCTGGATGCAATGAACGTATGGCTCGGGTTTGCCTTTTATCTGGTTTGCTATTGCTTTGTAGCAAATGACACAATCCATCAGAAGCTGTGGAGCAATGGTGGGTTTCAGGAGAAAGTGGTGGTAGATGTATTTCCCGTCAAATCCACTCTGAAAGAAAAGCAGCAAGTCAATGGATTTGGGCAGGTAGACATGGTCAAGCAAACCTGCCAAAGTTCAAATTGAGCATCAGAAAGAAGACAGGGGAATTAAGCGACACTGAACATGGCATGCTTGTTGGTGCCAGACAGGCTGGTCTATTTAAGAAACTACTCGTGTACTGGGATTTTGTGGTCGACGCATCACTGCAATACGGACCACTATATCTGAGGAATGTTTCAAGCAACTTGTTGAATCTATGCCATGAAGTTTTAAAGCACATCTGAAGGCAAAAAGGAGTCCAACCCAGAGAATGGATGCATGCTTACATTAATGCTTAAATTAATGAAATGTTTTTATAAGGTAAACACATTCAAATTCATGCAACCACAGAGAAAAAGTTCCACAAAGAAATCTGCCAGAAAAAAACTGTTACTCAACGTAACTCCAGGTCTATGCCCACAGCCCACTAACAGCCTACAGGGCTTTTCTTTGGTTGTTTGTGGTGGTCACACTTTAATCTGCAGGGGCTGTGGCCTCCATATGGCTCCACCTCCTAAAATATGAGACCGTTTCTGGAAAGAGGACCCAAGTGCAGGATGCCAGGAGGGAGAATAAAAGTCCAAATGAATCTTCATGTGCAGAGATCACGCAGAGGAAGACAAACAGTCAAGGGCCAAATTCCAAAATATATCACCGTGGTGAACTCAAAATATAGAACAGTGATTTTGACCGGTGCACAGAGGCTGTGATGCTCATGGTCAGTGTCCGACTACATCAAATGATTCAGAGACTAATTCATTTAATTCCACCTTAATAACAACTGAACACTGTCTATAGTATAAAGACAATATACAGTATACTACAGTAACAGTATTAAAGTGGGAAATGGCAGTCAGCCAAGATAGCTCATCAAGCTTATATCTTGTTGAACTCAGCTGTGTAAATCCACAAAGAGCAGCAGGTCAGCTGATCACAGTCTGTACACTAAGAAATTATTGGTTTTCCTCACACTGAGCCCCTACAGCCAGTTTTAGGTTTCCCCCACTTGCTGAATCCCACTTTAACCCCTTATTGTACTCATTTTCCTGTTTAGATGTAGAGTCAAATTCACCCTCTACAATGTAGGCAACACAAAATAGATATTTACTTTTTTACTTTGAGTGCATTTCGGAGCCTGGACCTTTTCACTTTTACTTTAGTAAAGAAGTTGATTCAGTATTTAATCTTTTACTGGAGTATTTTTTTCTGTATTTTTACTTAAGCAAAGAATGTCTCTACTTTTGCCACCTTTGGCTATTCTTAACTTTAATGTCTAATTATGCTGTCGTGGCTGTGCAACTCATTCATTATCTGCAGGAAGAAACGTGAAATCCTGCAAGTTTTCACCAAATACACATCAGTTTTGATTCTAATGAACAGCTGTGTGGAAACATCAGTCTGTTAAATAGCACTCCAGTCTTTGCACCTCATTATCTAAACATAAACTGTCAACAGTTTCAGTTTTATCAAACCTTTTTCTGTACAGCTGCTATTTGGCAAAAAAAAAAGGAGAGAGGAAGAGAGAGAGGAAAGTGCGTCAAATCGGTGTTACCTGAAACCAACATTTCAAGTGTTTTTCTCTCTCTTTAACATTAGGATTTAACATTTGTCTTTTAAATTTTAGCTGTTTCTGTTCTTATGCAGACCTTTAGGAGACTGTTGACACAGTCGGTAAGGTTATCACACCCCATCAGTGAGGCAGCTACAGGTTTCATTAGAAAATAAAAGAAAAAGGGGAAGAGTTGGTGAAAGAGCAAACATCCAAACCAAAAAGATGCTTACCTCAGTTTCTAACTTGTCCACACTTTTCAAAAACTGATAACGGTGTCGGATCTTAGAATGAGTGGTGAGCTCTTGCCGTACCAGATTGACTCCTTTTTTGTAGATTTCAGGCAGCCCATTGTAAGGCCGCCAAGCTTCAGCAGAATACAGCACAGCCGCAGCACAAACCAAAAACAGCAAGCCAGCAGCCATATTTCTCCAAATGCGTGAGAAGAGCAGGGAAAACCAAGCACTGAGTGCAAACCAAGTTCTATTATAGGAGATTAAAACACACTCAGTGGGTAATATCACAGAAGACCACGGTTGTCAAATGAGAAGTTAGACTACATCCTAATGCATTATTACAATTAAGTCCTGGTTCACTAATCCAGATCCTGGAAACAAGCCCAACATGTGGTGACAAGCTTTTGGCACCAGGACAGGATATAAAGTTTAGCAGTAATTAGTACAAATTTTTTTTGTTTCGACTTCATTGGATGGCTCTTTGTTGTCACCTGCACCAAAAAACAGTTGTATTTGGGCCAGGAAAGCAAATAGGATGGTCATTTAAATATTTTATTTCCATGAAATGAAAACTCGTGAAGATTTCAGAGTCAAACATAGGCCTTATGAACACTTAACAAACGTTGATCCATGTATAGTGCATCCAGAAAACATTCACAGTGCGTCACTTGTTCCACATTTTACAGCGTTATTCCAAAATGGATTGAACACATTTTCCACTTCAAAATTCCACACAAAAAAATGACAAAGTGAAAAAAGTTTGCATGTAAATTTTTGCAAATGTATGTACTAATATGTACCTTATGTACTCTCAGCCTTTGCTTAATATTCTGCTGAAGCACATTTGCAGCAATTACCTTTGCTGCAATTATCTTTCTTGTTGCTTGTTTGAAAATAAAATTTGGCCTGTAAAGAATCTGAATTTCCAACAAATATAAACAACACAGTCATGCATTGTTGTTGGGTAATGCAACAGAGGGGTGACTTATTGCACACACAATGCTGTTTTACTCTTTTTATTTCATGTAACACATGGAATACATTTAGTTTAAAAGGAAAGAAGCCTCCTTTCACGTGTTTATCACAAGTGAGTAAGTGAATATTAAAAAAGTGACACTACAGATGAGTATACATGCAACCTCTTAACTAAGGTAATTAAAGATTGCCTTTATAGTTTTGTGGATATATTTGTGCTGCAATTAGGATCTTATTAGCCGCTAGTACGAGACAAAAGTGTAGGAGAGCCTGTGTGGTAGATCATCTCTCTGTAGTGCTGCAGCCTGGCTTGCTTCATCTCCTGAATAAAGATAGAACACAAAAAGATGTCTGGTGATTATTCACACTCAGAAAACTAAACAGACACCACAGACCATCCAGATCTAATCTAGGTTTTTGAGCCATCAACAGCAAAAAAAAAAAAAAAAAAGGTTTATGCAGCAAAAAGTATAAAATGTAAGAAAAAAAAAAGAATTTTTTTAAACACATGAGTAAAATTACCTCTGTGAGTCTCGGTCTCTGGATACAGTGAACATATGGATTGGGTTCATCTTGTATCTGGTCTTCAAATGCTTTGAAGCAAATTGCACAATCCATCAGAGGCTGTGGAGCAATGACAACATAAAGAGCTTTAGTTCTGATAGGCAATAAACTACTTTTTTTTTTTAATGTTAGCATTCGCTCACTCGATCATTCCTGAAGGGGCATCTCTGAGGGTCAGTCTCAGTTGTTCCTTTCGGACACTTGGTGGGTTTCAGGTGAACGTGATGGAACAAGTATTTCACACGAAATACATCCTGAAAGAAATAGAGGTAAATTTTATGAGGTGCAATTGCAACATGGACTAAAACCTAGCAGGTTTCATCGCTGATTTTTCTGTAGTAGTCAGCTCACGCAAAGCACTGCAGAGGTCATGTGCAGGAAGGCAACAATTATGGGCCAAATTGCAAAAACAGTCTGAGAAAGTGGTAAACAAGCAAGAAGACTACAGTAATAGGAAACACTTTAGCTTTAGTATGTTTCAGGCTTACTAAATCCACTGCAGCTGTGCCCCTTGGCGTGCATCAACAGATAAACAGATACATGTTTACTGTATGAGCCCCTGCGTAATTATGAGTGTCTGTAGATACGTAGCAAACATCACTGTCTTCTTGGCAACAATACTCAGCTGAAGTCATCAGCAGATCTGGGGAGCCGGGGATGAAATCTGCTGCAGTTCAGTTATCTTTCTTACTCTCTCAGTCTCACATCTGTACACTCTTTGTTGGTTTTGTTTAGTCTGTTTGGCCCCCAAAGCACCCTGCATCTTACCTTACACATGCAGCCACATGTACACCACTCATACCCCTGATATCAGTCTAAAAATCCAACATGATTTTTGCCCCATTCAGATTTGTTGCATTTTCAAAGTGTTCCTTTAATTTTTTGAGCAGACTGTAACTGTTTTGTTTTTCTGCACATAAATCTAAATGCTTGTGAATGTTTTAAGTTTCAAAGTTCACATAATCCAATAGAGATGGGAAAACAAGTTTGAACCTGAATTCTCCGGAGCCACAGAGAACTGCGGCTGAAAGCACTGAAAGCAGAATTTAAAGTATTGTTCTCTTTATTAACATAATTCAATGTTGTCTTTTAAGTTTTAGCTAGAAACATTTATGTTCTTCAGCAGAGCTTTAGAAGACTGTTGCTGCAATCAGCAAGGCTATCTCACCCTATTACAGATCTGATACTGATGTTTTTATACAGAATGTTAAGCAAAAACACTGATAACACTGATTCTGGTCAAGAGTTTTCAAAAGAGTCGACAGCCAAATCTAAATGATGCTTACCTCCTGTTCTAACTTCTCCACAGTTCTCAAAAAGCGATAATGGTTTTGGACCTTATCGAGGGTGCTGAGCTGTTTTATTGCCAGATCCACTCCTTTCTTGTAGATTTCAGGCAGACCATTGTAAGAATCCTGAGCTTTGGTGGAGTACAGCACAGCAACTGCACAAACCAAAAGCAGCAAGCCGGCAGCCATGTTTCTCTGAGTCTGGGAGGAGAGCAGGGCAGCTTGGAGAATAAAGACCCGCGTTCAAAACAAGTCCTTTTATGGCTTTAGGAATGACAAGTGAAACTAAACATACCTATCAACAACAGACCAGCTGCACTCACTGTTTATATCCCCCAGTTTCCTGTAATACCCAGGAGGCCACAGACTAAAACTTTCAGATGGAAAACATGGTCAATGTCATAATAAGAATTTGTTCTTACAATAACTAACTTATCCAGAATACGATCTAAAGTGTGATTAAAGCTGTGGATTAGCTCATTGACAATCTAATGATACATTTAAAGACGACCATCTTCAGCTTTTATGCTCTAGGAGCAGAAACATTCTCTGCAGGGATGGGGTTACATAACACCTGGGGATGCTTACGTAACAACTTCATTTCAATGAAACCACAACTCATAAACATTTGTTAGTCACACACATTGCAGCAAATTATCACAGCAAAGAAAACTCATTTCATTCTACTTAAACCAAAGAAAAAGTAAATGCACAGGTATTACACTGTTGTAGCCGTATATACTACATAGATCAGAGTTCCCAAAGAGGCTTCATAATAATATAGTAAAGGAGAGAAGTAACAAATGTTTATAAACATTTTATGGGGATTAGATTGCTTTTATCCAGTAACTTTTCTGGACCACAAATGACACCATGTGACAAGAGGCCCCACTGAGGGACCTTTCAAAGGCTCGTGGGCTAAAAAGATTGAGAAGTACTGGTTTAATAACTTGCCAATATCCTCTGTTTTAAATGCAAAACTTTAACATCAAGAATAATGACTAGTTGAACAGTTCAGAAGATTAAATGCATGTCATCAGATCAATAGAGTGGAAAAAAGTGAAATAATCGTCACTGTTCTGACAGAATAATTTATATATGCATTTATTTATATTTATAGTTTTGCCTGTTGTTACCACCACAGTGGGTTTTAAAAATAATAAAAGTAAGATGTGATCAAAGGGCAGACTTCTAGCTTTAATTCAGAGGCTCTAATAAAAGTTTTATATTACCTGTTTATGAATTAGAGGCATTTTTATACACAGTCCCCCCCCCCCCCATTTTCAGAGAGTTAAAAAAATAATCAGATAGAAGTAAAGCAGATAAAATTTTGGATTCAAAGTTTATTAGAATATAAAAAGAATGCATACATTTACTTAGCAAGGGAGCTAGGAAGGTTGCATTTGAATGAAATATGTTCCTCACATGATGAATGCCTCTCAGAGTGAATAATAAAATATATAATAATAGTTTAATAACATTTCAAAAGACAAGATGCAAACATCATACGTACATCTACCAAACTACAGAAAGGTTAAGTGCAGACTGACAAGAATTTACCTGTCTGATTGTAGTTTTTTAGATATTTTCAGAAGCAAAGACACTAAATGCTGCATGTTTTCTAACAAAACTTTCACTCTTTGCCTGTTGATCCCAGAAGAACTGTTGACCCGCTGCTGTATCCCAGTGTATTGCAGTGCTCCAGTCTGCCTGCTGTCATTGCCTGCCATTCATAACCAAGTAAAGATAAACATGTTTATCATTGCAGTGCGGTTTCATCACTTATGACAGGCCACAGTTAGAACTTTGGGAGAGACTGTATTAAAGGTAAAGCAGGAGATACTGACTTGTGTGATGGCCGGTTTACGGAGGCAGTGAATATACGGTTTGGGCTCTGGTTCGATTTCTCCTCTGTGCATTTTGTAGCAGACTGCACAGTCCATCAGCGGCTGCATGAATGCAGAAGAGCAAAACAGCATAGACAAGTTAGGGCAGGCCATTATCCTCACATTCCACAGTCCTGAGCCGAGTAACTTGCCAAAAACTTACTCTGTCGTTTCTAGGCTCACACGCTGAGGAGTCAGTGGTCCCTTTTTCACAAGTGGTGGCTTTAAGGTAGAAGTGGTGATAGAAGAAGCTTACATCAAAACCCATCTGAGAAGAAAGAAGCAAAGCAACCCAGATGAGTTTTAGTTCATGAAAGCATCATATTCTTTGTTGCTTATAGCACATTTCCTGATGATTTTAATCCAAATACACCATAAACCATAAACTAATAACCAGGTCTTACAAAATAAATGATAAAAATTGAGCAATAAAACTGGATTTGCTGTTCAGTACCTCATAGTCCGACTTTGAGACACTTCTTAAGAAGACATAATGATCTTGGATTCCAGCGAGAGAGTGGAGCTTCGCTAAGGCCAGATCTACTCCTTTCCTATACGTTTCAGGGAGTTCCTGTGCATTCGAGGACAAGAAGAAAGCTCCGACGCTGAACAGCCAAACCAACAGAGCAGCCATTGTTCTCCTTGTGGCCATAAGAGTGAGGGTGATGTGGAAAGAGCAACAGACCACCCCCTTCTGTACTGTTTACTCAAAGACAGAAGAACACCCTGCCCTTACAAGGGAGAAAAACAGGCGTTTCTGTTTTGATTATGCCTCAGTGTTGATCCAGAGTAGATGTCTGCATCCTCCCAACTTCTTTCTTTTATCAGAAAGATTTTTGACATTTAAAAAGTAGTTTTAGTTTTCTATCAGCACAATGATAATAAAGTAGTACTGAATTTCATGTAGAAAATCACAAAATAAAGTTGGATTGATAAAGTAACAAAGAGAACACATACTAAACTGATTTACATTATTTTACTGAAGGGAAATCTGTTGGCGCTCCACAGGGTTCAATTCTTGGTCCTCATTTTATTTAACAACTTTATAGTTTTGTACTATAAATAATGTAAAACAAATATAATAATTCTTGGCATAATTTTAAATGTTAGTCGTAAATATTAGCTGAACTGACCACCGACTGTATATAAAGGATTGACTAACCATTGTGATATTACTGGCTTGTTTGCCCATTTTCAAAGGTTTTGATCTGAGCATTTTAGAAAAAGTGAGTGAAGTTGCAAACTCGTTGGGAAGGTTTCTATTGAGCTCAGTGGATCCAAACAGCCATTTTTAAAAAACAGTCAAAGTCTTTATGGCGCCACAGCAGTCACACCCCCCCCAGTTGCAATTAAAAAGAATGTAGGTTTTAGGTACTTTTGCATTAGATACCAATTTCAGACCAGCAAGCATACATCCATCCTTTATATACAGTCTGTGGAAATGAGTGTTATAATTTCCTCACATAACAGGTAAAAAAAAGCTCATCTTCAGTCCCTGTCTATTAAAATTTCAGATCAAGTCAGGAACTGAAATTAATTGAAAACAGATACTTTAAGAACCATACAAATAAAAAGCGGAGAATAACATGTAAAAATACTAAATGTGTAAAAATATCCTGCTCGCTGATAAACTGCTTGAAGATGGCCAGATTCAAACCTGGAAACTTTCCCTGCAAGTTCTGCTCCATGTTATCATCATTGCACCATTTCACTCCTCATTCTAGCTGCTTGTCTTTGGTAGCCGATGAGCTCATGAGTGAAGACAGAAGAGATGCTGTCTGTGTCAAAGCCTGATTCTTCTACCTCTGCAACCCAGTGGACAGGTATTCAGTCCCAGCCTTTCTAACCATATGTTGTTGTAACTATCCACTGTGTTTTCATGTTAAAACACCTATGTGCATAATAATTATTCTTCAGCATTTCTTCAGCATAGACAAGTCATCATCTTCCATTGAAACAATGGGCGATCGCAGGAAACTGCAAGGAAATTTTTACCGACCAATCAGGGGTTAGACATTTAGACCATAGTGCAGACTGGTCGTTAGGCCTATGTGACTTAGGCCTGACATTGTCACCATGATTGTAACACATCCAAAATGGCAAATAGGTTAATGTCACATGGTTAGGGGTCACATGCCTGCAAAACCTCCATATGCAAAGATGTGAATTGATGCAAATTCAAAAACAGATATTTGTCTCATGGCAGCCGCAGCTGTTTTGTATGACTCAGTGACCATATAAAGGAATTTTACTAGTTAATAGGTTCACCATAGTTTTGAGAGCTTAAAGTCAGATTTGTGCATTATATTGTAAAGAACCTAATTAAAGTTAAACGAGGCCTGGGCTGCGATTTCATGCAATTTCCATTTGTACCACCAGATGATGCAGTGGGCCTGTGTAAGCTTTCAACACATTTTTAGGCTAAAAAGAAAAGATGACGTTAAACGGGGATCACTCAACTGATAAAATGTTGCCCCCTGGTGGTTAAAGTTTTAGTTTAATTCTCTGTGTAATTATAAAAAGTCCCTTTAAAACACAGGAACACGTCAGAGTCCAAATGTGTTTGAATGGCAGTGGGACATCCCTGGAAACACATGAAACAAACAGAATCAGACGCAGGTTTACTCACTTTAACCCAGTGATTTATTATTTTGGACAGTAACCAATTAAAATGACTCAGGAAGAAAAGATCCAGGTTTTCCATGCTTTGTTATTTCTGTATCCAAAATGAAAAATTATGTGCAAGTATAATTTGTCTCTTTCCACTAAACGTGCTCGAATATTCTGGATCATATTATAAACACAAAGCCCTTAACATCAGTGTAAATAAAGGAAATAAACCTCCATATGCAGCCACTGTCGTCCATGTTTACAGACCGTCACGAGTAAAAGCTGAACCAGTGTGTGGCAACCTCTGGTGGGCTTATGAAAGAGGAGACTATATTACTTTTTATTATACATGTTTATTTTTTGTTACTGGCTATAATTTGAAAATGTGTCTTACAAAAGATTCCAAACTTTCCATTGTTTCTTTATAAACACATGATAAAAATTCAGTTTATCATCATCTAAGCTAGAGATTTTTATTAAAGCAAACTATCCATTAATAGACACACACACGACCCTGAATTGGATAAGTGGAAGAGAAAAGACGGACAGATGGATGGAACAGCTGAGTAAATGTCCATCCATGTAAATGTGAAGCAGTGTAACATTCATAAATATGTAATATAAAGGATTTAAAAACACATCACAGGTCTGATTTTGGGCATTTTACATTAATCATCTGTAAGTCTTGTGGTAGGGCGACGTTCCTCTTTAAGTGGGACTGCATCGCATCTTTATTCTTCCTCCTCCGTCCCACATCTCTGGAGTCATACAGCTCACCAAAAACATACAAGCTTAGCAGATTTTTTGAATATGATGAAACTATCACTGAGAAAATGAATCAGCAGCATGTACTCACATATCCTCTGTGTCCTGTCCAAACTACAGTGTGTCTGTAGAGGCCTCTGACGGTTAAGCAATAACTTAAATTCAAATTGGTGATGTGTCCCACACAAAAAACTAAGCACATCTATTTTGTTGGGACCTGGTCGCTCTAAGTGGAGCTGTATCTGCCCTATGAACTACAGTACAAAGAGCTTGATGCCCCTGTTGTAATGTATCCGACTCCTTCATCTGTCACTCACTAACACTGCTTTTCGTTTCTCCCCTTAAATATTTAACTCCTGTCTTGCTTCAAGTTTCTAAATATCACAAACACCTGTTCCTACATGTACACCCCCTTTCAGGCTCCAATCAGTTCAGTTACAAATACAACTCAGCCTGTCCCAAGTTACTATGGTAAACAGGGCTTTTCTACTATACTTGAGCACTCAAAGTGTTTTATATGTCATGTCTCATTCATACATCACATATTTCTACAATGCATTCTGTTTAACATTCACACACATTCACGCTGAACACATTGGAAAGCAAAGTGGGGTTTAGCATCTTGCCCACTAAGAATTATGCAGACTGGGACCAAACTTCCAACTTCCAGCTAGCAGATGATCTGCTCAACCCCCTAGCCACCTGTCAAGTGCTCTATGAGGGTAGAAACGTTTTTGCACAGCAAATGAAGTCAGCTGCCATGAATCAGATGTGCTAAAAGGCTGTACTGTTTTCTTAAGCGTCATACTGTCCGCTCAACAAGCCCTGAGCTGGAAAACACCTAGACCACAGGTGGGCAACTCCTGGCCTCGAGGGCCAGTGTCCTACAGGTTTTAGATTTGTCCTCAATCCAACACAGCTGACTAAATTACCTCCTCAAAACGTCTTAAACCTCTCCAGGGGGCCTGGTTATGAACTAATCATGTTATTCGGGTATGTTGACACAGGTTGTCAATAAGCAAATTCTGTGGTTTCAGGTCACGATGGAGCACTCGGCGACAGTGACAGAAGTAGATGCCCTCCAAAATCTGGTAAAGGTAGCTCTTGACCAACATAGAGTCCATGTACTGGCCAGAGGGGATGGAGTCCAAGTATTTCTTCAGGTCCATGGACAGGAACTCGAAGATGAGGTAGAGACGAGATTCTTGCATTAGGACGTCTAGGAGTCGTACAACATTGGGATGTTTCAGCTCCTGGAGCAGAGAAACCTCTCTGACAGCTGTGCTGGGAACGCCCTCCTCCTCACTCTACAGTCGGATCTTCTTCATAGCCACAATTTGCCCCGTTGCCTTTTGCTTACCTTTATACACAACCCCATATGTACCTTCTCCGATTTTCTCTATTTTCAGGTAGTCTTCCATTATTGCCTTTTTTTTTTTTTTTTTTTTTTACAGACACGAACAAACCTCTTCAGTTTTGTTAACGCTGCACTACCAGCACATAAAAAACCTGCACCTGTGACCTTTAACTAAAACTAAAGCTTCAGGAATACTTTCATATCACTTCACACTTTTTGCTCACTGGCTTCCCTTCAGGTTCCAGGTTTTACAGATTTTATTGCTGAGAATCAGAAAGTTTCTTGGTCCTCTGAGCCCTCTGCTCACACACATTGCTGGTCCCTCACTTTTAATATGTGGCCAGCATTAGGAGTGAGACCCGTGCACCTGTCCACACTCTTGAATATACCGTCCATGTAATAGTAAATTGAATGCATGAACACACTCATGCTTTCTTCATGCTTCACAGCATATCATAGACCAATATGTGAGTCAGATTGTGTTCTTGCAGACTCAGTCTTGATGTTTGTTTGCACATTCATTGAAACCATCATATTTGTGCTGCCAAACTCTTTTTTGCTATTTTAAAAACTCTTGGATGTTAATTTTACAACTTTTTTAGTCAAATACCAGATCATTAAGAGAAGATTGCTGCCACCTGCATAATTTCTGTTTGGTGGTATGGCTGCTCTGGGACTTCCTCTACCTTTCAGTGGAAAAGCAGTGGAAAGGAGAGCAGCACCAAGACGTGATAGTTGACAATCATAGAGCCCAGTTCCTTGTATGTGCAGTTGGGACTAAATATGTCTTCTGTGCATCTACCTTTTCTCCTTCCTCCAAGGTGTTTTACATAAAGACAGCCAAACAGACTCAAACGATAGAAAAGAACTTTTATTCATCATCAATATTTGAACCATTATTGTACACGGGAACATCAGCAATAGCCTGAAGACTTTATTGCTTTGAAATGAATCCACATACTTTTAATCATCAGCATACTTTGACATACACAGACTGCCTTCACTCCAATCACAGGCACAAGAAGCAGACACAAAACTGACACTCAAATCCAACCTCTCATAAATATCGCCTTCACTGCCGTGGGCGTGCTGCAGCTGAACGTGTGTGTACAGAAGAAAAAAAATATTGTGTGACGTAACCCGATTAAGGCTTCTAAAGCAGCAATTACTCCACAGATTATAAACAGATAAATAACAGAGATTTTTGATTTATGCATGTCTCAAATGTGCAAACTACTGTAACGTGTGCCATCCTTAAAACACAGGAGACACAGATCACTTCATGGTCCCACAGGCACTTCAGATTTTGTGCGACTGTGACATGAAAAAGGCAACAAGATCACAGCAACAGTGAAACTGGCCCGCCTGGAGGGAAACGTAGTGCTTGAAACATGTAGGTGAGAGTAACAGGGGCTGAATATTTAAACTATTTGACACAGTCAAAGCTTTAACCAATCCATGAGATTGTCTAAACAGGTTGTTTGGAAATTTTGTCGACCAGGCTGACACAATCGCGAGTGACATATTAAAAACGAGGAATGTCCTGCTGTGAAAATATTTAAAATTAGGCTGAAAATCCTTCAAGTTAGAGGAGATCTAACGTGACTGAAGTGCAGCTTATTTTTCTGACCACAAAACTATTTACACGAGACATTTGGCACAAAGAAACCACCGTTAACCGACCACAGGAGAAATGAGACCTCAGAACAAACTACATTAGTGCCCTACACGTGTACGGGTGTGTGTATATATATGTGTGTGGAGACATTTTAAAGTACACTTAATAAGCCACAGTGTCATTTTCCGTTTTAAAAAAAAGTGTTTGCACGATGAGAAATGTGATACGATGTCATTAGTTTAGAGAGAAATAGCATTTTTTTTGTACAGTTTTCTTTTTTCTTATGGAACGTCATAACAGTCCCACAAGATCTCCCCCTGCTGGTGATCTTCACTCACCACAGGTGAAATATAAACATTTAAAATGCTTCTGCACAAAAACAACAAATAGTTAAAGTAGGCTAAAAATCACTCACAGATCATTTAAGAAGCAAACTAAAGCAACACTGATTACATAAAATACAGTCATTGTTCAGATTTTGTTATGTTAAAAGTGCTACAAGCTTTCGTGTAAAGTGATCAGCTGTCTAAAATAAGACAAAATAAAGAAAAAAAATCTTAATACCTTTATATTTCCTTCGTAAGGCGCTTGGTGATCTTAAAATGTGAAGAAAAGAGTGTGAATAGCAATAACTCATAAAGCATAAAGGAATGTATCCCGTATATCTTCCACATATTCAATGTGAATCAGAGCAACTTTCAGGGCTAAAAATCAATCGTACACGTCTATCTACTGTTAACATGTTTAACTCGAGCTCGAGATAAAGTCATTTGATTCGGTATCTCCTGTCCCCTGAAATGTTTAAAATAAAAACAAATAAACTAAGCGAAGAGTTTCCAGCTGCTTTTCCATTATTTGAGACACAAACTGTTATTAAAGCAGCAGAAAAGCTTCTTAAATAGTGAAAAGTTAAAAGCCAAAGCAACCTTTGACATACTGCATTTCAATGTCTTGATGATGATGATGAAGAGGGACATCGCTTGAAGGACGCCGTCCCAGAACTCTAACTGGTGATAACTGACAGATTTTCGGTGCGATTTGACGATGCGAGGGCTCGCTGTGGATCACACCGGCATTTGCATCTCCGAGTACTCGTCGTGACACTCGCGCTCGTCAAACTTTGGCTCTGCGTCGTCAGCATCCAGCTAAAAGAAAGACAAGAAGTCACATTCAGTAACCTGAACTAACTCCGAAACAGTTGTGACTCATTTAAACGACTATTTTATCGCAAATTTGTTTTATTTTTTAAAAATTAGTGAAATTTTGATCTGATGTTTTGTGCTACCCATCTCTGTGGATCAACATCAGAGCCATAAATGTTATCGATATTATCAATCAGTTCTAATCATAACATTTAAATTACGTTTCCTTTTTTACCTCTACAGTGTGTGTCAGCGTAAAGCAGGGCACTGCGCCCCCCTGTGGTTAACTTACGCATGCCATCTCTTTGACAGTGAAGACCCGTCGCAGCACAAACATCTTGACGGGGACGGTGAGGATGAGGACAAAGGGGAAAGCCAGAGACGCCGCCGTCGACATAATGGCCCACAGCACCACCAAACACACCAGCTGGATGCAGGTGAAGAGATGCATGCGCAGCGTGCGGACCTGAAGGATAGAGAGGTCGCTCACATATCTGACAAGGACAACAGTTTCTGCAGGGAGCGCTCAAAAAATTCCCAAATGTAGATACGTATAACCTTTGCAAACTATTTTAGGGGTTTAAATAAACGTTTAGAGGTTGTGTGGATTAACATAGATAAAGTCTCCCCTAGCTGGAAACCACTCTGAGGGAACTCCGGCGTTTTTAAGTGTGCAAAACATCTTTTTTGTGACAGACCGCAAAAATCCTGAAACTTCTTTTTCTGTTTGTTTCTGCTACAGCAGAGCATCTCCATCCTCACGTCCTTTACTTTGGCTGTAAATGTGTGTTTTCATGTTCCTCTCACCTTGCGTACATAGGTGTGGTCAGGGTGATACTTTGGTGGCATGAGCAAAAGCATCATCCGCTCCGTTAGCTGGATACCGTTGAGCGACATCACTCCCATGTAGAGGAAGATCCCGAAGAGCACGGCGAGGGGGATCTGACACAGCAGGTCGCCGATCACGATCGACAGGCCTAACGGAGGAGAGCGTTAAAGGGTAAAGTTCACACAGGACACAGCCACGGGAGGAAAGAAAAGATGATAAGTCTGGAACTCACCAACTAAGATTGCAACCAGAAGCCCAGTGACCCGCTGCTCCTTCACCTCCTGGATGCGAGGTTTGTCTCCGGGAGCGACGGCCTTACTCATGACGGTGAGGGCGTTGACGTGGGTCACCGAGCGAACGGTCGCAGCGGCCATCCACGGCAGGCCGAACAGAGCTGAGGTGCCGCCCAGCACCACGATCAGAAGCAGGTCCAGATGGAAACCAGAACCTTTGACAAGCATGCGCTCCTTTTTACTAACTATCAGCCTGCAGGAAGCCGGGACAGAGCCAAACGTAAGAAACACATTTCAGATTAATCACATATGATGAGGTACGGCATTTTTTTTTTGTGTGTGTGTGCTTGTTTATCTGCATTTTGATGCGTTACAGAAGCTAAAACACTAAACACATCATTTAGAAAACAGCTTAAACATCTGATGGGTTGAAACTGGGAAATAGCTGGAAAATTCAATCTTTGGTATGACCACCTTTATTCTTCACTCTGGGTAAACTTACTCCTTTTGTCCTCAACTTTTTTAAGGACACACTGCACACCATGTCAATTTGACTAATAGTTTTTTGCAGACAACCCTGCTAGTTTCATAGATTCAACTAAAGGAATCAGAACTAATTGTGTGTTTTTGTGACAGGCTGCTAGTAACAAAATCCCTAAAGATATCATTTCACACTGGCTCTTTGCTAAATTGTTGGTTATGTGTAGACACAACAGAAGTTCATCCCTTGAGTAAGGAGTTTATTTTATGCTTGAATGTCTCATGAGGGCAGTGCTGAGCAATTTAAATAAACAAACAAAATATTCCTCTGAAAATGGTCAGGTACATGGAGTGGACTGGACATGAGTGGTAAAAGCAGCCAATGTCCAACAAAACTCGTCCAGAAATTTTGGTCAAGATGAAAAAATGATAAGAAATTCTGGCTCCTTGGAAGAAAAACAAATAAATGAACAGTGGTTAAACGTTTAAACTTGTGCACGGTACTGTGCATCACGACTAAAATACACAAAACTTCCAGAGAATCTCCTGATTCAATAAAATGTTGGTCACTAAAGAACTCGGCTGATGTTTTGTTGCTGTAGTTTACCATTTCAGTTATGGTAAAAATGTAGAAAATAATGGAAAAAAATAAAGGAATACTGCCCCCAGCAGGCCATTGTAGAAAGTGTTAAACTGAAATAAATATCTTTATACTTTAATATCCTGCATAAAAAAAGCTGAGTGACATTTTCCCCGTGTTTCATCTGTTACATTATCTGCCTTCTTTCAGTAACAGGGTGTTTGTCTGTTTTTGGAAGGAGGTTATTAAATGTGCAGTCTACTCTGTACAACTGTGTTTAATTAAAAAATGATCTGGCTGTTTAGAAATATCAGTTAGGAAATAAATAATGACCAGGTGCATTTATTTCTTTCTTAGTAAAAAGTTACAAATAGTTCTCTACTAAACTTGTTTGACCCCACATTTGGATATGAATCTGATAGTTTTGTACTTTTAAAAACGTAACAGATTTTATTTATTTGATTACTGAATGACGTTCATACAAAACTATTGAAAAACTGTCAGTGCCCTCCACCTGTAAAACCATTCCTGGTTTGGGGTCTGTCCCTCTCTCTGTTGTTGCACCTCTATGTGCGTGTTGTTAATTTCATTAACATCCAAGCAGCTGAAACCGATTAACAACCTCCTCTGCTACTACACTGACCAGATCAATATCCCAGGACTTTGACTTGATAGTGTCCACAGGGGAAAAAATAAAAAGTGTTCCTTAAGGAGTTTTTGAGCAGCGTATAAATGTACACCAGCAACTCTTCAAACATCTGCCTGTGTGATGCGGCTCCAGCAAAACTCACGTGGTGATCTGAGTCTCCATGAAGATAAGGATGAAAACCAGCAGAGCGGGCAAGCAGCAGGCAAACATCATCCAGATAGGGAATTCCCCATTTGATCCAAGCGGACTGATGAACCAGCCGCGCTTGTCGGAATTCGTCACTGAAAATCCACTGGGGACACTCAGTTTCTGTAAGGAAGACACGAGACAGACTCCCATCAACCTCTGAGATAAGGAGGTTCCTTATTTTTCCAATATTTTGCATGATAAACACACTGCACAGTCCACTGAGTCTCACCTGTGTGAATGTGTCTTCTATGGAGTAATCCACCAGAACCATGATGAGAATGGCGATCGGTACCCCAAAGTCTCCAATAATCCTGCGTATCTAAACACCACAGACGGCGCGGTTTAAAGAAGACTGCAAAATGTGTCACATCAAACAAGATCAAATATTTGCTGCAGATCTTAATTACAGATTTCAGCTCCTCACCCTTCCAGGGAAGAAAGCGCTGTTCTTGAATTTGCGCAGGTAGAAAGCGATAAAAAACGTCCCCGCCATGAGAACCAAAGAGAGCAGCGCCGTGTTCGGTTCCCCGCTGACCTTCACAGTCGACGGCTGGCTGCTGTTTTTCATCATTAGGGTGATGTTTTCCGCCAAGTCGTCTGCATCGGTGCCGTTGAGGGAACAGCTTTTCAGCGGGTGCTCCTTGAAAATCTGCACACAGAGTTTCATATTATAAAAAGGTGCTCACGCAAACACGCTGTGATTACTTTTCTTAGACAGATTAACAGGTATCGCAACCACTCTTTCTTTGAAATGAGATTAGCTCGTAGCAAAATGCCTTTTAAGTCCGTGCCATAAAACTCTAAAAATAGCAGATCTTCCAAAAATCATAAGTCTGGACCATAATTAAAACTCTAAATCCATTTAGGATTCAGGCTCCATCAATCAGAAAAGATTTCAGGTGTGCTTGTTAGAAAAACACGCTCATTTCGACCCCGACTTCTGAACCCTGTCCAGAGATTAGTCTGCTCTGCTTAGCGTCAGCGGCGCAAACACACAGCGTGCCAACAAAAACTTTTTCTAATCAGGAGCTTTTCACGTCTCATGTGTACCCTGACAAGCTTGATGAAGGTCTCGCAGATGAAGATGAGGGAGATGAGGAAGGAGAAGATTTCCTGGGTGAAGCGGGAGACGAAGCGCACCAGGAAGCTGCCTTCGAAGGCCACCATGGTGACCACGATGATGATGAGCCAAAAGCCGATCCAGACGCGGCCCGTCAGGTACTCTATGTTGTTTGATGTGCAGAACTGTGAGCACAGAGACATTAAGCACATTTGTTTGCCTATTTAGTAAGTCACCAGCATTTTTAACATTTTTGAAATTAACTTCATATGTTTTTATGCAACTTACACTGTAAAAGGCTTCTTCAAAGACCAGCAGAGGTCCAGAGAAGCCCACAACCAGCAATGGCTGAGCCCCGAGCAGACAGAAGACCACCCCCTGCACTGATGTTGACACAATCAGCTCAGAGACACCGATCAGGCCGTTTGTCTTCTCACCTGGAGGCAGACCCGGGGTTAAAAGGTTAATCAAGAGGCCACTATTACCAAAACACGGAGAGGATTTGCGATATGAGGCGTGAATACGCTCTCAATTCCCTCACACAGACTCACCCAGCAGACCTCCAAATGTTATGGCCGGAGAGAGGGCAGCGAAGTAGATGAAGATAACTGCGGCCATGCACTGGCTGTTCAGGGAATCCTTGAAGTCGCTGACATACTTTGGGTAACGCCGCTGCACGTCTCGTATCAGCCCACCAAAAGGCCGCCCAGTACGCTCTAAGGGGTCATCTGACTTTTTCGAAGGTTTGAGGAGTGCCTCTGAGTGACAACAGAGCTTTACGTTAAAACCCATGAGAAGGCACCTAAAATCAAATCGAGTGAAATTCCTAATTGAAACGGAAACACTTACCTTTTTCTTCAAGGCTTTTAGGCTCTTTGGCCATTAGTTTGACCTCGAGTTCCTCCCTCTTCCGCAGCATCTCCCTCTGAAAGCGGGCGACAGACCGCAGCAGTTCATCACCTCCCACCTCTGAAGGTGGCAGCACGATGCTACAGTCCAAGAAGCTGTTGATGGCATTCAGCAGGTCCTGCCTGTCATCTGCCAGGTAGGCCGCCTCGTGGAATTGCTGAAAGATGATGGCAGAAATAAACCAATTTACCCAACATCATTGGTGCCAACAGAAACCTACAGGTGTTATTTTATTTCATATAAATGTAAAATTCTTCTATGTCCTCCTTCACATTTTTCAAAGTTGACCAGTGGTCCGGATTAGAGCCTTTGCTGGGCCAATCCTGGCTCCAGGGGCTTATTTTTGACACCCCTTGTCTAAATCAGCACCACCACTCACCTTATCAGACATGAGGGTGGAGATGGAGCGTCCTATCTGGTGGTAGTCCATGCTTGTAGTGGCGGGTCCCAGCAAAACAAAGAGAAATCTGACCGGCACTGGCACTTCCAGGACGGACTCCAGCTCCACCGCTTCCTGCAGCCGCACAAACGCCATGGTGGGCTGCTCCAGGAAGTCCACGCTGCCTGGGAAACCACAGGACATGATGGTCAGTGTGCAGAAAGCGCTACATGCAACCAAAGGCAAAGTTTTGTAAGTAGTAACTGGTTTTTAGACTAACTGTAGTTATAAAAAAACAAAAAAAAACAACTAGTGGTACAGCATTACCTGGCCTGTGATTTTAGTCTGTTGCTAGGTGGTTGCTGGGGAACATGATGATTTCATATATAATTCAAGTTTTTCTGGGTATAAATTAGATGTTACAATCATGACATTAAATTTATACCATGCTTTTATAAAAGTGTTGTAGGTGCATAAAAACCTATAAATGGGTAATCTTAGCCTGTTGATTGATGGTTGCTAGGCAATGTGATGCCATATTATGTGATATAGATGAGAACCTTCAGGGGCCTAAGATGTACCTGTGTGCCACAACTGCTGATGCTGTAAGAGAAGTTCATGGACAGATGAGTAACTTACCCACGAGGACCACTGTAGCCTCGGCATTTTCAGGAATCTTCTCCAGCAGCTTCAGTTCATGTTTGGACTTGGACCGATGCATACCAGGTCCAATGCTTGGCTCTCTCTGCTGGAAACAACACAGGAAGTGTAAATAAGGACGGTAAAGATCCCTGTGATATTCTGCAAACTCTGCAGACTCGGACTTACCTGCACTTCATTCTTCTCCATGTCGATGTGCGTGTCTGTGTCCCCCGTAACGCGAACTGTGCCCATGAGGGGGTCGGTCACTGACGGCTCTGTCTGGTTGGTGTGGTTGACACTGTGGTGATGCGCTATCAGACTGCCGAGGCTGGCTGCGGAGATGTTCCTGGGGAAATGGCTACTGTGCTCCTTCTCATCGCTCGGGTGACTAGGGGAGGCAGAGGTGGGGAGAGAGAGGTTGAACAGGAGGAGGAGAGGTAGTGACCAAGCATGAAGCCATCTAATAGCAGGAAGTGTGTAGCGGTGAGGAAAAGAAAACACAGTTTAACCAGCTTCCATTTGTTTGTGCACATACATATATCCGGTCTCCATTTTCCACACCTTGCAATTTATCATTTAACTACCTTGAGACATCATCGCCATTGCAGTGCACAGCATGTGCCACATTTTTTCAGATCATTAACAAGAACAGGTTCACCTCAAATGGCACTGAATGCCTCTGTAAGATGAAATCTCTGCTAGCTTATTTGTAGCACTGAGGCGCTGCCAATCACCTGTGTTTGAGCAGCAGGGCTCTGAGGACGTTGGCCCGGTCCTCAGCTTTGATCTGGTCAGAAATAATCATCTGTTCCACCACCTGGTGGGCGATGCCAGGCAGGGTCTTCTGGTCCAGGTCCAGCAGCACCGCACCTGCAAATACACAAGCAAGCTGAGCTCAGTCGTCTATGAACCAGACGAGAGACTTTCAGGCATACAGCTTACACAAACACACTCAGTCTCTCTCTTTACCGTGGGAGATGGTCCTTCTGAGTTCCAGCAAACTGCGGAAAGACAGCGAAGCGACGTGAGGCTTCCCCCAGCGGTCCGTCTCCTCTTCAACATCTTCCTCAAACTTGATCCAACGGGCCGTCTCCTTCCACTGCAGCTCCTGGTTCTTGTCCATTGTCAGCTCGTTCAGCTCCACAAAGACCTGAGGTGGTTTACATGCATACGGTCCACACGTCATCACTTGCACATCCGTGCCAAACACACAGAAACAGTGAGTAAAGCACTCTGACTGGTCATTTTGTCCAACTTTTCTCATTTCTGTTTTGTGCCTCATCTCATCTGCCCTTGATCCTGCAATCAATCTCAAATGCCACGCTCGAGGATGTCTCCACACCTGAAGGAGAAAGGAGCTATGGTGGTGGATGAAGAAACCCATCATTCACTTTAGCATATTAAAAGAGGCACAGGATAAAGCTAGAATACACAAATAACAGCAGGAGGACCTAACAAATGTTGGCGCTAACATTTCTGATTCCTCTTGCCTTGACTCATACGTTCACATATCTGCTCAAAACTTAAGAAATGAGGAGGGGAAAATTTAGTGATTCATGTCATGCTTTCCAGAAGTGAGCTATCTAAAAAAAACATACTCAGCACACAAAGATAAGTGTTGTTAATCCTTAATCTAAGTTTTAAGAGTAGAATCTGTACAGCCTTAACTTTCTTCCCCTTGAGCATCCAAAAGCAGTTTTTATAACTGTACAAATTTGTAGTTTCCAACAAAATGTGATGTAGCTGGATGCGCTTTTTACAACTACATTTGTCAAAAAGCTTCTTTCGATGCCAAAATATAGCTTAAAAGCAGCAACTACAATGTTAATAACCACTTCAAGCATGCTTAAAATGTGTTTACAACTATTACAAACTAAACAATTTACACATCCAGCTGCACTTGAAAAACAAGCAACTACAAAGACTGCTGTGCATCAGCAGCAGCAGTCTCCCAGCTGCCAGGATCAGGATCTGTTAGGGTGAGATTAATTACGCCATGCTGGGTCAGTCGAAGTCCTCCGAGTAATGATGTCCAAAAAAAAAAACAAAAAACAAAAAACAAAAAAAACAAGCTGCAAAATATTCCCTTATTCCCTGCTGCATGCCTGTGAAGTCATGCTCACACAGGATCAAACCTGACTCTTGCCGGCCATCCAGCCTCACCTTCTGACGAGCCATCTGTCCGCATCTGTGGACGCCTTCTGTCCACGAGGCAGAGCGGTACAGAACCACCGGCTGCAAACGGTGCAGGAAACGACTCAAACGCTGACCCGACCGACAGTGCCACAAAGGACGGGACCTTCACTTTCACACACATCCCCACACAAGTAGTTCTTCCTCATCACACACACCTGACAGGGACCTGTTGTTTACTGGGGCTGCTGGGGGCTCGGAGCTGCGTATGGGAATCTGTGTGTGCGTGTTAATAAAACATAGCTCCCCCTTTCTCAGGAGCTCCCAGTGTCTGGTTACCCAAGCTCCCCTCTTTTTTCCTTTCCGTGTGTGAAAGGAAAGAACGAACTCATTCATTTTTAATTGTCTCCTTCTCTCCCCAGCCCATCGGCAAAAGAGTCGAGCCACTGCTAAATTTGAGAGCGAAAGAAGAGAAAACATTTCCTGGACTTTGAAGGATTTGAAATCTGAAGTAGAAAACAGAGCCAACCAATTACGACTGGGTTTAAAAGCCCTGCTATTTACTTTCTCACCACACAAACTTGTTTGTTTACTTCCACTACAAAAGTGGAAGAGTTTCACTTTTAAAAGCTGCTCGTCTTTAAACTCATCTCTTCCAAAGATCCCTGAGGTAAAGAAATAATTTGAAAAATCAAAGAAACTCTTAAACTTTCACTGAGGTGACAGCTTCCAATTCAAACTCTGACTTTCCTCAGTTTTATCTCGACATCTTTATCTCAATTAGGGTCATTCAGACTACCACACACAAGCTAATTTAAGACCTTATTCTTAATTCAGCCCAGTAGATTATAAATGTGCTATAATAAGATTTTTATGCAGTTTCTTAAAATGCAGTGCTTACTAACAACATCAATTTAAGACACCTGTGCGACGTCAGTGTGAGGTGTTGTCTCACCTCATGGGGGGTGCGATCCTGCTTGCGACTGCGAGTGGTCGGCTCCTTGTGGTCCTTGCCGATGTGCACCACTTGGTTCTTGGTGCTCTTCCGGACCAGGTGTCGGCGCATGCCAGGAACATCTTCAAAGCGATGACCTGGAGTAACGGAAATAAACATGCAGCAAACTGTAGCTCCATGCAACACAACAGCATCAGGTCTTTAGTTTGTATGGCACATTTTGTTTCTTTAGCCCAGAGATGGCACACATTGACCTTCCACCCTTTTAAATCTCAACCCATTTAATCACAGGCCTCTTCGCTTTGTATCTAAGGGAGTAGAGTTACTCATGCTGGCAACACACCAACCACTGAAAGGATGAGGAGAAAGAAACATGATGACAGAGACAAATGGTTCTGTCAGGTGTTGGAAGTTCAAAGATCAACAGATCCGCTGATTCATTCAAGTTGAATTCAGAAACCGAGGAGATGACAGCTTCACACTGACAAATAAACTTGAGAAAATGAACAGGCCTGCTCTTCAACAAGAAATATGCAACAGACATCCAATTACTTAGGTTTTAACACTAAAACACTATTTTTGAGACCATAAGGGAGCCTCGACTCAATCTCACATTTAAATGCATTAACTGTGGCCATGAAAACCGGATCATTGAACAGGAAAGCCTACACAAACCCCGAAAAGCTCACATCAACCTTAAATGACAGTCTGCATCTGTTGAACAAGCATCTTTTCTCTGAGCTCACTCAAACATACAACCACAACATCCAAGTTTATTATATTTTCAGGACTTCTACTACAACCTTTTGTGACATCCTGTTTATTCTAAATTGATCTGTTAATAAGTTAAAACACATTCAACACAAAAACGAATGAAATTTTCCTTAAAAAAATATCAAAGCTTACCATTATCAGAGCTTGCATATCCTACGTAAAAAACACTGAGGCTTTTCTGGTTCTTCATCAAGGCTTTAACTCATCATCTGATAACCGGGCAGGCCTCGCCAGGACAAAAGATGAAATTCTGTCCAGAACTGACTCATTGGTTCTCGCGTCACTCGTACAACCTTCAGGTTTTATTGGGAGGGCCCCTTGTCAGGTCACTACATGATGTTTGCCTGCACTTTGGGGCAGAACCTGGAAAAAAAATGAGCCCTGGCTGGCGTTAAGGAAGAGGAGGGTTTCTGCTGCAGGCATCGAGAGCATCTGGCGCTGGCGCAGCCACCTTACTGCGTGACCCCAACCCTCCTCGCTGCTCAAACTTAAGTGTTGGACTTGTTTTGACAAATTGGAAAAAGTCGCCACTTCTTGACCGGCTCCTGACCCCCGCCGGAGCTGAAGCTTTCAGAATGCATCAGTGACCAGAGGTGCTAATTTGCTCGGGTCGAACAAAAGGGGAGGGACAGTGATCTAATAATTCCTATTGTTGAGCGGCAGCCAGAGACGGACACTTTCCCAGGATGATTTAGGGTGGCGGGAGGTAGATAAAAGAGGACAGAAAGTATGTGACAGTGAACCTGTTTGCAGGCTCACCTCTTTCATAATGACCAAATATCACGCCCACACTTCCATCCTCAGCTGCCTTGTTTTGGCCCTCGGGTCTACTTAATTCTTCCTCTGGTTTCACTCCTTTAATGATTAAAGGTTGGAAACAGAGGTCCGGATTTAACAATTAGCCACCATGTTGGCTCAGGCCCGAGTCCAGGGCCCTCATCTGACAGCGGGAACAGCTAATTTAATAATGCAGGCCTGTCTGCCACAGTTTCTGATAAGCTGCTGCTCTCTGCGGAGGAGTCGGCTCCCTGACGCAAATCACCTCGGCCCTGGACACTACCCCACGCTGGGCTTCGGGCTGGGAATGTCACAGGGCAGTGGAAAGCAGTCTGCAGTCAAACAGAGAAGGGCCCCACACCTTCACCCTGATGTTTGCGAAGGAATCTAAGCAAAGTGACTAGCTATCAGTTCAGCTGTATTTAATCATTTCTCCAGCTTCTTTAACACGCAGAACATGTTTTAGTGCAAAGTACAAAGTTTGTGTTAATGCTGGTGAAGATTAACAGCAAATGATATCTACAAGAAAGAGTAATGTGTGAATAATACCATATTTTTAAAATGACATTCCCAACAGTGTGTTTTAAACTTTTTGTAAAAGGTGTAGTTAGGAGATTTCCTGAAAACAAAAGAATAATCTACTCACATCAAGGCACTTTTATTGTAAGGCAAAGATCCTAAAATATTAGATAGAAAACCAACAATCACACAGCCCCTCTGAACGAGCACTTAGTGACTGTGGGAAGGAAAAACTCCCTTTTAACAGGAAGAAATCTTCCGCAGAACCAGGCTCGGGGAGGAGGGGCCATCTGACAGTTAGGGTGAGCAGAGACGGACGGGAGAAAGACACAATGTGGAGTGCCAGAGTTTAATAACTGCTAATGCAAATACAGTGAAAAGAAATGAGTGAAGAAGAAGCACCGTGGGAAGCCCACAGAGGCCTAGGCTTATTGCAGCGCAACTACAGGAGGGTTCAGGGTCATCTAATCCAGCCCCATCTTGAAGCTTTATCAAAAAGGAGTTTTAAGCCTGTTCTTAAAAGTAAAGAGGGTGTCTGTTTCCCAAATTCACAGTTTGAGCCTGAAAGCTCTTCCTCCCATTTTACTTTTAGTTACTCTATGATCCAACAAGTAAGCCCACAGTCTGACAGTGAAGTGCTCTAATGGGGTGATATTCTCGCCGCGGGATTTTGAATCAGCCGAAGACTACAATAACATCAGTTTTATATGAATTTAGAAGCAGGAAATGTAGGGCCTTTATCTTTATTATCCATGAAACATTTTCAAACCAGGATAAAAAACAAAAAAAGTGAAGTCCCATTGATTGACCATCAATGGGACTTTTTTCTTTTTTGCATTCACAGTCCAGAGACAAACTGATGATTGTAAATATGTGATTATCTGTATCACAATGACCTGTATCCCACCTCTCTACCTATGACAACCTTAGTTTTGTTGAATAAATCAATAAAAGCAATGGTTGGATTTTTTACTAATAAATAAAATACTCTAATAGATCCATCACCTCAGACATTTTGCCCACAAACTGCATATAAATACTTAGTCTTAGGCAAAGAGCAAAGCAGACACAGACAGCTGGAGACACCACAGATGAGTAGTCATACCTGTTGTGCTTTCTCTGGAATCCACCTGAAGAGTGTGTGCAGAGTTGATGTACTGTAGTCTATTGTCTCTCCTCATAAGAGTCTGGACATGCGCAAAAAGCTAGCAAGCACTCTTTTGTGCACACAAAGCCCTGCACTCTTCACCTGATGACGAAATTGAAGTCATATGGCCCACCGGAGGCTCAAGGATGCAGAAACAATAACAAACCTTTACAGCCTGAGATTTGGTGGATTATGCTGTTTAATCACTGTCGTTTTCTTTTAAGAAAACATCTTTCTATGTTTAACAATAAGTCACTATGTACTGCTGAGCAGGTAAGTATACTTTGTACTATTTTTTGTCCAACCTTGCAAGCTGTAACAATCATCATTTTGTAAAGCAGACAGAAACTGCAGAGTAAGGAGATGATTATCTGTTGGGTTTATCATTACAAGGAGCTCATTTTACATACAGGCAGTCATGTGAGCCACTGGTGATCCCAGAATACAGATAAAAAGAATGCTACATATTTACCAGAATACACAAAACATAAAGAGGTAACGAGTCCTCTTTTAACAATATCAACAGCCAATAAAAAGCAGGAGAGAAACGCTTTATTGCTCACATTACATCTCACTTCAATCAACGCTCAAAGTGCGTTTCCTTCAAAAACACCCCTCAAACACAACCACAGAAGGCTAGTTGGAGGGCACCTATGTCAAATACCCCTTTACACTTTTAGTCTGTGTAGGCTTGAACTTAAGCCACGATTAGTATCTGCTTGCCAAATGATTCGCACTCACTCTTGATGCCGTCCAGGTCAGCAGAGGCCAGCGTCTGAGCTTCGCTCTCATCAGTGGGGATGCGCTGGTACTTGGCCTGCTCGGCACCCGTCATGTTGCCCGTGCGTCGACGCTCTGTCAGGTCGTAACTGCGGCTGGCGGAGGAGACGCGGGTCAGTGGCGTGTGCTCGGCTGGGACTGACTGGGCAGTGGGGCTGGAGGGCTCAGATGAAGGCAGTTTACTAAAGAAGAGCAGAAAGATTAGAAGTAAAAAAAGGATTGTTTTTCATCTTTTATCTTTAGGATTGAACATTTCCCCCTTTAAAAACTGGGAACTGTGCACACTCAACCACACATAAAAATCCTCCCAATAGTTATTTCGTTTTAACAGGACTAACATTGTCGAAGTATTACAGCCTTCTACTGCTTCTCCTACTCTGATAAATGCATTCACGGTGCAAGTTACACATTTAGCTGCAAAAAGCAAAAAAGTGGACAGAGGACAAAGAATTTTAACAACACATCCATCAAAAATAGACATAATTAACTTACCGTCTAGCGTAAACGCTACTTTACAACCTCGTCTTTAAGTCAACTTCCTCCACTTTAGGTAAGAATGGTTTAAAAGACAAATCTTCTGCGGTTAAGCTGATCTCTAATCGACTCAAAATAAGCAAAAGGTGTATGTGCAGCTTCTTTCAAGCTCAGATTTCTTTAAAAAGGAATAAAGTAAATGTCACAGGTGGAGTCAGGGCTGCTGAGTAGCAACAGGTGATATATGGGTCTCTGAGGACAGGATTCCTCTGGTCCATCTGATCATGCCCAGCAGGCTCACTGGATGCCTGAGACATGGTAACGTACAGTGCATCACACACCCCCGCCCCCCGAACAGGCGTGAGCCTCAGTGCTCTCACCCAAACAGGATGGCTGTGAGGACATTTCATCAAAAAAGACAAAAACATGCATTAAGCAGTCATCGCGGCAGGTAAGGCATGATTACCAACCTAACAATCACGCCCTTTTTCACTTCTTTTTGAAGTCTATGAAGCACACTTGACTCACTCTGTGGAAGTTGCGTCTTCATGTTCACCTCCCACACCGGACTGCGGTACGATGTCGAGCTTTCGGACCGAGTGTGGGCTCTCTTTGACACTTTTGGATACATGGTCATCTTCGGAAACGAAGAACTGTGGAGGGAAAAGGAAGCGTGAGAGTGCTGCTTCCTGTAACACGGTCAAAAATAAATAAATCAGATAAATCTAACGTCTCTCACATCCAGACAATGGAGAAACAAAGCCTGTGGAGACTTTTGCACATAAATCAGAGTTATTTAGATGTTGCTGGATTTCAGTATGAATTCAAAGGGAGCAAAAAGTTTCATGCAATCGTTTGATTATTACTTGTTGATTTTATGCGAACTCATTCAAGTGGGTTGAGGCAAATAGCCACCCACTCCGAGTCCGGTTCTGTTTGACATTCCCTTCTATTAAAAAGGGGGATTTTTCCTGCCCAGTGTTGATTAGTGTTTGTTTAAGAGTATAGAGTTTCTTCTCAAATTCCACCAAGCCTCAGGAACCCATCAACATTTATTCTGGTCTAGCTTTGGTCAGCAAATCAAAAAAAAAAAAAAGTCTCTTTATGCTTAAAGTAGAAAATCAAAGGTGAAAAGTTGTCAGACAATTGCAAAACCCAGAATTCAACATAATTCAAGCTTTTAATTACTCCCGAAATTAGAACAAGCCTAAAGGTACACAGTAGGTTTCAATTTGGTTTAAAAGAGAAAAGTTACATCACATTGTTCCATTTTCTTGAAGCAAATTTGTATTTAAAACCCATTTTCAACCAATTTTTGTATCAAATAACGCTTCTCGTGGGGTTTTATCTTATTTGCTCCCAAACACTGTGTTAAAAAGACTCAAATGAATCTAATAATAAAATGATTACCTCCACATCTTTGGTTCTCTCTGACTCAGATCGCTCTGACAGAACAGAATTTAGCTCTGTCCCCTCTTCTTCCTCTTCCTCCTCATCTTCACCTTCCTCTATGGGGACACTGCAGAGAGGATGGCTGCTTTTGTGATCTTTATCCTTCTTCCTTTTCTTGCTGCCCTTCCTCCTGCGTACGTCAGAGGGCAGTTTGGACAGAGGCCGGTGGATGTGGTGAGAGGAGTGTCGGTGGTCTGAAACACAGATAAATACATCAATTTCAGAGCTGTTCGCACACAACTGAAAGCATCTCCATGCTTTATGAAGCTTCTGTGCACGCTCACATTCAATGTCTTCGTCATGGTAAATGTGGTGCTCCTTATCAGGCACGGCAGCAGCAGGCGTGAGGATCTGCTGGAAGCGCTGGACACCCAAGGCTTTATTCAGGTCCCCATCATCCTCCTCTTCTGGGCGCGGAGACCCGTGTAGTGATGAAGCAGCAGGAGCTTCTGGCTGCAACAAAAGATGAAAATAAACAAGACAGCAGTGAAATAAGAATGAGGAAATGCTTCAGATTGGCAACCTGTCCAGGGTGTACCCCGCCTCTCGCCCTATGTTAGAAGAGATATGCATATGTCTAAGAGTGCATGCTGAAAACCCAGCTCAGAATGAACAAGTGTGCGCCTCACTTAAAACCACCACTAGAGGGCGTTCTGTCCTAGCTGTGAACACATCAGTTAGGTCATCTCTTCTTCAACATGAGCTTTAAAGTCAGAAACCATAGCCATGAGCTTTGATCAGTTCCAACAGGGATCACATGGGTGATAAGAGATCTGTTTTCCTGCAGCACGACGCAGTAACCCGCTGAGCCCTGCTCCGTCTCTCCCGGTGAGATATTGAGAAAAGGATGGACTGCAGCGATATGACAAGAGTACCCGCTCAGACACCATTCAGCAGGTGGCAAAACTCGGGGATCGCAAGTCATTTGACACCCTGTTAAATGTTCCCAACATGGTGGTCCTACACTAGGCTTTCCTGTGCTGCAGGGAGCAACAGCAAACATGATGATAGTTTTGTGTCTAGGCTCAAAGTTTTAGCACAGATGGTACTGTACTCTTATTGTTATCAAATACTTTTCTGATGGGTTTAAACTACAAAACTTCAGTTTAACTACTAGTAATTCAATTAAAACGACAATAAAAATGTCGTTACTTACAAGCACGCTGTAAAATATTTTTATCGTTTTTTAATAGCTCACATCACATTTTCTACACCTTCTACAGCACCTGTGTGATGTACAAAGGTCCCCTAGACACACGAAGATTATGAAGTCCATTGAGATGAGAAAATTTAAGCGGGAAACTTTCTGGTTAATAATAATTATAGGTCAACAGATGATCAGACATGCAGGCATGTGCAGGAAGAGTGTGGAAAACTGACTCCCATAGCCTGTAACACCATGCTTCTTTTTGCATGCCACACAAAGGTGACAGCAGCGGTAAGCCCTCTGCTGAACGGAGGACGGGCTGAAAATAAAAGGCTTTCAAGAAAACGTTCAATATTGACCCAAGGTTCAATTTCTCAGATCTCTCTCCACCCCCTTTTTTTTTTTAAACAAGTGCCTAAAAACAGGAGTGAGCAGACTCACTGCACCTCAGTGACCTCCAGAGTCAAGAATTCAGCTTTAAGGACCAATAACCAAGCAGATCTGTGCTATTTTGCTATGAACTGAAGCATCAGCCTGCATCCACATCACCATCAACCGTTCAGCACTTAATTACTGATCCAAAACCCTGCAGCGCATTATCCAGACGAGTGAAGCCCTCAGAGTGTAGCTAAATGATCTCGTTGTTTGTTTTTACAGGGCCCTCATTCATATCATGGTTTCACGGTGAATCCCTCGAGGTGGAAGCAACGTGTGAAGGATTCTCGAAGGGGTGCAAGAATTTTCCACAACCGAAGGCACGTATGAGAACAAGCTGAGGGAAGCATAGTAGGGAAAAAAAGAGAGCAGAAAAAAAACGAGTAAATTGAATAAGATCAACACTTCTTCTGCAGTTTCAGTGACTTACCTCGCTCATGACGTGAGCTTTATCAAAAGCACGGTTTTTGGTGACAACAAGCGTCAGCGCCCTCCACCTTGACAAAACTGGATCTCTTACTTCACTCAGCACCTCTATTAAAGAACTGCAGGCAGGAGATATCCCTCTCCCCCTGCTTATCAAAGCCTCGTGATGCCATAATCAGAGCCCTATCGCCCAGCCTGCCACCTTCACCAGGTTGCGTATTGTGCCGAGGCCGAACAAACAAGACTCGCATTCTCGCTTTGAGGACAAGTGTGGCCTGAAAGGACAAGCCGTGTTTAAACAGTCAAGAACAAAACCCGACGCTGACATTCATCCCCACGTTTTCCACATAAAGTCTAAATATTTACCTGGGTGCTTTAAGTGCATATGATCTAAACCTCTTACACTTCTTTTTTTTTGAAGGCTAATATTGACAGAAGTAATGTTAAGCAACGGGCTGAAAAGAAACATGAAAGACTCAAAAGTGACTAAAATCTGACCTGTGAATTACAGTCTGTCTCAATTACAGAAACTAACAAATGCAGCTGTTTTCACCACATATCTACAGCTACATTTAAGACTTTTTAACAGTACATTAAATGATTTTGATGCACGCTCAATCATCCAGGTAAGGAAAACCTAAAAAAGCTGGACACGTTTTCTCAGACTGAAAAGAGATGAACAGAATCTACTTATTTGGGTTCTACTTTAAATGAAACTAATTAAACTTGACATGGAACCAAAGAGCAGTGTGAAAATAGACTCTTTCCAAGAGCTCGAGTTTATGCACGTTGCTCAAATATATTCATTACGGCGAAAAGAAAAACAAAAGTGTGACCCATCTTAAACACACAACGCAGTTTGTTTCATAAGCATTTCCAGTTTTTAGCTTGAGCTAGAACTGTTAAGTTAGACATTTTACAGTCAATGCTTTTTTAAACATGTGAAAAAGCCTGAAAGGTTGAGTCAGACAATAAAGCACGCTCTTAATACTGAATTTGCACTGCATGATCCAAATGTGTAGACCGGGGCTAGAGATGTGCGGTTTGAGACCCGGCAAAACTGAGTTTAAGACATTTTAATATTTTAGCTTTAGCCAGAAAATGAGAGAAGTTTAAATGCATTAGTAACATAATTCAATCTAAGCACACTCTTCATCAATCCTGTTTAAGTGGTTCAGCTATTTCAACAAATGATCTATGTTCATGTATGAGAATTAGCAGTTGAGGGAGCTAATGTACGGTAATGCAATCTAATGGATCCAATACAGAGAAAAAAAACAGTTTAGGATTTCAATTGTTGTGAGCTGAAGAAGGAAGAACAGTGCACAGAGTCCTGGGAGGACTTGAGACGGGGTCTGGGTGCTAGGGAAGACTTATCAGATGACTGGGGAAAGTTCAGCAGTAGTGCCAAGAAGGTGTTCGGTGTGTCCTCTGGACAGAGCAAAGAGGACAAAGAAACTTGGCTGTGGAATGAGGGAGTACAAGAAAGTGTTCAAAGAAAGAGGCTGACAGAGAATAAGTGGGATAGGCAGGATGTTTAAGAAAGTAGACAGGAGTACTGGGAAGCGAGGTGTACAGGAACGAGAGGTGGTAAAGACAAGGAAAAAGTTTATAGTGAGTTGTACCTACTGATCTCCAAAGGCCTGAGCATTTCAAAGGTTACTGTGTCTGATGTGGGCGTGTCTGATCATTACTGTGTTTTCTTTGAAAGTAAAATCTCAGCCCACACAAATATATCAACAACAGTGATCACAAAACGGTGTATAACTGAACACAGTAGTGCAATTTTTAACCAGGTCTTCCCATTAACACCTGACCTGTCCAGAGGGTCAGTCAATGAGCTCGTCAATAGCTTCAATGCTAACATGTTAAATGTAATGGACACTATTGCTCCCATTAAGGTGAAGGTTATCTCTGGAAGGAAAAAGTCTCCATGGAGAAACTCCACACTGGTGAAAAAAGAAAAAAGAGAGTGTAGGAAAGCTGAGCACAGATGGAGAAAAACAAACCTCCAGGTTCATTATGACATTTATAAAGAGAAACTTCACAATTATAATTTACAACTGAGGAGTGCAAGGAGGTCCTACTTCTCTGACATCATCACTAAAAACAGTCATAATGCTCGGGTCTTATTTTCTACAGTTGACAGGCTAACAAACCCTCCTGTGTCAGTGGCAGCTGAACTTCATTCGACCATGGCCTGCAATGACTTTGCCAAATTCTTCACTGAAAAAATCCAAAAAATTAGACAAGCAATTGGTACATCAACAGCAGATCCAGGATATGTACTGTGTCCACCAAAAAACTGTTTAAACACCATGAAACAGTTTCACCCTATTAACAGCAAAGACCTGGAGGACATCTTAGGTCAACTGAACTCCTCCTCCTGCTGTTTAGATGTCCTGCCAACAAGTTTTTTCAAAAAGGTCTCAAAGACTTTAGAGTCAGGCCTGTTACAGATCGTCAACTTTTCTTTATTATCAGGTGTGTTTCCAGAATCACTAAAAACTGCTGTAATCAAACCTATACTGAAAAAGGACAATCTTGACAAGACACAAATGAACAACTACAGGCCGATCTCAAATCTCCCGTTTTTAAGTAAGATCATTGAAAAAGCAGTTTCTCAACAGCTCAGTTACTTCTTAAAACAGAATAATTGCTACGATGCCTTCCAGTCAGGTTTTAGACAGAACCACAGCACTGAAACTGCTCTGACCAAAGTGTTCAATGACATATGTCTGAATACAGACAGTGGAAAAATGTCAGTCTTAGTTTTACTGGATCTCAGTGCAGCATTTGATACAGTTGACCACAACATATTACTCAAACGACTGGAGAACTGGACAGGTCTTTCAGGAACTGTACTAAACTGGTTCAAAACATACGTAGAAAACAGGAAATACTTTGTATCAATAGGTAACTTCACATCTGAGCAGACAAGTATCACATGTGGAGTTCCCCAAGGTTCCATCTTGGGACCCCTTCTGTTTAACATCTACATGCTCCCACTGGCACAGATTATAAACAACAACAAAATAAACTATCACAGCTATGCAGATGACACACAAATATATATCACAATGTCACCAGGAGACCGAGGCCCTGTACAGGCTCTTGGTAAATGCATTGAGGAAATCAATGACTGGTTGTGCCACAATTTTCTCCAGCTAAACAAAAACAAAACTGAGGTAATAGTCTTTGGCGCCAAAGAAAAACGATTACAGGTCACCAGAGAACTTCAATCTATACATCTAAAAACCACAAACCAGGCGAGAAATTTGGGTGTAGTGATGGATGCAGACCTAAACTTAGAGAAACACATTAAGACAATAACAAAGTCAGCTTACTATCACCTCAAGAATATTTCAAGGATAAAAGATCTGATGTCTCAACAGGACCTGGAAAAACTAGTCCATGCATTCATCTTTAGTAGGCTTGATTACTGTAACAGCATCTTTACAGGTCTACCTAAAAAATCAGTCAGACAACTACAGCTCATTCAGAACTCTGCTGCTCGAGTCCTCACTAAGACCAAAAAAGTGGACCACATCAGTCCAGCTCTGAGGTCCTTACACTGGCTGCCTGTCCGTCAGAGGATAGACTTTAAAGTTCTGATGCTGGCCTATAAAGCTCTGAATGGTTTAGGACCAAAATACATCAATGACCTCCTGACCCAGTATGAACCATCCAGATCCCTCAGGTCATCTGGATCCGGTCTTTTATCAGTTCCCAGAGTCAGAACCAGACACGGAGAAGCTGCATTCAGCTTTTATGCTCCTTATATCTGGAACAAACTCCCAGAAAGCCTCAGATCAGCTGAAACACTCAGTTTATTTAAATCCAGGTTGAAGACTCACCTGTTCTCAGCTGCATTTGAATAAAGCACCAAATCCACACTTTAAGCTTAAATTTCAAAACTTACATTAACTACTGATTTTATCTACTGTTCTGATTTTATCTGTTTTGATTTTATATACTGTTGTTTGTTTGTTTGTTAATTAGTTAGTTTATTTGCTTGTTTTAATCAATTTTAAATCATGCTTTTTATTTGTTCTTGTTTCTAATGTCTCTGTAAAGCACTTTGAATCACCTTGTTGTTGAATTGTGCTATACAAATAAACTTGCCTTGCCTTGTATGTGAGGCTGGATACTGAAGGAGTGTTCATAGCTGCACCGTGCTGTTCTCTTCAAGGAATTACCATTCCACTGCTTTGATAGCACTTTAAAGCATATACCTAAGGTTAGAGCATTTAATATTAATTCAGTGCCAACTGAGTCATGTGTGATTCAGCGAATTTCAGTTATTTACCCACATTAAGGCCTGTTTATCTTTTGTGTTGGTGCAACCTGACAGGAGCCCATCCACTCGCGTTACATATAAAATGTTATAACGCAAGTTAAAACATCAGTCAAGCAGAAGTTAACACCAAGATAAAAGTAGCGAGGTAGTGGCTGGATTTCATCTTTACTTTTTGCGGATGATGTCATTCTGTTTGCTTCAACAGGTGGTGACCTCCAGCTTGCACCGGAGCAGTTTGTGGTCAAGTATGAGACGTCGAGAATGAGATTCAGCACCTCCAAGTCCGAGATGATGGTTCTCAGCTGGAAAAGGGTGGCGTGCCCTCTCCTGGTCAGGGGAACGTTTCTACCCCAGGTGGAGGGGTTTAAGTATCGGGGTCTTTTTCATGAGTGAGGGGAGAGTGAAGCGTGAGCCACAGAAAGGAGTTTCCTTTAGAAGTGTCCTGGACTGTGTTAAACTTGATTTGGACTTCTTTGGGAAATCTGATTTATGACGAAACCAGAAGTCACTCTTGACCCTACACCGCAACTCTCCACGCCATTCACACCGTTGTGAGCTGCATCAGTCTGATGTGTAGTTGCATTTCTCAGGAGGTGCACATCAAAGGTTATAGCATAAGGTTAAAATGAATTCACAATTACATTGTAAATTACATCATAGATTTGCCTTCGAAGCATGAGTCACGCATTAGAAATAGGGTGAGGAGGGCTGTCTGTGTCAAAAGGAGCCAGTTGAGGTGGTTTGGGCATCTGACTAGGATGCCTCCTGGACAATTCCTAGGCATGTATTTCAAGTATTTCCTACTGGAAACAGGTCCTGGGAAAGACCTAGGACTCTGAAGATATTATCTCTCTCAGCTGGCTTGGGAACAACTTTGTATCCCCCTGGATGAGCTGGAAGACGTGGCCAGGGCGAGCAAAGTCTGCCTGAGCTGATCCCACATATGCGGCAAAAGAAATATGGATGGATAATTTTAAAAGGGGCATGTCTAGTTAGCTTTTCCTCAAAAAATATATATTTTGTTAAAAGCGATTTTCAAATAGCTAACAGGGTTTATCAAATACTGTATTTGCCAATTTTAAAACCTTTATCCACTTGTGAAAGATTTCCTTTCAACATTAGTTTACTGTATCTGCCGCACTAAGACTGCTGAAACATGTAATGCATCCATTTTTAATGCAGGTTTTAGTAAGTGGCATGCATGTGCAGAGACTGTTGTAGAAAGAAACCAACACTCAGCATGTGGAGGCTGCAGGAGATTATTTGTGTGGTGAGGCAGTCGCAAATCCTCCACAGTCAGCACTTGGAAGCAAAGTGGAGGCGGGGGTGCAGACACTGTAGTGATCATGTCGTGCATCATGGCTGATGTGTCGCTGTATTAACTCATATCTTTAAAGTAAATCAACTGCAAGGAAATCCCAGTGCAGATTGTGCTCAGTTTTCCAGAACAGTGTGTGAAAGCAGAAGAGTTGTAACCCAGGTCTTACCTCAGCCAAATTTCTATTACAAACATTGATTTCAACAACCTTCCTGTTGCATCATGCATTAAAAAAGGCCATGTTTAAAGTTTTGCTTTTCCCAGCCATCAGTCTGACGCAATTTGGTAGTATACACAGCCTGGGGTCGTGTTTCTACGCCTCATTTTATTTTAAAATGTCCAACTGACAAACTCAGTTTACAAACCTAAGTGAGATGAGTCACATACAGAGGGAGTCAGATACACGTCACAAGAAGAATGAAGCTAGAATGATATATAATAATTTTTTTTAAAAAGTGTGAAAGAGGAGGTAGTGCAAACCACAGAGGGCTGATCCCAATCACGGACGACCAACAGCTCACTGAAAGAGTTCACTGAAAGATCAAAGTTCAATGCCGCAAAGACAAAGTGTGCATTTCAATCTCAACGTGAAGTTCAAGGGTGAGACTCCCTAAAAGGAATCAAAGAGGGGGCGTGATTACGATTGTGAAATAGTCAACAGGCAAAGAATATTTTTATTTTAACCTCCAACAAGAGGCCATCTATCCTGTTTAAAGCTGATTTTTTAAGATTTTTGTAGCATCCCTTAACATAACAATTGGAATCACGTGTACCATGTTTATAAAGCTCTACATACTAAAACCTGTAAAGCGGGAATGGAACCTCGTGAGAAATGCCACAGTCGTGGAGGGCAGCACCAATAAGCTGAAATAATTCTACTCAGTAGAAGTTTTCTCTCCTTATTAGCTTATTGATGCCGTTCTCCACAACAGTCCCAGTTAGGGCTGCTCGATTATGGCAAAAATGATAATCACGATTATTTTCACTGAAATTGAGATCACGATTATTTGACGATATTTATTTAACCCTTTAAGACCTACTATAGAACCAAGTCCACCAGAGCTTATATTATTTTTATTTATTTATTTTTTACATGCTGTAGTGCCATTTATGGGAGCATTTCAAGTTGCTATACATCAATACAACTGTTATAGCCCATATTTTAATAATATGTATGCATTAAGTCCATAGTAATTACATAAATTGCAAAAAAGTGCAATAAACTACAAAAAAAATTGAAAATCGCTTTTGTTTTGTTTACATATATTTCTACTTGGAGAAATTTAAGAGGTTTATCCCTCAAAACTTTAAATACAATAAAGTTGCAAAAAATAGTTTCCCACCACAGGAAATTTATTTTGAGTGTCTTCATAGTTTTATTTTGGAGATACAGCAATTTTTATATACTGCAGGAAAAACAAAAAACAATCCTATGATGCAAATTTGCAAAGAAAACAGCATGTGCATCATTTCACTGTGGGAAGTGTTACGAACAGCTGATAGGAACGGCAAAGCGTGTTTCTGGAATATTATGTTTTTGTTCATGCAAGCGCTTTTTATGCAATTTTTGCAAAGCTATATGTGGAACGAAACCGTGACCGAGGACAAGCTGATGGCATCAGATGTAAGTACAACTCCTCCGGTTTCATATGCAAAACAAATTATTGCGCTAGCTTACACAGTTCAGGTTCTACAGGGATTTAAAAATAGTTACGCAAAACGGAGCGTGCTGCTCTGACCGGCTTTAAAGGGTTAACAATGACTTTAAAATAATAATATAAAATGGTGTGCAACACCACTGAAGTTTTTTTTTTTTAAACTCTCTTTTCAACCAATGGCAGTCACTCTCCAAATAACTTCTGCTTAGCTTTCCGGGCTTCCCTCGGGTCCTCTTAATCAGCGGTCTCCACCCTTTTTTGCGCCACGGACCGGTTTATGCCCGACAATATTTTCACGGACCGGCCTTTAAGGTGTCGCGGATAAACGAGGGAGGGGCTAATAATCGGCTCAGTCATTTTTAATGATCGTTGAAAGCCCAGATCGTAATCGTGATTTAAATTCGATTAATTGAGCAGCCCTAGTCCCAGTGTCAGTTAAGTGTAACATTTCCCATTAAAAAACAAAGTTTAATAGTCTAAACCTGCAGTTCTCAAAATCACTGATGACAAATTTTACGTCACTTAAACTAAAGTGGACCCAACGAGGCTCACAGAGTGTAAACTATAACAACTATTACAGGGGAGAAAATAAAGGATCCTCCCCAATAATTCTAACACTGACTCAGCTAATTTGCTAATGTGGACTGATTAAGCCATTTCTCCATGTACTCTGTTTACATTCCTAATAAGGTGACCTACGCAGCAGCAGGGGCAGAAGGAAGCATGTGTTGCACCCCGAGAGAATGGAGTGAGTTAGCTTAGGGTCACCAACCAGCAGATGTTCTGTAAGAAACCGTGACTTCAGAGTTTCATTTCCAAGAAGAGAAGCAGAGGTGTGGACTCGAGTCACATGACTTGGACTCGAGTCAGACTCGAGTCATTAATTTTATGACTTTAGACTTGACTTGAAAAAATGTTCTAAGACTTGTGACTTGACTTGGACTTTTACACCAATGACTTGGGACTTGAATTGGACTTGAACCGGTTTACTTGAAAAGACTTGATATTTTACCCCAAATATAAAATTTAACATGCATATTATATAGAGATTGAAAATGTGACGTCATTCACGGGTAGAACCGCAAAGGATTCTGGGAACTCGTGGCAAGCGGTACTAGCGCACGCAGGCTTTCAATTAAAATCAGTTATACAGCGATAAAAAGAAACACAAAAATGTCAAGAAGCTGTTGTATTATTAACTGCAATAGCCGGTCGCATGACAGCCACGGGAAGCCGACGGGTAAAGAGATCGGTTGTTATCGGATTACGTCGTTGAAGAGAAATTGTTCGAGCCATGTTTCCGAAGTAACAAAGAGGCGACTGGATTGCAGCCATTCAAAGATCAAATATAACGTCCCAGAACACTCCAGCTCACAGGTTAGTCTGCTCCAAGCATTTACACGAAGGTCAGTGTTTTTTAGTAGTTAATACGTCATTTTCATAACATAATTGGTGATATAGGTTACAAGCAAGTCTGGCGCTGAACAGAAATGGTCGCGCTATGCTCCTTTATTTATTGTGCATAAATAGTGAATTGTCCTGACACAATATTGCGTTTCGCTTCTGTTATTATGGTACATTGACAAAAACATATACTTTTATTCACAGGATAAAACAGGTTTTTTGTATCACTAATTGCCCAGTACGATTACAGCATACAATATTGTTGTCACTGCTACATTTCTGTGATGCTACCAGAAATTATTTCCACTACTAATTAATTACCGTTGAGCTCAAAGGTCCTATTAATAAACGGTTAAGGAATGTATATTTATGACGACGATTTGTGAGACTGGTAAACTTATGATACGTACGATGGTCTTTCGTTCTACACGGTACATTTCAAGGTCCTGCACCCATCTGTCGGTAAACTGTACCTGGGCTTGTTGCAGTGACCGGAAGTTACTAAACTTCATGAGTGTGTGCACTCACTCCAAGAACCGTATGATTATAAATATGCATATAAATATGCTAAGATGAGATAGCTGACTTCATCTAACTAGCAAATGTTGTCCAGGCTACGTTGGTGATACAGTTTTTTTTAATGTGTATGATATTTTTGTCATGCGATTTTAAAGCTGGTCCTACAACCGCATCCAAGAATAACATGCAGCTTATCTCAGAACTGTCGGTGAAAATTATTCTTGGAGCTAGGTTTAATTGAGCTGCATTTTAAAGAGGTGCAATTTCACAATTTGTGTATATTTTCTAAGTTCACTATTTTGTCATGTGTTGAGAAAAACACAGATTTTAAAATTACATGGTCTAATATTTACATTTAGCATAACTGCAACATTATTTTTTCGTTTTTTTTTTTTTTAAAGACTCGAAAGGACTTGAAATTCAAAGTTTCAGACTTGTGACTTGACTCGGACTTTTACACCAGTGACTTGAGACTCGACTCTGACTTGCCTGACATTACTTGAGACTTGACTTGAGACTTGAGGATAAAGACTTGAGACTTACTTGAGACTTGCAAAACAATGACTTGGTCCCACCTCTGGAGAGAAGTAACAGAGAATACTGCCACAACACTTGCCCCGTTATTTTTTGTAGGAAGTTCATTTCCTTGTTTGCTTTGCAATTTAACAGTTAACTCGTTGTGGTTTGGTTACAACCACTGAAGAAAAAAAAAAAAAAAAATCTCTGTAAGCCCCTGTGAAGAAAACCCATAATCTCACTGCTGACCATCAGAGGAGTGACTATGTGCAACTACTCGCGCATTAAGATGACATAAGGAAGTAATTATTAACTTCTATTTCTGCAGCTTAAGGAGAAAAGGAAATGAGCTACTGGGCATAGAAAAAAAAACCCCTCAAGAACAAGACTGAACATTAAACAGCTGCAGGGGTCGTGCTGAGGTTAGGTTTACCTTAAGAAGCAAAGTCAGACAACATTTGGAACAATCTCTGTTCGGGGAAAGATAACATCAAGCCAAAATGTCACACAAACAGCCTAAGCACAAAGGCGACAAACTCACCTTATACAGGAAGTCCATCAAATGACATTACAGGCGTTTTTGCGATGTGAACCTCAGAGACAGTTTTGGTTTTTCTGTATCAAGGTAGTGCTGGCTCCTTTCCTAGAAGGCAACGCGTTTCCATTTCAGTTTGCCTCAGTCACGTGACCAGGGCAGATCTTCACGGCAGGAAGACGACAACCACTGACATTAGTTTCAAAATGTCAGCACATAAAATCCAGAGTGGAGTAACTGACCACTCCTTGACACCACACACACACACACACACACACACACACACACACACACACACACACACACACACACACACACACACACACACACACACACACACACAGAGCTCAGGCGTTAATCATTTACCCAGAATTTTTTTTATCTTTGTGCTACCAACTGGCAAATCTCATCACAGCCAAAAGAAATTATGGATCACAGGCTCAGTTGACTGCCATAAACCTACTAAGTACAAACACAATAAAGACATGCAGAGTGCTGTAAATGAACACAGGAGCTCTGCCCTTTGCACCATGTTCTTCATAGCAACTAATGCCTTTGGTATTATACACAAACTGAATATCTGTGCATCTAAAAGCACTGTATTAGGAATTTACTGCTTCTAAATAAACAGCATTTTACCTTTTTCGCTTTGTCAGGAACAGAAAGTTTATTTAGTTATTATCATTATTATTATTTAGTTATGATTTTGATCAAGGGAATAATCTGATCCTGAAGTGCTGATTAGATGTGAGCTGTGCAGGATGTAAGATAAACAGTCATACGCAAAGCTATGCATCCATCTATCCACAGCGGGGTGTAATATTAGTCAGATGACTTCATTTAAATGCTTAAATGAAGCAGCAGCACAAACATGGTTGAGAGGTCCAGTTCACTGACTGGCAAAGGTTGCCCAAGTCGGCATGCCTGTCAATCGAAGCAGCAACATCCCTAAATTTAAGCCTTAGTAGCATAACTCAAGGAAGAGTTGGATATAATTAAATAAATAAAAAATCCGCCCATTACAGTTGTAGAACTATTACCTCCAATCTCAAGGCCACACCTGGAAATGGGTGCAGTTCAATGAGTTGGTGCTCCAAGTTTCTCAGTGTCTTGTTAATGTGCAAGCAGGAGACTAACAGATTAGTGCAGCATCTGCACTGATGTGGATGCTGAATCAGTCTGTTGGGGTGGAGAGAGCCGAGTGTAAAAGTGAAACTGCAGATTTTTACCGATAAATCGACAGCTTTACTTTTGTGTTTTGATGTACGTTCCTACCCTCACCTATTGCCTCGAGCTGAGGGGAATGATTAAAAGAATGAGGCTGCAGAAACAAGCAGCGGAAATGATCTTCCTCTAAGGGCTGTCTGGGCCCTTAGAGACTCAGTCATTCAGGAGGAGCTCAGAGTAGAGCTGCTACTCCTCCACATCGAATGGAGCCAGCTGTGGTGACTGGACACCTCCTAGGTGAGGGGAAACAAGCACGTCCTGCAGGGAGGAGGCCCCTAGGCAAACCAAGGACATACAGTAGACATTGCATCTCTTAGCTGGCTTGGGAACACCTTGGAATATATATCTATATCTATCTCTCTATATCTGTATTTATCATTAGACATCTCAATAGATAGATCAGTAATTGCGTTTAGTGGATCGAATTTCATCTAAATGCTTCTAATTCTCTGCGTTAACTAGTGAGATTCGACTTCAAAGTGTGTATGCCTGGTGATTCAACCTTTGTCTAGTTCCCGAGTAGTTGCAACATTTGAAATGAAGTCCAAAGCTAGGCTCAAGGTGGGATTTCCTCGATTGGATCTGCCGTGAAAAACTGAAAACAACGGCAGAAGACTAACGTGTACTCTCAGTCAGTAGTGGCCTTCATGACTGGTTATTCAGAAATAAATGTTTTCCCATTTCTACCTAGCTGCACATATAATTCACAGTAAAGTTATCAAAAATATGGCTTGTCATTCTGGGAAAGATAGAGCTCCTGGGAAAGGTGAGTAAATCAGTTAATAAAACCGCAATCCTGATATTTCCTGGTATGAAATTGAATGTATGCCTGGAATTTACAAACCATAGTCATAAACGGATCAGCTCTAGCAATATGAGAGTATTCAGGGCTGGATTGTGATTATTTTCTGCTGCAGCAAGATAATCACGAGAGGACCTTGTTGAGAACCTCTGTGGAGGAATTCTGCTTTCTTTGGCCACTGACCAGCTGCCCTCAGGCCTTTGCCAGCCATGTTTATCAACTCGTGCTCCACCAGCAGCCTCGCAATCAACTCTCATTATGTGCCAATATTGTTTTCACTGTTTTCAACAACGTCAACTTCAAGAAAAGAGGAAGGAAACAGATTTAACTGTGTGCCTGCTGATATTTTCCAGTGCTGTAATAAGAGGGCGAGTTCAACAGGAGCTGCTCTCTGAGCGTTCCTGAACATTTTTATGTTGTAGTCAGAGCTGCTGTATGTTGGCAGAGAACTGGATGTTACTAGATCTGCACGGGAGGGAACATCACTGTCCAAAATACACACTCCAATACCAGAGAGGGCAGAGGAAGCTGATGCAGCATAAATCCAGCACAAGGAGAACTGATAGGAAAAGACCAAACTAAGGAAAGACTAAGTCCTGCCAATGTGTTTAGTTTAATGTGGTTTTAAATCAGAGCCACTATCTCATATCCTTTATCATGCAGCCAGTGATGGTGTAGCCTGACCTGATAGGGCAGGCTGAAGCTTTTGTGCATGTGGGCGTGCGTACTTACTCCGTGAATAACCGAAGCCACGGCGTCCGTAACCTGGCTGGGAGCATCGGGGTTGCTCATGGCTCTGCAGTAGAGTCGTTGCTGAAGAGGCGCTGGAAAGCTGGTTTAGACTGGTGTGGCTTTAGCCCTTCTCTTTCTCACTGGGACTCAGACAGCTTTTGGGCAGCATAACCTGGAGCCAGATGCAGATCAGGGAGTTAGATCACATGATGACAGATTTAAAACTTCAAGGTGAACAAGAGTGCAAAAGCCACCAAATACAAATCTAGAAAGAATAAGGACGAAGCTATCTTTGAGATTTAAACGAAAATTGTCAGCGTTACACTTTTTTTCAAGGTCAGACAGTGAACTGTCCTAGTCAATTAACCCCGGGGGGTGGGTGGGGTGGGGAGGCCCTTTTGTTTCTTCAGACTTAAACTGGTCACTTTTATGATGAAGAAAAATGTAATACATTATATTTGAGCCATAAAAAGGCAACAACTTCAGAGAACTACATTACATCTTTCTTTTCCTTTTTATTTGATTCTTGCCTTGAAGCCCTGCAGAGCTTCCCAACTACCATTCAAGGTCGTTGACCAATTCAGCTCGATAAGATAAGAGCCAGATAACATTAATGCTACTATGAAGAGGAGCCTTTGATAAGCGGCAGCACGTGCCTCAGCCAACCTCCGTCATTCCAGAGTCTCCGTCACGTATGGTACACATGTAATCATAGGTAGAGATTGTGTAAAATGTTATTGAAGGGGCTTTCGGTACAATACGTACAAAATTAATTGTATCTCTCATTAGATTTTCTTTTTCATTATTAAATCAAAAGTTGTGAAATGGTGTGGTTCTGACTTCTTCTGAGTGCACCCTGAATGTCCTTGGCTGTTGATGAAAGCAAGAAATTGAAGATGCCATCTTAAGCACCTGGGGAAAAAAAAAAAAAAAAAAAAATTCTCCCAATTAAACTTTAACTTACAGAACTCAATAAATGGGGGGGGGGGGGAGGTTACATTTTACAGTAAAATGTAACCATATTGTCAGGCTAAAAAGATCAACCGAAACTTTAGCCAAATTAAGCAAACTGGTTACTTTTGTATATATCAGGTACCCAAAGAGTCCTTAAACAATATTAAAGCAGCAGGAGGGCCCTCTGTGGGTTCATGTTCTGCCAAAGCTGGCTTTCTGACAGCATCTATCAAAGAAATGATAAGCCTCCTTGGTGCCTGAACGCAATCATATCACTGACCTCGTTCACAGTGAGCAATTTCATAGAGGTTTCTCTGAAGTACAATCAATGATATAAATTTTAATTTAAGAGGCAGACTTGAACTTTTGTTTGGACATGGATTTAGCAAAGATAGTACTTCACTGCACCAAATGTTAATTACATGCATAGTTTGAGATAATCCCATCCGTGCGGCAGTGGTAATAAAAGAGTCCGCCTGAGTTTGAGCTTTGGGCGTGCATGAAAATTACTTTCTCAGTAAACCTAGACCCCACCACAGTGGAGGAGGCAGAGCCGGCTACACAGGGATAAAGTTACCAAACCCTGGGATTCTGGGAGAAAACTATGGGAACCAGCTCATCCACCTAAGGGCACGTCTGTAATCATACCTTTAGGATAACAATAATGATCAGAAAAGGAAAACAATAATGACTGCAGTTGCCTTTTCGAGCAGGTAGGTTAAGAAACAACATGGTCCTCTGTCTGACATCAGGTACACTTAGAGGACTGAACAAAAGAAAACTGGTGGGTCCCTTGTGCAGGAACTGAAAAAGGCACTGATAAGTGCTGAGGTCAGCATGTTCCTTTTCCCACCTGGAAGAAATCCATCAGGTCTTCCAAGAGTCATCCACGAGTCTGGTACTTTGTAAAGAGTTTCTTAGATGAGGAGGATGGAATTTTTTTTCTTTATAAGCTTGAAAACTTTTCCGTGTTAGACTTAGTCACAGCCTTTAAATGTGCAAACACAAAGCTTTGGGAAATCTTTCCTTCAGGGAGGAAGTAAGTATGAAAACAGGAAGAAGGTAACAGCAACAGACAGATGCCTGTCAGTAGGAGCTGTAAACTTATAGAAAGAAATGGAACAAGTGGTTTCCAGATTTCTTTCTAGCAGCTGAAAAATAGGTCTGATCCACACATACACAAGTCCAAAGCTTCAAATGCAACCAAATTAGCTGAAATTTTAGTGCCATGTGTGTAAACTAAACAGAAGTCAAAGACGCACAGCAAATGTTGAAATTGTAAATTTTTTGTTTTGTTGAAAGGTATACTCTTACTTTGAAACCTATTAAAGCAACAGGTTTCATAAAAGGCTAAGTTAAGGCACCACCTCTTCTTTGAACAATACTTTTGGTAACTGAGGAAACTTTTTACCAGCCAATTTTCCCGTTATTGCTTAATATAGGACTCTAGCTAATTAGCTAGTCAGGCTTCCTTTGTATTATGTGCCAAAGGTTTTATTTTGGTGAAAGGTCAGTAAGCAGCAATGAGACTGATGACACATGCAGAATGTGGTTTGGCATTACCTTGTTGGAACGAGGAAGGCCTTCCCTGAAAAAGGCTTGTTTGAATGGCACCATACACCAATCCAAACCATGCAAATATAACATTAATGGACCCTTTACAGATATGCAAGGTAAACACACCACGTGCATTAACTAACCGCCATACTATAATGGATGCCGACCTTTCACGTGAATCTAATAACCTGCATGGTGCCTCTCCTCCTTAGCTCCAATGACTAGTCAAATTCTGAATTGCTCATTTTAAAAGCGCTCTAGCCACCTGGGAGCTTGTTTGGTTTGCATGGTAGTTGGATTTGTTGATGTGCTGCGTTCAACGAAAATAGCCTATGTGTTACTGAGCCTTTGCAGTTGTATCGACGGGCTTGTAGTGGTGAGCCTGGATTTATAGTAGGCCCAAAGACTTCATACTCAGAAACAATACTAAATTGCTTTAGCCTGAACTCTTTTCATCTGTATTTGTTAAAGACTCAGCCTTGTTTGAATGCCTTTTTTTGTGTAAATATAGCAAGTCTTGGTCAAAGGACAACGTCTAAAGCTTGGCTGGGAAAAAAATAACCTGGTGCAAAAATAAAATGAATAAAATCACATTTACATTTAAATGTAATTTATAAGTAATAAAAACATTTTAATGCATTTACGAAAAAAAAAAAAAAAAAAAAAAAAACAAACTTCCACCTGACATCTAAATTTAAATGTCATTCTGCTTGACAGGTGCCCCGACTGGTAAGTGTTCAGTGTTTTATTAGCCTGTTACTGAGGACAGCTATGCATTGCACCCATAGAGATTACAGATGCAGATTGCTATATAGCCCTCTAGCTTCAGCTGATAAATGGCACTCCAGCCTTTCATCCATATAAGATAACTTTAAGAAAACAGTAAAGTTGAGCTTTCAACACCAATGAGTGACATCTTTCATGCCATCTGTGATTAAGACACTAGCCTAATCTTTTATGAAGTGACGTACAAAGATGATTTGTTTTTCATTCTAAGCATACAGATTAATAAAAAATAAAATCAATCACAGCTAACATTTTTCACCCAGATCTACCTCTCATACTTTTTATTATACAAGCACTGTGCCAACCAGGAGATTACCGCTTGAGAATTTAACATTTACACTTTTTCTTCAGCATGTGCAGCTTGACTGTGTCCCTAAGCATATAGCAATGTAATGGAAGACCACGATTATAAGTATCCCTGCAACAGATGGTCTGCCCCCCCAGAGACTACTGATGTCAGCATCATCCAGTCAATTTGGGATTACTTACTTATTAGAGAAGTCACTGCCCCAGCCTAAAAAAACAATAGAAATTAAGCCAGTTCTTCAAGATCCTCAAACAAATTAAGTACTTAATGCTTATGTCTGCCTATGGTTACCTTCAAAGGGGTCACACCCAGTGTTGACTTGAATCAGATTTTTACAGAAAACAAGCGGGTGTAGCGTGTAACATGTCATTTTATAGTTTCTAACGCGAGACTGCAATAAATCCCAAAAGCAAACACTTCCTTTGCTTTTAATTACACATCAGATTAATCTGTAAATCTCCAAAGATCTGCATCCCACTTTCAGAAGAAGAGGATAACGGAGTGGGAGAGTGATGAGAGCTTGACATTTTCTCTTTATTTGGATCTCTGATGTGTACTTTGTGATGACTCATCGCTCCCAAAGTGTATGAATGCACCTGACTCTTTGGCTCTGTGGTATGTTGTAAATTTCCATTCCTGATGGAAATCCCTCTATGTTTTTAAACTTTTCTGTGAGGAAGAGTTCCCTACCACCTGATGCATATCACAGACACATTTATGGGTAAATGGGATCCTTGAAGACAGCAGGTTATAGAAAACAGAGCGCTGGATTAGGAGTCAAGTACTGATGGTTTGGCGCAAGAAAATCTCAGAAAAATAGCAAAAATGTCTTATACAGACCTACAAACTGCTTATTCTGCACCTGTGCATCTTCCACTTTGATGTCATTTGACCATTTGTGTTAATTGCAAGCAAAAGGTTAAAAATATCCTATGTCGTGCCCTCATAAATACACGAGACAGTCAGACGACGGGACGGAGGTTATGAGCCAGAAGAAAACCCACGACAAAAGCCCACATGTGCGTTAAACCAACGTTCTGTCAAGACGCCGCGGCCGGGCCCGGCTTCGGTTGGCAGCTTGGCACGTGAGCGCCAACCGCAGTCTCCCTGCACATCTACAAATTCTATCAAAAACAAAGCATAATTAAAGAACAGTTCAATAAAATGTGCACACTGCCAATAAAAATGCCCGTGCACAGAAATAGAAGCTTGATCACAATGTCCAAACCTCAACCAATACACTGGCCTGTATTTATGAAAGCAGGACAATGACAGGGAAGAAAGAAGAAGTATGAGGTTTCATTAAAGAACAGAGCTTTTCCTTTAGCTGACAGTGCAGGTTTGAACAGACAACACCATTTTTTTTCCTGAAACACCGACTGTGTTGCTAACCTATTATACTATTAACCTTTTATTTAAAAAAAAAAAAAGAACAAAAAAAATAAAAAAAAAGAACTAAAGTGGGTGAAGCGACAAACACTTTAGAAAAATCACATCGTTTTTTGATGTAGCCACAAATGGTCAAATTCTGATTTAACCACATCACTTAGAAAGCAATCCAGTCCTAAAATGTGTCCTTTGAAGGCACCAATTTAGGATTTACAACACTGGAAAAACATGTTTGTGCTACTGAAACACAAGTGGGCAACAAGAGAGCTCATTTAAAGATCATTTAAAGGGCTTTTTGTTGTTTTTTTGGTTTTCTTACCCCCTTACTTTCCCTCCTTCCTCAAACTGTGTAATCTGTAATCTGTGGAGCATATTTTGATTTGTTTACAGCTGGCTACAGATCACTGTGGTTGAACCCTGAGTCAGCTCTAATCTCACCTCAAATGTTTCATTATCAGGAAGGATTAGACTTGACAAATAACGGATCAGGTTACTCTTTTAAGCACTAGCCCATATGAATAATGAATTAATAAACCAAATAAAAATGAATGGCAAAATCAATAATCTGTAAAAAAAAAATACATACAAATGTGACAAATGCAAATAGTTGAAAACCTAGCAACTGTTAAAGAAGCAGTAAAAAAAAAAAAAAGCTTATTGATTGTACCATACCTTTGTGTGCTTTACTGCAGAGAAGCCACCGCAGACATTGTAGTGCAATTCTGAACTCTGCTGTGAATACAGACCCGGGGCTGATCAGAGTGCAGGGAGAAAACAAACAGAGGGAGAGGAGACAGATAGGAAGACAAAAAAAAAAAGAAGGAGAGAGAGCGTGTTAGAGATGTGGAGTGTCTCGTCGAGCCGAATGCCCTCTCAGACCAACATGCACAGACTGATAACGCCAGCCTTCCTCCTCGGGATTACGTTTCCTCCTCCAGCCTGCTGACATGTAGCCATGTGACTCTAGGACCCATTCAGCACTGAGTCAGAGGCTCCTGCACGCACGCACGCACGCACGCACGCACGCACGCGCACACACACACACACACACACAGAAAGTGGAAATGCGGCGATCGATATCTCTCTTTACATTCTTTACAACAAACCGAACGAGGGGAGTTGGATGTTTTGACAATTTTTTGCCTTTGTGACATAGACTTGCATTTGCTTACCACTAACTGTGACCAGTTCAGCTAAAACTAAACAGTGATTTTCTGCAATTTAGTTATGCTTTTTTTATTTTAGAGACCTTAAAATTTCAAATAACCCATAATTGGCACGCACCAAAAAAAGAAAACAATGATTAGACGCAAGTTAGGAAGGGTAAACATACTTTTGAGCAGCTGAAGTGTTATTTAAGAGTTACTGTAGATATATCCTCAGGCTCCAGCCTCCAGGTTATGTTTTTGTGCTTTTTCACAGACAGTGCAGAAGTGTCTTAAATATGCTAACCCTTTAGGATTCACCGCAGCAGATCATCTGTCCCCATCTAGCCCCATCCTCAGCATCTTCCCGTCACACAAACCCTCTGCATGAACCCCATCCACTACATCAATGAATCTTCTGCTGGCTTTCTTTTCTTTCATGCTGAAAGCTCCATATTCAACATCCACTGTCCCTTTCTCTGCACACGCCTGACCTCGCCAAAAAGATTTTTGGTTGTGTCTCTGGGAAAACACTTGCTCTGTGATGTCAGTGAACACTTTCCTCCTGGGTTTATGGACTCAGTTGCTCGGAGGATTATCCAGAACCTGCTCATGTCCCTGCTGTCATTGTCATAGATCTTCTTGTCATTTTCATGATGGCAATGCCGAAAATGCTCAACTCAAGCCTAACGGGACTTCACTAACCAGTGGGTGACGTAAGAGTAGCTAATTTCGTCTTTTATACTGTGCATGATCCTAACATGTTAAACTGAAAGGTTAAATTAATAAAAACAAAATTAGCCAATATATTTCTGGCATGTTTGCATACTGATATTAGCATGAAGCTGGGGGGGGGGGGGGACAGTTTGGGGGATGCTAGCATGTTTACAATGGGCAACACAAAGTACAGCTAAGGCTTATGGCTAATTAGTGACCAGCAATGAGCCAATAAGCACCATGGAAGTTACTAATGATGTTTTCTCACTTGTTGTCCAGCTGCGTGCTGAGACACCATTGCTATCCTATATTCATTATCTGCCTGGACCCACATCCTTTATCTCACTGAAATTGTGGCAATATTACGGCTAACTAACACTAATGTTTTGTGCATAAACAAACCAAGGTGGGAAAAACAAATGTAGGTGTACACTCTGTGTACATACTGTTTGTTTTTCCAGTCAGTTTAATATCCGATTAATGTTTTAAATGAAACATGAGGGGAATCACCAAAGCAATTACAGGTAATCGTAAAGGAAATCTGAATACAGTCCACCCAAAAATTGTTGCAGAGACCTTTACTTCAAAACCACAAATGTCAAACTCGTGAAAGTTGGAGAGGAAACATGAGGGGATTTCTAAAGTCAGTAGACGTCAACTGCTGGGGACAACGACTGCATGTCTAATCTAGCATCTGAGGGGCCATTCATAAGGGTAGGTTTCACCTGAGCTCAGCTCCAAGTTTCACAACAAACTGTCTCCTTTAAAATAAAGAAAAACTTCTCATTGTAATTAGATGATAAAAGAATTGAATGCACTTTATGACAAACTGTGTAAACCCTCCAGATGCACTGTAGGTAACTGTAAACTGTAAATATTAAACATAAATAAAAACATAAATTAATAAATTAAGTGTTTCTTAATTGGTCGACCCAGTAAACGGTCAAACCATACAAGAATATTTTGTGGTTCTCCAGTTTTTCAAGCATCAAAGTCACATGAGGTTTGCACACAGTGCTTCCCATGTATTTGTTCTCAAAATATCCATGACAAATCTCTTTCTCAACCTAAAAAGGGTGAAACAAAGTCATGTGACACAAACTTAACAGGTGACCAAAGATGGCAAAGAACATGACAGGGGGATTTGTGAGGGACATGAACTGGACAGATTATTTTCTTGTTATCGTTTATCATCTTCTCATTTGGGCTATGAAACTTCTGCTTTTATTTCTAGCTCCCTCTGCAGGTTATTTACTACAGGTGTTTCTACTTCGCCACCCACACCTGGTTTTCAGACCCTGCTGAAAACACATTGTCTCTTTCTTTATTTTGTTTGAAAAATATATTTAAAACGTTGTTTTACGCGAAGACAGAGTGCTTTAGTTGTTCCCTATGGTTATATCTGCATAACAATAATTATTACAGAACTGTGAGAATGTGTTAAGCCACCCCTCATTTCTTTAGATTTTACTAGGCAAATGAGAAAAAGGTGCAATGATTGGATGCAGTTTTGTTCAGTTCATTTTCAGTCCAGTTCATGTATAACTGGCTAACCAACTACTTCAACCTCCCCACTTCCCTTCCTTAAGAATGGCTTTTTGACAGGCACCGTTCCACTGTGAACACTGTTTTATGTCTCGAAAACTGTTATCTTTGGCATTTTTCATAGAATCACCTAAAGAAGTGGGAACAACTGTGACAGTGCCTGAAGATACAATTTAGATACAATTCAAAACAATTGTATCTAAATTGACTTTTGTGTGTAGACACAACACTGATTCATCCCTTGAGTCAGGTGCCTTTTATATGCTTGAATGAGTCATAGGTCTGTGTTAAGTGGCTTTAGAAAAAGATAAATAAATACTAAAATAAATAAATAAAACACTTCCTATACAAATAGTCAGCTACAAAGACTGAACTGAAAATGAGTAAATGAGCAAGGAATTTTTTTTTTTTTTTTAAGCCTTCAGAGTCTACTGCTAAAGTCAGCTTAATGATTACAGGAAACTCTGGAAGCAAAATAGAAAGCAAAATACTCCTTGGAAGCAAAATAGAAAGAAATGAGATGTTGAAATGTTGTTCTTTAAACATCTACCTGCTTCACTAAAGAGCGCCCGTCAGATCAGCCACGCAGCTCTTCTTTTCTTCTTTAATTATTAAAGGGTAATAGCTTTCATCTAAACATGTAAACAGTGGGTGCTGAAATTAATAAACAAGTATTATTTTATTTTATTTTTTCCCCTGGCCTGCCGCAGCTTTGCAGCATAGTTGGCAATGGAAAAAAAAAAAAATCCTCTCATGTTATGGAAGAATCAACACCATTACACAATTAATCCCACCTAAAGTCACAAAAGCCGCCACATTAATTGTGTTTTGCAGCGAGCAAAGAACAACCCTGTGATCTAAACAAGTTGCTTATCCATTCGCCAAATAATCAAGCACTGCATTCCACAAAAGCTTATATCAGCCTAAGGGCTAAAGAAAAACCAAACGCCAGCAGAAGTCGGAGGGTGTGTGTGTGTGAGAGAGGTATAGTTGTTTGTCTCCGGGGATGTAAGCTCACTGCAGAGTCACATGCATATCTTGCGGGGGGAAAAAGCTAAAATTAAAGCCACTTCAAAGTCTGGGGCTTTCCTCAATAATAATAGCATTATCCACTGTGGCCAGCTCTAAAAAGGTGCGACTTCATACACACATTGACAACAGGTAGTCATTTCTTAACCGCAACCACCAAATGAGAAGCTTACATCACATCACCAACCTGCACAGAATATGTCAAGTTAATGTTAGGTTAATATACCGAGCCAGATGTGGCCCAAAAGCTGGACTAAATAAAGAAATCTGTACTTCGGTCGAAACATGAAAGCAAACACAAAAATGACATTTGACGAGAATTCTTGCACGACAACAAGCTGCCTTAACGCAGTGTTAGTGTTAACGCATTTCGGAAAACTCCCCTCAGCTTCCTGTAATTCTTTTCTCCACTCAAGTTTAACACAAGGCAATATTCTTAGTCATAAAAACACACAAACACACTGAAGTGATGCAGCTGAGGCTGGACTTGCAAAGACTATGCATTAACACAGAGGTTCACTACAGCAGTCAGACCCCTTGTGCTGCCTTCTAATGCAGACTGACCTCGATGAAGCTGTATACCTCTGACAGCTGCCCTGCCTGTGGATCTCTATGGCGATTTGGCACTGGTGTGTTGATAGCGTTCACTCAGTTGCCTCCGAGTGTTTTAGCCTAAAATAGCTCAGCAGTTTAGAAGTGACCCCGCCAACTCCTGAGTTTTGTAACATGCAGACATCTCTTCACAGCCCAGTGGCCACACCAGCTTCACTCAGGGTTTTGCACGGTCTAGAGACTTCAGCATGACTATGCTTGTTATGCGCACAAAGTCACTGGAAGAGCTCCAGTCTAACACAGCGAACAGCTGCTCTCAGTCAATCTATGCACATCTTATATCAAACTCCCATCAGAGGGTTCAGGCAGAAAATGGCTGTGCTTACAGCTGAAACAGCACCTGTCTTTGGAGTGACGAGAGATTTCAGAGACTGCTGAGTCCCAGCCAGTCTATCGTCCTCACCTCCAGAAAAGAGAACGCAATCATCTCTCAAGCATTCACATACCTCAGAAAGGCTTAGGGTATACGAGACACAGCGGCAGGCTAAAACAGACGCAAGTCTTCGCTCTACTTGAAGAATATCAGTGTCCACAAAACCGAAACAACCCAAGACTCAGCAAGTTAGAAAAGGCTGCAAAGACTTAATGTGTCTGCTATAAATAGGAGGCATGGAAACTGAACAATGCATTCAATCAACATGAAATAGGTCTTTTTTTTTTTTTATCCTTGTTTGACCTTTATTCCCCGTTTATAGAGATAAAAGATGTATTAACAAAAGCTTCCACTCTTTGTCCTCCTCCTTAAAAAAAAAAACAAAAAAAAAACAGTCAACAGGAAGTAGCAAGCCTCTAATAAACATACAAAGTAAAATACGTGTCTATGTTTTCATCTTATATCTAGATATTAGTTTGTAAGGAGTCAGTGGTTAGCCAAAACAACCAGTCACAAGCTTGAAAATCACAACAACGAGCTTAAAAAGTAAAAACAATAAAAATGTTAAAAAAGCCATAAAGAGCCAAAGGGTAGTATTCATATTATCCACCCATTTCATCCTCTGTTATTAAAAAGATATTGATTTTTGCAGCTCTAACAGCCTCCAACAGCAATTGTGGTATTGGTCTCAAAGTACCCATATCAGATTGTAATAAAACCACTGAGCTAGCACAGTGAAGGTTCTCTCGTATTCTACTTCAGTGAATACTGAGATAAAGCACCTTGTCTGCAGCAATGTAATTACAATGCTGGATTACACATAGTAATATAAAGGGGGGGGGGGGGGGGGGGGGGGGAGCACACAGTGTAATAATGGAGAAAAGACGAGTTGGAGCCCCCCGAGACCGGTCCTATCCAGCTCCAGTAGTCTTAGGGTGTGGTTCTCCTTCTCAAAATTGCATCAAGGGCTGCTCAGGTTGCAGAAAAACAGCAATTGTGAAGCTGTGACCCGGTGCACTTAGAATAACCACTTATTGTCCTGAGACTTAGAAAGGCGCGGGAATAAAATATCCCCTGGACTCCCAGACCCAAAACAAAGCCCTAAAAGAGATCTCACACTATGCCAAATACAAGTCAGCCATTTATTCATTTCTTGGGAAACAACGTAATGTGATTACGTTTGTGTGGCTGGCAACACAACTTGGGAAACCTTTGCCAGACTGAGAAAATGAATGAAATTTGAACTTGTGTTTGCTTGGGAAAGGATGATGAAGGCAAAGATTGATCCAAGAGGAACAGAAAGGATGTCAAACCAGATCATATTTAGTCTGGTTTAGATGCTCCCAATAAACTACAATCTGCAGACAACTTAATGAGCTTTAATGTAACAGGACAGCAGGCCTAACAATGCACATTCCAACGTCTACAGCCAAATCACATAATGATAATTAAATGCAAAATAGCAGGATAGAGCCGAGCAACAGCTGAGCAACAGCCAAGCAAGCCAACGTCATGGTTCCAGATAATAAACAAGACAAAAATAACAGTGTTTAGGTTCAGATACATTTTTCAGGATTAATATGTTTATGGAAAAAGCAGCATGCTTGTTTATCTGCAAGGGGAAGGTAAAACAAACATGAAGAGCTACAAACCCGTGATAGATTATTACCAAAAAAAACATAATGCAGAAAAATGGGTTTGGGATAATGCAGAGAGGATATAATACTCAGTTTGTCCAGCTTCTCTTTTTATTGCTTATTGCACTCTCAGCATAACATGTAGCAGAATGTTACGGAGCCCCCCAGGGGACATGGGAGAAAAAAAAATTACGGAGGAAAAAAAAAAATTAGGGAGAAAAAAAAAATTAAGACGGACTTTTGCGAGATCTCGCAATAAGTATTGCGAGATCTCGCAAAACTCCAACAATGGCGGCAGCTACTTAGTTGTAATATTACTCTTTCTGGGTCACAAAATACACTTTTAAGATATTTTGAGGCGTGAATGTAGTTGTGTAAACGTCAGATACCTGCTCGGTTTACAAGACATCACATATTTGCAAAAGAGCTCCGACGTTTTTAGAGATCTGACACCCACTAGCTCGAAGCTAACGGGCGGTCGAGACCTACTACAGCCGGGAGGAACACCGCTTTCCCGGCACATCGTGCCTCGACCTCCCGGTCGGCTTCGAGCTGGCGGCCACTAGCTCGAAGCTAACGGGAAGTCGAGACCTACTACAGCCGGGAGGAACACCGCTTTCCCGGCACATCGTGCCTCGACCTCCCGGTCGGCTTCGAGCTGGCGGCCACTAGCTCGAAGCTAACGAGAAGTCGAGACCTACTACAGCCGGGAGGAACACCGCTTTCCCGGCACATCGTGCCTCGACCTCCCGGTCGGCTTCGAGCTGGCGGCCTCCGAAGAATGCGGCTAAAACTTTTGCGAGATCTCGCAATACTTTTGCAAGCGCTCGCAATACTTATTGCGAGATCTCGCAATACTTATTGCGAGCGCTCGCAAAAAGTCCGTCTTAATTTTTTTTTTCCTCCCTAATTTTTTTTTTTTTCCTCCCTAATTTTTTTTTTCTCCCATGTCCCCTGGGGGGCTCCGTAGAATGTTAGGGGTGCAACGATACACAAAATTCACGGTTCGGTTCGATACTTTGGTGTCAAGTAGGGCTGCCACGATTAGTCGACTAGTCACGATTACGTCGACTATCAAAATCGTCGACGACTGATTTAATAGTCGACGCGTCGTTTGAAGCTTTGTAAGATCCCAAAAGACGCAGGAATGAGTAGTAGGATTTAAGAGTGTAATAACGGACTGAAACAGAAGATGGCAGCACTGCATGTACAAGGATGCCAGCTGCCGTTAAACCCCGAAGAAGAAGAAGAAGAAACTGTGTCCCAGAATTCATAGCGCAGCCCAGCTTCCAACAATGGCGGCAGCTAGCTAGTTTTAATTTTACTCTTATTATTCTTTCTGGGTTACAAAATAAACGTTTAACATATTTTCAGGCGAGAATGTAGCTGTGTAAACCTCAAATATCTGCTCAGTTTATCAAGACACCAAATATTTTCAAAAGCGCTCCGACGTTTTCGGAGACGTCTGTTACCCACTAGCTCGTTAGCTAGGCGGGGGCAAGGCTAACTAGAGCCGTGAGAACACCGGACTCCCGGCAAATCGTTTTCAAACCCACCGCCGTCTTTCGCTACTCAGGTTAAATATATATAAGTCACTTAGATAACTTAACAATGTTATTGTTTGGCTTTTTTTAGTATTTTATTTGTTCCTGAGTAAATCGGTTTGGCTGAGATTAAAGGTATAGTTTTTACACAGCTGAATAAACGTCAAGCAGACAGCTGATTATCAGAAGTGTGAGATGCTCCAGAATTTACTCCAGTGTCCTGTTATATTTTAGATAGCAAGGAGTTTATTAAACTTCACTGAACCAATCTGCAAATTTCATTAAAATTTAATAAACTATCATCTTGTCTTTATTTTTAGTTAGCACAGACCTTAAACACTTAAAGCTGTAAGCTAATGATAGTTATATAAGAGCAGATGCTGCTGGTGCAATAAGCTGTACGTTTTACGTCCAATGGATGATGATCTGATTAGTCGACTAATCGCAAAAATAATCGGTGACTAGTCGACTATCAAAATAATCGCTTGTGGCAGCCCTAGTGTCAAGGTTCGATTTTTTTTGATACAAAAAAAAAAAAATGTTCATGCCCGTTTAATTTGTCATTTATTAAAATTATAAATATATATTTAACTCAAAAGTACAGTTTTTAAATTTAATGTTGCTGAAACAACAAAGTAATAAAAACATAAATCTGATTGAGGAATCACTCATCTTTGGAAAAGAGAGTTTATTACAGAGAAATGGCTCTTTCCAAAATAAAAGCTATACTATACGCTTCTTCTGGGCTATACTCTCAGCAGCATATTAAACATATCAGGTCCCCATAAGGAGAATCATATGCTAACGGCTGTCTAAATGACTCGGGTAAAGTTTGTAGCATCTGTGCTTGTTGTTTTTGTCTGCTTCCACTTGTCTTTGCACTAGGATGGCGTCGGAGTAAATGTGCAGTCATATTCGTTGTGTTCCCACTAGTGCTGTCAGCGTTAATCTCGTTGAAATGACGTTAACGCCACAACACGGCAAATCTCCGTTAACGAGCTACCGCGGATCGCCCCGTGCGTGGGGCTAGACGGCCAACACGTTAACGAGCAAACTGCGCTAACACACTAGTTCCCACCCATGTAATTGAGCATTGCGTGGCACATCCAACATACTGTTTTACTTTAGTCCATGACGCGCTTACCTTCAGGGTCATACGTCACATGAAAACCAAAATAAGCTAAGTCCATCAATGAGCTTGTTTCTTTTTGAGGCAAAGATGTGAGATTTTTGTCATTTTATCTACCTTGTTTAGGTGTCTGCCTCCATTAAATCAACTCTACAAAATATTTACATGTGAGGTGCAGTGGCTGAAAAGCTCCACTACCCTACTTGGCTTATTAGATTGGGACTGTGCAATTATCATTTTTGTTATGACTATTATTTTAATTACAAATTGTCCCTTTTTTTTAACCAATGACCTGAGTTTGTGCAAGGGATCGCCAACCGGTCTCTAGGCCCGTGTAACTGATGCCCAACACAAGAAAATCAAGATAAAATAATTACAGTGCCACATCCTTTTCTTTTATCGTTGCTGCAGTCTGAAAATCCATATTCACATTGGCATCCATTTGTGGCTGTTCAGTTCACTAAGCTATTTATTTATTCATTCAGGTTTTTCAGTTGAACTGCCCTCCATACAGTGGAAAGCAGTTTAACTGAGAAGATAACTTGTTTATGTATAATAAATACGCAGTTTCTCCAGAATCTGTAAATAATTGCGTTAAATGATCTCAAGCTTGTTACTGACCAAATTAGTTATGATCATGATTTTATAGAAAATTAATTATAAACATTTGGTATACTATCCTGAATCATCAGGCGTAGCACTGATGGTGGTGGGTTAGAGAACTTCAACACATAACCTGACAACTCTAGTTAACCTCCTAAGACCCAAACTCTTTATGGCATGCATTTTTTTATTTCTCTTTCCCATTGTGACTTTATAGTGTTCTATCGAACACTATAAAGTCACAATTGAGTAATGATGTGCAAAACTCTTTATTTACAAAAACAAAATAAGAAACAACAATTGTGCGCCTTTGAGCAATATGGCTCATTTGAAAGCAATTTGCAAGAGCAAAATTTAGTATTGTGGTCTAGACAACCCCAAATGTGATGTCCCCATATTTGGACGCCAGATCCTAGGAGATTAAAACAGTGTGTTCATATTAACTAATTTGCAAAAGTGTGAAGTTAGACATTAAAGATCATCCTTCTGATTCACTAATATCTACATTTTTCACTCCTTACAAATCAGCATCAGAGCAGATATCCAGTGTCTGCCATGCTCTGATAAAAACGTTCAGCACATCCCCCCCCACTTTTCCTTCCTCCCCTTCTGCATGACCAAGCAATTCACAAAAGGAATGTGGAGACGCTCTGCTCAAATATTTATCCTTCAGCATTTTTTCCCCCCTTTCCTCTAAAGCACAACACGCTGCTGTTGTCAAACCAGCTCGCAATAAGTCTGTTCGACATATTTCACAGAAGCAAAGGAAAACAAATAAAAGCTGAGACTGATCACACTGATAAGTGTTCAAGCATTGCAGAGCTTTATGGGACAAAAGGACATCGAAGGACTCGGGAATTTTATTTATTTATTTTTTTCTTTCTCAAAGATCAAATAAGTTCAGATTGACCAAGACAAACATTTCACATTCCTCCATCTAGCCCTCAGGTTTTGAACAGTTATAAGGGGGAAAAAAGCATCACTGTGGTTTATATCACTTAAACTTAATTATTGGAAACGATAATCAGTTTAGCCAGTGTATTGGCCTTGCATCAAAATAAAAATATCTCCTCAAATAACCTGCAGTGCACAGAGATTATACTGGTGAGTCAGCAGAAGAGACATCCTTCCTCCATCCTGCCAGAGGACATGTGTCCTTACATCCATTAGACAAAATACACGGTCCTGGTTTCCAAGATGGGGATTTCAAATGGTGCAGATAATCATGAGTTATTAATTCACTTGAAATTACACCTATCCATTTATGAATCCAAACAGATGATAGACTAAGATGGGGTTTCTTTCTCTTTTTTCTTGCATAAATTATCTTATTTTCTGCAACATAATCTGTGGAAACCAGAAACAAAACAAGCCAAAATGGATTTTTCCTCATTAGTTTCTGTTGCAACGCTTTACTGACAGTGAATTTAAAAAGGGATGCTGCCCATTTTTGCCTCCTTAGACTTTGCTAGAGTAGTTTTGCATTAGTCACAATCCACAATAATCCACTGTTCATCCACTCTCTGAAACAAGCTATTTTAGCTTTCTTCTGATTGGCTGCCCCTCACAAACTTGAGGTTTAAACAGCAGATGGATGTGGCTTTTTTGCTTGGAGCCAGAGCCTTGTACTTGAGATGACCATATAAGGAATATCCACTCTCTGTGACATCATAACGAGGCAAAAGTAGACAAAAGTGTTTTAAACTAGACATAAAGCACAAAGTTTTTAATATTTAATACATGCATGCACTATTGTAACACCCTGCATGTATGACAGAAAATAAGGAAGAGCATAGTAATAGGTACAGGTCCACTTTAAAAGCAAGTTAAGTTTGTATTTACCGTAACCTCAGATATCAGAGAATGCGTTACTGTAATCCGATTACTTTTTTCAGGTAACGAGTAAAGTAAGGGATTACTATTGCAAAAACAGTAATTAGATTACCGTTACTTTCCCGTAGGAACGCTGCATTACTGCGTTACTAAAACCGTGATTTTTTTGCGAGTACGTCTCATGACGGTGACGTAAGCGAGTGCAACGTTTGTGACAACAGCTGTGTGCAGATCAACAATGGATCACATATCGATTGTGGGAGAGAGTATGAGCGTGCAGCGTTTAAAGCGTGGAAGTACTGACTTTACTTTGAGTTTGATTCCATAAAAAGTGACAAAAACATTAGTGTCCGTTGTGCGTGGGAAGAAAACTTCTTTTTACAGTGAAACCCCCCCCTAAACTTCCAAGCAAGCACCGAGTGCGCAACGACGTAATGGGAAACTCAGAAACTCGCAGATTCTTCAACTGACCGCTGTGGCACACCTGCACCAGGGTAAACCTCCGCCTACCCTACTCCTGCTTTACAGGTGAAAATAGAGCAACAGCACCGCTGAGTCTTTGACTTTATTTATTTTCTGCTGTGTTTTACTTGCATCTATTTGAAAGACTGAGTGTAAACACACACAAAAAAAATTTTATGTGCTGGAATGTGCAGAAAATAAGTTTAAATGTTAAACAAATTTCTTCAAGTCAGAGAATGTTGCATATAATTAAAATTTTGCTTGATGCATAAAGTTAAAAGGTTAAAACTAATAAAACAAGTTTTAAAAAGAGACTTTTCCATTTGATTACATTTTGTATGATAGATTATGCAGAAAAAGTAGAATTGGGCTGAAAGATCTATCGCTTTATCACCTATTCAGGTTGTAAATCATGTTTTTAAAAAGTAATCAGTAACTAAGTAATTAATTACTTTTGAAAATAAGTAATCAGTAAAGTAACAGGATTACTTTTTTGGGGAAGTAATCGGTAATTAGTTAGTGATTACTTTTTTCAAGTAACTTGACCAACACTGGATATGAGCATCACTGTTTCCTTTGTTTTTTCCACAAAAAAAACAAAACTATGTTACTTGTAACCGAGCCCTCCTGTGTCTTTGTTTCCCCAGATAAAATCAGATTCAGACCTCTTTTGCATCACATGCTCTGCCGCAGCAGGAAACTCACAAGTGGCACTACAACATAAATAATGCTACGTTCCAGTAATTAGTCTAAGGCAACATAACCTCACGTCTAATGACAAAGCGCCATTCAACATTTCTCTTCTTGTCATGTGCAACCACCGCATGAGAGCCATTTACAGAAACGGTAGATGTTTCTTACAGGCTACAGCATCAAATGATACGCATTAATGCTTTTCTATGCTGTCTTATTTGGAAGAAATATGCCATTTTTCTGTCATTTCTCATAATCTGATAAGCCTAGATGTCTGTTATTCTTAAGTAAATTAAATCCCAGTTAACAAAACTGATTACAGAAATTATTTTATTACCTGCTGATTTCCTTTTGGCTCTAGCCAGAACTTGACTGCAGGGGCGGGGTATCTGTTGCCTCAAATCAATGTAAAACTTTTAGAGCAGTTTGTCTTTTTTAAAACAACAAAGATATACATTTTCTTGAACAGACTTGCTTAACAAGCTAAATTAAACAAAACTGTTCATTTGAACATTGGCACAGGCCAAATTTCAAAAGTGGGACATGGCCATTTGCCGCCATGTTGTGTAATAACTTCAGAAATCATTCAGTAATTTCTTGCTGTGGTGTCTAAAGAGAATACCCAAGAAACTGCTGATCGGCTGAGATTTTCCCCACACACCCATCTTTAGAGTTTACAGAGACTTGTCAGAAGAGGAACTATCCAGTAAGTGGAAGTTCTGAGCAAAAATGCTTAGTAGAGCTTCTGAAATCAACAAACTCAAACACTCGTTACAACCAAGGGATGCAGAAGAGCATATCTGAATGCACAACATGCCAAACCTTGGCAGCACCCACTCAATGCCTCTCCTGTCAGCTAAGAACAGGAAACTGAGGCTACAGTTCACAGTTCACACAGACTCACTAAGGCTGGATAACTCTTATCATACTGTACTTTGTTATTCTCTCTGCAGAGGATGTGCAGATTTAAGTGCAACTATTGCAGTGTGTACTTGTACTTTAGATGGAGGAACTGTACAGAGAGATAGCCAGAGGCAGGAATGATTTCCGGTGTCGTTCAATGCTGCATTTTGGTAATCTCAGGCTCTCACTGGACGTGCTCCTATGACTGGCCAGGAGGTATCGTCTAGCATTTGCCCATCTCTTGGCTAACATCTGCCTCTCTGACACCACTTTTAGAGACTCCAGCTTCATCCCCACACATTACTGGCCTTCGGGATCAGTTTATTGAGTCTGTTGGCCTCTGTGACCTTCAACCTGTGGCCCTAGGATGCAGGGGCATGGAGGATGGCACTGGCCACAACAGACTCTTACTGTAGAAAAGCAAAGTTTAACTGATCTTGCATATTGCCTTGATCTCATTCAGATTGTGGAATCTGAATTTATTTCAAGCATCCATCCTGGCAAGTATCAAGGTTTCAGGCTTCTAGTGCAATGGTGTGGGGGGGATACTTTTATTGGCCACCTTTGCGTCACTTAGCACTAACTGAGCCTGTTTAGACACCACAGCCTTCTTGAGTATTGTTGCCAACCACAGATTGTTCATCTTCTGATGTCTGCTTCCAGCATGACAACACACAAGGTCACAAAGCTCAAATCACCCCAACTGGTTTCCTGAACATGACAATAAGTTCACTGTACTGAAATGGGCTCCACGGTGACCAAATCTCAGTCAAACAGAGCACCTTCGGAATGTGGTGGAACAGGATATTCATATTGTCATGTCTGCAGCAATTGTGTAATGCTACCAAGTCAACATGGACCAAAATCTCTGAGGAAAGTTTCCAGCACCTCGTTGAATCTATGCCATGAAGCATTAAGGTGATTCTGAAGGGGCACACCCAGTATTAGCAAGGTGTACCTAATAAAATGTCTACAGAGTGTGTATTGAGAATATGTCTTATCCTATGTGCGTTCACGGTCATGTTCCCAAAGCTCCACGCCACGTGGGGGCAAAAAGGAAAAAAAAAATAAAATAAAATTTAATATTAAACTTTTTTTCCCTCCTAAACATTAAGTCTTGATGTTTCTTTTGAACCTTTATCTATAAATTTATATGCATATGTAACAGAATGATAAAACCGATTGACCGTGCTTTCGTCATCAGGAATCTCAGCTTTGGAGTGACCTTCCTGAGAAGATAAAGCAAAATCTACAACTTGCTCCAAACCACTTCTAAAAACAATGTTTGGTTTTTTTAAACCTGCTGTTATCTCCTCTCCTCTCCATCTTTTTTTTTTTTTAAATATATCTCCCTCTTACTGTCCTTACAGTATTATCTTTTTTTTTTTAACTGACTATGTGTTTTTCTTTTTACTCTAACTGACAATTTGTCTTTATTACAGAATGTTCTCCTCCACCCTAACTAAAAACCATTATTCTAAGAGGCAGAACAGAGACACTTAGTGTTCAGTGTTACAAAAGAATGAATAAGCTGGCAGATGGGCAGACAGAGAGACCCCTGGAGATCAGAGGAGAGCAAAACAACATGTGTGCATATATTAAACATCATTTTTTTAAAAAGGAATAAAAAGCTCTGGCTTCTTCAGTGGTATTTTAAATTCACACAGCAGTCATTTTACAGCTGTAATCATGTTTTTAAAAAAAAGAAAGAACCGTTGTAGTCTGTAACTTTATAACTTTTGGGTGTATGATTAACACAACAAATAACCAAAATAGGATGAAACGGCTTGTTACAGCTCCTAACCAGTGCTGGCATGCCTCGTTTAATAACTGATTAATGTATTAACAGGAAGATAACCAGACTGACGACATCTGGATTAACTATTCCCCTTATGACCTGAGAGACAATAATGCTCCTGTTGATCCAGTGAGTGAATGAATGAATGAATGAATAAGACCGACCACACGTCCACTCCCTTCACTGCTGTGTTTAAAGCCGTCTGTCCTTCCTGATGACACAACGTGAAACAACATCCTATCTCTTAAAACAAAATCACCAGCGTGGCTTTGGTCAGGAGGTGAAAAGCACTAGTCTATGGGATGAGGAACTCCCACGACATCAACAAAAACTCTCAGTCCGACCACATTTCTACCACTTTCCCCCCTTCCTCTTTGTTTTTTCACATTACCTGGTTAACAAGCTGGGAAACAAAGCTAAGTCATCCACCGGCGGAGGTAACGGACACTTGACTGCATGTGTGGCAGTTGACTGGCTGTCAGCTCCGCTTCTTCACTACACAGCAGAACAAGACGTCGGTCGAAACCCGTTAACTGACTTCAAAATTACGCCGCTCTGAGCGAAAAAAAAGATGCTTTTTCATAAAGCTAAAGTCGTGTGAAGCGCTCACTCACACACAGATTACAGCTTAATTACTTACCGGTTCCTGGTACTCGACCCCAAACTCTACGTGTGCTCAAGCCGGTGTCAACACTCCAGAAATAAAAGCATTTCAACTTCCGGCTAGACTTTCAACTTAAAACAATTTCGCACCAAATTCGTGCATTTGCCACGGTCACGTTAGATGCATGACATCTTGAAGCTTAAAGCAAGAAAAATAATCAAAAACGTGACACTGCAGTGAGACAAAGGACTTGATTGTTTCTATACTGCATCGTGCACCTTTATTTTGAAGTTACACCAATCTAATTCCGGTTTAATCTAGGTAACTTTTGGCAGCTGTCGCCGTTTTCTTCAAACAGAAGTTGCTGCGCCTGCGTGAACTATAAATCACATTTCAGAAGGCCTGTGACGGCGTCGTTCCGTTATGATGCTTATGACGTTAATATAAATAAATGTACGTGGGAAAATAAACATTAAAAACAATAAAAGGTTTTCTGTTTCTTATATTTCTATTTCACATTTTACGCAGATCAAAGCGCAATATGACATTAAGTTAAAATAATAACGACAATTTACTTATCTTGACTTAGGAAATTTCCAGAAAACCCTTAGTTTGACCCCCAGAAAGGACGGGCAACCTTTATTAGGATCACTAAAAATCATTTAAGGCTCATAATTTCATAATTTTATTCTGTAACAATGTGAATTTATAGTCATTTTGCCCTTAGTGTTAGTTTTCAATGACTTCACGTTTATTAGATAATTCCCTTTTCTGTTCCCATTCTGTTCCTTTAGTCTCCGTACTTGTCTTTTTGTCCTTTCTTGTCTCCCTGTTAAGTTGACTCTCTTCCTGTTTTATAATAGTAAGTGTTGTTCTCTTCTGTGTCTTCTGTGTCTGTGTGGAGTTTCTCTTCCTGTCTCATTATGTTAGCTGTCTGCAGCAGCTGTGTTCCCACCTGTTATCTTTCCCCTCGTTATCTTCTGTGTGTGTGTGTGTGTGTGTGTGTGTGTGTGTGTGTGTGTGTGTGTGTGTGTGTGTGTGTGTGTGTGTGTGTGTGTGTGTATTGAGTACTGATTCGCCCCTTATCCTTTGCTGTGTTGTCCCACATTGCTGTGTGCTACCTCGCTGCAAGCTTTGAGTTTGAATATTTGAATTCCTGGCTCAATTTCAATAGATCTTTCAGTAGATCTTTCCTGGACATTGTTTATTTCTTGGAGTTACAGCATTAAAAGCTGATTTTGACCCTTTTTCCTGAGTCCTGCATTTGGGTTCAGCTTTGACTGGTTACACAGCTGAGTTATGACACTTTAGTAATGCTGTTGTTGAGGCTCTGGGGAGAGCAGTCCATGACTGGTAGCTTTCTGCTGTGTGTGTGTGTGTGTTTTTTTTAAATATATGGGTGTACTTGTATTGCATGGCCACCATGTTTGGCCTCATTCTCATGCTGAAAAATTAAGCTGCTGCCAGTTAAACTATTTCCAAATGGTATTGGCATTTTCTGCATTCATAATTCCATCAGTTTTGACAAAATTCTCAAAACCTCCATCGTGTTTTACAGATGCTGTTCATCTGCTGCAGATAGTTTTCATTATATATCTCCTCACAAGAGCATGGTAAGTTTTCAGCTTATATTTCTTCAGACATCAGTTTCTTTGTGCAAATATATGATTTTATGTCTGTCAAGCTGAGTTACCTTCAACAAATCTCTCATATCACATGTCGTTTATAAAGAAATATATCTGAACAACACTGCAGTGGGTTCATATTTCGCATTACTCATTGCTGGCAGCAGAAGTGGACTGCCTTGTCTTTCCTTTGTATACCAGCAGAACCTCAGGGGCTACCTCAGCCCACCTTGCTGTTCCCTGCCATCACCTGACTGCACACCTGAGCCACTTGTATGCCCTTGCATACTAATTATTAGTCACATTGTTTGATGACAGTGTAATTTCTGCAATTTTATTGAAATATACACATATATGTGTACATGCAGGTCTACTTTAAATATATGTCTAGCTTTACCCAATATCTAAGAATTGTATAATAATCTAAATGTCTCCATATGCATGTGAATAAAGTAGTAAGTAAGAAAGAATATATTATGAAGGCTGTATAAGCTGTATGAACTTTATCTAAAGGTCTTCCTTCTTCTTTCACACATATTAACCCTACCTGTCGCATTACGGTCTGCTGCAACTTTATGAATATCTTATCTCGATTAATCAAATTGTTATCTGTTCCTGTGTCACTCACTGTTGCTGTATTACTTGTCCACAGCAGTCCTGCAAAAGCATTAAAGAAAGAGTCTTTATATTAATTTCAAGTGTAGAGTAATATGAGTAATTAAATCCTACCTTTTCTTTTCTTTTTTACAGTGCTTTTTAATCAGAAGAACTCACAATGATACAAGCGCATGGTGTTATTTTATTTTATTGTTTGTATCTTCTCAGTTGATCAGATAATTGGATAATCAGACCATCGGGCTTATTTATGATTAATAAATTGTTTATGCCAATCAAATTTTGTATTTGTCTACTAATAATGCATGACATCTGAAAATCAGTGTATAAAGTCTATGGCCACATCACATAGAGTAAGTGTGACCCCTGCTGACAGCTTACTGCTAATGAACTCTGAAGTTACACCTGTTGTGTTTAAGCATTATAATATATGTAGTGAATGAATACCCACTTCATTGAGACAAAAAGAGATTAAACATAGTTTAATTGTTCCAGAATGTGGAAATTATTGTCTCACAGCAAGCAAAATAAAGTGGAATGGACAAAATAATTAAATAAGGGGGGTTTTTTCAAACAAAAAATCCAAAATGTAGTTTTTATTACACAGTTAAGTTCAATAAAGACATGAAAACAAGTGAAATAAAATAAAAGAGCTCAATGAATTAAAATCTGGCACTGACAAAAAGACAGGAGGTTGAGCTAGGGGAGCAGATGATGTTAAGATTCTCACTGGGAGAGACCAGAACGGACAAGATTAGTAATGACTATATCAGAGGGACAGCTCACATTTGGAGATAAAGTTGGAGATGCAAGGTTGAGATGGTTTGGATGTGTGCAGAGCAGGGACAGTGGCTATATTAGACGGAAGATGTTAGATGTTGGAGCTGTCAGGCAAGAGATAAACAGGAAGACCTCAGAAAACGTTCATGGATGTAATGAAGAAGGACCTGTAGAGGTTTGATGTGACAGAGAAGGATGTTAGGGTGAGATGGAGGCAGATGGTACCCTGTGGCGACCTGTAAAAGAAGCAGAAAGAGGAAGAATGAATAAAAAGATAAATATGATAGAATGAAAATCAGCATCAATAAAACTCTGAACAAAATCTTCTTGCTTAATACAAAACAAAGATCACATCAGTAGGCCTCTTTTGTGGCGTGAAGCCACGGTGCCGCTTGCTGATCATCATCTCTCTTCTTAATCTAGCTTCAGCAACTCTTTCCCACGTCTTCATGGCTCATCAGCTTTATCCCTCTGTAGTTACTACAGCTCTGCACCGGTGCTCTTGAAATCAGAACCAGAACAACGTTTTCTCGATTCCTGATTGAAGTTTGTGTTAAATAGTGTGGTTAAAAAGTGCACTGCCCTCTCGCCCAGACATCTCCATACCTCCACAGATATCTCACCTGGACCAGATGCCTTTCCACGCTTCATCCTATTCATAGCTGCCCCACTTCCTCTCCCTGATTCACTGTTACTATCTCACAGCACACAAAACATGAAACACATACATACAGAACATAACAAATACAAAATAGTTCAATAAGGTCAAGATTGCACAAAAATGGAGACAGTTAAGTAGGAAAAATAAATAAAGTAAAATAAATAAAAGAGCCCAGTGAATACAAACTAAATATTACATGATAAACTTTATTATATTTACATTATAAACATTATAAACTAAATATTATATTATAAACTTTATTGTTGTTTTGCAAATCTTCACTCATTTTGAATTTGATGCCTGCAACAGGTTCCAAAAAAGCTGGGACAGGTGCAGCAAAAGACTGGGAAAGTTGAGGAATGATGTAAAGGATATTACCATGTGGGCTCAGGTATACTTCAGAAAAACTATTGTTAGTTAACACAGTTTGTCCCTACATCTACAAGTGCAAGTTAAAACTCTACCATGCAAAACGAAAGCCATATATCAACTCCAGATACAGCCCAGAAATGCCACCGGCTTCTCTGGGCCTGAGCTCATCTCAGATGGACTGACGCCAAGTGGAAAAGTGTGCTGTGGTCTGACGAGTCCACTTTTTCAAATTGCTTTTGGAAATCATGAACTTTGTGTCCTCTAGGCCAAAAAGGAAAAGGATCATGTGGATTGTTGTCAGCACAAAGTTCAAAAGCCAGAATCTGTGATGGTATGGGGGTGTGTTAGTGCCCACGACATTGGTAACTTGCACATCTGTGAAGGCACCATTAATGCTGAGAAGTACATAGAGGTTTTGGAGCAACATATGCTGCCATCCAAGTGACATCTTTTTCAGGGACGTCCCTGCTTAAGCCACATTCTGCATGTGTCACAACAGCGTGACTTTGTAGTAAAAGAGTGTGGGTACTAGAATGACCTACCTGTAGTCCAGACCTTTCTCCCATTGAAAATGTGTGGTGCATTGTGAAGCACAAAATACCACAACGGAGATCCCAGAGTGTTGAGCAAAGGAAGTTTCTGGTACACCTGTAAAATGATGTATACCAGATCTTAGGTAAACCTACAATCTCAGTTTAATGCGGTTTATTATAAGTGTATATTAACTAATGTTACTAGGCCTGTATACTCGAGGTATTGTGCTAGACTACATTATCAAATACCATCAATAGCATATAACACATCATAGCCCTTTGACGTTAATACCAATCTACTTTAAAATAAGCATTTTTATTCTATCAGTAGATAAACAGTAGATGAAAACAATATTTCTAAGATTTTCAAAGGGTAGAATTATCTGCTGGATGCAGCTCATAAAGTGTACCTAATAAATTGCAATTTCTTTTTTTATTATATTATTTTAGTTGCTTCAGGAAGGTGAACGCGCGCAAAGCTACTGGTCCGGACGGGATTCCCGGCCGCATCCTCAAGTCATGCGCGGCTCAGCTGGCTGGAGTGTTTACACACATCTTCAACCTTTCCTCTCTCTGTCTGTAGTCCCAGCCTGCTTCAAAATGGCCACCATCGTCCCAGCACCCAAATCCTCCACCATGTCCTCATTGAACGACTGGCGACCTGTAGCCCTGACCCCCATCATGAGCAAATGCTTCGAGAAGCTGGTCAGGGACTTCATTTGCTCTTCACTACCTGACTCACTGGACCCTCTACAATTTGCATACCGCCACAACAGGTCCACTGATGATGCCATAGCCCTGACACTACACACTGCCCTGTCACACCTGGAGAAGAGAGACACGTATGTGAGAATGCTGTTTGTAGATCACAGCTCAGCATTCAATACCATCGTTCCCTCGAAGCTGGATAGGAAACTGCAGGATCTAGGACTGAGCAGCTCCCTCTGCAGCTGGATCCTTAGCTTCCTGCCTGACAGACGCCAAGTGGTCAGACTGGGCAGCATCACCTCATCCCCCATCACACTGAACACTGGTGCTCCACAGGGGTGTGTACTGAGCCCTCTCCTATACTCACTCTACACCTACGACTGCATGGCCACTAACAACTCCAACATCATTGTGAAGTTTGCGGACGACACTACAGTGGTGGGTCTTATCACCAACGGTGATGAGACGGCCTACAGGGAGGAGGTCAGCGCCCTGACCCACTGGTGTCAAGACAACCATCTCACCCTCAACGTCGCAAAGACAAAGGAGTTGATAGTGGACTTCCGGAGGTGCAGAGAAGTACACACCCCCATCACCATCAACGGCGCTGCTGTGGAGAGAGTGAGCAGCTTCCGGTTCCTTGGCGTACACCTGGCTGAGGATCTTACGTGGTCAGTACACACAAACAAAACAGTGAAGAAGGCGCAGCAGCGCCTCTTCTTTCTCAGGAGACTGAAAAGATTCGGCATGAGCCCCCGCATCCTCAGGACCTTCTATCACTGTGCCATTGAGAGCATCCTCACTGGATGCATCACCACCTGGTATGGCAACAGCACCGCTTACAACCGCAAAGCTCTCCAGAGAGTAGTGCGGTGCTCTGAACGGATAATTGGAGGTGAGCTTCCCTCCCTCCAAGACATCTACAGGAAGCAGTGCCTGAGGAAAGCGGGGAGGATCATCAAGGACTCCAGTCACCCCAGCCATTAACTGTTCAGACTACTACGGTGTTATCCTAATAACAAACCGTGGGTAACACAGGAAGTCAAAGCTGTCCTCAACATGAAGAAGAAGGCTTTCAGGAGCAAAGTGAAGGAGGAGATGAAAGCAGCACAGTGGGAGGTGAAACGCTGCCTGAGGGAAGCAAAGGACACCTACAGGAGGAAGGTGGAGCAGAAGTTGGAGAGGAACAATATGAGGGAGGTCTGGAATGGTGTGAAAACCATCACAGGCCACAACACCAAGAAAAGCACAGTGGGGGGGACTGTGGAGAAGGCAAACGAACTTAACAACTTCTTCAACAGGTTTGACCAGCCCACAACCCCCCCACCCTCACCCTCACCTTCACTACAGAGTCCTCTCCCCACTCTCCTGCCTCCCTCGCTTCCCCCCCTTCCTGACACCATGACACCCCCCTCCTCCAATCCCTCTCTCAGCAGCAAGACATCTCCCCCCCTCCCCTCCTCCCAAACATCTCCCAGTGTCACAGTGGATCAGGTCAGGAGGCAACTGAGGAAGCTTCGCCCCAGAAAGGCAGCAGGCCCAGACAAGGTGTGTCCTAGGATGCTTAAGGCGTGTGCTGCTGAACTTGGGGAGCCGCTACAACGAGTCTTCAACCTCAGTCTGCGACTGGGGAGAGTGCCCGACCTATGGAAGACATCCTGCATCGTCCCGGTCCCCAAAAAGAACCGGCCCAATGAGCTGAATGACTTCCGACCGGTGGCACTGACGTCACATCTTATGAAGACTCTAGAGCGGCTCTTCCTCAACCTCCTCCGACCACAGGTACAACATGCCCAGGACCCACTACAGTTTGCATACAAGGTGGGTGTCGGAGTGGAGGATGCCATCCTGTACCTCCTACACAGAGCCCACTCACACCTGGATGGGGGAAAAGGCACGGTCAGGATCCTGTTTCTTGACTTTTCCAGTGCCTTTAATACCATCCGGCCCTGTATGCTTCAGGAAAAACTGAACAGGATGGAGGTGGACCCCTGCCTGGTGGCTTGGATCTCCGACTACCTCACCGACAGACCACAGTACGTCAGGCTGAAGGACATCACGTCTGACACAGTGGTCAGCAGCACAGGAGCACCACAGGGAACTGTGCTGTCCCCTCTTCTCTTCACCCTGTACACCTCTGACTTCTGCTACAACTCTGAATTATGCCATATTCAGAAGTTTGCAGACGACACAGCCATCATGGGGTGTATCTGGGATGATCAGGAAGAGGAGTACAGAAGTCTGGTGAGGAACTTTGTCGCATGGAGTCACACAAACCACCTGCAACTCAACACCTCAAAGACTAAGGAACTGGTTGTGGACTTCGGGAGGTCCAGAGAAGGTCCACTGCCAGTTCAGATAGAGGGGGAGGAGGTGGAGGTGGTCAACAAGTACAAGTACCTCGGGCTGTGGGTGGACAATAAACTGGACTGGTCATGCAACACAGAGCACCTGTATAAAAAAGCCCAAAGCCGACTGTACTTCCTCAGGAGGCTGAGGTCTTTTAACATCTGCAGGAAGCTCCTGAGGATGTTTTACCAGTCGGTGGTTGCTGGAGTACTTTTCTATGCTGTGGTGTGCTGGGGGAGCAGCACAGCAAAGAGGGACTCATCCAGGCTGGAGAAACTGATCAGGAGGGCTAGCTCTGTGGTCGGCATGAAGCTGGACACTCTGGTGACAGTGGCAGAGAAAAGGACATTAAAGAAACTGATGGACATTATGAACAATGCTGGGCATCCTCTGCACACGGCCATAAACAACCAGAAGAGTCTGTTCAGTGACAGGTTGCTTCTCCCCAAGACAAGAACTAACAGACTTAAAAACTCCTTTGTCCCACACGCCATCAGACTGTTTAACTCCTCTCTGGAGGGGAGAGGGAGGGGAAACAGGAGGACAAAGGAGGGAACAACTAAGCTGTAGTGCCTCTGCACCTCACTGTACAATACCTTGTGCAATACTTTTTGTAAATAGTCAACAGTGCAATAGACTCAATACTTGAAATGTGCAATTCACTTGTATTTTTATTTTTTATTCCTATTTATTCTATTTATCCCCTTTGTATATTTTATTTATATTTGTCTCTGTATTTATATATGTGTGTGTGTGTGTGTGTGTGTGTGTGTGTGTGTGTGTGTGTGTGTGTGTGTGTGTGTGTGTGTGTATATATATATATATAACAGTTCTGTAACTGTAACTTCGGTCGTTGCTGTGCTTTTTTTGGAAGTCGAATTTCCCAGAGGAACCCACCCGAGGGATTAATAAAGTTCTATCTTATCTTATCTTATCTTACTTCCATCAGGAAGGAGGTTCTGCAGCATCCGGTCCCGTACCAGCAGACTGAGAGACAGCTTCTTCCACCAGGCCATCAGACTGCTGAACACTTCATAGACACCTCACCTTCACTACTGGAACTTCAGCATTATGCACTCCACACTGTATATAAATGCCACTGTCTTGCACATGTCCAACTACCAACCTCTGTATATTCTATATATTTTATTTTATTGTTTACTCTATTTAATTTGTAAAATATGTATACACACACACACACACACACACACACACACACACACACACACACACACACACACACACACACACACACACACACACGTAGAAAAACATATTTAGTATACACATCCAGTAATGCATACACTCTTATATTGTACATATATTTATTACTCTCAGATTTAGCCATTCTTATAATTTGTTTGTTTTATGTAATTGTATTTTTGCACAACTCTGTTGCTTGTGAAGCTCGCACACAAGAATTTCACTCGCATGTACTGTACCAGTGTACCTGCACATGTGACGTGACAATAAAAGTGATTTGATTTGATTTTAGATAATAAGTCATAAAGTAAGTGTGACCTATCTGTCATGCTGTTATTATTGCCAAACTACCTAAATGTTCACAGACCAGAGAAGCTGCACACATGTGGCAATAGTTGATGAGGGTTATTGATAAGGCTGATTGGGTTCAGTCTCTGTAGTTCATTGATCAGTTTATTGTGGACACGCAGGGGAAAACCCTCCACTATCCTATGTGCTGATAGGCTCTTGCTGTGAGTGGGGGAGGTCATTGCAGCTAGCATACACAGAGGCTCTCCAAACACACCCGAGGAAGTCAATAAAGTTGCAAATGAGCATCACTTTCACTTTGATTTCTGCACGGGAACCTTGAAACAACGCCATGAGTTCCTCTAACCCTGCGGTAAGCTCCAAATTATCTACTAGCTTCCGACACATCACCCTGTGTAGCACCAAAATATCAGCCTGCTAGCCCGTTCAGCTAACGGTTAGCTCATGCTAACGCTGTTGTTGACAGACCTCCAAATACCAACATACTTAGCATTAGCTCTGGGCTAAGCTTGCTAGCTACTGTTTTAAGTTTAAATTTGCAGTTTCGATTGTGAGTCGATGTCTTTCACTCGGACATGGAATAAAATTTCCTACTGTAAACTTTGCGAACTAATGTTTAACTCAGAATTGGAGGGTTTTAAGGGGAAACGGATAATAAATAATTATGGAAATTACCCTTGTGAGTTGCAGCCCACACTGCAACACAGACAATGGTACTGATGTATAATGTCTGTACGTGTTAGGTTTACCGACAACAATTTAATAACACTATAACACCCACTTCTAGGGCCCTTATTTGGGACATATGGTAAAGTTTTTACGGTTTTATTATGCTATCAAAGACGAATGAGAAGAGTAGCTCTATTTTAGTATTGAAACAGTTTATAAGGGCTGCATTAGGCAATAAAATATGATCACTTCTTAGCATTATGGGAATGCCAATATAACAGGTAATTACTAGTTCGCATAGCTGATGTTGTTATGGAGTAAATGGTTAATATTTCATCTGCAAATTTACTGTAATTGTTTTTTTTCCTCAAACATTTTGTGTCCAAAGCACACGAAAGGGCAAACCTTAAGGCACGCATGCATTCGTATACGCAGGAAGTTCTCTTGATGTCTTCTGCAGTGTCATCAGTTCTTCTTTTTAGTTGCACTGGACTTTACCTCCTTGCTGTCAATCAGACTTTTTATTCTACAGTGATACAATAAATTTAACGCTCATTCAAGGGTTTTTGGGCCGACATGCATTAATGCACACGATTTGGGAACTACCAGTGATCTGCAAACACTAAAGCCGCCTTTGGTTAACTTAATCAGTATTATTAAACCACTGAAGAAGAAAAATACTGGCTATTGTGCCTTTATTTATGTTCGTCTTTTTTCAGTTCCGTTTTATTTATATAGCACCAGTACACAGCAACAGATGCTTTATAGTGTAGGGATATTAGAAAGACACCCAGCAATCAGATGACCATCTCTGAGTAAGCACTTGGCAATAGTGGTAAGGAAAATCCCTATTTAATAGGAAAAAAACAGTTGAAACTAGGCTCAGGGAGGGGCAGCCTTCTGCCATTACCAGTTGGGGGTGAGGGGAATAAGAAACAGGACAAAACTATATGAGAGAGTAGAGTTTAATAATTACTAATGATTAAATGCAGTAGTGGTGTGTAAAAATACAGGGAGATGAGTGAAGAAGAAATGCACAGTGCACCATGGGAATCCCCAAGCAGCTAGAGCCTATTACAGCATAACTAAGGGATGATTCAAGGTCACCTGATACAGCCCACACACTAACCTTTATCAAAAAGGGAAGTCGTAAGCCTAATCTTAAAAGTAGAGAGGGTGTCTGTCTCCTGAATCAAAACTAGGAGCTGGCTCCACAGAAGAGGGGCCTGAAAACTGAAGGCTCGGCCTCCCATTTGACTTTTAGAAACTCTAGGAACCACAAGTAAACCAGCAGTCTGAGAATGAACTTCTCTGTTAGGACAGTGAGGTACTATTAGCTCTTTAAGATAAGATAAGATAAGAAGAGAAGGATTTTCAGTTCACGTCTAGGTTTAACAGCTAATATGGAAGAAATGCGTTCCCTCTTTCTAGTCCCTGTTAGTACTCTCGCGTCAGCATTTTGGATCAACTGAAGGCTTTTCAGGGAGCTTTTAGAGCTAACTTCTAATAATGAATTACAAAAGTTGAACCTAGAAGTAATTAATGCATCAACTAGCTTTATTGTTCTCTCAGTTTATGCCAAATAGAACATAAGAGCGTAATTTGTAGCTCCTCTGAACACTTACCCTGCCCAAACCTGATGTGACCCAGCTAAACGCCATGTTTTTTTCCATACCTGATATCAGCTGGTTCAATATATGGCTATATTTGTGTATGGTTAATCATACATCACAAATTGCTAATAGCATGCACATTATATACCAATAAAACACTAATAAAATGAGAGAGACCATATTAAATCACTTTTTACACATTCTTTCACACATGACGACATTATGAGTCAGATAAACAGTATCTTAGTAGCCATTGTTTGAGCAGTGACCGATAAGGAGGGAAAACAGCCAAAAAAAAAAGCTGCTTTGTCAGCATTTGTTTGATCCTTTCTTGCAGACTATCGGGGAGTTATTCCTCGTCCTTAGCGAGATGGGATTCACAGAAGAGCAGATACAAGCGGCTATGCAGGCGGGGCATTTTTCTGTGGCTGAGGCAGCTGATTGGTGAGTAATCAGCCCTCTGTTTTGTTTTTTGTTTTTTTTTAATCTGTGGAGCTAGCTAGCTATGATCTTTCTGTATAATAGACCACTTCTTTCAGCCACTTACTTCTGTGTCTCGCTCTTGCATGTTGAAAGGCTTGTACAGGGTCAATACCTGCGACACACGTTGGTCCCGCAGCCTTCACAGCCAGCTGGGACAGCTTTTTCTGCATTCAACCCACCCAAAGAGGCAGCACACGCTTCAGAGTCTCGCACATCTCCCACTGACAGCAGAGGTAATACCCCACTCCAAGCTATATAAAAACTGTTTCTTACTGTTGTTACTGCTCTTAATCCATCGGTTGGACTTCGAGTAAAGTTTTCTTTTATTATAATATCCTAAAATTGATGATTGTAATCATTCATTTAAGTATAACTTAAGGAATTGGATAGTGTAGTGTGCATCATGAGATTTTCTTTTTCTGTCTTTAACAGCGGGTCCTTCATTGGTGCTAAGGTCACCGCAATCATGCTCCCAGGACCCACCACCGCCAGTCGAGTCGCGGATCAAATCAGACAAAAGTGACTTTGAGGAGAAAGAGAGACAACGCGTCGCTCAGGAAGTCAGAGCAGAGAGAAGGCAGAAGAAACAGGTGAGCATTGCTGAAAAGACTTCTGGTGCTTAATCTATCTGACTGGCAGTTGTCTTATTATCACACAAGGAAGAAAGTCAAGTGTTCGGCAGATTTATAAGGCTCTCGATAATAATGGCTTAAGCTTTAGCTCAGTCCCTGTAGCTCTCATTTCACTTTTATGCTCACTGCTTACCCTATCGCATGGCGGCGTGTGACAAATTTGACGTCACATGTGCTGGGGTGTGCCTCCATGCTGGTGTCGCTTTGGCCAGTTGTGCATATCTTAATTTGTATAACCTGTCACATTGTAGCTCTGCCAACATAGAATGTGATGCTTATTTGCATCGAGTGTACGATTAAACAAACATCGGTAATTGATCATCTGCACCTTTTATTGTCCACCTCTGCCTCCTTTTTTTCGTCTTGTCTACGTTTAGATATTTTTCCTGCTGTTTTCCTCTTTTCTGTTGTTTTCTGTTTTTTACTTGAGCCATATTTCTTGTTGGCATTTGCCACCTTACTAACCTACTGCAGCACGTCTGTTTTTTCCCATCACTCCTGAGGAAACACTTTGGAAAGGTGCTTTTCTCAAACACTGTTGTTTCAGTTTTTTCAGCTGGAAATTCCCCTGCTTTTGCTTTAGATGTGCCGCCTCTGTTTTTTGAAGATCACTACTTCCTCCTTTACATCTTGAAGTTAATGTGTTTCCAGATAAAGACAAAAGGGAGTGTGGAGGTATGTGAATAAGCAGATAGTAATACAAGCCTGTGGATTAAGAATGAGTCTCATTCACTGACGTTACACGTGGTGGTAAGAACAAAACTGGCCTGTGGGCACATTTCACAGAATGGTAAATTTGCCAGTGCACTTATTTTTTTGGAGCTTTTCACATATTAGTGAATGAGGCCAATTGCATCTCACTTTACATGCGGTCCAGAAACTTTGTTTGGGTGCTGCTGGTGCTGGCTGAACACTACACGGGGAAGTATGCTGCTCTATGAGCTAGAATAGGAGCGTCCATACATTTTTCTCTGGGTGCACATTTAAAAAAAACAGATGTGTACTACAGTGTGGTTGAACTGAAGCATGATGGTCACTGTGGGGAGTAAAAGAGGTGTCACGTGCTCAAGCTGAGTTTGTTGTTGTTGTTTTTTATACATGAATAATACATTTGAAAATTAATATTTGAGTATAGACCTCCTGTTTTATTGTTCTTAGAACATTTTGTGTTCTTCTGCATTCGCAGGAGCGTGAGTTGGTGCTGAAGCGGATCGCTGAGGATCGGAGGAGCCTGCAGGATAAGAAACAGACCAATGCTGCTGCAGACGCGTCTCCTCCCAGCAGTGAAGGGCAGAAGCTTGGAGGAAAGATTCAGACAAATGTGGACAACAACTGCATTCTCATGGTGGGCCTGTGAAGAACCTTAATCATGATAGATTCAGAATTTTAGTTTTCAGTTTAGTCTCAGTCATTTTGCAGAGTGTATTATATTCTTTTATTTTACTTTTTATTGTTTGAAAATGTTTAATTGAAGTATACTACTTATTAGTTTCAGTGTCAGTTCAAAGATGGTGTTACAATACAAACAAACCACTTGTGAAGACAGTTATTCTTTGCACAAAGGCCTTTGTTGGTGATGACAGCTTCAAGACACAAACTAGTTGGATGCATCGCTGAGGTTTGATTTTGGCCCGTTCTTCCAAATGAACAGTTGTCAAATCCTGAAGGTTCTGTGGGCCTCTTCTATGAACTCTGACCTTAAGTTCTTTTCATATATTTTCAACTGGATTTAGGTCAGGTGATTGGCTGGGTCATTCTAGCAGCTTTATTTTCTTTCTCTCAAACCAACTGAGAGTTTCCTTGGCTGTGTTCAGGATCTTTGACTTGCTGTCCACTCTCGTTTCATTTTCGTAGATGGCAGCAGAGTTTTATCAAGAATGTCTCAGTACATTTTTCCATTCATATGTCCTCCAATTATATGAAGCCCCCCCAGTACCATATACTGAAAAAAAGCCCCACACCATGATGAACCCACCTCCAAACTTCACTGTTGGTATGGTGTTTTTGTGGTGATATGCAGTGCCTTTGACCTCCAAACATGGTGTGCACTAGGGCTGCTCAATTAATCGAATTTTAATCACGATTACGATCTGGGCTTTCAACGATCATTAAAAATGACTGAGCCGATTATTAGCCCCTCCCTCATTTATCCGCGACACCTTAAAGGCCGTCTGTGAAAATATTGTCGGGCATAAACCGGTCCGTGGCGCAAAAAAGGGTGGAGACCGCTGATTAAGAGGACCCGAGGGAAGCTCGGAAAGCTAAGCAGAAGTTATTTGGAGAGGAGAGTGACTGCCGTTGGTTGAAAAGAGTTTAAAAAAAAAAAAAACTTCAGTGGTGTTGCACACCATTTTATATTATTATTTTAAAGTCATTGTTAACCCTTTAAAGCCGGTCAGAGCAGCACGCTCCGTTTTGCGTAACTATTTTTAAATCCCTGTAGAACCTGAACAGTGTAAGCTAGCGCAATAATTTGTTTTGCATATGAAACCGGAGGAGTTGTACTTACATCTGATGCCATCAGCTTGTCCTCGGTCACGGTTTCGTTCCACATATAGCTTTGCAAAAATTGCATAAAAAGCGCTTGCAGGAACAAAAACATAATATTCCAGAAACATGCTTTGCCGTTCCTATCAGCTGTTCGTAACACTTCCCACAGTAAAATGATGCACGTGCTGTTTTCTTTGCAAATTTGCATCATAGGATTGTTTTTTGTTTTTCCTGCAGTATATAAAAATTGGTGTATCTCCAAAATAAAACTATGAAGACACTCAAAATAAATTTCCTGTGGTGGGAAACTATTTTTTTGCAACTTTATTGTATTTAAAGTTTTGAGGGATAAACCTCTTAAATTTCTCCAAGTAGAAATATATGTAAACAAAACAAAAGCGATTTTCAATTTTTTTTGTAGTTTATTGCACTTTTTTGCAATTTATGTAATTACTATGGACTTAATGCATACATATTATTAAAATATGGGCTATAACAGTTGTATTGATGTATAGCAACTTGAAATGCTCCCACAAATGGCACTACAGCATGTAAAAAAATAATATAAGCTCTGGTGGACTTGGTTCTATGGTAGGTCTTAAAGGGTTAAATAAATATCGTCAAATAATCGTGATCTCAATTTCAGTGAAAATAATCGTGATTATCATTTTTGCCATAATCGAGCAGCCCTAGTGTGCACTAGGGCATCCTGTTTAATAGGCTTGTCTAAATGTTGTTCAGCAACATGTTTTTTCTTCAGCAATGGAGTCTTGCTTGTTGAGTGTGCATACAGGCCATGGTGGTTGAGCGCATTACTTTTCTTCGAAACAACTGTACCTGTCTCTTCTACCACTTTCTGTGGCTCACCACAAGTGGTCCTTGGCTCATACGCGACACTTCTGATAACTCTTTTCAGTTGTCTGTCTGAAATCTTGCATGGAGCACATGGTCAAGGGTGGTTTATGGTGAAATGATGTACATTCTACTTCCAGATTATGGCCCCAACAGTGCTCACTGGAACCTTCAGTAGTTTAGAAATTCTGCTGCAACTAATGCCTTCAGTATGGTTTGCTAAGTTGTTGAGAGAGCTCATTTACCCATCATGAGATGTTCTTTTTTAGGCCATCAGTTGGAACTGAACCAGCTGATATTAATTTGCACTGAGTGTCAGGATTGCTTTCTAAATACTGACGGATTTCAGGTGGCGTCATGACTTTAATGATTTTTGCACGTCCCTTTCGTCATGTGTTTTTTCCCTGTGTCATTTCTCTATTACGCATAACTTAGTTTATGGACATCTATGGTTTAATTTCTTTGCATGTGTGGATTGGATGGGTTGTAACCGATATCTGGTGAGAACTTCATGGCAATAGTGCCTTTTTAAATACATTTACCTAGAAAACTGGTGATGTGTTCAGTACTTATTTTACCTGCTGTATGAGTTAATACTAATATATTAATGTGTTGAAAGCGTGACATTATATTGGCAAAAACTAAAAATATTTCCTCTTTTTATTATATATATATATATATATATATATATATATATATATATATATATATATATATATATATATATATATATATATATATAAAATTAATTTTTATTTTCATTTTGATTCCGTTTTTAAGGACACAGTATCGTTTCTAGTTTTAGAAATGAAGTTGACTGTAATAACCTTGTCATGTATATTTGTGTTTTGCTGCAGATTCGACTGCCGTCTGGTGAGTCCATGCGTGAGCGCTTCCCAGCTGATGCCCCTCTGCGCAGCGTTGTGGAGCACATCACCGGACGTCACCCCTCCCTACCCTCCTTTTCTCTCCTTCAGGGTTTCCCACGGAAGCGCTTTGGGGAGGCTGAGCTTGCCTGCTCCCTCCGCTCTCTCGGCCTTACGCCTAACGCTGCACTGTGTATTCAGACCACTCCTCCAGAGACGCCTCAGGAAACAAGTCCAGCAGGCCACAGTGCTGAGCCGCCTCCTTGTGTTGCGCCTCCTCAGCCTCCTCCTGGCCAGGACATGGTGGGAGATCAGGTCCCTGTTATACCTCCTCCACTACCTAACCAGCTGTGGGAAGAGGCAGTGAATTATGCAGGGATTCCTGGAGTTCCTCCTTTACGGCGTGGATCCCATGACTGGGGTAAGTATGATTTACTTTATTTAAACCTAATATAAAAAGCAATAAAAATAAACGTACTAAATGGAATAAAACAAGTAGAGATTTGCTTTTTTCCAAACTTTTTTTATTGAACGGTTTACTAAATGTTGGGACTCTTCATGATGATGTTAGAATCCTACAGGACTACAGTCACAATCATTACTTGCAGTAACATTTACGCTTTACTTGGCAAATCATGTTTCAAAGGTTAGTTTGTCAGATAAATAACAGAGCAGTGAGTCTCTCATCCAGCTACACGATCGGTGGAGTCTTTGTTCGCCTCTGCAACCTCGGTGTGTGGTTAGAACGACCCTAAAGTTTGTAGTGGACGTTCAGAGAGGAGTGACGTAATTGTTCTGCTCTTAGTCAGTGGAGTCCATCTGTGGAAGCAGCTGGCTGGGACCGTCGAAATGGTCGAACGAGGGGATTGTCCACCATACATTTATCTTGTCCCATGGACAGCTTTAATTATTACACATAATTGACAAATATACTTTGACAGCCGTTTCCCACCACATGTATAGTGTTCCGAAGGTACATGCTCATATTGAACATTTAAAATAATGAAGTCAGTAAATGTACAAGTATGAGGTAAAAGTTCATTTATTTATTTTCTTGGATCAGGTCTGAGTCAGCTAGAGGCCATTATCTGTGCTCTAAGCCAATCCACCTGCTCCCTTTGACTTGTATTACAACTACTCTGTTTGACAGATTTTTCTACCTCTATTGTGCTGTATGATGTCTGAGAGAGGGCATATACTTAGTATTACTTCATATGCACAGCTTTGACTGTGAACACGGAAGTCCCACCCACCTGCTGTTGGCTGGGAGGGGCAGACAATCAGTTGGTTTAAAGGAGCTAAAACTGCTTAAGAGTGGGTGAACTGAGGGGGCTGCACGAGGCCCAGGATAGGTCGTCGTGCAAGTAGAGTCCAAAAATAAAAGTAAGGAGTATGAAAAAGAGTATAATAGGTCACGTTTAATACACTTGGGTGGCCTGATCAGATGACACATTGTATATCAGCCAATGGGATTCTTTACACCTGTAACATCGCACCTCTTCATGGTTGTTTGGGCTCAGTTATTTGATCAGCTGAATGTGTTAAATGTTACTTAAATGGCTATGGAGTCATTGGATGACATTCTGGGGGTTCGACAGGTCAAGGCCAGAGATTGGTTCCTGGTGATGCTGAAGATCCTCCCATAGATGTTGATATGGACCAAGAAGGAGAGGAAGAACCGCTTCACATGCCGAACGGTACTGCTCCAGAGTGTGGATACTTCATCCCTCCTTTGATCTACATTTTTCTTGCTTCCCTCCTCTCCCTGTTCCTCTATTACTGTTTCCATATGTTTCCATTATTCATCCGCTGTGAACAGAAACAGCTGACCCTGGCCTCTTCCTTTGAGCTTGATTTTTTTTTTACTATTACACTATATAGTGGCCTAGTGTACAGATTGGCCTGCTAATGTGTGTCACGCTGTAAGAGAGATTAGTATTAGAAAATATGTAGGTTAATTCCCCTTTCTGCCAAACGTACAGCACACAAGTCAGAACTGCTGAGTTTACTAAGAACCTACAGGTGGGGTCAGCCAATCAGTGTGTGGTTGTGGTATTGTATTCTGAATGTGAACCAGACACAGAGAAGAGCTAGTTCAAGGAGAATCAGAGATGTTAATCAGAGGTGTGTGGTATAAAGTTTTTTTCTCAGCATCTGTAGCTTCAGCTCAGTGGCATTAGAGTATTTTTGGATGGATTACAGTTTTCGTTTGTGTAACTTTCACAGGAATGCCCAGGCTGCCTTTCTTTCCAGAGAACAGGATGCGAGGAGGATTTGAGCCCTGGCAGCGCTGGCCAGGGCAAGGAAATCGACTCAGGCAAGTGTTTAAAAAGAATGGCACTAGAATGGTATTATAGGACCAAGGACTACGATCATACTGCTTTGTAATACAAAATAGTGTTAGGGGCCACATTAAGAGAAAAATTTTTTTTTTTAAATTTTGCTTTTTGAAAGAAATGCTGTGTTGAGAATCTTTTTAAGCTAGAAAGACATTATCTTTCTTTTAGGACCCAAAATCCAGTGTGAATAATACAGTTACAAACTCACTATTACTTGGTGGACAGAGTGAGATGACCTTACTCTTGAAATTTACACTCCATTCTCAAATGACTGTTTCAAAATATTGTTTTTGTTAATGTGGCCCTAACACACATTACACACATTAATCATGCAATCTGAAGTGTTTTGCAAGTAGATGCATTTAATTAGTTTGAAAGTGCATGCACACTTCAGCACTCCAACTTCTGTTGCATCCAGAATGATCCGTTTTATAATAACACCCTGTTAACAAAAGAAAAAAAAAGATGAATATTATTTTGGAGCTCCAGCTCAATCTGTGTCTGGGTATAGTCTGAAAGAAACTCTTTACTGTTGTGGAGATAGGGAAAGATGCTTTAAAGCTTCTACCAACATTTTAAAAAGATAAAGTTTGTATGAGCTGCACAGCAGGAAGAAAAGAGCCAGAGAGAAAAGTGGATACAGAAAATAATATGTGAGAATCAGCAAGAAAAATGGATGCTTATGTCTCATTGTGCAGCAATGGTCAGTAATAAGCTAACCATCCAAATATTAGTTTTGGTTTTTAAAAACAATTTAAGTTAAGCTAAATCAATTTGACTGTATGCATCTTATACAAAAGTAAATGTGGATATTTCAGCTCATCAGAGCCTTTCCACTTATTGTTTATTGTATTGCACAGAAATACAGCAGGGGGTGCTCTGGAGATCTGCTTTATCTGTACATTAAAATACAACACGTGGACACAACTTGTGTTTGTGTGTCTCAGAGAGGGCCCAGAAGAGGAAGCGGCAGACCCTGAGAATGCAGGAGGGCCGCTGGCGCCCGCAGCTGCAGGTCAGGCTGCTGTTGAGCGTCTTCAACGAGCCGCACAGCAAGAAGACCGCCACGCCAACCAAGGACAGCCATCACCCCCTAAAAGACCCTTCAGAGCACCCAGCGTGCCCTCACTATGTGCCTTGGCTATCCGCGCAACGGTCCACCTCATGACTGGTAAGAGTCACAAAACTTCACAGAACTGTGCCTCACAGCTTTGTTTGCTCGCTGCTGTTTGCTCACTCTTGACTCTGTGTCTCACAGCTCCCAGCATGCAGTACAGCAGCAGTCTAGCAGGTCTGACCCCAGAGCTAGCAGAGCTTCTGCTCAACCACATGTCTCATGAGAGGCTGCTACATCCACGCACCCTGGAGCTGTTCTTCGGCTGCCCGATCCAGAAGTTTGTCTTAAACAGCTACCCGTACTCCACCAATGAGCTCCTACGGCAGTTGCGGGCCTTCACTGCCCTGAAGCACCTGAGTTTAGTCAACTCATCTCTCATCACTGGTAAAACATTTTATATCTGGTAGTTTTTAGGCTTTTTATCAATTTAGTTGTCAAATTTCTGCAAAGTCTGCTCTTCAGTTTGTCCCTGTCTTTGTATTTATTTATTTATTTATTTATTTTTATTCCCAGACTCTGGCCTCTGTATCCTGTCCACCCTGGTCAAACTCCAGTACCTCAATCTGGCCTCCTGTAGTAAGCTGACTGACTCCTGCCTGCAGCATATCACAGGTTGGACACACACAAACATCACTGTTGACAACATTTACAAAACTGGATCTCAGAATAAGCTGTTCTTATTTAAGTAGTTTTATTCAACATACATATTTCCCTTCTGCTGATGCCTTTAAGGTTTGAAGAACTTGTGTTTCCTGTCCCTGGACCAGACCAAAGTGACAGATGCTGGGATGGTACTGTACCTCCAGTCAGTGCCGTCCTGCCTCTCTCAGCTAAGCCTGAACCAGACAGCAGTGACTGAAACCACACTAGCTGTGCTCCCCACCTCTGTGCCACAGCTGCGACTTCTCAGCATCAAACAGACTAAAGTACTTTATCTCTGTTAGCAAGGTCTATTCAGCTGGTGACACTGCTCTGATCTTCAGTGATATTTACTCGACTTGCTGTGCGTTTTTCTTTCAGGTTAAGGATTTGACGGCTCTAGCAGCGATGTCCAGCCTGCAGACGCTCAACTTGGATGGGACAGGTGTGACTGAGGCATCTCTGGAGCACCTTGCTACCCACCCTGCCCTGACTTCCCTCACTTTGGTGGGAATCCCTGTAGCAGATGGCAGTCATGCCCTTCAGATCATCTCAGGTTTGTAGAGCATAAAGCAAAAGAATTAAAAGAATGAGGGTAGGCATGGAGTGAGCTTGCAGTATGAAAGTCTGTGGTGAATCTGTGAGGTGTCTACTTTACTTCTAGGTCTGAAGTTGACTCGCATCACCCTCCCTGGACGCCACTCTGTGACAGACAGCGGGCTGTCATTCCTCTCCGGACTGACTCTGCTCTCAGAGCTGGACCTGACAGACTACACACAGGTTACAGACCAGGGAGTCAGCCACCTCTCCACCTTGACCAGGTCCTTTCCACACTCACTGACACCATCATATCAGGTGTTTCCTTGCGATTAAAATGCTGACAGGAGTTTTGTGTTTACTTTGTGTAGATTGAAGAAGCTGTCACTTAGCAACACTCAGGTGACAGATGCAGGGCTTCCCTCCCTGCGATGCATGCAGGAGCTGCAGGAGCTCTGTTTGGATCGGACTGCAGTCACCAGCCGAGGAGTGGCCGACCTCATAACCTGTCTGCCGCACCTTCAGGTGACTATCCCAATAAGTACTATCCAGGTGTTGCTTTATCCTTGTGCGAGTGCAAGTGTAAATAGTATCCCTGTGATAGATTGGTGACTTGTGCCTGTGACAACTAGGATAGACTGACTCTGAATTAGATAAAGAGAATGGATTTACAAAATAGACTTAATATTTTATTTAGTGTGACTTAAAATGAGTGTCTGATCTCATAAACTTACCAGGTAGGTGATTGTTGAGGTCAAGTCAGAGAGCTGTTTTGTTTCCTTTTGTAACCACAATTATGATCATCTGGTGGGCATTAAAAAAACAGGCATTTCTGAACTGGATTCACTCTTCAAACACAGAAGCTACATCTGTCTTTATACTGTCTATGATTGAATGTGACATCGATCTATGGTACATACATGTTTGATTAAATTAAACCATGTTAGTAAAGTCTGTGTGTCTGATCATCGATGTGATTCTCATTTCACCGTTTGACACCCAAGCTGTCTGACCAGATAACCTGCTTATTTTATACTAGCTGGGCTTCAATTTATTATTTTAGCATCACAGTTAAACTCTTTTGCAGAATGAAATCGATCATTGGGCATTCAGAGTAGGCCGAAATCAAAATGTAAAGACCAGTTTATGATAAAAAATATTTGATGCAGAGGTTTTAATATTTTGCTATTTTTCTATTTTTTTTTCCAGGTGTTGGGGTTAGCCAGCACTCAGGTGGGGGACAACGTGGTGAGGAAAGGTCTGATCCGCTGCAGTCAGCTTGTTAAACTTAATCTCAGCCGCACGCGGATTACAGATCACGGTAACGTCCAGCTCTAAGGTGGTCTTTGATTTTATAGTTTTGTTTGCTCAGATGAACAGACCCAGTATATGTTCTTCTCTTCCTTTCAGGTCTAAAGTTCCTGAAACAAATCCACCTGGCTCAGGTGAACCTGGACGGGACCGGGGTGAGTCTGATGGGAATTGCTAGTCTTGTCTCCTGCACCAACATCAACAGTATTCGGGCCAGTAACACTCGCATCCTTTCCCCTGACGACGTCTCAGACGAGGAGTTGGAAGCCCAGTGAGCATCACGAGTTTCGGCTGCTGCTCTGAGATGCTGCCTCCAGGATCATCTGGGCAAAGCATAATTGATGAAACACTCCTCCTACTTGCACTGTTTCAACCGCAGCTAGTGCCACTAATCTGTCAATCATGCGCGCTGAGTTGAAACCTTAAACAGGAGCGTTGTGTTCAACAGCTGTTTTTTCTAACATTTACATATACAGAATTAATCACTATTTAATACTCTGCAGCCCCAAACGCCACCTGAAAAACTTTATAGCTTTATGCGCAGCTTTACAGGTTGGAGCAACCTGTGTTTCTCCAGGGGCCTGTACTACGAAGCAGCTTCAACATACCCCCGGAGATCTTTTCCTTATCTGGCTTCACTTTGCGCCAGCAGTCAGGCTAAATGATCACAAGAAGGTGGTTGTTAACTGGAGAAGTCCACCCAGGATGTGTCTGTCTCGACATAAGCACGTTCACGTGGCTGTGAAATATGGATGGGTGTCCTGGCAGCAGAGTGACATGTTTTATGAAGATGGTAAAAATGTAATGCTAGAAGAATGTGAAGGAAAAAAAACAACCACACAGCGTCTCCAGCCAAAGCAACACTACTATATTACTGTAGTTTAGCCCCTCTTAACCCAGGATGAAAAAAATGGCTGTAAGTTATTAAACTTTTTAGTATTATAGCTCTGTCGGGTAAGGCCTGCATCATGTCACCCCAGTAAGAAGGAAGCATCTTTGTAACCCTGAAGCTTCGCATTACAGACATCAGGTTGGAGCCAAGTGGCAGAAATATACTTTATGCTGGGAATGTACAACAGCATGCGATGACTAACAGACTTTATCTAAGGTATTAAATGAGAATCTAAACAACAAATAGCCAGTTAAACCAAACACGGTTCAAATGTTTTAGAGGGACATGAAGGCAGATAAATGTCTTCCACTGATTATCTGCGTTGAAATTAACTTTCTTTAATTTTGAAGCTGTATTCAAGTCATACTGGATGTACCAGTAGAAGTAATTGAGTTTTTTTTTTAGCTTGACCGTTTGAAAGTAGTATTTGTATTGTTAGTTGTGATTAGGCAAGAGTTTAATAAAAATGAGCCACCATACAGTGTAGAATACTGGAATTAGCCTAAAAATTGGATGGCTAAATTTGATGTGAACGCAGCTTTAAGCTAAAAACAAACAAACAAAAAAAACAACCCACATTTAAAAAGGTAAAAACACTGAAGTCAAGGTTTTTATAACTCAGCCTGCATGGATGTTAGCTCTCATCACCTGAAACTAGTTATTTTAGCTGCATCCTGGTAATGCACTGACCTCCGCTTTCTTTTATAAGTAGCCCTCTTATTATCAATTATGCCAATGTTTTAGGGTTTGTTTGTTTTTTGGAAAGTTTAGCCATTTTCTGCTACATCAGTGAGCCTCATTCAGTGCAGTGTAATGGCTGTAATATAACATATCTATGCAGCCATGGGGCTCACTCAGGACCCAAAGCAACTTCTTTAATCCCTTCCAAGCTTTTTTCCCCCCTGTTTACACATATGTAAAATAGTTTATTTTCCTTAAAAGCTTTTGGTTTTTTTGGATACAAACACTGTATTCGTTACAATTAACAATAAAGTCTTCTCAAAGGAAGTTGCTGTTTTTTAATGTTCCGTTTATTCAGACAAACTTATTGCATTACATTGTTAAATAAGGCAGAACTGTAATTTTACATGGGGGGAGAAAGAAGTCATTTTTTAAATATATGACCTAAAAGCTGCTGCATACATGTTGGGATAAACAGAACGTGGAAAAATAAAACTTTCCTATGAAGACAGCACAATGGAATGCATTCCAAAATGCACCGAGATGCTTCGGGTGAATCAGCCAATCAGAGAACAGCGGAGGGGGTTTGGGTCATGTTCAGCACGGTGCAGCACTGTCAAACCGATGGAAATACAGTACAACATGTACAAGAGACCGTTTTAGTTCTGGCTTGGACGTTTCCTGCTCATCCCTTCAGGAGTTCGCAGGTCAAATCTGTGATGAGATAAAGGAGTGGCTCAGCATGAAGCTCCTCTAGATGTCATGTGCCTGCTGTTTTTCGATCTTTGATTTCAGATGCTCTTTGTATGCCAGGATGTCTCTGTTCCACTTTGTGATGGTCTGCTTCTCACAGACCCAGATCTCTTGAGCCACCTGCAGGAAGGGAGACCATTAGTACAGCGACACTTCTAATCAAGGTCTAATTGATTGCTTTAAGTGATCAGTCCATACCTGCTGAATTAGCCTGAAGTCGTGGCTGACTAGCATCATACCACCCTCGAACTCGTTGATCGCTTCTGCCAATGCATCAATAGTCTCGATATCCAGGTGATTAGTAGGCTCGTCAAGGAACAGCATATGAGGGTTCTGCCAGGCCAGCCAAGCAAAACACACTCTGCACTTCTGACCATCTGACAAATTTCTGATCGGACTGACCTGGAAGATGTTTCAAATGTTAGAATGGTAGAGAGGAGACAAAATTAATAGTAGTTCTGGGAAAGTATCCCCTTCCTACCTGCTGTTTCCCAGTTAGACCATAGCGACCGATGATCTTCCGCATCTCCTCCTTTTCTTTGATCTCAGGGAAACACTTCATCATGTACTCCAAAGGAGACAAGTCCAGCTCAAGCTGCTCAGTCAGGTGCTATAGAGAAAATTTTAAAAACCCACACGTTTATCTTTAACTGTACCAGCCACCACCAGTGTCTAACGCCATGAATCAGATGGAGCCTGTGCAGTATGTTCAAAAGATTTGTTTTACCTGGTGATATCTGCCAATCTTGACATGAGAATGTTTGCGGATCATACCATCAGTAGGTAGGAGCTACAGAGACAAGAGAATAAACCTCATCACTCTGAAATCAACTGGGAGTAGATCTAAGCTGATGATAAAGATGCCTTACCTCTCCCATAAGCAGCTTCAGAAGTGTAGATTTCCCAGCTCCATTGGGTCCCACCAGAGCCACTCGCGTGTCCAAGTCAATACCAAACTCCAGGTCTTTATATATGTACGGCTAAAGGAAACAAAAATCACTAAGTGTGCCAAATAAATCCATATTTTAAAAGGAGGGGAAAATATAAATGCATTATACTCACTGTATTCTCACTGTACTTGAAGCTCACATTCTGAACCATGATAACAGGAGGAGGAATCTTCCCACAGGGAGGAAAATAAAATGACAGAGTCTGTGGGAAACAGGAAGGGTTACTGCTAAGTTGGTAGGTTTCACCACTAACCACAGTCCCTAAAAAACACATACATTACTGATCCAGAAGTTGGAAAAACAACTGCCTGGCTGCAAGATGAGCAACAGTTTCAAAGGTTGTAGAATAGGAGGCAAAACATTCCCTCTTGTCAAATCAGCTCTCATATTAGATTCAGGAAACCCTCTTCCTGTTAAAGGGAACTTCTTCCTTCCCACTGTCACCAATTGGAGCTCCAAGAATAATCTGATTGACTGGGTTCTCTCCCCGATATTTCAGGCTCTTTACAGTTTAAACTGGCTTGTGACAACCATTGTTGTGAACTGATACTATTAAGTTAAAAAAAAGAGAAAAAAAAAAAGAGATGAAATTTAATAGGCCACAGTTACTGTACCTTGTCATTCACGACTCTTTCAGTCAAGCCTGATGCAACCATCTTCTGCAGAGTCTTCTCTTTGCTCTGTGCTTGTCGTGCCAGTTTTGCAGAGCCGTGACCAAACCTGGCTATGTAGTTCTAGAAAATTGGGATACAAAAAAGATAATTGAGTGCAAATGTTACTGTGTGGCTATAGCAACAGTAACTGCTTCATAAAAGGATGCCTAAGTCTCTGTACCAATCAGGCAGTGACACGTGGCCACATGATGTCCCTTTTTTACCTTCATGTGTGCTATCTGGTCCTGTTCCCAGTTAAAGCGCTTCATCTGGTTCTCTTCCAGTTCCTGTCTGGTCTTCACATACTGGTCATAGTTACCCTTATAATGAAAATAGATTTGCACTGTCATCCAACAGGGTGGCACACATATATTTAGTAATAGCCTGCCTCTGGTTTCCTTATTCAGCATTATGTGATTACATGTATAGCAATCTATTCATGATACTTGGAAGCCTACAAAGCATGCTCAGGGTGTTTTCTTTTCTGGCAGTCACTTCAGCTGCATGCCCTTACCGTGTAGTACTTCAGTTTCTTCTGATGCAGGTGGATGATATTGGTACACACACCGTTCAGGAAGTCTTGAGAGTGTGAGATGAGCACGAGGATTCGCTTAAACCTGACAAAAACCATCAAGTTGATCAAAAATGAGTCTTAATCCATATCCGACTTAAATGAAGGAAGCAGAGGGAAAACTTACGACTTAAGCTCCTCCTCCAACCACACGCAAGCATCCAGGTCCAAGTGGTTAGTGGGCTCATCCAGCAGCAGCATGAAGGGCTTGATGAACAAAGCCCTACAAATATGTCAAACAGCTGAATTTAAAGCAATACTGATAGTTTGTTTAGATTAACTCCTCAAATCTAAAGCTCAGAACTAGTCTTGAATGCTTGTGCTTTCACATTTTAAAATTACAAAAATCCCTGTGCTTTGTGTGCGATGGATGAAGATCTTCAGGATCAAAGATCTTTAATTGGTCTTTCTGTACTTTGAGATTTACACCAGGACATATATCCAACTCCAGCAACTGTGTCTGAGTGCACACACAAGTAATATGAAATGTGTTCTTGAAGCACCTTTATTATGAAATGAGCAAAACAATAGGATTGTTCGTTTTGGTTCAATATTATAATGAATTTGAATATCAATTTCACACTAGTTTATCTCCTCTCTACATTATAACACAATATTGTATAGGCAGGGCACAATGAAGATCGAGAGACAGGAGAGATATTTTACACAAAACAGACTGAAATGTTAGGACTTAATACCACTCTGGCTATCATGCCAATACCCTATTAGTCATCCAAATGATTCCATTGTCAAACCGGAGATGCTAGAAACATGATAGTCCCCAGTCTGTGTCACTCACACCAGATCTACTGAGACCACTGTTGCGTTTCTTGTATTAGGGCAACACGTTACACATCACAAAGGGTTCATACTGCTACCTTAATGGATACATTATCACCTCATTCCCCTCCCTGTATTGGTTATCGTGACTACACAGAGGAAATTATAACTTATGCCCACTTTAGTTTCCTGTATCTACCATACAGGAAACTAAAGTGGGAAGTCAGGACACAATGCTACAGTTTGCTTTTATCGTGTGCGTTTTTCTGTCATTTGGACAAGGGACACAGGATCAGTCGAAAGCTGGAGAGACGAGGATGACCGTAACTCAGTGGTACAGTACTATACGAGCTGTGTCTACCTGGCCAGAGCAACACGCATCCTCCACCCTCCACTGAAGTCCTTCAGTTTCTTCTGCTGCATCGCAGTGCTGAAACCCAAACCGTGGAGGATCCGAGAGGCTCGCATCTCCGCCTTGTCTGCATCCAGCTCCTCCAGACGCTCATACAGCTCCATCAGCTTCTCACACTCAGCTGTTTACAAAAAAAAAAAAAAAAAAAAAAAAAAAAAAAAAAAGGCATTTATAATATAGCTAAAGCATAATTAGAGAGATTTTTCAACTTCCTGCAGTTTATTTGAACACTCACAGTCTTCATGGGCAAGTCTTTCTGCCTCCTTCTCCAACATGATCCTCTGTTCATCCACCTCCATGACACACTGCAGAGCAGTCTTTTCGCTGGGGGCCATCTCTCGGGTCAAGTGGTAAATATCTATGTGCTCTGGAATGGGAATCTCACGATGTCCGATGGCTGACAACAGCATGGATTTTCCTGGCAGAAAACGGGAAAATAAATAAATAAATAAATAAATAATAGAGAGAAAAATGTTTTGTGGGATGTGATATAAGAACATTTGACAAATGCAAGCTACACAAGGAAGTGTAGCAGAACCAGTGTTGATAAGAGATTCCCTACTGGCCACTCCCATGGGCCTCAGGTGGGCCATAAAGCTGCCAAGATTTCTGCTTCAACTTTCTAATGCTTTTACACCCTTCCATCTGAGGTGTCAGTCACCAGCATCTTTCTCTCATTGGTACTTGCTTCAAATCCTTAAAACTCAGGAAGGTTTAATTTGGGTTCCAACCATTTCATGTTGTCATTTCCCTGTCATTGGTTGAAGCCTAATGTCAACTTTATATAATTCCTGTAATATGAACCCTTTAATATCATCAGTTATTCAGGTTTTTCCCTTTGGCCTAAAGGGCCAGATGGCCAAATGAAATACTAGGTTTTGAAACAGCTGGGGGGGGTTTTCCTTTTGGTTTCTAATGTCTGTGTGTTTAAAGTCTTAATAGAAACATACTGCTCCAGGATAAATTAGTTACCTGTGCCATTAAGACCAATGAGGCCATAGCGTCTGCCTGAGTTCAGCTCCAGGCTGGTGTCTGCAAGCAGCTCTTGACCATGGAAGGTGAGCGACAGGCTGCTTATATGGACATCAGTGCTGTTAGGGTGGGAGGCAAGAACACCCGTCACTGCCCGGGCCTCCGTTTTCCGCAGCTCAAACTCATCCAGCTCCTTTGTCAAATTTTCAACACCTATCAAATATATTTAAAGAAAACAAGAGAGCTTCAGTTAGAAAATTTACCACAGGCTGACAAATCCAGTGAGCAATCAGTGCTTTTCCTCAGTCATCTTCTCACCATTGCTCTCTGCTCCATTAAGCTGGGCCTCTTGTTGTTCACTCTCCCCATTTACTTCTTCAGTTTTCTTGGTGCGCTGGCGAGCTTTGGCAGCCTCCTTCTTCTTTGCTGCTTTCTTCTTAGCCAGGTCAGACGGCATGGTTGTGCAGTGCTACATTATAGGAAAAGAAAAACACAGAAATGATATGGATGAAGAAGAAACTAAGACCAAAATAGAATCGCAGTGTGTCAGGAGAATCGTGATCATAGGTTGTTTAACGGTTTCTCAATTTTCCAATTGGTCTTAGTCTACCAGTTAAATGTCAGAATATAAATAAGGGTAAAAATGACTAATCGCTTACATAATGAGGCGCCAGGACCAACCTCGGTACACTTGCCTGTTTACCATAATGTTAAAAATGTGCCGGTAATTGAACTCACCGTATAACACCATTTTACAGATTACATTAAAAAGTAGGCTAACTTTGAGTATAAAGGCCTAAAATGTCTAAGGACAACTAAATGACAGTAATAGCGGGGATAATGCTCACTCCCCAAACCCGCATTTTGTTTCCTTTCAGTCCCACCTGCCCGCACGTTGGGCTTTTTGCGGTATAACGCATGATAGCATAGCTGTTAGCAGCCTACACGTCACACTTTGTCATTTCACAGTTAACCAACCATAATAAATATCATGGTCTAAGGAGCCCAGAGTGTCAAACATAAAAAGTAAATCGTAATAGTTTTTATAAGCCGGCTATTTAGCGCGTTAGCCCCTTAGCTAAGCTAACAACGGTAGCCAGGCCTGAGCAGCTAAAGCTAACTTGACGCAGGGCCCCAAGTAGCTTCGAAAAACTCTCAAATCGGCTAACTAGAGCTCACCCCCACATCTGTGTTTATCTTAAAATAAAACAGCTTACATGTCATACAACCGTGGCAGCTCTCATACAGTGTTATTCCCTCTCTTACCTAAATAATGAACCACTGTTCTCCTGAACACACCGACAGTCTCGTGTCCACTTTCGCCGGGTGGATGTAGCCGCTCGCCAAGCCGCCAGACGGACCATATATGGTCAAGGAGGGCGGTGAAGATGTAAGTTCCCTCCTCTTCTCGTGGGACTGCAGTAAAAATGTCCCTTTACCCATCAACTGAACCTTAAATTAACTACTAAATAAGCCAAATTTATATATTTTTTAGGTAGAACTAAAGAGACGGCTTATGAGTTGAAAACTGGCACTGACTAATGGGTAGATATTGTATTTATGAGGTTTTGCCATCCTAGTAAGGCTTCTTTTGCCCTCTTATCACTAAGATGTTGTGTTGATACGTATCTAACACATTCGTGCGTTCAATGTGATTTTCTAGGAGGAATTTATTTTTAAGTACTGCTTTCACTAAGAAGAGATCTGCCGGTAGCTGCTCAGTCGGGGGGTGATGCTGCGGCAGCACTCGGCGGTCGGTGATGAGGTTGAAGAGGGACGCTGTTTCAGCGCTGTCTGTGTGGCACTCGGATTTTTTGAGGAAGTCAGGAAACTGACGGAGATGGGCGACAATGTGCACGGCTGTGCTTCGTAGCTTTCCCCCCCGGTATGAGCTGTGTTACATGGGATCTCCTTCGAGTCAGCATTCGTGGAGATGGATCGTCGTTTGTGTACGGAAACAACGGACTCGACGCTAGCTCGCTAGCTCGGCTCCCTAATGCTTTCCTCTGGTGGAAAACGATACTGTGGAGTTCATACTTCCGAGTATTCTCGCTTCGGGTTGTCTTTTATTACTGGTAACCAGATAAACTGTTAACTTTACTAGTTCATCGTCTAGCTGCATTAGTTAGCTGACTTTGGCTTCTAGCTAACGCCATCCCAAACTAGTTAAGCTAATTAAGGTAACGGTTAAAAAACCACCAGAGTAACGTTACACAATTTTTATGACAACGACATTTCTGAGTTTTTCTTCCCTTTTTGTTATCTTAAAATTTTGACTCGCAATGACTGTTAATCATGCGAAAATATCTGTATGCATTTCATCTTTCAGATGAACAAAGTGCTTCATTCCGGTAGCTTTACAGTTTGGTCATCTTCCGTTGTGACGTTGGATTAAAAACGACATTTCTTGCATTTGTCAAACAAAAAAAACATTTAAAAAGTGCTGTAACATGTAACGTTTAGATTTAATCATTCGTTATAGGCTGAGTAGAAACTTCACTACCTCGCTGAAAGGGACTGGGAACAGACTTTAATTTTAAGCCAGTTTTCTGTCATTTTCTTTACTCATTTCGGTTCAGATTTATCAAAGACGTGTTAACATATGGCAGGAGTGTTGGCACTATCAGTGCTCTAGTTTTTTGTTGTTGGGATTTTTTTAAAAAATTTTTCCCAGCACAGCCACAATAAGTGTAGCTCATAACTGCCAGGGATGCGTCTCTCCTCATTTTTGGCCCTGTTCAGGCCTGCTTTACCCCTTATCCTGGGGCTGTCTCTTGGATGCAGTCTGAGCCTTTTGATGGTGTCCTGGACCCAAGGAGACACGGAGGACTCCTGTGGAGATGAGCTGGGCAATGGCAGGCGGTTTTTGGGTGGGGGAGAGGGCCACAGAGATTCAAGAGATGGAGCTGGAGACGCAGACTTTCAGCCACGCATAGTGCCCTATCACAAGGACCCAAACAAGCCGCACAAGAAGGTCCTCAGGTAAGTGCGGGAGGTATGGTCCCTGTTTCCAGGTGCTTAAAGAAGGATCACAGGAAGCATTGCTCGACTTTTAATTGAAAGAAGCTGGAGACTTTTTCCACACAGTGTGGATTTGCATTTAGTTAATTCCCCATTTTACATTCTTACATTTAATTCCCCCCTGCAATGCTCTCATTGCACTGAGGGGGGTAGAGAGAATAAGTGGCCTGTAGATTACAGATTATGCCACAAATTCCTTCAGAAAACTCACTGATGCAAAAGATTGCATCCATTTTCTTTTTTCAATTTTATTTCTTATCTTTTTTATTTATTTCTACTGGCTCTGATAGTCATCCCATAAGGATGATCAGGTTTTCTCTGTCAGTACAACCATTCCTTGGAATAATCTCCCAGATGAGATCTGATTGGCCAGCTCACTGTGGTCTTACAAATGCTTCTTACAGACATATTTTTAAAAGCAGGCCTCTCCTGTGCTTACACTTTTTATTTCTATCAATCCTCTTTAATTATTGATATTTACGTTCAATTTGATGTTTCATTTGCTTTTTTCCTTTTTTCTGTTGTGAAGCACTGTAATTATTATTGTCATTATTTAGCAGGGTTGCCAATTTTGGAGGGGGGAGATATAATAGAACACCTCATCGATGGGATTTTGTGTACAAATTTAATCCTACTATCATTGAATTTGTTCTTTTTACAGAGATGATGAATTTCAAGCAAATTCAAACTTTTAGAATTTTATGTGGAACTTTAGCTACTCTTTTGAAACTCCTTAAAGTAGCAGGACCTCAAAACTTAACTGACATAGCTTAAGTAGTTCTCTAGATATAGTTGTGTGTAAATGCCCCCACAGAAAATACTGCCCATAAAAGGCTTAAAAATACCACTGACATCATTGCAAAAATATATATTTTATATAGTGTTATTTCAGCTCATTTACTGGTTCTTTTGAAAACATCATGCATGCTCATTTTTACTACTTAATAAAATGTATGATTTACCAAGCCATTCCTAGAAGTGAAGGAGTCAAGGATGCTTTCCAGGGATCATCTGCATACATTTGGATATTAACATTTTGGGATACAATAGGTAGATTATTGCTATAAAGTGATAATAAAAGGGGACTTGGTACGGAGAAGTGTGGGACTCCTGTAGAACACGCAAAAAAAGGAGATTTGATAACATCCATAGCATAATTAACATTTTCTGCAGAAAAATTATATATATATATATATATATATATATATATATATATATATATATATATATATATAGTGCCAATTCAGATAAAATAACTTGGTATCAAATTCCTTCTTTAAATCCAAAAAGACACCACCTACACAAACATTTCTATCCAATTATCTTTTATTTCACAGCCACTTAGTATCTGCATCACATTAGTATCTTGTGATGGAAACAAGTTCACACTTATGAGAAGATACTTTTTATGCATCGGTGTTCTTGCTGTTTGCTGTAATTGCTCCCTCTTTGCCCTCTTTCTTCAGAACACGATACATCCACACTGAACTGGGCATCAGAGAGCGACTCCTGGTGGGCGTGCTCACTTCTCGGGCCACCCTCAACACGCTGGCCGTAGCGGTGAACCGCACAGTTGCCCACCACTTCCACCGGACCTTCTTCTTCACAGGCCTGCGCAGCCCCAAGGTGCCTCACGGGATGACTGTGGTTGCCCATGGCGACGATCGCCCGGTGTGGCTGATGTATGAGACGGTACGCCACCTCCACCAGCACTACGGCTCGGAATACGACTGGTTCCTATTAGCCCAGGATGACACGTACATGCAGGCGGATCGGCTGTCGGAGCTGGTGGGCCACCTCAGCGCAGGTCAGGACCTGTATATGGGCAGGGCAGAGGAGTTCATCGGTGGTGAGGAGAAGGCACGTTACTGCCACGGAGGCTATGGCTACCTGCTGTCCCGCAGTCTGCTGGCCCGTCTGCAGCCCCATCTCGACACCTGCCGCAATGACATCCTCAGCGTGAGGCCTGATGAGTGGCTGGGCCGCTGTATTATCGACTACCTGGGTATGAGTTGTGTGGAAGTGCACCAGGTAAAAACACAGACTTTGAAATAAGTAGCTTAATCAGTAGGAGGATTGTCCGCTATATTAATATTTATATGTGCATGTTTTTCGCAGGAGATGACCTACCGTTATTTTGAGCTTGGGAAAAATGCAGACCCAGAGCGTGAAGATAGCCCAGAGTTTAAAAATGCCTTCACAGTGCATCCTGTGTCTGACCCAAATCTCATGTATCGACTGCACAAACGCTTCAGCCACATTGAGCTAGAATGGACTTACCTGCAGATCCAGCAGCTGCAGGTTTGTAATACAGGTTTTGTTTTTCGCTCCTATAAACATTTTTTTCTGCCTGACTCATCACTTCTTAGTCAAAATTTAGTATACAGTTTGTTCTTATTTCACCACACCCTCTTCAGGACCTGAGTCAGTAATTCCTGACTGAAACAATATTTATATGCCAGAAAACCAAGAGAAGGGATGTGGTGTTGTGCCGAGTATGATCTGCCTGAGAAACCTTATGTAACTAAAGTAGCTGCTAATGACAGTTCATTAGAGTTGTTTTGACTTAAGGTTAAATATAGCTTACCGCACCACAGAGCTATAAAATAAGTCATGACTTTATTAGACATAACTTATTGTTATAGCTAATTTTTGTGTATACTGGTTAAAGCGCAAGGAACACTTGATACAGTACAGTACTGTGCAAACGTTTTAAGCCACCATTCATTTACTTACAGTTTACTACAAAAGTGGGAAATACTGCAGCATGCAAACATACATGGAAATATAGTATAAGGCAAAAACAGAGTTTGTACAATTCTAATGGCTTTTAATGCTTTTAATTCAATTACAGTGTGGTTGGAATCATGGTCATGCTGAAAAACCCAAACTGCTGCCAATTAGATATTTTCCACATGATACTGTATGGTGGATCAAAATCTGATGGTACTTTTTTGTGTTCATGATTTGACAAGATCTCCAACACCACTGGCTGAAATGCAGTCTGTATATATTGACAATGATTTAAACCAAAAATGTCAAATTTGGATTCATCACTCCATAAACTGTTTTCAGTTCGGTTAATGTGTAATTTGGCATTTCCTCCCTGTTTCTCTTCCTTAATCAGATGGATAATCAAAAAAATGACCTGTGACATCCTTTTCCAAATCAACTTCGCTCGACTGTGATGGAAAAAACTGTGAGGGAAGGGCCGTAAAAAGACTTGGCTTAGACAAGGATGTTGATGACAAGTGTCTGCCCATCTTAGATACTTTGCCCAACATGTTCTTACCATCTTCTTTTCTGCAGGTCATATAAAAGAACCACGGGGGAAAGGGGCTGCATTTTCAAAGGACATAAATAGATGTTAGTTGCTCATCTTGTCAACTCGTGTTTTCTCTTTTGCTGGAGAAATGATCCAGTCTAACTCCCTACATTCCTCACGCAAGACAACAACTTTATAGGAAGCAGGTTTTATCACAACAATACAGCGTTCCCCTGTGGGTTTAACAGCCTGTCACTGAGGATGTTAAACATATCAGGTTATGTCATGAAGCACACTTTTAATTAACATTTACATGATCTGTGTCACCTGTCAGTTATGTTGATTATCTTTAGTGATAGTTGGGTTGCTGTGAATTCTTTTCCTGTATGCTCTGCTAATAAAGGAAGAATGTTTCATTTATATTTTGAGAATTTTGAAGCTCTTATCTCCTGCATTTTGGCTGTAGGTGACATATTGCTAGACACCTCTGATGCATTTCAAATTTTTGTGTGCACTCATCAGATGCAGATCAGTAACCTGAGTGACCTGACACCAGAGGGCAAGGCTGGAGTGACGTGGCCGATAGGAATCAACCCTCCCTTCAAACCCAGGACGCGTTTTGAGGTCATAAACTGGGAGTACTTTACGGAAGAGCACATTTACTCCTGCGTCGATGGCTCCCCCAAATGTGAGTTGAGAGGTGTCAACCGCGCAGACGTCAATGCAATTCTAGAGATTGCGGTCGAGCGTCTCAACGAGCGCTACCAGCCACAGCTACGGTTCCGCAAGAGGCGTCTGCTTAATGGGTACCGTCGCTTTGATCCCACACGTGGTATGGAGTATATACTGGACCTCGCGCTGGAGGCCTACACCCAGAAAGGCCACAGCCAGGTCATTGCCAAACGAGTCAACCTGCTGCGACCTCTAAGTTCAGTTGAGATTATTCCCATGCCTTATGTGACAGAAGCGACACGGGTGCAGGTCATCCTGCCTGTCACCGCCCAGGATCAGGACTATGTTGGGAACTTCCTGGACATGTACGTGATGAACACTCTGGACACCCATGACAATGTTTTACTCACGTTCTTGTTCATCTACGATCCTTTCGATGCGCAGAGAGTCAGTCAGACTGACGTGTTTGCTGGCGTCAAGGCTATGATTGGGGAAGTGGAGAAACGCTACGGAGACGTGAAGATCCCCTGGATCAGTGTGAAGACCGAGGTGCCCTCGCAGGTCAAGCTAATGGACATCATCTCCAAGAAGCACCCGGTGGACACACTATTTTTCCTGGCCAGCGTTTGGACAGAGGTCAACGCTGACTTCCTGAACCGCTGCAGAATGAATTCCATCAGCAATTGGCAAGTCTTCTTCCCCATCCACTTCCAGGAGTACAACCCAGCCGTCCTCTACCGTGACCAGCAGCCCTCTGCTGCCTCCTCCTCCGCTGCTTCGGAGTCACTGCGAGACGGCCACTTTGACCGGCACGTCTTCGACGAGGCCTGCTTTTACAACGCCGACTACATGACCGCACGGACGAAGATGGCTGCCGACATCCTGGATAACGAGGAGCTCCTGGAAAGCATGGACGTGTACGACATCTTTGTCCGTTACTCGGGCCTGCATGTGTTCAGAGCAGTAGAGCCGGCGCTGATTCAGAAATACGTGCGGCGGATGTGCAATCCCCGCTTCAGCGAGGACATCTACCACCGCTGTGTTCTCAGCAACCTGGAGGGTCTGGGGTCACGCTCGCATCTAGCCATGGCTCTGTTTGAGCAAGAGCAGGCCAACAGCACATAGAGCACATAGAGCTTGGACTGAAGGACACTGAATGTGATTTTTGTTTCCTTTCTTTCTTTCTTTTTTTAAACGTGGTACTTCTTGCATCCACACACTGAAATTCTCACCCCTGAACAAGGTGGAAAGAAGTCAGGACTGTTTTTGACACTCCAGCAGCTGCAAATAAACCCTCTGACTTATGACTGTGTAACTTTAAACCTGTCTTGTCCAGACCTGTTGAACCATTACTGATGTTAACGTCACTTTGAGAAGCCGTTACTTGTATTCCGGTCGAACAACAATATTTATAGCCCCCCCTTTTTTTTCTTTTGTTTTTTTTAAAGACAATAATAAATTAACACAAGCCTTTATTGTTAGAAATGAATAAGAGGGGGAAAAAACTTGAGCCATAAGTCTTCCTTTTGTGAGGATTTTTTAAGTAATACTGAAACAAGCTGCCTTTTCTTTAAACTTTGTGCTCTTTAAGAGGTATTAAAGAGTGATACTTCTGCTCAGAGTTGTTGCTTCATTCATTCAAGCTCACAGTGTAAAAGGCTCAGTCTCATTAGTCAAAACGCAGCGTGCTTGGACAGTTATTCCTGGAGGTATCTGTTGTCTGCTTGGCAGAGCTGAAGAAAAGCCAGAAAAGATTCTGTGGTCAGTAAAGATGGTGTGTTCACATTCACAATAATGCGTCTTGTAGTGTTCTCAGTTTTCCCAAAAGCTGCGTTACAGAGAGCCCCAGAGGCAGTGAACAGTTTGTTCCAAAGCTGCCTGCTCGTCGCATTAAGTCAGTGAATCTCCACCCCTGCCCGGGCCTCCTTGAGGTTTGGCAAGCGTTCTGCATGCACATCTTTTTTTTTTTTTTGGGGGGGGGTGAACTCAGTGCCCGGAGGGAGGGTTGGGGTCTGCAGCGGCTGAGGTGGTTAACCTTGACATGGCGGTGGTTAAACGGTCTGAAAGGCTTACTTCACTCACCTTTCTCCTGTCGGCTCGGGAGAACAGAGAAGCAGCAGAGTTAAAGGAGCTCTTTCTGAGACGGGAGCAAAGCTGCAGTCAGCATTACAGCCACTGCTGCAGCTCCCCGTTGGAAGCGCCTCCACCTGCTTCCTCGTGGTGAGGCCAGTGAACAATAAAAGGCCTGTGTGCCACCTCTGAGGAGCGCCTGGCTCATGGAAGAAACGAAACCCACCAATGAGGCAGGGCACAAAGCCAGAGTGTACGGCAGGGCTGTGCATTCCTCCCCCCCCGCTTTATTCTGCAGCTAATTGAAGAAACTGAAAAATTCAAAAGGCTTTTACAATGACAGAGCTCACGGAGACTGGATTCCCTGTGATCACGTGTGCATTAGCTAGTGTTTGATTGCAGGGGTGAAAAGCAAAGGAGTTCACACAATACAGAATCACTCTGCTGTTCACTAAGCCAGTATTAAAAGGACACTTAACCCTAACATATAATCCATGCCTTTCTCCTCTGCCCTGTAGTTTAGAGTTCTTTCCATTTTGGATGTATCACCTGTAGAGATGTCAGCCTTCTATTGAATATAATAGAACTTAATGGCACTCAGCTTGAGTTTCTCAAAGGGCCAAAAATTACATTTAAATAACTCAGCAGCTAAACCTGATCATTGGAAAAAAAAGTCACAAACCCAGCGGAAGGCACTTTCTTCAACTGCAAGCTGGGAAATTAATAAAATTTTGAATTCAGGTGAAATTTGGTCTTCTACCCATCAACAAAATGACTACAGTGCAATGTTTTGTTTTGCCTCTCAGCCCATCTTTGTCATGTAGTCACATCCCTCCTCACCAGGCTGTGGCAGCTTTGCGTCGCTTCATATTTACCCATTAGCTTTTAAAAATGTTAATAATAATGATTAAAGTTCAAGGAAAGTCCAGATGATTAAAAGGCAAGTTTTGTCTTTTATACAAACTCTTTGCCTAATCATCTTCTTCCTGATGTTTACCTCTGGGAGTCGCCACGGCAGATCTTCTGCCTCCATCTCACTGTAGCCCGCAGCTCTCTCCATGTCCTTTCACTACATCCGTGAACCTTCTCTGTGGTCTTCCTATTTTCTTCCCACCTGGTAGCTCCATATTCAACATCCTTTCTCTGATATATCCACTATCCCTCTCCTCATGCCCAAAACATCTCAGCCTTTGTCTCCAAACCAATGAGTCTGAGTTTCTACGCAGTGTAACCGATACGGTTTCACTTATCTTTGAGCCAAAAAACTGCAGATGGACCACAGAGTTGAAGACTTTTCTTCTAACTCCAAAAAGCTATTTCTATAATTAAACGTTTAAGTAAAACCCTAAAGTCTGAGAGCTTTACAGAGTCACATGCTAAACTCATCTCACTAAGTAACTTTTGTTTCACTGCACTCAAATGAGCTCTAGTCACCAGATCAAGGATGTGGTGGGGTCAGGAGATTCTGATCATGGCTGTGCAGCACCTGTGTGATGCTGTCATGTAACCATGGACCAAACTCTGAGGAAGGTTTCCAGCACCTTTCAGTGTGGAGTTTCCCTGCTCTCCTGGTACTCAGTCTTCCTCCTTCAGTCCAAAGACATCCATGTTAGGTTAAGTGTCAACTGAGTGTGAATGAAGTTGTTAAAAAAAAGACACATTAGATCTCATGTCATTTACAAACTTTGGCAAGCGCTTCTTTATTTACATCCAGGCTGTCTCGCAGTGTCACAGCTGTTTTCCCTTTTTTTTTCTGTAGTATGTAATCACCAAACAAGATTTGCTCTTTACAGATATACAGCATTATGTATACTATAACCTTCCTGTCGGCGACCCTCTGACAACAGTGTAAACAGAGAAAAAGAGCAGCTCCCGCTCTTCGGGAACACATGCACGGATCGAGACAGACATGTCAACAGCACACCAGGGTTTAGTGACAGAAGACACAGCAGTTTGTTAACACTTTTATCAGACGCCGCTTGAAGCCGAGGAGCTGCAGCTCGTAGATTCCTCCACAAGAGGGTGCTAGTGAACAGCAACGTGAAGGCCTCGGCCATCCATACAAAGAAAAACAAAATCATAATAATAATAAAATTTAAAAAAAAAAATCACTGGGTCAGACACAGGACCGAGATACTACCTATGACTACTTTTTCTCCTCTAAAGAGTGCAGTTATAATTTAGTCCTAGTAACAAAAACACGCTCAGAAAAGTCACACCTACAGTTAGTTGCTGGTAGGGTATGTTGGATTTTTTTGTAGTTTTTTTTTTGGCAAAAAAGGTTTTCAGAAGGCATTTCAACAAATGTGACGGGTCTCGCTCTCGTCACACACACTCTCTCACACACACACACTGGTATGCCAGCTTTTCATATTTACACAGACCGTCTCGCAAGGTGTGATAGTGATAGTGAACGTCCATGGAGCATGCATAGGTCATCGTGAAATCGTCCAATTGCCTTTTTGAGTACGCTGGGATGATAAAAGGGGTCTCAACCGTGACGAAGAGAGTCCCGACAAAGAGTTACAGCACAGTGCAAAGAAGTCCCCCCCCCCCCCCAACCCACCCAATCTAGAAACTGCAGAGAAGAAAATCCTCCATCCTGACATTACAACATATACATACAACTCATGTGTCATTTAAAAAAACAATAACAAAACAAAACAGGTGTAACATGAGAACGGTGCAGATTATATCACGAGTTACAGCTACTGAGACTCAGCGCAAGGGAGGGCTCTCTCTCTGTTGCAGCTTCCAGCTCCCACGATGCACACGGGATAGACCTAAAATAAATCATCCCGAACCCAAGATAGTACACAGAAGAACACTAACATTCCTGCCCTACTAACTCAAAACTCATGGAGCTCCCATACTGCAACACCCCCTCCCGAAATCCTCCAAAACAAACACACACACACACGCTCTTGCACACACACGCGCACACACAGATAGTCTGTCGTATACTGTACAGCTGGCCCTCTTAAGGGGAAGAAAAAAAAAACATATTTACATTCACATCTGTAGAAAAGAAATTCATTTCTCTCTCTTTTTTTTTAAATGCGTGTGTTTGTAACATAAAAAAATGCAGAAATAGACAAAAATCCACAGAGCTGAGCTTAAAAGTTCACTGATGCAAGAGTTCAAGAGTTAAGGAAAGCTTTTGGGAGCACTTTTTTTTAAAATACTCTGGCGTGTTTGGATTTATTCAGTCGTTTCTGTTAAACCCAGGTCTGGGATTTTGCCAACGTCTGTTTCAGTGATCGCTCTCTCTTCTCGCTGCAACCTTTGGTAAAACCTTCGGGACGCTAACGGGCAAAAAGTACGACGCGACAAAGAGGCAGTGAGTGACGGAACATTTAGAGGCGTATCTGTTTCTCTATGATTATTATGTTCAGGATCAATACTGTTTGTTTTTTTTCCCTTCATCGAAACACTTATTCTTACTACAGTATAAACAGATGGAGCTGATAATGTCATAATACTTCAGTTTGGTTAATTTACTGTAAAAAGAAGTCTTTTTTTTTTTCTATTCTTTTTTTTTCTATCCACACCTCTGGTTTACGTGCAGCATCCTGTGCAACCACCCGGTGCGTCACGCTGTCGTCGCGACTTTGCTGGTGTAATTAATCGACAATTGGAGCACGCTCTCCCCCTAACGAGGACAAAGGAAAAGCACTCTCTCCAAAAAGAATACGAAAACAAAATAAAGACTCATCCAGAGCAGCCGCGGGGCTCTGACTGTGTCAGCGGGTTACGTCATGAGCGTTTGTCACTGCACAGTCTTGAGACGAGAATCCGAAAACACAGTGGCGTGCGAGCAGCTGGTCGAGAAGGAGCTTTTCTAGTGACGTTTATTTACAGAGCGGAAACTGGCGTCGTCCTCCGAGGGGATGAATCCACGCTTTCAACCGCGATGCCTTCGCAGTCCTGCGCTAACACGGGACGTGGAGGAGATGGGGGACCACAGTACGCTGCTGCTGTCTGGTGAACCCCTCCTCTGATTACACTTCAAAACACAGCTATGAAATTGATTAGTCACCTCTGAGATGAAGCCTCCTTTAGACTGTAGAGGTTTAAGGAATCACCAGACATCAGCAATGACCTCACACACACACACACACACACACACACACACACACACACACACACACACACACACACACACACACACACACACACACACACACACACTCTCTGAAATCAGACTCAGGAATCCAGGAGGGCCTCTTTTGTTTAGGTGTTGCGGACCGCTAAGGCCTGTTCCAGCTCCTGTCTCCTCTGCTGGATCTGTCACGGGGAAGAGCAGAAGGAGGTAAATCTGACTGCTGTCATGCGAACATATGGAAGCAGAGCTTGCAGGTAAAGGTGTCCGCAAGTCACCTTGCAGTAGAAATAGCGGCTGACGGCCTCTTGGGACCAGGGTTCGTGGTAGAACGCCGCCCTTCGCTCCTCTTCAGGGTTCCCCACCACGTCTGTCATTAACTGCGGCCGAAGAGACAACGAAGCCGTTACAAGCAGGTCTATTTTTAGCATTAATTAACAAAATAATCTATGAAGTCTGCAGCGGGCAGCGATCGAGCCGCTTGTTCTCCCGATAGTTCATCTCAAAAACTGCCAAACTGAAGCCTTGAGGGCACTCCAGCTGGGTTTGGGCTTTTAGTTTGTGCATTTATTGCTAAACAGTAATTATAGTTATTAATTGAATAAAGCAAATGAATACCCATTAGTGCAATTAAAATGTCAGCCAAAGACAAATCATCACTATTAAATGACCCCCCGCCCCCTTTAGTTTCTTTAATTTTCATTAATGAATTCTTCTGCTTTTTATTTTCCACTTTCATTCAACATCCACAGGACGTCTGTCGGCTAACATGCAGGCTTGATAGATATGAAAAGAAGTGTGCAACCTTAAAGTCTCGGCTCTGGGATTTGAGCCAGTCCTGGATGTAGCCCTTGGGATCTCTGGAGAAACTCAGCATGAAATCCCTCTGGATCTTCAGCTGATTGATGGACTCGATGGTCTCATGGATCTGAACGGAAACACACACATCACACACGTCACAGCGCTGTTGCTGTTTGTTCATTTGACGCTGCAATTATCCTGTGAAAATGATACAATATCTAGCAGGAAAAGCAAAATATCTCAGGAAAACTGACTTTATCTAACAGTGGGAGGAGGACGGAGACTTCTGATCCGAAGCTGCCGACCTCAGCAGCACAGAGGCTAACAGCAGACTTAAACTTCTGTGTCAAATCTACGCCGTAGGCTGGAAATGTTATAGAGCCTGTACTCTACTGTGATTGGCTTATTCAGTCAATTCCTCCTGTGCGTTTCTGGCTACTTTTTTTGTCGCAATTTTTGAATTTTTCAGTGATTTATCATCTCCTCGTTGCAAGAACTCACAGATGACAGCAATGTCCTGGGAATAAATGTGAAGGACCATAAAATGTGGGGGAAAGTTGAGAACAAATAAGTTTGCCTGAGAAAAAAAAACCTGACCATGACAAAGAGCGGGAGGGAACAAAATCCCAGCATTTGTTTCTGTCGTGGCAGGCTCTGCATATAAAGATCCCGAAGTCTAACCCACCTGGAAAAGCGAGTAGGGTAAATTTTCACTGATCTGCCTCAACTGACTCGTGACATGCTGACAGGTATTCTCTTGTATTACAAGTTTTCTTGAATTTTATTGATCAAATATAAAACCGAGGGAATCTAAACACCCGATAAAGGCGAAGGATTTTACACATTTTCTTATCTTTTTAAAATTCACTATTTTAACCAAATTTCTGGTGAGTTTAAAGGTACTTTGGTGTATGAAGGTGGCTCGTGATGTAAGAAAAAATACACACTGTATATAAAGGATGGAGGTAGTGTTCATTTGTTAAGTCTCAAGTTGAGTGTTCCTAGCGTTAACCATCTTTCCGAACACTGCACGCTCTGGACTCACAGGGTCCCAAGTTAGTCGTCGTTTCACTCTAACGGGGACCGTAGTTTTTCAAAATAAAACCACACCAAGTTCAATCTGGTCTGCAACCTGCGATTGAGCCCATAAACTTGTGTGGAAGGTGTTTACTGAGACCACAGATCAAGTGGGAAATAACACTGACTTCTCTGCAATAGCCAGAGGAGTCGCCCCCTGCTGCTCATTAGGAAGAATGAAGATTTAAGCACCTTCACTTTTCACACCCAGAAGCTTCATCCATCTTTTCAGACTTTTTGGGGAAACGTGAGTAGTTTTTAATGTGTGTCAGTGGGGATGGTTTTTCTATTCATTTCCCCAAATTTATTGTTGCCTATATTTGGAGTTATGGTTAGCTTTCGAGCCATCACAGACAAACGTGAGAGTATTTTTACGCTTTAAAGGTCAAAATGTTAAGTAAGGTAAAATGAGAACCATAACTCTGAAAACAAAGCAGGTTTTAAATGTTGATAAAAGTGTTGAATTTTAATATCAAGGTCATAAATATTTATATTTTCTTCCTGCTACAGAAACATGTGACACCAGGGAGTTAACTCATTATTCATGATTATCCATCCTTCAGTGCTTTTACAGGTCACTTTAATTGATTATTTTACATAAAAACATACCGACTCGTGCTGACTCGGGCCTGTATTTGATCATTCTCTCACTGGTATGTCTTCTGACACTCTACTTGGTATTAGAAAAATGGCGAATTTAATTAGGTGAACACGGAAATTGATCCATCCATCCACCCATCCCATTAATAGCTTGTCTGTTTCAGGGTCGCTGAGGAGCGGGAGAGTATCGTAACAGCTGTCACTGAGCAGGAAGTTAGATACACCGTGGACAGGTGACCAATCCACACGGCCAGTTTAGAAAAATCATTTTACCTAAAGTATGCGTTTGGACTGTAGGAGGAAGCTTGAACACAAGAAATCAACTGTGTTAATGGAAATGCCGTTTGCAAGACTTGCATCATGTAGTATCAAGAGTATTCTCAGAAGTTCAGAAATAGGTTCTCTGCTATTATTAAGATACAACAACTGTGCAAAAGACTTGACTCACCTATAATTTCTTGGTACTTTACTTCTAAGGAGCCAGACTTTCTTATAATGTTTAAAGTAGTCTCGAGGAAAAGCTCTCCAGCTTTCAAGTCTTTCAAAGGTTTTTCTTCAGGCATTTACTGCCATTTCACCCAGTTTCAGTCCAGTTCTTGTACCTGAGCTTTTTCATAGGAATTTCTTTCCCTTGTTCAGCCACTTAACACCGACTTATGAACCATTCAAGCACAAAAAGGCACCAAAATTTACTGATTTTGTGTCTACCCATAACAGACAACTGAGCAAAAAGTCCATTTTAAATGAGCGGCTTGTCATAAAAAGACATATTTTGTTTCCATTTCTTGAGCTGCATCTACAAAAATGCCAGAGATACCACAGCTTGACAGGCATAAAATAGGATTAGCTGAAAATGTAAAGAAAATTTAAGAAACTGGACAAGTGGAGGACAAAAGAAGAAGCTGTAAGAATAAAAAAGTGTGTGCACGTTTCAATAAATCCCTGCACAAATTTCCATTTTTCAAAATAAAGGAAACGAGGGGTGACTCAAGGCTTTTGCACAGTAATATATAAAATGGCTTTAAGCTGGACAAAATATTGTAAAAGACAAAGAAAACTGGGTCTCGAGCAGCAGTACATGTTCTCAGTGTGTTTTCTGTCACGTGTATTTCTGGTTATTTGTCCCACCCTTCCTTCCTGCTCAGCTCCAACAACAATGTCGGCTATAAAGTTAAAATCTGTCAGAAAAATATAAATAACAGCCTTCGCGCTTATCACAGCTGGGTGAGAAGTCCACAGCAAACAAACTACTGCAACAATAAAACCGTTCTCTTTGTTAGCTTAAAAGTGAATTATTCCCAAACTTCAACCACAGTGTGTAACACGAAAGAAGACGTGTGCTATACAGAGAAAGAGTATTCTGCGACGATGGTGATCTCACCTTGTTGTCGAGTGAGGCAATTTCCTGCTGGTTGGCGGTGGAGAGGAGGAAGCTGCTCATCTGGCTCTTCAGGGGGTCGTCCACCTCCACGTCAATGTCGTAGCAGGCCGTCTTCTTCTGGTCGTTGGGATCCACGCTGAAAGAAAATGTGAAGTGAGACACATCTTTAAAAAGAGGAAGCTTTCAATAAATCCACTTGGGAGTCCTCAAGTCCGTTCAACACATTTCCCAAATTAAGAGTTTATTTTCTTATTTTTCTTTTGTGTAGAAAACAATAACCTCCCATAATAAGCTTGCATCACACATCCCATTACTCTGGTGTGAACTCACCCAGTAATGGTTCAACATTGTTTGGCCTTAAAATATTCTTTTTTAAAAAATGGTAAATGATGCCGTGCTTAATTTATTTATAATGAAAAAGCCAGTAGAAGGTTTCAAGGTAAACACATTTTCATACTATAAAGCTATTTGAATTTAATATCTCTTTAAATAGCATCTTTCCTGTACTAATGCAAGGATAAATATGCAAAGCCTGGTGTAAAGATGCTTCTCAGTTAGTACTTGGTTGTGTTATTTATCTTCTGTGATGCATATTTCATACAGGGGGAAAATCTACCTGATAACGTGGTTGATGACGATGGGGTCAGGGGGCAGGAGGAGGTTGGTGAGGCGCTGAGGGATCTCAGAGAACTTCAGCCGAGGGCAGTCAAAAATCTAAAAATAAAAATAACTTTCCTTTTAAAGTGAACCGGTTATGCTTCTTCCTTATTTTCTGACATACACGAGACAGACCGAAGCGTTGGACCACCTACACATTACACATACAGGAACTTTTATGACATCTCGCTCTAAATTGGTGCTCCCTTTGCAGCTATATCTGTCAGTACATGTGTCCACTCTTTTAGGAAGCCGGTGGAAATTTCATCCAGAAGAGCATTTGTGAGGTCAGACAGTGGTGTTGGACCAGAGAGCCTGGCTTCCAGACTCCATTCTAATTCATCTCAAAGGTGGGCTCTGTGCAGGCCAGTCAAGTATTTCTACACCAAACTCATCCAACCGTACCTTTACGGACTTTGTGCACCGTCTCAGTGATGCTGGAACAGACAGGGACCTTTCTCAAACTGTTCCCACAAAGCTGGAAGCACAGAGTTGTCCAAAATATGTAGGTGAGGTGAAACAATAAGATTTCCCTTCACTGGAGCTTAATTGATTTATTAGTCGGCTACTGGGTCTCCAGCTTTCTGTGTCCGCAATGGAGTTGCGGACACAGAAAGCTGTGTCCAGGAGGTCTGGAACCTTGTTTTGAAAATTTTATGCCAACCAGAAGGGAAAATTCGGGGTTACTATTACAAACCTATAAGAAAATAACATGAAATTGAGGAAGTAACTTGAAATGTTGAGTTACTAAGTTGAAATCAGGCTGCCAGAAAAAAAAGTAGAACATATTATGATGAGGGCAGGAAAACCTATGCCATGAAGCGCTCGGCACACAGTTCTTGTGCTGATGTTAATGCTGTGGTTCCTAAATTTTTCCACTTTGCAACAAAGCTACTACTTTTTTCTACTCTTGGCTCTGTATGATGTCATAGCTCGTGATACTCCACCGACAGACATAGAGCTAACATGGAACAGACTAAATATGAGCCTTATTAAAAGAACCAACAAATCCAAAGTCTAGAGTTAGTCCAGAACAACTGGAAAAAAAGCCCAAACCATAAAACAAAGCGCAGGAATGCATGGTTGGAAAACACATGATCCCACAAAAGGGAAAAAAGGAAAACCAGAAGTAAAACAGGAACAGGAAGTAAAAGCAACATAAGACACATGAGGAAAACTAGCTTTAAAAGCAAACCAGAATAACCCTACCTATGACAGAGACATGAAAGCTAACACTAAACATAATGTCAGAGAAAGGGGAACACATGGAAAAGCTACTTTCGTAGTATCTAAGAATAAAAATATGGAGCGCTCATTTGTTCCTCTGCCAAAGCGAGAGCTGAGGTGGAGGTATGTGATCGCTGCTGTTTGACTACCCAGAAGCTACTGAGCCAGATTTTATGAAACTATGAGAGCGCACGCAGAGGAGGAAGCAGTTCAATTATGGTGCTGATCCAAATCCCTTTCCGCAAAACTGTAAGATAAGACTCCTGCTTTGGTGGAGTTTATATACATACTGCTCATCTTGCCCTGGTGCGATCATATTTTCAGCAACAGCAGGAGTCCACACCTGTTGGAAATACTTGTCACAGTTGATGTACTCCTTGTCATGCGAGTCCTGCAGCTTGTTGGTCTTCACGTACTGCCAGAGGGCCTGGATGATGCAGGAGCGAGTCTGAGTGTGAATACCGAGCAGGCGAGCCAGGCGAGGGTCCAGCTTAAACTGGGGAGGCTGCGGAGACAACATAATCACATTACAGCACTTTCTACAGCCGCCCACATCAGGGGCTTTACATCAGCTCCATCACATCATTCACCCTTATCGTATTTCTCCGGCTTGGAAACAGATGTCAGGTTTAAATGGCGTCTTACATGGACTGTAATGTTTGTGCAGGCCGGTGTTTATCGGCAATGTGAGGCCTGCAGGTTGTCACTACAACAGCTGATTTCAAGGCACGGATTAGTCACGGCGTAGTAACGGACTATTTATGGGCATCGAAGCGAGACGGCGTGCCGCCCTCACCTGGTATTCCAGCATCAGCAGCAGAGTGCAGCGCACGCTCACGTCTCCTGGCCGCTTCACCTGGAAGCCGTCCGTCTCCTGGGTGGTGGGCGTGCGGTGCCACTGAAAGAGCAAAGAGAAGGCCACAGTTTGACCAAACCAAACTCAGCTGGTTTATTAATCATCGGCAGCCTTATGAAATTTCCCCTTGTGGGACTAATAAAGGTATATCAAAACAAATCAAACTACCAGACGACTGAAGTATTCCCCCGACTTCTACTATAGAGCCATCATGAAGTTGAAATAACAATAGCAGATTTTAGTAGGCATAAGAAATGAAAATAATGTAGTTTAAAAAAAAGAATTAAGTTAACATGTGCAATGCCAATTAATGGTCCAGATTTCATGAAAATCGTTAAAGGATGGCTGTGAGAAGCGGTGGAAAGAATCTCTCGTTGGCTTTGGTTTAAGAGAGGACACGAGCTGTGCTGCAGTAAGGCTGGAGATCACCTGATGACCTTTAAATCTATTTAAATGAATTAAATGTTATGAAAATTACACCTAAGCACTTTTACTGTAACACGCACATACTGATGAATGTGTCAGGGGCAACCTGGGGTTCAGTATCTTGCCCACGGATGGTTTTACTAGAGGAGCCGAGGACCGAACCACCAACCCTCAGATTAGCAGACATACTCTACTTAAGCCACAGCTCTTGTAAGCCACATCCTCAGGCATGATTTTGTGGGGTAGTGAAAACTGAAAACTGAAGAGCCATAAACTGCAGTTCCTCTAGTGACCACTTGAGGGTGTCTCCAAAAGTTTCTTGTGCCACAAAAGAAGAAATAAACACGTTTCCATGTTTACCGTTTTGGCCTCTACAGACAGTTTCCCCCTCACAACAAGGTAAAGGTGAATTTTTTTTTTTTTTTGCAACTCATCGATGCTGATAGTGGAGTGGAGGGTTTTCTTTGGCCAGGCCACAGATTTCCCTCTTGGGGGTCCAAAAAGGCAAAGCTATGCCGTGGGTCAAACATGGGCTAGCATACACGGGCCTCATATAAGTTTTCTATGGGTAGTGCACACTGGGTTTGCCCATAGAAAACTCATTTCGGGGCCCCCAAGGGCAAAACTGCTGTCGGCCCTGTGTGGGTGCATGCAATTGGGGCCCAAATGCAAATGTGCAGAAAACAAGGATGTTTTCAGCGTTTAGGTCATCTAACAGCAAGTTGTTGTTTTTTTTTAACAGAAGCACTAACTTAGTAGGTTAGTAGGTTAGCTTAAATATCTGCAAACTAACCACGCACAAGACAGAAAGGGTGAATATTATCAACCTCTGGAGACATAGTAACATCTATCGCTAGCAGAAAAATTCCATAAGCACCTGGTCACATGCAACTATCCCAATATTATTCTGTCTTTAAGTCGTTTTTGCATTTCAGAAGCTCTTCCGCATCTAACCTCTGATGGTATTTACATCTCTGTTTTACTTTAACCACTCAGAAAAGAAAAACACTTTAACACTCAGTCTTGCAGTACCCTGGCAAGCAATCCAAAGTGATGTTTTCCTGCAACCACTGGCTGATTCAGAACACACTACGTGCTTATTGTACCTCAAGGTAGAAACAAAATTCTTTTGATGAAGGTCATTCAAACAGAAGCACCTGGGCGCCTGGGTAAAACACCCTCTTAAAAAGAGGAACCTTGAGAAGTCATAATTTTCACTTTGAAAGTCCTGAAGTGTTTTTTTTTTACGTTTTTTAAGTTATGTGAGGACACAAAGTGAAGGGCAGCTAATGGTTGTTTTTAATAAGTAAGCAGTTGTTTTCTCCGGCTCTCACATGTTTAAACAACCTTGTGTGTTGGAAAATTTAAAAACCCATCTCCTTTCTGCTGTTACAGAAAAGAAGAAGAGAGAGGGCAATCCACTCTGCCACTCTGTTTTAGTTTGAATGCACCCAACGGGAATATGAAAAGCAGCAGGTCAGCTGGGCTTATTGTACCACGAGATTTAACCAGACGTGACAAGATAAAAATTTTCACTGAACATCTCTGGACTGCACGACCAAGAGGTCGTCACTGACCCTGACTGCACGGCTGAACGGGGAAGGTTCAATGATTTCTGCTACGCATACAAAAGCCTCACACAAATCAGTGGAGCTTCCAAGACTAATGGACAGCAAAGACCTTCCTTTGTTCTGCTGTGAACGTTGTCCAAACTGGCTGAGAAGATTAAACAGCATTAGAGTTCACTTCAGAAAACTGCCTCAGCTTTGAATTAGCTGTCTTGCCAACAGTTAGACTGATGCTTTTCTCACATTAAGCCTCTTATAAAGGTAAAAACAAGCCGTTCTAATGATACGTGGTCCGGCACATGAAAAGTCGGTCAAAGATGCCAACTACAAAAAACCCAAGCCCATTTCTAATTTGGATTTCAAATTTTTGCAGTGTTTGCTATCTTTGCTTCACTGTCTATAAATATAGCGTCTGATGCAATTGCTCACTTTTTACCGTAAACCCTCGTCCAGCAAGCCTCTCGGCTATGAAGAGAAAACCCCCACTTAGTGTAGCCACACATGCCTGGGGGTGTGACCTGGCCTGTCAGCCAATCAAATGTGCTGCTTTAATGATGCTGGCAACTTCATCTTTAGCCCGAAGCAAAAGCACTGTGTGATCATTATTAATCAACGGGTTCTTGTAGTCCTTGTGGAGTTTCATCGGAAATTGAATCTACACTGTGACTGATATATCAGCAGGCCGATATTAGTTATAAATGCTGATAGATATATCAGTATCAGCATTTATAACATAAATTCCAAAAAGACGAGAGAAACATCCTTCAACCGTGTTTTGAGTGTTGATGTTGCATAGTTTGCCCACCAGAGTGCCCTCAGGCTCTAGTTTCATCATTTACAAATGTGCTACAAGGGAGTATTTATCTATTTGCATTGTTACTAAACCAGAATAATTTAATGAACGTGCATATTTGGACAACTTCAACTTAAAAACCAATAAAAAATGAATAAAGAAAAACTAATTTGTTGCATTTTATTGACTTTCCAATGCCGTCACGTTCAAAGGAGTAATTAGTGGAATCCTTTGAATGCATTTCATTGCATTTTAAGGGACAAAAACCCCTGAATTTTTCCCACATAAGGAAATTAAAATTAAGTCTTACATGAAAAAAAGTGATTTATTGTTACAGGCGGTCGTGAAAACAGGATCCAAAGAAGTTTGTGTTCATAATCCAAGCTTACGCTTATTTGTCAGACAGCACGCTGAACAAATCTGTTTTCTTATCGACACACTGCGCTGCAGCTAAGAAACTCTGAGCTGTGGTTTTCAGGGGTTGTGCACTGGATTATTTCTTGACTTCCTGGTTGCCTCATAGGTACAAACTGACCATCCTTTTCTGTGCGTTTTCATTTCAGCTACTGAACGTAAATGAGCTGGGTTCACTAACAGCTTAACTATATTACAGAAAGTCAAAAAATCATTAGGTTTTTATTAGAGGTGCTCTTTAACCTATAAAATAAAAAACCCTCCAAGCTACAAATCACTGTGTAGCGAATTCACTGTGAGTGTGAATTAGAATATTATTTTGACACACAAGGAATCATGGCTATAAGAAAAGCCTGCTATCCTTTAGTTTGATTTCACTCGTATTGATCAGACACCTATCCCACATGATCATATGACCCTTTAAATTTTGCTCAGAAAGCAAATTTTGAAGTTTTCTCCAGTGAAAACAGATCAAACATCAAGGGTACCAATCATAGACATTAAATCGGTGCAGTTTTTGCATTGAAATTATGATGTATCCCACCGTACTGATGCACAAAGTTGGTTGTAGAAGGAAAATTGTGAGAACTGTGCAAATTGTGTGAACAAAAGTAAGATTTTGTTGTTTTTGGATAGTGACACTGTGAGTAAATGTCTTTTGTGTTTGTTTTGTATCGTCTGTACTCGTGAAATTATGAGGGCTCAAATATGCTGAAAGCAATGAAGCTAATTAAAAGCACTGACTTTTAAATGAACTCCGAGGGCCTTTAACTTGGAAAATCTCATCATAAAAAGGTAAAATTTTGCATTTCATCATTAAATTGATGTTATTGTCAGGTGGGCAACACCGATTGACCGACTGACTGATTGATTTGTAATAACTATACAGGGTTGAGTTATTACTACAAGTTTTGTAGAGACACACAACACACTGTGGTCTCTAGTGTTACCCACCACGGTCAGGTGTTTATTTTTGGTAGCTGCCACATTTGACGTAGATTCATCATAGCAGTGCTCGACATTTTTAGTTAGCCTTTTATAACTCGAAGTGTGTGTGAATAACACGTTAAATACACCTGTGCTTACCCTGCTATGACATGTCAAACAGCCTCCAGCAGAAAGGAGTGTATTAGGGCAGACTGAGGAGGTTCAGTTAACAGAACGTTTTCACAGCAGATGTTATCAGATATCTTCTGGTTTGGATTTGCTGCCATTTATCCAGATTACATCGCTCAAATTGAATTAATCAATCAGTTTAAAATCTGCAGGATTTATTTAAAGTGTCAGTACATTATATGTCTGTTATTTTTGTCCTTGTGGCTATAAACAGATGCTTGCTGTGCTGTTTGGGGGTAAAAAGCTAAAATGGCTTCTTAAAGCCCCTTTTTGGTAACAAGCTACTTGGTGAGCTGCAGGTCACCTGAACGCAGCGAGTAACAGCGGCGAAACAGTGCATACGTTTTTAAGGACTGCAATTACTCTTCACACACATTCGAAGAGAAGCACTTATGCTCGTTTTTGTGTGTTTTAAGTGACACGCTGTCTGCCAAGGGGTGCGAGAAACAACAGCTAAGACAGGAAGCGAATTCGTTCAACATCCGAATGGTCTGCCACAAAGAGAAGCTGCACACATGCACTCCATAAATCAGGCGGCAGGGACAGACCGTTTCGAAGTGTAAGGACTGTGAGTGTGGGGGTTGTGTGTAATGCTGCAGGTAGTGTTAACATCAAGCAAAGCATGCAAAACTTGTAGATCTTTGCATGGCAAATACTTTTAAAATTTAAAAGTTAGGAAAATTACTTTCCAAAGAGATAGATGTGAAAAACTGAACTGTGTCTGGCCGATGTGGGTGCAAGAACAGTGGCTTTTCTTAAAGGAGCCGTTTTAGTCCAAAATCATATGTGCACATTTTTCTTCTGGCCTTTTTGTGCCGTTTGTTTGTCTTTACCGTTCTGGTGCTCAGCATTGGTCTGGAAGCTTGTTTCCTCCACTGAAAAACACTTTTTCCCCATCTATGAGTCAAAATGTTCGGGCGTCTTCTTTATAGGTCAAATTTTCAACTTCTTTCTCTGCAAGTTTGAATTAGTACGTTGAAATTTTGAGATACTTAACCCCAAATTTACACTTACAGATGGCACAAAAATGTGTTTTTCCGTTGAGGAAATATGCTTCGATAGCTTTGGAGATACCTCCACACACATATTACGTATTCATCTTTGTCTTCATTTGTATTTTCTGTTTTCATTTTTGCACTCTCACGGTATAAGGCCCTCACACTGAGCTTCTGGCACTTTTATTTTAAATATGTTGTTTAAAAAGTATTCTAGACTGCATAATTTTTATGCAGTAATAAAGTACCTATATACCAATTTAATTTCCTGCTTTATTTTGAAATTCCTTTTCTTGTTTTATTGCTGCTCCTTCCTTCCTGTGTCCCAACAGCTAATTACTCAGCGAATGTATGCATAACCTTACAGCTCAAGCTTTAAAGTTTCAGTGATTCTGTTGTGCACGCTGACCTCTGTTTTCTCCTTTGCTGAATTTTTTTCAGACCCTCTGTGCAACCGCAACCCTGATCAACAAAACTGAGATGTGGACTTTTATCCTGTGTACCTTTAAATCCAGTTTCCAGTCCATTATTTGGTTCAGCCACTACGCTGCAGAAAAGTCTGCCTTGTCTTGAATATAATGGAACTAAAAGCCTGCTACCTTGTGGTTTAAAAGTGCCAGAAAAACGTATTTTAAAAACTCAGCAGCAGTAATGTTCCCACACAAACTCTGCAACACTTTCGTAGGCAGGCACAGAGACACTTTCTCCAGCATGTGTTTCAGCCCTGAGGTCACAAGGACCGAGACATAAAGACCTGCTTCACAGCCTTTGTTACATTTTTACACGTTTATCTCCTTTTTGTAACAAATATGCCATTTGCATAACTTTCTAAATTGTGTAACACATTAATATAACAACTTCTGGGTTTTCGCCTGCGTCCACACTATCGTTTCAGTCGTCCACATTTAAACGGCCGAAAACGCCTACGTTCCAGTCCTGCGCAAGACGATTCGACCTGCCTCATTTCTGTCTGCCGTTTATAATGCCCTTCGCTATCTTAGTTTGATTGGTCACATGACTGCATCACATGACTAAAATGTGTCATAGTTTTCGAAAAAGCTCCGGGTTTGCTGTCCACACCGCGACACAAAAACGGCGTTTTCAAATGTATCCGCTGTGGAGAGCGTTTTCAAAACGCAGCGTTTTCCTTGACCGAAAACGCCGTCTCAGTGTGGACGGACGGCCAAAACGGAGAGAAAAAGATGCGTTTTCAAACGAAAACGCATTAGTGTGGACATGGCCTCAGGGTTCAGTATCCTAGCCAAGGATACTTCAACATGCAGACTTGACCTCTGACTTCGATCTCGAGTTCACTGAAATAGACACTAATACTACCTGTGATTACAAAAAATGCATAAAAATCATAATAATAATAATAAAGGCGTAACCATGTTTATTTTATCATTATTAATATATGTTTTACAATGTTACTGGTACAGCGATGTTACCGTGAGCGCTGCCAGGTGATTTCTGGAAACCGGCCCTGACTCTGAGTTTTTCTAATAGACTTTTTAGGTGATTTGATGACCACAAGGTGAGTACCATCTAGTTTCATTATATTCAAGTGAAGCTCGATATGACTACAAAACTCACACCAAAACCATGCAGGTGGATACATTTCGATACAAGCCAAAGGAAAACACGTATATGTGATTTCAGGGTGAACTTCTACACGAAAGCGGACACCACACACTTTTAGAAAATCAGCTTTCAGGTTTGCAAGGTTGAGTATTTTGCACTTGAAAGACACTGGGGACCCTTTTGAAGGTGAACATCTGTTACATTTAAAATCCACTGCAGTAGAGCAAAAAGTGTGTTTTTACTTTCGTGTTTTGTGCAGGTAAAAGTGTAAAGTTAAAGCTGCTGTTCATCCATTTATTGATCTGAAAAATGGATGATTTCTGAGATCAATGCAAATTCCGCAGGTGAGTGTGTGGTTCCTCCTCTGTGTTTTGAGCTGACCTCGACCAGGTGGTTGTCAGGACCGTACAGGTCTTTATCCAGCTCGATCACCAGGCTCTTGAAAAACGAAGAGAATTTCTTCTTCTGCTTCCCCGGCTGCAGAGCAAACAGATAGCAATCAGAAAGACGTCGGTTAAGACCCATAATCAGTCACACACATGCATGAAACACTCATAAGCAGATTCACAAACGCAAACTACTGTTGCCATGTCTTTGCTTATAGCAACATTACTCATCAAAAACCCACGAGAGGCGGGGTGAGATCAGAAAAAAAGAAAAAGAAAAAGAAAGACGCAAGACATTCTCAGAGTCCACTTCCTCCGAGCTCAACCAGAAATATTTGTGGTCTGTGAAACCTAAATGCTTTGTGCCGCTGCTCTGAGAACATCAGAGCTTTTTGCAGTCAAGCTCACGGCACAAGAAAAATGCAAAAACCTTCTGCTTTTAAGACACTCGCGGTCCCTCAAGACGCTCTTCTCAACATCAGTCGTTCATTTCATATTCTGAGCCAGACGATACTTTTCTGTCCGTAGTCGTTTGAGCGCATCATTACCGAGCCGAAGACGACCGAGAGCAACTACGAGATCAAAGAGCGGCACACTTTAATACCAACCGGGATGATTTAGATGTGTTATTATTTTAGAGGACAAGCAGTTATTTGACTCATGCTGAATTCATCTACACCCAGCCGCGACAGCTCAGTATTCAGTTATTTTCCTTAAAAAAAAAAAAAAGGACTGTATTAAAACTAAACCCATGCATGACTATGAATAAAACAAACTCACATCATCCAGCAACTTCCCCTCTACTCGCAGTTCCCATGACGCAATGCTGCCATCAGAGTCATCTGCGTCAGGTCTGGCAGGGTTGAAGGTGTTGGAAATGTAAAGCCTCAGTTTACGCTTCTGCTGCTGGGACAAGGCCATGACAATAACACAGTTTAAAGGGAGATCTCTGTCTGTTTCTCTTTGAACTGCAAAACTATCCTTAAACAGCATTTTCTCGTTTGTCCCGAGTCCTGATTTCTTTTCGATACCTTCATTGGCCTCTTCAGGGCCTCCTGGATGTCCACGCGTTTGCGCATGATGGTCTGGTCCAGTTTGCGCTCAAATGCAAGCAGGTCCATGTAGGCCTGAGACTCAGGGACCAGCTCACGGATCTGCTCAGAGGGAGGACAGGCTTAGGTTAAAATCAGATAAAGTTTCACACCCTGGATTAAGAAGTAAGATTTTCTTTGCATATCTAAATAGCACTAAAGAATTTAAGCTGATAAGCTGTCTATTCTGGTGCGGGTGCTGGTAGGGGGTCTGTTGTCTACTTTAGCCCCTTACATTCAGTATCCTGTAATTTAACCTTTAAGAAGCTTTAAGGTTAGAGAAAAAAACCCATATTATTCCACTCTAGGGTTGCCAACCGTCCCTTAAAAAACGGAATCGTCCCGTATTTAGAAACAAAAGTACACGTCCCGTATTGAGCTAATAAGGGACGCACTTTGTCCCGTAATACAGTGAGAATCAAAAGTAGTCTATAACTTTTAATGGAATTAACACTTTGTTTGAAAACATAATTCCCAGCCCCTCTCCTGCTTTGTGACCAATGAGCTGACAGCACACTTATGACAATTCGAGTATGACAATTCAGATTATCTCATTGGTCGAGGAAAGGTCGCTTACGGAGAAAATACCGGAAGACAACCGATGACCACAACAACAAGCATGACCAACAGGGAAACAAACGCCGACACTGCGGTGCAAGTCTCGGACGGCACACTGTGCGTCCATAAAATGAAGGTTATAACAGAAAATCTGTCGCTCGCTCTCTCTGTCTTTCACTCACACAGACACACCACCACATCAACTTTGCTAAATTGCTAATGAAAAACATTGATCAGGCAGCTGTGATTGAGCAGCAATGTAAATCCAACTATTTTCACGGTTGTTGTGGTCGTGATAATTTTGTGATGCCACATGGAAAAGGCTCGGATGAGCTTTCCAAAGTTCTACAAGTTGTGCCTCCATCGCTTGTGTCCAGATCACACGCTGCACAGCTGTGCTGCAACGTCTTTTTCACCGACGTTTACGTGTTTGCGCGTGAGCAGCTGCGGTGACACCCTCACGAGCGATTGATGATCGGGAGCTGGTCGTGAGGTGTTAATCGCTTCTCGTTACCCCACGTATACTACACGACGCACGATGAAGGCCAAAATCGGGCTGATCACCAAATCGGTCGCACGACTCAAAAATCGGCTCAAAATGGGCCAAAAATCGCACAGTGTGAGCCCAGCATTAGAGCAGCAATGTTTGTTCGCTCAGAGAAAGAAAAAAAAAGGCTGCAAAAGTACAGGGAGGAATGGGAAAAGGAAAACACCTGGCTGGAAAAGTGCACTATAAAGCGCACTGCACTGTGTGCTGGCGCACTTTTTCCATAGGCATGCTTCTATTGGTGGGCACATGAAGAACATGAGGGGCGTGAAAGCTCGGGGAACCCTTTACCAATTTTTTGTCCGCCAGGCCATGGCAGAAGCAGATATGGTATGTAAACACTGGTTTGTTTTTTTTAAACCCTCTGGTTAAGGTTAATATGGGCATGTGCAGTGAATATCAGGGCTATGTGGCCAGAAGTGTAATAATATAATTTATTTTGTGTAATAAACAACTGCAAGGATAGATGATTACAACAAATAGATCACTAATACATAAAAGTAATACATAGATGAATAATGATGATGAGTTAAGATGCGTAATCATGGGAACAAGTGGGTTTACAAACAGGAGCAGCTGATTAGCTTTAGAAAAGCTGAAATAATACCTCAACTGAAGCCAACTGTACTAAATGCACTAAATGTGCACTGTTACAAGAATATTTTTCGTTCTATTGCTTTCTATTAATTTATATAATTTTAAGTTAAGCAGGACAGAGTTCTTTTAAAGAAAGATTTACTTATATTCTCAAAAGTTAAGCATGACAGGCTTCTGTTTAAGAAAGAGACCTGTTTTACTGTGTTAATGTTGTCATTGTGAGCTAAAAATAAATGGCTAAATGATCATTTGTTTCCCATATGGTCATATCACAAAGAATATGCATCTGCTTAAATCAAGTTCAAGTCAAATGGTTAAAAAATAATTTCACACACAAAAAAAGAGCTACCACACTGGGAAGGGTGAAGACAACTGGGTTGCCCGGCCCTGGCCACGAGGTGTCCCTTATTTATTTTTCAGGGAGTTGGCAACCCTATTCCACTCTAACTTTAAATATGGAGAAAATATGGCTATATGGCTAACTGCTAGCATAGAACAACACTACAAAAATGAGAACTTTAAACAAAGCCTCCAGAAAATACAGCTAACTGCTAGCGTAAAACAATACTGCAGCTTATCATATAAGGTGATAAAAAACACACACACACACACACACACACACACACACACACACACACACACACACACACACACACACACACACACACACACACACACACAAATGAAGATAAGAATAGGTGGGAAAGAAATAAAGTTACCAGATTATGAAAAACAGCAATAATGCACTGAAGCTAGTTAGCTAAGCGAGTGAGCCCACTTGCAGCTAACGCTAATGCACGGTCATTCTAAGGCTTTAAGTATCAGGACAATCATCTGGTCTTTATCAGTTCTTAAGATTGAAAAAATACAACCTTAGATGACCAACACATGACTTGTGATACCTTTTAATTATTTATTTAACAAAAACCCAAAATGGAGAAGCAATGTGTGAAAAACTAAGTACATCCCATAAGTCAGTATCTTGTAGAATCAATGTTAGCAGTGATAACTTGAAGTAACTGTTTTCTATATAACAGTTATCAGTCCATCATATCCTTGTGGTTGAATTTTGGGCCACTCCTCTTTACAGTGTTGCTTCATTTTAATGAGGTTTGCGGGCATTTGTTTATGCACAGCTCTCTTAGCATCCCTCCAGGACATTTTAGGCAAGTTGGGGTCTGAACTTTGACTTTTACAGCACCTTGAGTGATGATGTTAAATTTGGCTTTGCAAATGTAACATACACAGAGCACACATCCTAACTGTCTGAACCTCTAAATTATTTAAAAAGTATTTTACATTTTTAAAAGGTTTGTGCACTATAGGGCTCTTTTATATGAAAATTAGCAAGTACGATTTTTTATTATCTGACTGTATTTGTACATAAAGTTGGCATTTTTTAGAGTACCTAATGTGTTTTATAAGCGTTTCTTTTGCAAACGAACTGAAGCTGAAGTTCATTATCCCCGCTGAATTTGAATTGAGGAGTGGCATGACAATGAAATATTCAAACAAAGCACAACTATCCTGAATGCACTCCACCACTGCTCCACAGTCTCTCATTATCGTGGTGGTCCACACCAGCCTCGTGACACCAGGGGATCAAAATTAGATGCAGGCCGTGCAGCCAAGCAGCCAGGAGTCTCAGGCATTACCATACTGATGAAAGTCCTCGGAGCATCAAGGGCTGCTGCTCACCAAGCTGGGCACACATGCTCCTACAGTTCCTCCCTCCCTCTTCGTTCACGTTTCTTTCTAAAAGGCTGCCTTCATTGTGCTTCTCATTCCTCCTCTATCTCCATCTCGCTCCCTTTCACTGGGCCGAGGTGCCGAGCTGACAGAGAAGTGTGGCAGACATTCCCCGTGCCTGACTCATTATTGTGTAGTGGCTCCCCAGCTGTGCCTGCAGCTATCTCCCCGTCTGGGCTATGTCAGGGGATAAGACCTAACCTCTCAGTCTCCAGATCTGTAAAGCGCTCTGTGTGCTGGCCAGGACGTGGTGTGGCACGGGCCCGAAAACCGAGAGCACGGGATGCAAACCACAGCCGGCACGGACTCTCACCTGTGACAGCATGGTGTTTCTGCTGCCTCCTTCAGTTTTACTTGTGGTTACGTCTTTTCAACATCCCGCTGACTACGCCGATTCAAAAAAGAAAATCAATGAGCCGCTGTCCAAGCAGCAAAATGAAACCCTAAAAAAAAAAAGCCCCAAAACCTTCAGATCTGTTCCCCTCATCCTCCCTCATCTCATTTGGAAATAACAAATAATCACCTGACCCTCTGCGCCTCCCAAGAACCCCAAACATCAAAAAAACGACCGGGATTTTTTCTGTGCAGCGCACAAAGGATAAAAAACACACACAGAGAAAAACACACAGCAACAAAGGTAAAAATATGCAGCCTCACCCTTTGCGGAAGAATCTTGTCTGCCATTTTCCTTCTCTTAGCACTAGAGAGAGAGGGAGAGAAAGACAGGGAGAAAGAGGGAAAAGAGAGCATGTTACTATGGTGACTGATAGCGTAGCACCCAGGCCATCTGCTAAAATGCTGGGCCATATCCAGCACCCCAGCGTCCCAGCTGTGTGTGTGTGTGCGTGTGTGTATCATGTGTTTGTGTGTTCCCTGAGATGGAGCGGTACACCTGGAGAGCGAGAGCCTCTAACAGCCAAAAAAGTGTCACATCTCTTCCCTGACATGTATTCACTGCACACACACACACACACACACACACACACACACACACACACACACACACACACCTTCTGCAGAATCGCTGAGGCCGCCGCTGCAGGACTCGGATGGTGACAGGATGTGTACCCATGACTTTTCAGGATTTATGCGTGTGTGTGTGTGTGCAGCTCATTAGATTCATTAATTCCTTGCAGCGTGAACACACTTCATATATTTTACTTACCAAGAAAGGGCTAAGAGCAACAAGAACATCTGTGCCAAGTTGTCAGAACTTTCTTTCCAGGTGACGCTGATTGCAAAAACATCACTACACCTTCCTACACCCCCCCAAGATTTCCTTAAATATTTAATCATCTCCCCGTGTAAAGTGCTCTGTCGTTGATGCCTGCAGGAGGACGCTGCCTAAAAACAACAAGACGGCACTACACTGCAAAAAGAGCATAAAAAGAAAAATAAAGAAATAAACTCGTCTCATGAGGACGGATCATTTCAACTCACTTTTCTCATTAAAGATAATAAATAATCTTGCCTTTAGGGTGTTACGTCCTTGGGGCGATTTGATTAATTTGTAATCTTGTTTTAGGATATCGAGAGCTAAACTGAGCTTTTTTAAAGCTGAATATTTTGATTTGCTTCCTTGCTAAGAGTTACATTAGAAGATGGAGTGGTAAATATAGACAGCCGGGCTTTGGTTGAGATTAGAAACAAGAAAGGTTCACTAATTAACCACACTGTGGTTTTATCTCTCATAATCAGCTGTTTTCTGTTTATTTAAAGGCCTTTAAAGTGCACTATTGACCCCTCAATGACCCCTCAAGTTCATAAGTAAAGGAGGTATCAACCTGAAATGTTGAAAAATGGATTTAAACAGTTAAAACCAGCAACTAAATCAATTTTACTAGATTGTAGATTTATTAGATACTTTATTAGGTAGCAGGAGCGGCCGACATGAATTCAATTTATTTACACTGATCAGCCACAACATTAAAATCAACATTAAAAACAGGTTCGGCCCACCAGGTTACAGACAGTTGGTGTCCTGTGGGGGTTTGGCACCGGGATTCATCGGGTCCTGTCAGTTACTGGGTGGAGGCCGCTGCCGTTGGGGAGTGCCCACGTCAGGTTTGAGTTTCATGGCGTTAATGTTGTGGTTGATTAGTTTACACTGTGATGACATTTGAGTTTCAAGGAAACAGTCCAGTAAGGAATCAATTTAACAGATTAAATGATTAACTGATCACACAAATCTAAGTACAGATTGATTTTTCCATAATTACATGAAACTTTAAGAGTTTAAACACTACAGGATCTCTGGAACTTTGCAGTGTGTTTTGAGTTCTCGCCCAGCTCTCTCTGTGGGTGGAAATTTCTCTAGTTAGTTAGATTACTTTTTGTATCTAGAAAAGATTTTTTGCAGTGTAGTGAATTTTTCTGTCACAGTGCACTACAACGGTCTGTGAAGCAGTATGTTACATCAGCATGCCAACTACTGAAACAAGCCTGCTGCAAGGAGAATTGAAGGATCCGGGAGTGCATTGGAAAGGGGAAAAAACAAAAGAAACACAAAACAACCCGCCATTTTACACTCTCTTAAAATGGTTTGAGACTGGATTTCTATTCTATTTATTTTTCTGCTCTAGCTGCACAAAACCGTTCCCATCATGCCATGCTCCAGCCCAAAGCATGCACCACTACATTTCAGGAGTCGGCTTCTACGACCTCTACGTTTGTTTTCTCATTCAGGAAGTGCTGGGCTCAGGTGAAAAGGCAAGAAGGAAAAAAAAATAGGCCAGAGTCATCAAACGAAAGAAAACGGACATGCAGCAGAATAAAATCCTACTTTGATCCGAGCGTGGGATCTGATTGGGGCTCTCTCATGTCCATCTGCCTCGCCGGCATCTCATTGGCTCCGGGGAATCCGACTGGCTTCCTAAGAATTGGTGAGGATTCGAAGGTTGTCCGATTAGAGTTGTGGCAAGACACACACTCAGTGGCAGCAAGTACGAGGGTAAACACCTGGTGGTTCTGTGTGTGTGTGTGTCTGTGTGTGTTGGATGTGTGTGTGAAGTTCAAGGGTCTGTTAGTAGGTGCAGACAAGGGCAGGCACTGGGGATGGGTAACGGTGTCCATGCATGCACAAAGTGCAGCAGGGGAGGACCTGGGAGGCGTCCTGCTCGTCTGAGGGACACGCTCATCCAACAGTTTCTCAGTGAACCAAAACAATCATGCTTCACACACAAAGACAGACAATACACTGATAATGAACACAATGGGAACAGACAAGCAGCGTGTGGTGGTTTTACCTCTTTGGGTTCAGCTCAGGATGGCCCTATGGTGCATACATGGTTGGTGATTTATGGATAAATAAGAGCTTTTTGTCATTTCCACAGCCAGAAAAGTAGCTCCTGACCACAAAACTCAGCCTTTTTTTTAACTGCTGCATAAAACCTCACAATCCTCCTAAGCAACATGAAGTGTCCAAGGTAACCGTGCGTTATGAGCAGTGAGGAAAGTTTTACTTCAAGGACCAACATTAATAGCAAAAACCAAGGTTCGGGGGTTTATAAGTAATGTGGCACTCAGGGGAAATAAGAGATAAAATTGAAGACAAAAAAAAAAAACCTAACCAAAATATAGCAGGGTGTGGATAAAGCTGGGGTCTGAAGAACAAAGAGGCAAAGCTAGAGGAGGGAACACGGCACGTAATCTTTAAAACTTCTATTTTACGGCTGCCGGCAGTGGTTTCAACTCTCCTGGGGCGGAGTTTGAGGTGCAACACTCTGAAATCAACTGGAAGCTGTCATTCATTCAGAGGATGTACAGAGACGATGCAGTTCTTCATCTTTGTGCTGCTTTAAAGTGGAAAATCTATTCCAGAATGAGGTTTGAGCCTATTTTTGAGGCAATGGTCAAAGCAGTAGTGGCCAGCCAATCGTACATTACGTCATGTTGCAATATGCGAAGTGTCTGTGGTGAGCAAACAAGGTTTTTTTTCAGTTGTGGTACAACAAAACAAATGTTTCCCCTTTCTGAGAGAAACGGAGCAGAAACGCACTCGCAATACTCAAACGTGGGATTCTGTATGTTTTTCACACTATATCATTAATATACAGACCATAGACTGTATATAAAAGATGGACGTAGCCATCCATTGGATGACACTTCTACTCGAGAGCTATCATCCTGGACAAATGAGTGTTTTGAAGCCAGATGTTACGAGTGAGTGGCAGAGCTGACTTCTTTTCCACAAGCACCCACTCAGCTCAACTACACTCTACTGGACTCGGTTTTGATCATTTTCCATTATAACTGATTCCACCTCAATGTGGCTGTGGTCACAACAAGACAACAATGGAGGACATCGTGGCGCCATCATTGGCGGGTTTGACTCTTGTGAAGCAGTCAGTGTTATGACTCATGACTCATGAAGTGACGTCACTGCCTGGCCAATCAGTGGCATGCAGTCTGCTGGCGTCACATTTTCAGCTCAGAAACCCAGCTGCATAGGTTATAAAAAAGTACCAGTCGAGTCAAGTAGGTGAATGATGCAGTGACTTGTCAATCACGTAGTAGGCCCGCCCACATCCTGCATTTTGAGTCGACTGGAGACCACACTAAACATGCGATGAGTCCATAAACTCATCAGGAAGGTGTGTTTTTAGGTCATAGATTCAAGTGAGCTTTCTAATAGACTTTTATAAAACAAGATTTCTTTTTGCAACCACATAAGTGGCTTTTTAAATGCTGGCATGGAGAATAAATCCAGGATTAATGCACTTCTGCTTTGACTTGACTTTTTAAGACCTACATCCAATTTTGGGGGGGAGAGCCCACCAAAAATACATCAACAGAGTCACAACGTTAGCTTATGGTGTGTGTGTGTGTGTGTGTGAGTTAAATTGTTCCTTTCTGGGTCCAGGAATTTCCAAAAATATGGCATCTAGTGTGCAGTCACCATGTTTAATTTAAGACAGATTTACGCTTTTGAACTTCATGCACCATATAAGTGAGAAGTTTACACCTACATGCTAGTTGAAGTACCTGAATTGAGACATGCGTGTGAGTTACATATAAAGATAATCTGTCCTGTGGTGCTTCTTCACAAACTTTTTAGGAAAATATATACAGACTTTCTAGGACAAAGGGTTGAGTATTTGTACCAATTAATGCAAAGTATTTGTAGCAGGACAGCGTAAGCTCTGCAGAGCACGTGTAGCTGGGACCATAAGGTCTCAATGACACTGCAAACACAGGTGGCCCGCCCTCGGCTGGCAGCAGCAGCAGCGTGGAGTCTGAGCTGGATGGAGGCGCCGGACCATCAAAGCGTTTGCCAGAGGACGCGCACTCCAACAGAGCAACAGGGAGCGAAAAAGACAAAGACACCTGAACAGGTCACCCTGCACCATTGATCAGAGCCTCCACAGCCGGCTGGGCTGCTGTGGGGGTTGAGGCCTCGATGCAGTGCAACATTTCCCCTGACCTGTTCGACAAGCCTGCTAAATTATAAGTGGATCAATCGTGCTGCACGTAGCAGGAGAATGAAACAGAGGTCCACAGAGTGTGCATATTGATCCCCTTTCTAATGACCAAACCTGGCACGCACTCGTCTCCTTGTAGTCATGAAGCTACTCTGTGAGCCTCTGTGTGTGTGTTTGTGTAGCCTTGAACTTTTCTGGACATTTCCTGGAAGGATCTGTATGTGAGATCATAAATGTCTGAATCATTCGGACCAGAGGCGACCCGTGCTAACTCACTAACGGAGATTTGCCGCGTTAATGCGGTTATGGCGTTAACGTCATTTTAATGAGATTAACGCTGACAGCACTAATCCAAATATATCTAGATTGAAAGTATATCACTTTAATTTGCAGCAGTGGGTTTATTTATTAGAATTTCTATATAGTAAAACGACGTCTATGCAAATTAGTAAGTAATGGTTTCAAATAAACAGTATAGAATACAAAGTGCTACAATTGCACCCAAAACAAAGTGGATTAAAAGCAGGTGCGACCTGTGGTTAACAGGACTAAGCTAAACAAAGCATTTCCAGTAGTAAGTAAGTAGTAAATGTGAACAATTTCCTGTTGTCTGCTACATGTGCGAAAGGGCAACGACAAACAAAGTGTGAAAACGAACCCGTCCTCTATTTCATTTGATGGCAACTTCCACTACAGTTGTGGAAGAGGGGGAAGCACGAAATTCGACCTGTTTCGGAAAGTAGAGAAAACGAGCCATACGTGGATATTCAGCGTATCGCTGTAGCACAAAGCGTTTGCATGGACAGATCAGCTCCGTTTAGATTTAACCATGTGCGCGTCAAATTACCGTAACTCGTCACTATTTTGGGAAAGAGAGAAAATTAAAATTGAAGCAGAGAGAATGCTGCTTAGGTTTTAAACAGAAGGTCATAGGAAGTAATGCACAACTACTGCCGGAGGGTGCTGGTAACGCACCTGGAAGCTATTTGCAAACTGACATCAAACAAAAAAATAGAGCAAGAACAACTTAGCTAGCAGAGGGCGGACTTAGAAAACGAATAGAATAGTTAATGCTAGTTAAATTTTCCTACTCTAATCACTTTGTTTTATGAATACATGCGTTAAAAGCATGACAAGACACAGAATACATGTTTCTCATACAACTAATTAGAAAAAGCAACAATATGCGAATAAATTCTCCCAAAGCACTTGACGTCCTGCTTAGTCTCCTGCACGTGGCTCTCTCTCATCACCGTCTCCTTCACTGTGGGTATGTCTGCATGAAGCCTCGAGGAACATTAATGTAAAAGTGACCTATGTGTGAATGTCAAATGAAGCCTGCAATGTTACGTATCCCGGTTTGACAGTAGATAGCGTAAGGATAAGCCAAAGAGACTACCAGAGTCTGAACGTCTGCAGACAGCTGTGAGGATGCCACGTTTATGCGATGGTAAAAATTTACACTACAAAGACGCTGAAGACAGCTAGAGGTCGAACCGAGAGCCAACATTCAGTCGTGGCAGCGACTGTGATGGTGAGAGTGGATGTATACAGCAATGAGCGAGGCGAAGGATGCAAAACGAGGCGAGCAGCAAGAGAAGGGGAAACGACATGAAATGGAAGCTGAAAAGTGACAAACACGCACAAAGGTCATGGTTTCACTCGTCACCGGTGGGATTTTTTAAGCTGGATTTGAAAGATTTTAGGAGATCACAGTGCGCAAATGTTGACGTACACGTTGGAGGTACTTCGCTAACATTTTTTAAAATGATTTCATGACTGTTAAACTATGTCGGCGTTAAAAAAAGTAAAGAAAAAAAAAAACTAAACAAAGAAATCACATGATTCATGTCTGATCTCCAGTCAAATAGTTTCAATTTACAATGAAATTAAAGAGAAAAGCAGCAAATGATACATTTCATGATGGCGGAGCTAGCAGTTATGTGGTGTTTTTTTGGTTAGTTGCACTAGCAGTGCAAGTCTGCGGCGTGGCTCAGTCCCCCCACTTTTTATCAAGAGCATTTCTACAGTTTTTATAAGGAATGCAATGAAATTTCGTGCAGTCATGAATCGTGATCACTTTAAGCAGCTACGGTAGCCAACATTTGCCCAAAGGTTGAGCATTCAACACCCTCAACCTGTTGGCAACAACTTTTAATCACAACATGAATGAAAGGGTCGTCTAGTGGGAGGCAACCTGTGTTCAAAGCAGGTCAGACTCGGACTGACTGCATTTACTTTCAGACAGACTGGCAAAGTTTTGCAAATCATTGCTAATTGCACCCTTTGGTTGCAACTCGTCTGCAATATACGTTTTGCAAAAAGGGACTCGACTCAACTGGTTGCCAACCAGTTGTATTCTGGTTATTCCTTTATAAAACTACTGTTGTTGAGTGCCAGTTTCACGTTACAGTTACACTGGTGTCCTGCAGCAGCTACGTCACTATTTATGTGGGAATTTCTGAAGTTCTTTTTCAAATCTCTGAGATGGACAAACCGGACTCTGAATGCAAGAAGTCAGTGCAAAATTAAATGGGATTTTTTGTGTACGCAGACTGTGACAGGTTTGTGATTTTCCATGTAATTTCTAACCTGACCTCATTGAAATGGAAGCTGATAGCACGCGGACTCTCTCTTATTGCCGTACTAACGGCACCAAAGTTGCTTTGAAAGCAGCATCTAGACTGCGAGTGGTCTCAGACCTGGTCCCCATCTCCAAAGCAACCACTTTAAAAGCAACAAGATTGAAAATTTATTGCATGTTGTTGCAATAACTTTTTTGTCAGTCCTAAAATATAAATAAAATAAATTTAAAATAGGTTACAAGTATAATATACATAATGTTACATAATACTAAGACATTTAATTTAAGATATACAGTTATATTTCAGATTTTTGTAGAAAAATCTCTCCTTCCCATTGTTAACGCATACTTTGATTATCATCAACATCTCAGGAGAATCAGCTTTTCCCAAATCTTCATCCAGATGAAAGTGTAACCACTGTTGAGCTCTTCGATCACATAAAAGCAGACACACAAAGGGTCATTCATTGCACACCATGCAGTGTTTTTGGCCGTTGTAGGTCACTTGGATTCAAACTCACTTTCTGGCACGGTTCTGGACGGCCTGCTGCTGCTGCTGCTGCTGTTGCTGCTGCTGCTGCTGCTGGACCTGCTGGGAGGGGGCAGGCCTCTTACGGCTGGGCTCCATCACTGGGGAGGGCAGGCCGGGCCGCACCGCCGGGCTCCCTCCGTACGGCGGGCCGGGGGGGCCCATGGGAGCTCCCTGGTGGGGCATTCTCGCTCCAGACGGCATGCCGGGACGCTGGAAGGAAAGAAGAAAGACAGAGAGCATGTATTATATAGAAAAGATTCTGAACGTGTTTTGTAATTCATTTTAAGCAAAAATGAGTCTTTCTAAAAATACAACAAAGACATAGCAGTGTTTGATTCCAGGTGGAGTGAAGGGGGGACTCTTCTTTGAACACGCCTGACAAAAACACGAATTAGAGCTCCAACAAAGAGCTTCACATCAGCTTCTAATCCAGACGCCACAGACCTGACCCAAAACCCAAACAGCACGCTCACAGAAATAAATATTTTGACTTTCTTATATTGACGTCAATTTGCACCATTTCTGTTTGTGTGTGTCTCCATCCTGGGCAGCGAACATGAAGATCAAACCCAGCTGTGAAGCTTTAACTGCAGCGCCGTCTAATATTGGATTTGTTAGACGGCAACAACAAATACAACAGCGAAAACGTCAGATAACCACAGATCAGTCACCTTATAAAGGAACCTGTTATGCTCATTTCCAAATGTTGATTCTTGGACGTTGCTAGAGTAGCTTTGCATGATTCAAAGCTAAAACTAATCCTTCTTTATCTTAAACTGCACATTGGTGCAGCCCATCAGTTCATCCTCTATGAGCCAACTTTCTTCTGATTGGCTGCCCCTTGCAAACAGAAGGGTTTGAAGGTGGGGCTGTGTGCTTGAGATTACCATATTAATAATAACAGGAGGCCGTCTTGACCCCATCTAAGTGCCTAAATGTATCGAGCAGTTGAACAGGTGTACCTAACAAAGTGGCCACGAGCGTATATGACAGCATATACGAAAAACAGAACAAGTCCGCTTTAAGAAAACAACTCTGATTACCAGAAAATACCAGAAACGAGAGCAGCTGCAGTGGAAGAATCACCAATATCTTGTTCTTTCCGCCTTATCTTTTCTCCTCTAAACAAAAATCAGGGTTGGCAGCTGGAAATGAGAATGCACAGAGGTTTTTTCACAGCAGTCAAACTCTGTGACATGCACACTGGAGCGCTAACACACACACACACACGTATGTCTCCGAAACAATGCAAGCAGTGTCGGAGACCACACTCCCGTTCTGACGCCTGCGAACAACTGGGCACCTCTCACCTGCGCCTGTCACTCCCATGGCAACAGCTGCCTCCCGCCTCGGTTTATTGTCTGAAACCGAACAGGGCAAAAGAAAGCGAGCGAGAAAAGAAAACGCCTGACTTCATCCAGACCTCCGACTGTCTGTGAAGGGCTCCACCAGAACACATCCACAGAGAATAACCAGTCCTCTAATTAAAAATTCTATTAATTGAAATCATCAGAGAGGAAGAGCGGAAGAGGAAGACTAATGCTGGAATGGAAAATATCACAGCAGCAGCATTTTTAATAGCCGGGAGATGCTTTTCTTTATGTGCGTGTACTAAAGCCACCATAGAAATAAAAGCAGTAGTTCCTGTAATGCAGCGGTCCCCAACCTTTTTTGCGCCACGGACCGGTTTATGCCTGACAATATTTTCATGGACCGGCCTTTAAGGTGTTGCGGATAAATACAACAAAATAAAACTAGTACCGGTACCGAAAAAAAGAAAATTTATTCATAACACATGTGAAAAGACCCAGGAAAACCGAGTAAACGATAAAAATGATAACAAAATAACGCTGAAAACCGATAAAAACCCTGAAAACCACTCATTTCACACCTGAGCCTCAACTCTCGCGGCCCGGTACCAAACGACTCACGGACCGGTACCGGTCCGAGGCCCGGGGGTTGGGGACCGCTGCTCTAATGGCCATATGAGGCTTGGTCCAACGGGGGATGTTAAAACGCTCAACTTTAAAGCATTAAAAAGCATTTTCGCAGGGTGGGGGGCACAAGCCAATGTACTCCTGATAGGGATAGGGGGAGATGGAGGCAGATGGCCTGCTGTGGTGACCCCTAAAGGAAGCAGGAAGAAGACGAAGGTCAAGAACAAAAACAGTTTTGGTCTGCAGTTTCAAAGAGTTTTAATTATCTGACAATTTTTTCATGGTTCAGACTTCACATGGGGCCCCGATGACATTTTGTAGAGTCACCATTTTTATTTGTTTCTTTAATTTTGTCCGTAGCGTCATGGCCACTTCTACTGGACAATATTAAAACATCGAAGTGAAACATTCTTTATTTTAGGTTGAATTACAGTTAAAGTTCAAATGAATCCATTATGTTTTCCACAGTCTCTGAGTAATCATGTGAAATAATAATAACAAAAATAAACATGATTATAGGTTTTTCCCTAATCAGCCACAGCATCTGTGTCCCAAAAAAGCTGCATGACTTTGTTCGCATTGCTTCCTTTATAATAAATGCTTAATAGTTTCACAGAGAGTGAGAAGTGATTCAGAACTGTCAAATAATCTTTGCATAACTGAGTTCCTATAATGAAAGATTGTTTTATTGATGTATTCTGAGGTGTCAAAATAAGCGATTAAGGGTACAGGGAAGGTCGTCAAACGTCGTGTTTATCAGGGAAACACTTGCTGCAATGGTTAGCAATGTGAGGCCAAAAATCTGTACTTTTATTTTATTTTAGGGAAAATAAATAACAGTTTTGAGGAGCGGTAAAGGTTCAGTTCGGCTTTTTTTTCCCCCTTCCCAGAACATCTAATAGGGTTCCTTATTGCATGATATTATTGGGCTGAAAACTGAGGACATCACTTCACCTTTTTACTAAAAATAATCTTCTGTGTGCTCGTAACAATAATTCAGTACTCCATGTAGCCTACAACAAGAAAAATTCAAATGTTATTAATAAACCGCTCGTCCTGTGTTCACATTGTGTTTAAACACAGCTTTAAATCATAGCCTCACTCGGTAAATGTAGCTGAGTAAAAGTAAAATGTTTCTTTCACACTTTCAATGTGGACACTTCATTAGGTACACCTTGGCAGCAGAGGTTGGACTCTCTTTTCTTTTCTTCAACGAGGTGCTGGAAATATTTCTCCGATTTTGGTGCATGTTGACATGACAGCATCACACAGCTGATCTATTGGACTGAGATCTGGTGTCTGTGGAGGTCATGAGTGCAGTGACCTCATTGTCATGCTCAAGAAACCAGTTTGAATTGGTTTGAGCTTTGTAACATGGTGTGCTATCCTGCTGGGTACACTGTGGTCATACATGGATGGACACGATTAACAACAATACTCAGGTAGTGACAAAGTGTGCTAAGAAAATAGTTCCCGCCGATCACACCAGCAGCAGCAGTGTAAACTGTTGATACAAGGCAGGATGGAGCCCTGCTTTTACATTGTCACCAGATTTTGACCCAAAAGTCCAGTTTTGGTGAGACTTTGCAAAATGTAGCCTCGGTTTTCTCCTCCCAGCTGACACGAGAGCTAACCAGTGTGGTCTTCTGCTTCATCTGCTCTTCTGCGTACCTTGATTAGAACGAGTGGATATTTGAGTCACTGTCGCCTTCCTCTCAGGTCAAAGCAGTTCAGTCCATTCTCATCTGACATCAACAAAGCATTTTCACCCAGAGAACCGAGGCTCGCTGGGTGTTTTCTCTTTTCCACACTGGCTGTGTGGGAAAATCCACAGCAGATCGGCAGTTTCTCCAACCGGCACGAACAACCACGCCACCTTCAAAGTCACCTAAATCCCCTTTCCTCACTCCGACGCTCAGGTTGAACCTCAGCACGTCGTCTCGACCACGTCTACACCGAGTTGCTCCCATGTGGTCGTTAACAAGCAGGCGTACCTAATAAAATAACACGTGAATGTACACTTCACGTATTTGCTGACTTTAAATGAAAGCAGAGCGCGTTTCCACGCAGTGAAATGTGCTCTATAAATAAAGCTGCCTTGCCTTGAATGAATCTACTCGCAATGTGAGCATCAATCGAACCAGAAACTTTTTATTTTGGAAAACACTCACAGGATATTTTCAGTGTTTTTCTTCTCCACCTTCCTTTTACTCAAAAAAAAAGCATATATACAATGTTACATACGCGCCTCATTACTGAGTGAATTTAATTACAGCAAACACGCCAACACATTTACAGAGCAAGAAGCAGACGTTTCCTTTTCTTTCTGTGCCTTAATTAAATTATTATTTTTTCAGTTATTTAAAAAGAAATCTCTCTGCGATAATTATGTTCATCTAAACCTCGCAAAGCAGTGAAATTTCTCCATCTGAATAGAAAAAAAGAAGAAGTCTGAGCACAGAAACTGCAGCTACATTTGGTAACATAGCGGGTAAATGTTGGAGGAGGAGGACAGCTGAAGGATACAGCTCGAGGGGGGGGTTCATGACCTCACGCATGCTCGCATTTTTCTTAAGTTTGTCATCTCTACATGTAGATTACAGCGCGTTCGCACTTGCGCAGGTCTGAGGTGATCTTTAGACCGTTCACAAACACAAACAAAGAGCAGAGAGCGGAGGTAGTAAGCAGCAGGGAGGTTTAATAACTCCGCGCTGACTGTGGATTTTTATTTCCTGACGTATTGTGTGCCCTTTGAAATGGTGATCGAGCAGAGATCCTGTGATAAGAACGACCGAGCAGACGCTGCTGTCACTCCGGCCACTGAGGGGGGGAGGGGATGGGGGTCAGAGCAACTGAGAAGGGTCTGGGGATAAAACAACATATGGCGGAGGCCTCCTGCTCAAAAGCTGTTAAGAGAGAGGTCCTTCTCCCACTTCCTAGCTAAGCTGGAAAACAACACCCAGACAGGCAGACAGAGCTGCTGCTGCTGCTGCTACAACTCCGTCTGGAGAATGTGAGCCATCCAGATAACAGATACACAAAACCATCGCTGGATAATGTACACACACACACTCACAATGAGCTGCACTCTATAATCTGACCTGCTGAACTGACTCCAGCACTCTGCCCGGAGCTCTGCCAGCCAGCCAGCCAGCAATCGAATCTGCCATGTGGATGGATATCTGAGAAGTGTGTTGGCATCTCTGGGAAGGCTGGAGGGATTTGAAGAGGCCAAACTTATCCCACACCGTACTAAACATATGAATCTGTGGGTTGTTACATGCACGGTCCCTGAAAGGCTTCGATTGGAGCTCTGAAACCTGCTAAAATCTGAGGATGAGGCTGCTTCCTTAAGACTTGCTTTAGAACAAATTCCCCATCTTTCATGTTATGTGCTGCTATATGTTTTGAAGCGCTTACAGAGCGTGCTTTTATTTTAATGTCGTTCGTGTTTACAAAAGGTGATTAAAGGTGAATAAAGCTGCAGGAACTGATTAATCGATTGGCGGATAATTCATTCTCCGGCATAGCTGATTAACAGCTTGAGTCATTTTTATTAACTGTGCTTTAATTTCAGCATCTAGCATGTTTTCACTTTTCATTTAGTCACCTTGCGGACACATTTTTTTTATCCAACTGATGAATATTTTTCTGAATTTCTCTTAGCTTAGTTTCGTCTGCAACAAACCCAAAAGCATGGACAGAAAAACCTCAAGTCTAACCCTAAAATGACCATTTTTACGTTATTGCTTGCAAATGTACTCAAACGAGTATGTGACTGGATTTATCAAACCCTTTCCGAGCCGAATTAAAGAGCATTTGCAGGTTCCTGTTTTATTTAGTTTAGCGGCGTGGAGGGCAGTGAGAGCGGCTGTCGTTCAGATTGTCATTAGCCCGTTTGAAGATTTCAGATCAGCTGCTAAAACTCTGCTTACAGTCTGGTGTTTACACGAAGCGACACACTTGATCACATTTGTCCTCCTCGCCGACTACCTCATCTCCGTCGTGTGTTTGATTCGCTCCCCGCGGGAGGGTTATCAGTCATCAGAATCAGAATCAGAATCAGAATGGGTTTATTGCCAGATGTTGAGGTTTACAACATTAGGAAATTGCTGCGGTGCTTCAGTGCAGACAATAAGAATTAAAGTGCTATGTAGAAAGAAAGATATGTGCATGAGATATACATGAGATATATACATGAGAATAAGAATTATGAGTGCTACGTAGAAAGATATATACATGAGTGCAGGTGGTGATCAGTGCCAGACATGAAATGATGCAGTGACACAGCGTAGGGTCATGTGTTAGTGGCGGGGACAGTCATGTGGTCTGTGCTGTAGTTACTGTAAGTACTTTAATACTTTCAGAGGGCCCCGGCAGATGGAGGGCAGGCGCAGGACGAGTAAGAAGTTAAATCGTTCTCACTGAGCGGTTCTTTGATTTTGGTGTTTATGTGGAGCATATTTATTGCGTTTGGGCTTTTTAAGCAATTATTTTTAACCTTCAAGACGTCACTCAAACAGCAGCAAGACATTTATATGTGCTGTTGTGACATTTTTCTATTTTAAAAACGTTTCCCACCATGATTTTCTTTTTAAATTAGCCCGTTGGGGTGGCGAGTATTTATTGAATTTATCCACTTATAATCACCGCATTCTAATGTTTTGCATTTCATTTTGACAATTTTACGTAAAAAAAAAAAATATATATATTTTGAATGTTTCTGCAAAAAATAGCTCAACTATAACATATTTTTTTAAATTCTTTCCATTTTTCACTCTTTCTTTGACAGAGCGGTGCAGAGAGGAGGCAGGTAAGCAGGTAGTGAGCAGGTGTGGAACGACATGCATGGTCTGGGTTCGAACCCTGGTGCAACAAATATAGATGTGTAAACCCTCTGAGGTCATTTAAGATGACTCAAACCCTAAATATCCATGTAAAATATTGACCACAACAAAGAGCCAGGAGCCAGGAGGGAAAGAAAGTCACAGCATTTTACTAGTTTTTGTTGTTGCACCGCATATAAGCACACATTAATCTTACTATAACGGCAGTACTAAATGCATTTTTATACGTACACCATCTCCTCTTTACCGGGCGAGCAAACATCGTCGCACACACGATTATTAACATCAAATCCGAACTCTTTTCCTTTTTGTGTTCACATGTCACCTTCAACATGTCGCCCACAGAGATTCACTGAAGTGTAAACCGATTCAATTTGATTTACACAGCACCAAATCACAACAGCAGTCGCCTCCAGGTGCTTTATTTTGCAAGGTTAGGACCTATAGAGATAACCCCAACAATCACACAAGCCCCTATGAGCAAGCACTTGGTGATGGCGGGGAGGAAAAACTCCTTTTTTACAGGAAGAAACCTCAGGCAGAACCAGACTCGACCACGGGCAGGGGGAACTGTCTACCACGGCCGGGTGGAGGTGAGGGGAGGGAGACAGGACAAAAGACACGCATCAGGATTTTTATTCCTGCCTGTTTTTTGGACCGTGTCGGGTCTCCAGCTGTCCGTGTCTGCAACTGAGTATAATCCAAGCTTCAGACCTCAGAGACTTAAAAGCGGACATCTGAGCAAATGTGTTAACAGATACTTCTGTATTGTATCATCTCTGATTGATTCCTGAAACACAATCTTCAGGACATTATTTTGGTTACATAAATCAGGATTACACTTCAGGGGCAGGCTAATTTGTCAGATTTTGAATTAGCTGGATTAGCCAAGATAGACTAACTCTGGAGTGTAGTGGTCAAGTCAAAGAGCCTCGGTTTGAAGGCCATCCGGTGTAAAAAATAAATAAATATTAATTACACATGCTTCTATCAGTTAAGACCTACTAGCTGATTATTTTATCCATCAACAGTTTTCAGTTGTCAGGAGAAAAGCTAACCGGGACGTTTTATTTGGTTTCTCACCCGTTAACAGTGAAACAGGATGCTCGACCTCTCGTAGCCTAAAGAGTCGGCTCACCAAAAACTGCACCGAAAGACGCTCTCGTTCACTTTTAGAGGTTTTCCAACCATGCAAATGGCTTTATGTGCTGACATTTTGCAGATATTAATAACCACCCATTGAAAAGATCTTTTCAGGCTGCGCGCTGAAAACCATTAAACTTCCTGATAGAGAGAAATTTCAGTGAAAATCAAGGTCTGCGGATTTTTTCTTGGGTTACCTGGACATTGTGTTTGGAAAGTCAAGTAGTTGTTGAATTAGATTTTTTAAAATGTTTTTATTTTGCTTTTCAATACCGTGGCACCACAGAGGAAATGACTTTCACCTCTGCCGCATCACAGCGTGGAGGCACGCCGATATCTCACACCCCAAACAGCCTAACCCGAACCCCACTCGTCTTCCACTCGAGGTAACTGAGCTTAAACATTTTATTTGTGTAAATTTCTATGAAGGGAACAATGAAGGCAACCCAGCTGTGAGAGAAACTGAAGTTTACATTCGCTCTCAGTTACACAAACACGCTGTGAATCCACCGACGCCCGAGCCTACACTGTGTCATATTATGTTTTGGGTTTATCGGGGTTTTCCCACAGAGAGGGCTCGAAGGCTTCCTCGCCGACTTTCACGAGCAACAGAAGTCGCACAGCAGAAGGGAGGTGAGGGAGACAATGAGAGGAGAGGAGGAAGGGACTTCAGCCCACCCATCAGTCCTCGAACCGAAGCTCGGCCAAAGCCTGCTGCTGCTGCTGCGACCTTCAGGAACCGCAGCTATGACTGCATCCACAGTATTTATGTGTGTGTCTGTGTTTTTTGCATGTAAATCCATCTGCGCACGTGTGTCTTTGCTTTATTCGACCATGAAAGGAAAGGGAACGTCACCGCTCGCCACAAGCTCACAAACTGTGCCGAATCATCTCCCCCTCCTCATCCACCCCCCCAATCCGGTAGTGTAAATATTTCTCCATTCTGCAGTACACACGTCGAGGAACCTGCCACAAGTATTACAACAAGACTTTTCCATCTCATAATGTGGGGGAAGAGAAAGAGCAGAGGAGAGGAGAGGTATGGGAGGCGGGGGAAAAAGCAGAGGGAAATATTTGGCTTGGAGCAGCCAGAGCCTCATCAAGGTTAATTGGTCTGTTGAGAGGACACACTCATCTGGCTCATCAATCACCTGGTCCATTGTTTCCTAAAGTCGGTCTCCGGGCGCAGGGCTTCGGCTCCGCAGCCCCTCTAATGACCGCTCCTGTCAAAAAGACAATACCTCATCTTGTTTCGTGTATAAATCTCGCCATGTCGCTAAGCCTGACACCGGCCCTGATTAAAATGGAGTCAGGTCTAAAACCCAGGACTTAAAAGGGTTTCACAAACATGCTTTATAGAGTCATTTTGACCTTCCCGGTGTACTTGAGGCTTTGGAAGAGGTGAGAGTCAGTTCAGCTGGATGATGATGCAGATATTTAGGACGATGGCACCCCAGCTCGTCTTTAAGGAGCATATAAACACTTCTGATCAACTTTGCCTACAGACATGACGAACAGTCCAGCTTCCCACCACACGTGCCTGCGTCTGTGGACAAGCACTCATTGGTGTGACACGAGTTTCGAGTCTGCTTGTGGTCCACGAACAGACCCTAACTGAACACACACTTAAAAAGTCCCTATTTACTCAAATCCCCAAACATGAAGACAAATATTGTCTGGAAAGCCTCAAAATGTTTCTCAGCGCACTCACGTTGTCATCCAAACATTCATTTTAAAGCTTTTCTCGAGTAAAAGACTCAAATATCTAAATACTTTTAAATCACAGACAACCGGCCCATTTACTACAAATCACCAGAGGCCTCCAGGTAACACTAGACCCACGTGAAGGGCACACAGGGTGCTCCACAGTGAAGAGTTTAAAGGAAGGAGTGGCGCAAATGCAGAGTTCGTCCAGCAGCAGCACATGCAGCAGAGTAGCATCACAGTGACCCAGTCACCTCTTTTCCACATGCATGCACCTCAAGCAATCCTGGGTCCTCACTCATGCTCTAGTTATCAAGTATTAAACTGTACAGCTATTAAAAGTCAAGCATCATTTCATCTGTCGGGGTTTCTCCAACTCACAGTCGGGCTAATTTTGGTGATTTCTTTAGTGAAAAGTCTGCGAGTTCTCCACTTTCTCAACAACGTAAAGATTATGATTAGAAAATGTAAAAACACTCTTGAGATGAACATGAACTATCACAAAGTCTTGTCACCTTCTTAAAAAGCTGTGCCCCGTTTCAGAATCTGAGTAAAGGTGAAGCTTAATTCATCTTTTTCAGGAAGTTAAAACCACAACGCAGCTCCAGAGTTAGACACTGCAAACTATGGGTTGTGACGTCCTGAGAGGAATGTAAGAGATGGCGAGATGATTAAAAATGATTCTTTTTCTCTCTTTGCTGTCATTTTTATTTTTGTGTATGTCACAGCTACAGTTTGGCTGCATGTTTGTAGCTAATCTTTCGCCTCGTTTCCGGTCGTCTTCTGTTGACCGTATGAGAAAAAATGACAAAAGCTGATACTATTAGGCGGACAGCACAATTGTAACATGGTTTGATGATTTACTGATTTTAATCACCACAACATGAGTCGAATTCATAAAAAAACGATGCCTCGCGCTTTGGGAAGTCATGGTCGGTCGTTTTCCTGTGAAATTCTGCACCGATACAAATTTTTTCTTGGTTCATTCATTTTTATTGTTGCTATTTTTTCTCTTATGGGTCAGTAAACCACAGAAATCTTTTGTTTGGAAGTCTTTGAGCGCTTCACTGCGCTATTTCTGAACACTTCAGCGCAGGGTGGATGCGGCACAACGAGATAAAGGTCAGATAATGCTATCTGTAAAAGCCACCTTATTCCCCTAAAAGGCCGATATCAACAGATACATCAGTGTTAGCTGCTTAGCTGGAACAAGAATTGATGACAGGTAGATTTAAAAGGTCGAGTCACTGGCACAAACTGTATCCACACTCGAATCAAAGTTCTAACTACAAAGTGACGCTTACAGATTTGTTTTTTCACCGCTCTCAACCCTCGAAATGCATTCGTCTCCTCACCAAAACAAACCACTACTGAAGCAGACTTTGTGTGCTGCGTGTGGTTAATGGCAATAGTTGCTTAACCTCTAAACCATGAGCAACACTTCACTTGACATTTCATGCTAGCTTTTGCATGAATGGGCTGATTGTACCCCCGCATCATTTCCGGCATGGCCGCCTGCCTCGGCTCCGTCTACGATACTACATCGGTTTGTCTCGTGACCTCACAGGTTCAAATTGTTTCACGCCGCCTGGAAGGCTGCTCCGGCTTCGCTGTTTTGAGCGGACTCGTCATTTCCCCCCCTTTTTCTGTCTGTTACTCCCAGGGAAGCATGCTCAGTGAGCGCCTCTGTTAGCCAAAGGGGGAGCTGGCTGCTTTTCGCTTCTACTGCTGCTGCTGAGCTTCTATTTCTTTTCTCTCGCTCTCTCTCCTTTTTTTTTATTTATTTATTTTTTATTAGGGGGGTAAGAAACCCTCTTCTCCACATCCTCCTCCTGCTACAGCCCCATCCATCCATCCACGCTGCTCCACTTCTCGCTCTCTCAAGCCATCTCCTCACAGGCTGGGATCCAGGGGGCTGGAAATAACCTTCACATGGCCAGCTTTACCCAGCTATCTCTCACACACAGACCGCCGCTGCTGCTGCTGCTGCACCGACTCATACACACACACAGACACACACATATACACACACACACACACACACACACACACACGCACACGCATGCCAGAGCCCAGCTCCCTTCACGGGAATGACGGACAGCGCCACTCACCACTCCATGGACCAGGAACTCAAACAGTTTGCTCTTGGTGGCTTTCCTGGCTCCCCCCGCCGTCTCCTCCATAGCCATTTGCTCAGTCCCCTCCGTTCACCCTGCTATGTCTCCCCTCTCCTTCTTTTGTCTTTCCCTCTCCCTTCACCCAGCCTCCTGTTCCCCTCCCCTGCTCCACTTTCCTTCTCTTTGTGCTCTCCTTTTCAGCACTGCCTGTCCCTGACTCTCCTTCTCTCTCTCTCTCTCTCTCTCTCTCTCTCACTGCCTCGCTAGCTCTCTCTCTCTCTCCCTCTTCCCTCCCTCTCCCTCTATTTTGAATGTGCAGCAGCCCTGCCAGCCTCTCACTGTGTCTAGCTCACTTTTTAGTTGAGCTGCCTTTCAGGAGCCCAGCGTCGCTTGGAGGTGGAGGGGAGGGGGGAGAGAGAGAGAGAAAGAGAGAGAGAGAGAGAAGCTGTGTGGGGGTCTGGCAGGGAGGTTTCAGCCAGCCCACTCTGCCGCTCCCCCGCACAGCTGTTGCATTCCAATGGTAGATAAGGGCATGCGGCGTGGCCAGGCTGCCGTTTGGGGGGTGGGGGGTAAACTCAGTTAGCCATTTCTCTGCTGCAGCACCCCCCCCGTCCTCCCCTCCGGTGACCAACCGAGAGGCCACGGTCAGCACACGCAGAGCTCCGACTCTGGGCTCATTCTCAAAAAAGGACATTGGGCTCTTAAAGGGGCCACGCTTGCATATCATTACCACATGTGCGCACTGCCATATATGACGTGCTGGTGATGAATATAGGAGTAGGTCGATGCCATTTCCTGAACTCAAAGCAAGACCACTCAAGACACACTTGAGTATTTCTGAGCGAGCCAACGGGCTCTGGAGCCACTTCACAAAAGGGGAAAAAGGCCACGTCAAGATCACCTTCATTTCCTGCCTCCCTCTGCCGGCCCTCGTCAGGGTGCATTCACAGGTTACAAGTGTTTCCTTCAACTCGCCTCATTAGCGTTTACCTTTTACCCAGTGGTGTAGCCAGAGGCTACGCTTAGGCTGTAACAAACAAAACAAGGCCGGCCTGCACAGCAAGGTGACTGTGTCTCCCCGCACGTGTAATAAGGTTGTGCTGTGATTTCTTCCAGGTCGCTTTCTGAAGCTTCCTCAGAAAAAAAATGCAGGGGAAGGCGACAACGCATTCGTCCACTGAAGGTCACAGAGAGAAAGAGTAACACACAGACGGCTGCTTTGATTTCAACATGACATGCTGACACACACACACACATTAAAACGCCACACAGGTCATTACTCTGACGCAAACCACGCCACGCTGAAGATTATGAGTCTTTCAAGTCAGCTTCAGCTCCCCCCCCCTCATTCTCACACTCCCCTTCACCCGGCCGTCAGATCAGAGGAGTGAAATATTCATGAGGTTATCTGACTGACAAAGGGGGCAAAGTGGGGCATGTTCAAAAAGGCGGCTTGGCTTTGTGACAAAGGACGGCAAACTGTCACCCTCCTTTTCCTCTGTTCTGCTGAAAAGAGCTGAACGGCATGTAAGCAGCCAATTAGCACGCAACGTGCCGGTTAATCATCACCGTAAAGCGACGAGCTCGTTCTTTAAAAAAGGAGCAAAAACTCTTTGGTTAATGCGGGAGCTCAGAGGTCGTGACCTTCTCGAGGATGCGCCATGCCTCAGGACCCAGGCCTGTTTTAGTCATCTGCATTAGCTCTTATGTGACTTAAAGCCACCGTTACTGAGGGTTAGTTAAGCAGCAGCAATCCATTAAAGAAATAAAAATAAATTCAAACACATACCCCTCGAACTTTCTCAAGTCTCTGATTACTGGGTTATTGACAGATAAATGTTGGCCCTCGCATCGGCCGCTGACAGCTTGGTGGTGACACCTGCTGCTGAGATGAGTGTACTGCCGCAGCCATTATTTCTGTCTGGGAAGGTTTAGAGGAGCGAAAACCTTCCTTGAATTATATATTTTTTCCTTTTAAAGAAGCATCAATCGACTTGCATTCTTGCATCCCGTCAGATTAACCTTTAATCACCTGTGTGGACTTTAAATATAATAATCGCACTGGCGTACGAGGTGTACGTCTCAATTTCCTGCAAGGTCAAAAGCTCAAACCCGCTTATCCGTGCAGATCCAGGGATTGTGCCAATCTCCCGTTTCTCCAGCAACAACACGTGGGCGTTGAACGATAACAAAGAGATCTAGCAGCTCGGGCAATGCGAAAGGAAGCCTCGAGCGCAGGAGTACCCCCTGCTGGCCCCCCATCAGCTCCCTCACCAAAGCCAGTCAGTCTCACCAAATGGTAATGTCCCAGTGTGTAGCGGGGGTGGGGGGGGATTACAGGGGGTAAGGGAGCCACAGTAGTGCAATTAATGCCCAACAGGGGGAGCAAACAAGCAGGCAGGGAGGAGCTGGCTGTTTGAATGGGAAGGAGGGCTGCATATTTAGGGTCTGGCTGCACTGAGGATAAAAACCCAATGATGGCAATCAAGGGACATTAGGGAGAGCAAAATAACTTTTCTGATAATCTGTAATGTCTGGAGCCAGCTTCCAAAAGAGGATTTCATTCCCAAAGCATCTCTTCAGAGGTTTTAATCATTCTTCACTTCCTCATTCGGCCACACGAGGGCATCAAAGAGCTCACCGTATAGACAGTGCAACAGAAAGCAACAACAATGGCCTGTTTCTGCTCCTGCAAAGCCAACTGCACCCCTGTGCTGCAGTACGTTCTCCTCAAAGACGGCCTGGGAGAAGAAAAATATTAGAAAATTATCTCGGTGTATAAAACAGGATGCGTTTAACCCTGCAACCCGTTTAACCCTGTATATATCTTTCTACGTAGCACTCTTAATTCTTATTCTCATGTATATATCTCATGTATAGCTCATGCACATATCTTTCTACGTAGCACTTTTAATTCTTATCCCTACTTTTATTTTTCCATGTCTATTTAAGTGCTATTTATGACACTATTTAAGTGCTATTTATGACACTATGTTTGCACTGAAGCACCGCAGCAATTTCCTAATGTTGTAAACCTGCTCAACATTTGGCAATAAACCCCCTTTCTGATTCTGATTCTGATTCTGATTCTGCAAGCTTTTACAAAACTTTCCAAGTTGTTCGATTTACCCATCTTTCTCTTTATAAACTCTTTAAACTCTCATCAGTAAGTGTGAGCGCCTCTTTAAAAGCTAAGGTTGTGGCAGCTTGTTAGTCTGGTGCATTCAGGTGTGTTAATAAAATGACACAATCTTCCCAGCAAATTCACCCATATGTCAAACTGCGCAATACTCAGAGTAAGTGCAAAAACAGCACAATTAGAAAACTTCCAAGAGAGTCAAATGTGAGGCCATCTCTGCCACAGCTAAAGCCCAAATTTGATCATACAACAGGACAGTGATCCCAAGCACAGCAGCAAATCTACAGTCAGAAAAGAATCAAGGTGCTGCAACGACCCAGTCAAAGCCCAGACCTCAACCTGATTGAAAAGTGCCGACGGGACCTGAAGAGAGCGGAACATAAATGAATGTCCCCAAACTCAATAAACAATGAGGGTTTTAAAGAAGAGTGGCCCAGAAAAACTTTAATAGGTCTGTGAAACCTTCCTTTGTGACATGACTGTACAGCATCTTAGTGATGATAAAAAAAAAAAAAAGGGTTGTCATTAGTGTATTGATGGAATTTCCAGCTTTATAAATGTATTTTTTGACTCTACTAGAGCAGTTTCCATGATTCAGAATTAAAAGAGTTATCTTATAGCCCTGAGCCTGGTTATGCTAGAGGTGTCTTCCTGTTAAAAGGGAGTTTTTCCTTCCCACTGTTGCCAAAGTGCTTGCTCATAAGGGGTCGTCTGATTGTTGGGGTTTCTCTGTCTTTAACTTACAGAAAAAGTGCCTTGAGGCGACTCTTGTTGTGATTCAAATGCTATAGACGAAAACTGAACTGAATTGAATACTGGGTCTTGATTAAGGCCCCCAGTTTGTCCTCTATATAAAAACAAGCTTCTTTAGCTCCTCCCCCTCTTTAAGCCAAATGCCTTCTGATTAGCTGACCCTTGCAAACAGCAAGTGGGCGGGGCTTCTTCTCTTACAGTCACAGCATATTAGGAATATCCACTCTAGCTGACATCACGCAGATCAAAGAGCAGAAAAAAATGTCTTAAATGGAGCGTTCAGAGCCATGTTTTTGTTATTATGTTTTCACCCGTTCAAAAGAAAAATCTAAAACTATCTATAGTCAAAAATTCAGGTATTAACATAAAATTCTGTCTTGCTAATTCTGACGTCTGAGAACGATTTAATTTTCACAAGTATATTTACAGTGGTGGAAACAAGCTTTCTTAAGGAGCGGTCTATCACTTCCTCACACCCTGACCTCAGTATGTCATGCAGGATAAGCTTATTATAGGCATCCATCACCATTAGAGTAGATGAAAACTACAACAGGTCACCTTTAGTAAGAGAAAAATAATAAAATACTGAAACATTGGCTTTTTCTCGCTACACCGACGGCTAAAACGTGTAGCATGTGACGCCACCTTTTCTCAACTCAGTCTCACCCACTTTAAACCAATGAGACGAGAGAATACAGAAAAGAAACACAGAGAGAAGGATCTCCCTGAACTATATCTGAACTAACATGGCTTATAGTTTTATGTAAATACAGGACAGCATCGCTCAGAGTGATTCAGGAAACCGTGTCAGGGCTTTTAAGGCTCTCAGTGTGAAAAGGCTGGCAGCTGTGGGTGTTTATGATCAAGGCTACAAAAGTTTGAACGCAGAACAAGTGGATTAGATATGAATGTAGTCACATTTTTCTTTCTTTGTCTTTCGTGAAGTTCATAACGGGTAAGAAAAGCTTGCCGAAGCTACATATACTTGATTTCTTTGCACTTTTTAACCAATGATGTGAAGCAAAAGGCAGAGAGAAAGAAATACAGAAAAGAAAAGGGGCGATTTTGCTGCTATGTGCAGAAAAAGCAAAGAGTGAAATTGGCACCGCCACTGAGGTATAACGCACAGCTCCCAGTGGCAAGGTTTACATACCAGAAGCCACGAACCTGCCCTCGTCAACATTATTGCCACAGACAGATGGGGCGCACTAGGGGGAATATGGACCGGGCACGAAGAAAAGTCTCACTCCCTCCCACCACTGGGCCCCTCTCCTCTCTTTCTTCAGTTTAATAGCTGCAGACAAAACCCAGCTCAAGCCGCTTAAAGGCCAGAGCTCTCGGAAAGCCACTCAACAGTCATCAGCCGCCATCAAAGGGACTGTACAAAAGCTCGCAGCGCTGCACCTTCGCTGAAGGGGGGATTAGAGAGACGGAAAGTACGTTTTGGTACCGAGTCCTTGCAGCTCGGCATATGTAATGAACAGGAACCTGCAGAGAAAGAGAGAAAAGTCTCCCATGACGGCTGAAAATAATGGAGCATCTGCTGATATTTTTGTGATCAAAGTAGATCGGCACAATACACTGTGAGGTAAAAAACGTCGGCACAAAGCAGCAGCGTTCCCATGGATATTTTTTGCCACTAAGGTATGTTAAGCACCGAACCTTAGAAGCCGCAGATAAGAAGTTTAGGGTCGACCTTGGCTTTCGGGGGTTGTTTGGGACAAAGCATCTTTATCCAGACAGCGTTTATGCTTCGGCTGCTGAAGAGACGCCGTGGGAGCAGATGGGAAGAGGACGCAACAGTAATGAGCCAAGTTTCCCCGCAAGCGACAAGCTCCACACTGGGACGAGCCTGCGGCGTTACCTGCCTCGGGGTATTTCCTGTTTGCTGTAGCCATGACAACGGGATAATCTGCCTTGTGTTCAGAGCTAACAGCCAATCCGGTGAAAGAGACTTCGCTGACTTCAAAAGTGGAGCAGCAGCTGGTGAAGCGCGAGAGGAACCATTTCAGATCTTAAGCTGTGAAACTGAAAAGAAAGCTGAGTTTTAGAGAGAGAGAGAAGACTTCGGCTCGTGTTAGTCAGCGGCGAGGTCAGCACGATCAGCTCTGACACAAGCATACAGTGAAAAACAGCCGCTCAGTATGAATAAACCTCGCCAGCTCCCATATAAAATTCTACAGGATGAAAAATAAAGCTGGCAGGATAATTCCCCCCCCTACTCCAAACTCTCCCTCTCTCACTGCTCCCCTTCCTCTTCTTTCCTTCTCTGCATCCAAGCTAAGTGTTAGCCCTGATCTTTCAACACCACTCCGCCCGTGCCGGACGGGACACGGAGACGACAGAACGAGGGCAGGATCGTTACGTGCAGGGCAGAGTTAAAAATCATGGATGAAGAGCAGAGCCACATCTTTAAAACTGGACGCACTCCTTCAGTGGTAGTTTGTACCTCCAATATGCAGAAATACAGCTCGAATTTCTAAGCCAGCTTCAATAAAAAGTATTATCTAATGTGAATACAGTGCAAAAAAAAGTATGATTTGTGAAAAGGCAATTGCCTGCTAAACCCTAATAACCGGTTGTTCCACCCTTGGCAGTGAGAACTGCAGTCAAGCATTTGTGATAACTGTTAATGAGTCTTTCACATCGCTGTGGAGGAATTTAGTTCCACTTGTCTTTGCAGTACTGTTTTAATTCAGCCACATTAGAAGCTTTTCCAGCACGAGCAGCCCGTTTAAAGTCGTGCCAAAGCATCTAAGTCAGATTTAAGGCTGTACTTTGACCAGGCCACTCCAAAACCTTCAGTTTGTTGAGCGATCAGAGGTGGACTTACTGGGGTGCTTTGAGTGCTCTTGAGCTTCGAGGCACAAACTGATGTTCAGATATTCTCCTTCAGGACTTCGGGCAGAGATACGAACTCATGGTTCCCTTAATATTGACAGCTCTTCCAGTAATTGAAGGAATTTTGATAGGCTGGCCACTTTTGGAAAGGTTTCTTGCTGTTCCAAATTACTCCATTTGTGTTTAATGGTTCTCACTGTGGTTCACTGGATGGTTTACATCCAGACTAATAGCTGCTTCACTTTGTCAGACAGGTTATATTTAAGTGATTTCTTGATTCAGCTGTGCTGGCAGTAATCAGGCCTGATAAACTGAAATCAGCCTTCCAAACAACTTGATCGTTCACAGTTAATCTATGATTTAATAATTACCTGTTCACATAGGTCCAGGTAGGGCTGCATAGCTTTTTTCCATTCATAAATTCAATCATCATTAGGAAACTGCATTGTGCTCAGGTAATCTTTGTCTAATATTAAAATTTCTTTGATGATCTAAAACATGTAAGCGTGACAAATATGCAAAAAACCAAGTCAAGTCCTGAACCAAATCAGGAAGCAGAAAATGCTTTTTTCATAGAACTGTATCTCTGAAAAACCAACACATTTGTTTAAACCTTAAAGCTGTTCTTAGGTCATTTCCAAGGCCTGAAAATAATTCAAACTTTAATCATAACCTAAGCTTTTAGTAATTATTTTTTTCATAGTTGAATGATAATAAAAAAGTTCAAGGAAATCCTCTTTTTCCCCACAGACAGTGAGTAGATATGTTTAATAATCACAATCTCAGTAATAACCAAAGTAAAAAACTGATAAATCTATTTAATATTTCGGTTCAGCTTGTATAAACTGAAGCAGAATATTGAAAATAAATAGAATAATAAGAATAATAGAATAAGAAATCAAAATGAAATACATTATAATCAGTTATTTTCACTCGGACGGTTAGGAGTTTGTGGTAAGTGACCTTCTGGGTTTTAAAAGATTGACAGGTTTTTATTTTTAGAAGAAAAAAAAATCAATGTTTAGCTCTGTGACTCGAGTGCAGTGGTGACACACGAGACGACGCACACTGGAGTTGATGTGCTGTACGGTTACATAAAAAGCAGCTAACACAGTTGTGTTACTTTGGGCCTTGTCATCCATAGAAACAGCTCCTCGGAGGTCAGGTTGTGGTGTGAGTGAAGATGAAGTCTGGGTCATATTTTACAAAAACTTGCACGTTCCTCTCGGAGGATTAAATCAGTGTTTTGGTGCCTTCAAATCCACATGGCTTACTGTGGCTCATGTCACTGTGACAGTTTCCAGGTGATGCAGGATAATCAAAATACGCCTTAAGAAAAACACAAGTTCAACACAGCCAGGCTTTCTTTGTGTTAGATGGCTAACAGTAGGACAGTATGACGGTGGTTAGCAACGTTCTCTGTTAAGCCAGGCTCTCTGTTTTTTGGGTGCTCGCATAAAAATGGAGCATTTCAGGCATTATCCATATCTTTCTGCCCCACAAAATGATCCCCGTGAGTGCCACCCCCTCCATTTAGAGGTCCTATCAGATGATGACGATAAAATGGTGAATATAACAGCATAAAACATGTAAAAGTTAAAAGCAAAACTGTTGCAAATAAGACATTAATGCTGCAGAAAATAATCTATCTGGCCATTTAGCCTACAGAACAATTAATATTTTAAATCTGAGTTAATTATTTTAAGGCTGCGTGCGCTCCCAACGCTGCTGTTTGTTTCTAACATGATGGCTGCACGTTAAAGCTTTGAAACTTTAAACTGGATACATTTAAACATTAAAGCTTACAGTTCCATAGCCTGATAGAGAAGACGGGGATATGATATGTTAGTTTGTCAGCAGATCAAAGGGAATTTATTTTATTGACTGAACAGTAGGGCTGCACGATTTTGCATAAAATGAGAATCACGATTTTTTTGGCTTAGAATTGAGATCACGATTCTCTCACGATTTTCTTTTCCAGTATAAATATTTATTGCACTTATTAACTGCACATCAACTTCGTAACAGTTGAGACTGAACATAAAAACAATAAATAAACATAAAAACAACAAATGTCTCACATTTTGTCTTTGGCGCAAAATGTTGTACTGCTTGAAATTCCGTCTCCACCGTTGCTCGACACTGCGTGTATAGAGCAGGTAGTGCAACAATAGAAAAATAGTTGCGGGACGGCACTGTGTAGCGTTTGTCTAGGGTGTTGATCATTTTCCTAAATCCCTCGTTTTGCACAGTGTTGATGGGAGCCATATCTTTGGTCAGGTGATAAGTGATAGCCTCCGTAATTTCTTTGAGTTCGACGTGTATAGGGAAGCGCTGTATAAGGTTCCCATTATTGGTGTTTGGGTGGTTGACCGGAACGGATTTCCTCCTGTCACTTTCTCGTCATCCCTGACGTGCTCTCCGTTGTTTTTTCCCTGCTAATATTAGCATCACACGGCACAGCTTCTGTATCACGTGGTATAAGGCTCCGCCCTTGTCATTTGTTGAGCAGGAAGAGTGAGCGCTTGTTTTCATGCAGAGTACGTCCCGGATCAAAATGCGGTACAATCGTCGTCGTCGTCTTTTTTCTTTTTTTTTTTTTAAAAAAAATCGTTGTCATTTGGAAATGAGATCGCGCATAAGTATGAATCGAGATCGCGATTTTCTAACGATTAATCGTGCAGCCCTACTGAACAGGTATTCTTGGTGTGTGTTCTGTGTTGTAGCAGTTAAAAGGCTTGCGGATGTAAAACATATTTGCCCAGCAAATAAATTATATTGTGCTTCAAACATGCTGGAAATAAATGAATCGCTTCCAGATGATTTTACCTGAAACTTGAAACGTACCCTGAGGTTATGTGTTCATCATAAGTTACCATGGTGATTTTGCCAGGTAAAAAGAAAGCCGCTTTCATGTCATGAAAAACTTACTTTAAGCTCGACACAGCTGGCTAAACCATTAATCTGGCTTTATAGCATACCTCTCTGGACTATGAAGCCGAACTAGGAGCTTACTGGTAGCCTGGCTCAGGTGTTCTCTCCTCAATACAAACACAAAAAAGCAGTAATAATATAAATATGTACTTTTATATATATTCTTTCTTTAGCATTCTTTAGGTTTAGGTTTTTCCTCCATAAGCATTAAAATATGATACAAACAAAGAGAGCTTATTTGATTTTTACTTTGTGACCTTACATTACATGAACCTTGCACAAAATCTATGTTTGAATCATGTTTTTATATTTATTCTTCACTTTTTCTCAGGCTTTTAAAAAATAAACAAACTGTCGTATGCATGTCTACACATGAATTAAATGCAATTTCAATTGTAATCCATCAGAATCTCATGTCTTAGTGGCAGAGCTGTGACACTGATACATCTGTTAACCTTTTTTTTTTTTGCCTGTCCCATTTGGTTCTTTACCTATCAGAATTGTTGTCTGAAGACCAACAAGGATACCCAATGGATTTACTTTGCCAAATGGATCATCGTGGCATTGCTGTATTGGTCCATTTGATCGACCTTTGTTTTTATTATTTATTATATTTTATTTTCAGATGTCACAGACGGGACAGACATGAGTGAGGGGTAGGAAAGGGAGAAAGAAAGAGGAAGGAAAAGAAAAACAGAAGGGGAGAGGGACAGTGAGAAAGGGGGGGAGAAAAAAAATCTTGTTAACTTAAATGAGCTTAATTTCATTAATTACAGCAGCTAAAAAAATGTTGCTCTCAGCTCATACTTTGTGATCTAAGTTTTTAAAATCAGCCACTCTGCTGCAGGCGGGCGTATCCATCACCGGTTTTTGCATGTGCTCATAGCTAGATCGGTAAACCTTGAGTTGACTCATCCAGCTGATAACCACCTTAGTCTGATTGATGTTGATGTCAGGATAAGTGAAGCCAGACAAGAAAAAAGACACCCTGGGTAAACTTGTATCCAGTTGCCTTTCCCCTCTCAGGCTGGTTTGAGCATAAACTTATAAAATATTTTTAAAAATCGCTTTAGTTTCACCAGCATCACAAATGTTCCTCACTGCAATTTCCAAAATACCAAAACTTGCACCATCAACCTATCAGCAAACTGGGAGGAAGCGATGGTCCATGCCAATGGCTATATAAAAGGTCAGTCACAGTCTGGATCTCCTCTCAGCAATCCTACTTTAAATGCAATTCCCGAACAGAGATACACAAGTTTCTCTGCGACTGGCATTGCCAATCACAGCTGTCATTGCGACATTACACCGCACTGTTACAGCTTTACGTTAGTAATTAAAATCAGCAGAAAGATGACCCCTTAAACCCAAATCAGTGTGATAAGACCTACTTAGAATGGAAGAAAGCATCTCTGAGAAAAATGTGTCTGCTTTAGTTTGAGCACCTGAAATGATATACCGTATTTCCCGGACTACAAAGCGCACCTGAATATTAGCCGCACAAGCTAAAATCAGGGGAAAATCCTGTTTTGTACATACATTAGCCGCACCTGACTAAAAGCCGCAGGTGTTTCAATGTTGACTTATCATATGTAAGAGAATATGCACAAAGGGAATTGTCAGGAAAGAGATGGCTGTTTGGAGACACACCCCTTTTATTAATATTTTGAAAAACAAGTTATGGGTACATACTTGCAAATGTAGTACATAACAATAACCTACAGCACACCAGAAAATAGATTCGGCCTACCTTTTAGGCTCAGGTGCAGTGACACGGCTTTAACAAGAAGAAAAGTCAGTCATTCACCACCATCTTTCTGCGCACTAAAACCACCAAAGTCCTCTTCTCCAGTGTCGGATACAAACAGGCTCAGGATGGCTTCGTCATCCACTCTCCGCTTCTCTCCTTCGTTGTCACTTTCAAAACCAAAGAAATCCTCATTGTCAGTGTCAGAGTCGAACACCCTCTGAAGGGCCGTGGCGGTGTCCTCCTCTCCATCATGCAGCAGTCCAGCCCTTCAAAATCCGTTGGTGATCGTGGATGTTTTCGCACTTTTCCACGCTGTCAGATTCCACCGGTGGAGTTGGGCATAACTTGCTTTTCGCAAGTTTATCGCCGCTCATCATCCACGCCTCCCGCTGAACGCGTAGCGCTACTTTGAAGTTTGTTTTTCGCGCTACTTCGTACGGCACTACGTTGCCTGGCGGACGGACATGTGACTAACATACCACTCTTGAACCCCGATCCTTCCGCCAGGCAACGTAGTGCCGTACAACAGCGGAACAAACAAAACAAATCGTCTTACGATATCACAAAAATCATGGACAATCCATAGAAAAGCCGCACCTGACTAAAAGCCGCAGGGTTCAAAGCTTGTGCAAAAAGTAGCGGCTTATAGCCCGACAATTACGGTAATTTAGTGCTAATGACTTGAAGCTTGAACATGAAAAACATGAGCATCAGCAAGGATTTCGACTGAGAAAATATACAGTCGATGAAAAACGATGAAACTTGATCCCAGATACTGATGAGACGCACAAGAGAACAGTTCACGCTCACTTTTGTCTGACAATAATCGCTACAAAGAATTCCAGTCTGGTTTCCACCAGCTTTACAACTACACCTTTAACAATTCTCCTCTTCTTTGATCCAAATTTACACTAAATTTCATAACATTCTCCTGCACATTGTCTCATTTACCATTAACCTCCTAAGACCCAAACTCTTCCACGGCATGCATTTTTAATTTCTCTTTGATATTTGGGCATATTGGGGCCCGATGAATGTAAAAACAAAGAATTACCAGATTTTTTTTTTTTTTACGTTATTTTCGTTTTTAAGAAAAACAAGAGCCACATATGAGGATATTCGTTTAAAATTTTGATAGAATAGTAGCAGTATAATGTCCTCGTAAGTGGATATCAGGCCCTTGTAGAGCAGAATTGAGTATTTTAGTCTAAATCAGCGGTCCCCAACCTTTTTTGCGCCACGGACCGGTTTATGCTCAACAATATTTTCACGGACCGGCCTTTAAGGTGTCGCGGATAAATACAACAAAATAAAACTAGTACCGGTACTGAAAAAAAGAATATTTATTCATAACACACGTGAAAAGACCCAGGAAAACCGAGTTAACGATAAAAACGATAACAAAATAACGCTGAAAACCGATAAAAACCCTGAAAACCATACATTTCACACCTGAGCCTCAACTCTCGCAGCCCGGTACCAAACGACTCACGGACCGGTACCGGTCCGAGGCCCGGGGGTTGGGGACCGCTGGTCTAAATAACCCAAAATGTGATGTCCACATATACGGACGCCAGGTCCTAGGAGGTTAATACATTTATTTAACTGGTTTCCTCCCAACTGACCATCATCAGGTAACTATTATATACTGTAATATATATTGTAATTTAAATTGTAAATTGTATCGTAACTGTTTTGTTCATTTTATTGAGATTTTTGAGAATCTCGAGAAGGTGGTGTTCCCAAAAACACCTAAAAATAAATAACATGTATTATTATTATTGTCATCTTAACATTGTTGACTGACATCAGCTCATCAGCAAATATTATAACATTATGATGAAGATTGCCTTTTGCCTGGCACAAAATACCATCAGGGGCAAACCCAAACTGTGTTGATCTAATTATTTTTAATAGTGACATTTCTATTAAATTTTCACAAGCACTGCATGCCTGCTAGACACCAAACGAATCATCATTTATCTAAGTAAAAATGCCAAAATTCCCAAGGTTTAGCCTTCCAAATGCAAGTAAAATTATTCAATTATGCTAGTGACTGAATATGTTTGGCTTTGGTCAGATAACACCCTTTTGTTAGGAACATTGCTAGAGGCTGAAGTGCAGTTCTGCTATTTTCTAACTGTGGGAGTAGAAAAAGCATCAATTGATTGAGAAAATAATCAACAGACTAAATGATTACAAAGACAATAACAAGCTCAGTCTGTCTGCGTAAAACAAATACAAGTTTTTCTTATTTATTTTTATAAAACAATTGCTCATGCACCTTTTATAAGAATTAAAAGCTTTTGCAGCTTCATTGTGAAGATGCACACGTATTGCAGCTACTTTTAAACCAAACTCTACAACAAAGAGTGCTGCAGTATTGAGCGTTAACATCTAAATGGGTCAACCAAGCACTCGGCGAACTGTAGCACCATTAGGACCAAGACAGTTTGTCTCACAGCCGAGTGCACAATCTCATTATCTGCATTATAAATGGGTTTAATATACAACCGAAAAAGTAATATACAACTGAAAAAACACAGTACGAAACCAAGCTATGGCTTTAGGTAAGATGACTATGATTAAATAACACTGTTATAATCTGTTGGTTGGTATGGAAGTGCAATGTGAAATCAGGTTACAAAGCGCTCTACTTAAAACGCAAAAATCTATAATCTGTGAAAATGACACAGTGGAGGTTTACAGGATTATTTGAAAATGGTGTTTATGGGTTCAGTGTTGTGGCTGCAGACATACGGCGTGTTTGTGTGTCTGCTACAGTGCAGTACTGCAGATATTATCACAGTACTAGTGGCAAAAAAGTGCTACATTTTTATCAAATCTATGCAAATATTAACACACATGATTTTATATGCTTAAGTTTGTTTTCTCAACTTAAAATTGACCTATTGAGCTCTTATTTTCCATCATTAATATATAGTTACGGTCACTTTGGTAGGTGCATCCGCTCAACTGCTCATTAATGCAAAAATCTAATCAACGCATTAAACATGTAGACACAGTCAAGATGACCTGCTGAAGATCAAAGAAAAGTGATGATCTCCAGGGTTTACAGAGAATGATCTGAAAAAGGGAAAATATCCAGCAGCTGTCTGGGAGATCAGAGATCAAAGGCGAATGACCATACTGGTTCAAGCTGATAGGAAGGGAACAGTAGCTCAGATAACCACTTGTTCCAATCGAGGTATGCAGAAGAGCATCTCTGAATGAACAACATGTAGAACCTTAAAGCAGATGGACTACAGCAGCAGAAGACCACACCAGGTAGGAACAGAAGTTGGCGTCACTGACATGAAGCATGGATCCATCCTGTTTTGTATCAGCAGTTCATGCTACTGGTGGTGTAACGGTGTGTGGGTTACTTCCCTGGCACACTTTGGGCCCCTTAGAACCAAATGACCATAATTTAACCACCATGTCCTGCCCGACTGTTGTTGCTGATCATGTCAGTCCCTGTCATGACGACAGTGTACCCATTTTCCGATTGCTGCCTTCAGCTATGTCACACAGCTCAAAGACTCTCAAACTGTTTTTTTGATCATGACAACGAGTTCACTGTACGCAAATGACCTCGACAGTCAAGAGATCTCAATCCAATATTGCACCTTTGGGATGAAGTGGAACAGAAGATTCTAATTATGTATGTGCAGCTGACAAATCTACATCTATATGAACCAAAATCTCTGAGGAAAACTTTCAGCACGTTGTTGAATCTGTCCCTCGAAGCATTATGGCAGTTCTGAATGTAAAAGGGGTCCAATTGAGTATCGGCAAGGGGTACGTAATGAAATGCCAAGCAAGCATAAGTAAATGGCCGTGTTTTATATAATGAACGCAGCATGTGCACAAGTAATCACTCTGAACCCAAAGTCCTTTAAATCGATGTAAATGCTGTGTTTCAAGCAGAGCCGATATGCCTAACATGCACATCTAGCCTTCATTGCTATGGCTGTCTGCGAGGAGCAGCCAATCAGAGGAAAGCTGACTGAAATGAGAGGAAGTGAACAGCTTGTTTCAGACAAAGGATGCATTAAGGGGCTACACCAAGATCCTGTATGGGATTAATAGGGTTGTTTTGAACTATAAATCATGCAAAGCTATTATCGTAGAGTCAGAGAAGAAAAATATGGAGCTGAGGATGACACAACGCCTTTAAAATGCTGGAATACACAAAAGAGTTGTTTTCCAGAAGCAAAGATATTCAAATTGTTATCAGATAAAACCATTAAAAGAAGAAAATCTTCATATTTCATCTGAATCTTCGTTTTTTTGTTACATTTTTCCTTGAAAACCTGATCGAATAATCATTACAAAAGTACTATTGAATGAAATCAATCACATTTCTAGGTTTTAGTTTAAGCAGACTTGAGTCCAGGGCAACAAACACCCATTGAACCAGCACATTCCTCTCCAGCCCAAAAAAACAGAAAGAAAAAAAAGGAAGTGCTCTATTGTTAATTTATCCCTACAAACAACACAAAACACAAAGCCAGGGAACATTTAATTGGGTGACCTACTATTTGGGAAACAAAGCCAAATGTGTGTGGCTTCCAGTCTGCCTAATCAATCTCACGGCTGGTGGAAAAACAGCGTGATAAATAAGATTGAGAAACTCTGGAGGTGAATCCACTCAGCGAAACATTGATTGACCTCGATGAGCGTCCCAAACTAAATTTCAAACATCGCTGAACAAAGTGACTGGGGTGTAAACGTGCGCGTGTCCGAGGTGGGGGTGGAGGAGAGGGGGAGTCCTCCCGTGCAACTTTCCTTAAAAAGCCACGTGAAGCATTCAGCAGACTGTAAAAGGAGCCGATCCTCTGATCCCCTATCAGACCTCAGAAGCTGTGACGGCACCTTGCATACTAATAGGACTGTTCTCCGTTCTTTATACTGAAGGGAATATCTGTGCCAGCAGCTGGGTCAGGGAAGACTGCAGTTTGAAACTGAGCTATTTTAGTCCGTTTTTTCATATACCGGGCGCTGACAAGGACCAGCCGTTTCGAGAGAGAGTAGCTCAAAAGCTTCCTATACCATCTCGAATAAGAACGAATGGGTAGGACATTCTTCCTCAGCCACATGGAAACCTAATGTATATGCCATATGGAAAAAGTCTGCTGGAAATATGAATGGGATCACTTCCAAGAGACTAAACCTATGGAAAATGAACACGCAGGCAGCCGCTTTCCTAAATAACAGCCGTTATGCAATATTCTTTGTTGTCTAATTGCACCCAAATGCCTGCGTCTGTGTGGTTTTTTTCATACAGAGCATCAAAATGAAGAGCATCTGATATCAGCAAGCAGCTGAGTCACCAAGTCCTTCATAACTCCAGAGAGTGTATGTGAAATCAGAGTGGAGCGGCATAAATCAACACATTTACAGCTATTATGCAAACCGCTTAAAACCAAGTTTTAAGGCTCTTCTGAGCTTTTTCGCTTTATTGCCTCCCAAAGCATCCAGTCGAAGGAAGAATGGCGAGGGCGATGATGTGATAGGGAAACTGATCAAATGGCTTAGTTTGCTTTTTCAATTAAGGGTTGCGAGACCTCGAGAAACTGAAACGAAATGATACGCAAAAAGAGCAGCGTAGTAAACAGCCCATGTGCAATTCATAAGGTTGGAATTAAAATGTGGTGACTAGACAGTCAGCCCATTTTTAAAAGACATTTCACAGAAGGACAGAAGTTCAATTCATCTTCTACATTTCTCTGGTAAAAATAAAGCTACAGCTTAGCTTAGCATAAACAGGGAAACATTAGAAAATGGCTACCTAGGATCTATCCAAAGATAAATCCATTTAGTAGACTGATACACTGTGGTCATAAAGGGATGGACGTGGTCAGCAAAAACACTCAGTCGGTACTAAAAGGCCCAAAATGTGCTAAGAAAATATCCCCAACTCCAAAACACCACCGCTATCAACCCGAACCAGTGGTTCAAGGCGGGATGGATCCAGTCTTCCATGCTAATGAATCCAAATTGAGACCCTCCCATCCGAATATCACAGCTGGAATCAAAACTCATCAGACCAGTCAATATTTTCCCAGTTTTCTATTGTCTATTTTTGGAGAGCTCAATTTAAATTTTATTGTATTTATATAGCACCAAATCACAACAACAGCTGCCTCAAGGCGCTTTATATGTTAAGGTAAAGACACTACAATAATACAGAGGAAACCCCAGCAATCGCATGACTCTTTATGAGCAAGCGCTTTGGCGACAGCTGGGAAGAATAAACTCCCTTTTAACAGGACGAAGCCTCCAGCAGAACCAGGTTAAGGGAGGGGCAGCTGTGTGCCACGACCAGCTGTTCATAGCTAACAGTGGGGGGCACTCAGAGCGGTCTTCTGCTGCTATAGCCCATCTGCTTCAAGGTTCAGAGATGCTCTTCTGCCATAAACATAAACCACCTTTCTCCCTCATGCTCAGTGTGAACTTCCTCTTGACTGTGGCTGCCATGTGATTGGCTAATTAAATCTCTGCGTTAACAAGCAGCTCAACACGTTTATCCAAAGATTTTGCCAGTGACTGTATGCTTGGCTATTAATCCATAAAACTACAACTTCAGCCAAAACTGATGCCGCATTGCTGCTCGATACGTACTAGAGATGGACCGATCCGATATTACGTATCGGTATCGGTCCGATACTGACCTAAATTACTGGATCGGATATCGGAGAAAAATAAAAAATGTAATCCGATCCATTAAATATCACGAAAGCACCTCACAAAACTTGCAACACGCCGTAACTCACCTCAGAACGTTAGCACGTCGGAGCAGTATGCATCACGTGATAGAGCGGCTGTGGCATGCGGGACCTGTCGGTGGTCTGGATAGCATGTGGAGCTTCGCTAGCAACCCGGCATTTCATCTCCGACAAAGTTATCCCCGAGAGAAGTAAAGCAAGTGTGTAAGTCCATCTCTGAATGTTTGTAAAGCATTCCTGCGTTAAGCTTACCAAACATATATGGAGCTACTGCTTCTTCTGGCTGCTACTTCAATCATGAAACTGCTTAACGATCAGCTGATCGGCTTTTCTGTCGCGAGTCCGTCTCTCTGGTTTGTTTTTGGCCCACTTTGCACCAGAAAGAGGAAACCAGCGGCTGAACAACAGCAGCACGTTTAAGCTTGATCAGCTGTTGTTAGAATTTATTTATTATTACTTTCTACTCCAGGATCTTTTTCTACGTAGCTGACGCTGGTAACTGTGCAGGGGCGGATCTAGCAAAGTTTAGCCAGGGGGGCCGATAGGGCATGAACAGGGAAAAGGGGGCACAAAGACATACTTTTCTTTCTTATTCTCATTTAAAATGTCTAGCTTTTATTAAATAAGTATCTGAATCTTACACCCAAAGTTTTAATTTGATGTAAAATGAATAGAAGTCCATTACTGTATATAGTGACTATTAAGTCTAATATATACCCTAGTAAGCTATAGTACTTTTTCCTTTGGGAAGGTACCATCTGTGCAGTCTGCAATTTTGTTGAAGAAAGATGTTGAATCTATTTAATATTCCTTGAAAAATAATTGATTTCTGTGCATTTTTTTTCACACTGCATCAAATTAAGGTTGATTACGTCGATTAAGCATCATGAGGTGGCGCATGAGGGGTGGTTCCCTATTTTTTATTTATTTATTTTTGTTGTTGCTGGGAGTTGGAACCCTATTAGTTAGGTTGCTTAATATTTACGCTAAGTACTCTTTAAAATACCAGAATAGGGAGGATGGTGTAGGTTTAAGTTTATTAGATTGATCAGTATTGCTGAACTATGAAATATTTGTTTTTTGCATATAGGTATAACAGAATAGCTTTAGTGTAGTTGTTGTTTTAAACTTGAGTATGAACTTATACAAAATGCAGCAAGATATTTAAAAAAAAACAGTTTTGTTGATTAAAAAACATTATATCGGATTCATATCGGTATCGGCAGATATCCAAATTTATGATATCGGTATCGGTATCGGACATAAAAAAGTGGTATCGTGCCATCTCTAATACGTACTCAATTTTCTCTAAGCACATGCAAAAAGGACTACGCTGCTTCCTTTCACAATAAAAGTCTTGACAAATACACTGCATAACTGCTGCAGATAAAAGGGTTTGTAGAAGTGTTTCAAAGAAATTTATATTTAAATATATATTTAATTTAACTAGTTATTACATAGAAGATGAGCTTTTTTCTGTATAAAAAAGGCACATTGTTTTCTGGTTTTGGTTAATATATGGATCTAATTAAGCAAATAAAGAATTTCTATGAAGCTGGTTTTGTGCTCCATGAACAAGAATGTTGGCTTTAAAAAAAAACAAAACACAAAGTATGAAAAATTAATTACATCTGTGTAAGTATTCATCAAACTGTAAAAAAAAAAAAACTAAATAAATAAAACATACTAACAGAGAAAAATCTACTTAAAAAGATACGCGAAAAAAGCAAAAATATGAAGTATAGAGCGTTACAGCATTGATATAGATGAGAACACAGACATCTGGCAACAGCAGGAGACTAATTTTAACCCAACACCTTCAAGAAAACCAGTCTTTCTAATGTGTTGCAATCTGCTGTGATGACAGGAAGTACATAAAGTTTTGCACATGTGTAAAACAAATCAGGTAGTGACAGACCTTTTAGAAGCAAGTCGCAGCCAGAAAAACATGCAAACTTTGGCCCCAAAATATGTTTTTCCAAGCGTTTTCCTCTTGGATGTTATACTTTGTGTACCCTGTCTCCTCCTTATATAATGTCTCTGGCTAAGATTAGCTTGAAGCCTGAGGGCAGGTGGAAACAGCAGCATGCACCTTGAAATCTGTACAGCTTAAAAAGAAAAAAATAACATGTATGTAAAATCTTTTTGGAATAGAATAAAGTGGCATTTACACCCATTTTTGCTCTCTCATTGATCCCTCCAATTAATCTACACTACCCACCACATTAACCTTTGTAACGTGTGCTACACTGACCACACCTACAGCCAATGTAGAATCACCAATTACCCCAGTATTTTCAAACTAATTCTGACAGGCCAGCTGCTACTGAGGCTAAAAATAACAGAGCATGCAACATATTTATCAATTATTAAAATAAAGATCCCAGATAAATTTTAGTGATACAGAGGACAAACTCTTTCTTTATATAGGTTCACCCTGCAATATATATCACCTGGCCATCCACGTCTACCTGCAGTGCCTTGGGGCCCGCCCCACAGTTTGAGAACCACTGAGATAAACAAAGGCACAGCGAGAATGTGCAAACTTCTCAAAGAAAAGCGGTCAGAAGATTCAGGAACAGTTCGATATTTTAGGACATTTCCAGCATCCATATTAAGACAGGCCAACAGGCTTCCTGTTAAATGGGAGTTTTTCCTCCCCACAGTCGCCAAGTGCTTGCTCATAAAGAATCATCTGACAGTTTGGGTTTTTATCTTTACTTTGCAATATAAACCACCTTCAGGTAACTTGAATCACATTTAAGAGACAAACATGGGAGTGGTAACTGTCCTAAGCCAGATAGCATCAATTATTTCACTCTAAGCTGCATAGAGGTGAATGCCTTAACTATGTTGGCAGACTCTCCTCAAAAAATAGAGAATTTATTTTTCCTCCAGATGAAATGTTGCTGACTGCAGCTTTAATATAAAAATTAGATTTTCCCTGGGATCAGCAGAAGCAGATCTGGCTTCAGCAGCTGTACACCCCCAAATCCCCCCCTGCTCCTGAGTGCACCGCAGACTGCCAGCAGATTAACACAGTGAAACTGAAACTTTCTTCTTTCTCCCCCCTGCACCGGACACACTTAGAGAAGCAACAGCACATTATATTGTTGTTTCAAAACGGGGTGACGGGGGGGACGGAGGAGGGAGGGGTAATGGATTAAAGGCATGCGTAAAAAAGAAGAAGAAGGCGAGAGGATGGCAGGGGCTTCGCCGTGCATCCCATCTATTACTCCTCAAGTGTCTGTTTCTCACACCAGTCAAGGTTAACAAGCCGAGCTGCCTGGTGTCTGCGTGTGCTGCAAAAAAAACGAAAAAAAAAAAACAAGGGAGGGGGTGGGAGGTGGAGGTGGAGGAGGGTGAGGTGCTGCAACTACACACTGTGCCTTGTGATGATGCAGACAGGCTGAGAGAGAGCCTACAGTGCCCCCCTTAAATATTGCCAACCACATCACGCTACATTTGTACACCGAGGCTAAAATCACCACGAGGTGGAAATTGCAGTTTCCCCTGTTTTTTTTCTCTTCTCTCTGTTTTTTGAGGCTCACAATAAATTGAAGCGAGACGAGGTAAAAAACTCCGGTGCGCACTAATCCGACTGCGCCTACAGGATGAAGCCTAAACGCATAAAGAGTAGTTTTAATGGTGGATGCGGCTGGCAGAGCAGCGGAGACTCACTGTGGGAATAAAACAAACCGCGCTAACGTATCGCGAGGTAGCATAAGCGTCATCCATACCTTTCTCTCCATCACTGTGCGCTTTTTTTCTCTTCCCTTTTTTCTTTTCTTTTCTCTTTTTTTAAGGGCTACTCAACAACGGCAACTGTAGGATGTGTTTCTGTGGAGCTGTCCGGTCCGGCGCGGCGTGGAGCTGCTTTTCTCCCCTCAACTTCCTCACGGGCTTTCACACAGCAGCAAGCGTCTCCCCCTCGATCACTCCCCCATTACTGGACAGCTAGGCGACTTATTAGCGCTGGCCTGTGGGACGCCGAGCCGGGGATGGAGCCAGAGCCAGGATTGGTGAAGCCTTGTTCGGAAGGGAGCAGGAGCGCAGGCGCGGTCTCTGCTGGAGAGTCGATATAATGAAAAATTACCAGTGGCAGGGAGTGTCATCAAATTATCCTCATCTCTCGCTCTCTCTCTTTTTTCATTTTTTATTTTAAGGGAGGAAGGGAAGATTTTTATTTAACCCAAAGCGCACAGTGAAATGATTTCAGGTTATCCTGCTCCAAACACATGCTGTACATGTAAATGCAGTGCAGGAACAAAAGGGAGGGAGGCGGGATGAGGGGGGGGGGATAAACCCGGTGCACTACAGCAACAAAGGAGCAGCAGCACCACCAGCTCCCTAACCGAGAGATCTGTTCCACTTTCTAATGAGGAGCCGTCGATAAAGAGGCTGTTAAGTTGTGGCTAATTGCTGCTTTAATGGATAATTTACTAATGCTTCACGCGGCAGTTACAAGTTATCACTTCACACATTTTTTTTAGTGCCAGAGTGAAGATTTATGAATGAAATGAGCCAGATTTATAACACGTGGTGGATATACTGTGGCAGCTCATTGTCCGGCTCTTACCTCTGACTTTTGAACTTGATTCTTTATAATATTGGACTTTCTGTGTAATTATTACCAAACGTTTTGTTCTACTAGCTTCATTTGAGCTGTAAAATATTCATGAAAAATGATTTAAACAAAACTAGAAATGCGTGCAAAAATCAGAATTGTGTCTGCAGATTGGGGACTGTCTGTGTAAATATGCACTCGTTTGCATAAAGTGGATAAAGCCAGCATAAATAATATAGTTTTATATTTAGCAGCAGTCCTGCCTGAGTCCTGGTTATTATGGAGCAGGGTAAAGAAAATCATCTGTGACCTGAATCCGCAGCCTCTCCCATAGCTACTGGTGTCAGTGGTTTTAACTATGTGGCCCAGCAGTCTGCTGGTGCCAGGTTTCTGGCACTGGTAATGGTCCTTTTAAGGCTAAGGATGCATGGAACCAGTTCTAGATTGAACACTGGCACTTATGTGGAAAAGGGGTATTTGCTGACATATTAGGAATATCTTTTTATCACTTCATGAATCACGAAATACAGACAACTGCCAGAAAAAGTCTATTCCTGCTGTGTTTCTACTCTGGAACTCAGGATGGGGGGAAAAAAAAGAAAAAAAAGAAACCTTCAGGATTGAAAGGAATCACTTTGGTCAACAACTGTTGTTTTTAAAAGTGCAATATAAATGAATAACCTTGAAACTTGAAAAAATAATTGAATAGTTTGGTGTATGCAGGTGCTGCTGAAGTGGACAAGTGAAAAATGTAAAGAGCAACATCATGAAACCAGACTCCACTTGTTCAAATATCTAAATGTTGAATTTTGTCAGTGAATGAGTACTAATTTGACTCAAGAGTAGTAAAGTTAACACATAAATTACCCGTTATCACCCATTGGCCAATTTCGAACCAGTTAGGTCCAGTTAATGAAACATGGATGTTTCTGGACTGTGGGAGGAAGCTGGACTGCACAGAGCCAGGCGGTGGATTCAAACCCAGGACAGTCTTGCTCTGACCACTTCATTAAAAATCTCTCATCAGTAAATATACCATTGTACATTAATATTACGCACTGGGGTTATTTATTTATTTTGACATGTGCAACTCAAAATTTCAGGTCATTTTCACAAAACTTAATAACGCTAACTCGTGGTTGGTCTGAGACAAATTTAAAACGCTGAGAAGATAACTTGAAACTGACAACAACAAAAAAAGGACAAAAACAACTTTCAGTTAATAATCTGAGATTTTGATTTAAAGATTTTGTTGGATAAGCATAAATTTACAAAAAAACTAGAGTATAAATTATAAACAACAGCAACAAATCTTCTCCCACTTGCTTACTAACATTAAAGGAACATTTATTCATCTCGTGAGCTTCCTTCATTTCTAAATGTGTTAAAAGTCATTGTTTATGCACCAATTTGACAACATGTGTAGAAGTAAACACCTAAATGTGTATTTTCCAAATGTCATTGATGCAAAAAAATCTTGAAAAGCCCTTACAAGAAAAAAAGATATTATTGAATTTAAACAAATATAGTTATGGAGAAAATGTGAGTTGTCATGTTATCCATCATGTTGTGTTTATTTATGCGGCTGCCAGGTCTCCACTGTGGAAGAGATTTGACCTCAGTGGGATTTCCTGCTTAAATAAAGGTGATAAAATAAAATGAGAACATCTGTACAGAAAGCTGGTTAGTATCCTGAAATCCATTAGCATATACCTATAGAGAGGAGAGGCCTTAATCAATGAGAACCTTTAAGTCGGCAAACACAGAGTGTGCGAGTAGCTGTCCATCCTGTAGTGTCCACTCAGTGCTGGAGTCTGCCTGACTCAGCATCCTAACCTCACAGGCCGCAGCAGTGGGTGAAACAGTCCATTAGCTGGAGAACAGGATCTACGCTCTCATCTCATCTACGACACACATCCTGCTGCATCAGCTCGACCTCCGAGTGCCTTCACGTTTTACCCAGGAAGAGTTTTCACAAAGTGCAGCGCCACATCTGGGTCATAGTTGTGTTTGGAGCAAAGCTTTCTTTATGCAATGCAGCCCACTGACTCTTACCCACCCGCCCTCCTGAAGCCTTGCAGAAAGAACAACAACACATCCCTGCCATACAGACTTAACCCTGAGTAAGCGATAGAGCACCTAATGTGGACATCGGAGATATTCTGGAGCCGATGTATTAAATTTCATATCAACATCTGCACCCATTAAATAGGGAAGAATTCGCTTTTTATTAAAACGCATACCAGGGAGGCAAAGAAAACACGCAGGAGCTTTTCAAACAGGGAAAGTCTTCATGGACTTTAATGTCAAAATTCAAGGGCTCAATTCATCCTCCCACATATAACAAGAGTGAGAGTTCCCCAGAGACCATTGCAGCTTTGAAATATTTCCAAACATTTATTTTTTATCAACAAGAAGCCAGAGAAATTATGATTATTGGTCTCAGATGAATGCAAATGAAACGAGTTTTGGACTTTTTGGCAGAAGATTTGTTTTTACTTTCAGTCCTGGACGTCAAAATAATCGATCGCAGGCTCTTCTTTAACCATCTTCGACCAGGTGCTTCCACCGGCAGACCTGGCAGGAGATTAATTGATGAGAAAACACAAAAAGAAGAATCACAAGCAGGCAGCGAAAGACACTAACAAACAGCAGCATGAAAGTAAGACAGTCCGTCTCCGAGTGTTGTTTAAGGACATTTTTGGAGTCGTATAGAAGAGTCTCTCTAACCACAGATTAACACTTACTTGCTGCTGTGCTGTTTGATATGAGCGATGGGAGGAGGAGCCCGTGCAGCTGTCTCTCGCTCTATCAGTGAAGTCAGGGTTGAGTTCGGGCAGGCCGACTTCCCCCTGGGCGAGAAAAACAAAACAAAACAAGATACACAGGCACATCCTCGACTCCACGATTACCGCATTTCTCATCTATGATAACGGCGCTCGTATATTTAGTCGCGCTCTCACTTGTGAGCCGTGATGACCACGTTGCGTTTGGGCTCGTTATCGTAGCTCACGCTCTCCACGCCGTAGACCTCGGCCAGCTCGTGGATGATCTTCCGATGCTCTCGGTTCATCGGCGGGAAACAGTGGCTCCTCTTCGACTGCTTTCCCTGCAGAAACGGATGCTTCATAAGGCTACGGTCATGCTCGCTTTTCGCATGTTTAGTTGCATTTCAGCTACAAAGCCGCATTCGTGGTGATGTCGGGCACCTCTAAAAGGTCGCAGCTCAAGTCTGCAGTCACAAGATGACAGGGAAGAATCACAAATACAGATTTTTTTTATTTTACCAGACTTTCTTTGATTGTTGTTTTGGTTTCTTATCTCTTCTTCAGGCCTTAAATAACACTGCTTTGTTTTAAGTGTCACAAGACAGAAACGAGGCAAACAAAGAAAAGTCTAATCTGGCGCTTAATTTAGTTTTGGGGTTTATTTTTAGTGGTATGTCTGTGTATGTTAGTCCTTATATCGACCCCCTCACCGTCATTATTACCAATAGCAGTAAAGAGCAGGTCTGCGACCACTTATAACTCACTTCTGTGTGACGTTTTTGTTGTGTTCCTGTACATATTTGTTCACTGAAGTCTGATCTGACCTGGGCTGGGAGCAGTTTTGCTTCAGTCTAGCCCGTTCACATCTTATAGTTTCTGATGTCCATTAACAGGCGCTATCCCTGTTAATTAAAGAAATATATCTCCTGCTAAGAACCTTGGTAGCATTTGAATTTTTAAAATCTCACATTTCGAAGCTTCTTTCATTCACTGCAAAAATCAAACATTTATTGTGAGACTAGAAAAAGTTACATTTCCTGGGAAAATGCCGTGTAGTGCAAATCATGAGTTGAAAACAGGTGAAAAAGTTGAACTGTCTGCTGAAGACGGCCGAGAAAATAGAGAGAGCGAGTGTGAGTAGTTAAGCGGCAAAGAGTAAAGAAACAGGAAAACAGCAGGTTTCACAAAGGATATAGTCTTCTTTAAAGCATGATGGTGTTTGCTGGTGCTGATGGCTGAAGCTAAAACTCTTAGCCACCGCCTTCAGCACCTGGTCGTAATGCCACAGATAGCGGCTGTCTGTCAGAGCCTTTGGGCAGCTGCAGAGAAGACGGAAACTTGTCCAGAGCCAAGTTGGACAGGAAGTGTGCCCAGGTGACCCTGCGCTGGAGGGTCCCCTCCCATCTTGTCCATGCTCCTTGCTATCAGAGCTCCACCACTGCTCACGTTCTCCACCTCTACACCTGCTTGGACTTTATTTCATGGCTCTGTTGCATTGGACCTTTCTGACCAGACCTGGCTCTTTGGGAACAAGCCCAGACCTTGTGTACCCATCACCACGGTGACCACCAGTGCCTTTTGTCTCAAGTGCGTTTCCACCACCTCCACCGCTTTTCTCCACCCTCCATTTCCTGCCTCTTCTAACCTCAGTGCCAGCTGATGACCTGCTGAGACCTTACCACAGCAGTCAGCCTCTCTAATCATGTGATTTTATTAATTGCATATAAAGCCCTACACAACTAGCTACATAATGGACCCGCTGTGACCTTATAATAGCAGTCTATAATAGCCTGGTCTGATCATGTGATCAGGGTCTTTTAAATGCTCCACACTCTTCTTTGAAATCCAGGGGTGACGGTGCTTTTGGAGCAGGCTCTCTCAGGCTCATCCGGTCGGCTCAATCTGTTTTTTAACGACTGTGGAAAATTCCCCCCCAATATTTTCATCTATAGTGCATAACCAAACGCTGCTATGAAAGTATGCATTTATGAACAGAGAGATGCCTGCATGTTTCAGTGTACTACATGTACAAAACTGAGAATTAATAAGCAGGGAGTCTGTGTTTCAGGAGCAAAATGCAAGTGCTTCAGGTATAAGAGTCCAGACACAGTGAAGGCAGCTGACTCACAGTCCCACAGACACACTAGTCTCAACAAACATGATGTTCACATGCACCACAGTCTCCTCGGGCTGGTTGTGTTTAGTTAAGGACATTTCCTGCACAGGCTGTACACAAGAAGGGGATTAACAGGCTCCATTTCATAACGATTGTGGGGAGCTCAGTGTACTTTGCTGTGGTCTGCTGATATCACGAGCAGACTGAATTAACTGATCGGGAAGGCTGGCTCTGCGATTGGCTGCAAGCTGTTGAATCAGAGGTGGCGAGGATGTCGCTGAACAAACCGTCATCTATCATCGATAACCCCGACTACTCTCTGCACCGCTTACCGGACAGGCAGTGGAGCAGCTTCGCTAACAGGGTAGCACATCATTAACACATCTGTCCAGCTGCGAAACATCCTGCGCTTGGATTTTTCATGTTTTCTTGGCTTTTAAATGGCCCCAATTCAGTCACTCTAGCAGGTAAAGCTGCAACCACAAGGGGAGCATTTAATGAGATTGTATGTTACCAAATGTAAAAGAACATTTGGTCGGTCCTCTTTTAAAATTAAAGGTCCACAAATTTGAAACACTTTGCCACCGGGAATAAAAACACATCTGATCATTGGAATGGGTCTTATTACTGTCTTATTACTATCATCATCCTTCAATGTTTCCATTTTACTGTACATGCCGTTTTCTGTTTTATTTCTGTTTTTTATATTTGTGTTGATATAATGCATCTTAAAAACAATGCTAACTTTTAATGTCTGTTTTTGTATAAATAAATAAAATCACAAAATAAAAATACTTGTTTTGCTTTTTTCAAAATCACTTTTTCAAGTATTATCTCATTGTTATTTTATTTTTTTTAGCAAACACTACTTTTTATTTTATTTGCTGATTTGAGGACAACAAACTTTTTATTTTGTTTTAATATAACTTTACTATAATAACTTTGCTCCAAACTACAAACGTGAGTACAAATCACGTTTTGTGAGCTGACCTCTGGTATGAAGTGATACAAATCTATCACTTTCATAAATACTTTCAGCCTTGTCCTCACTGTTTGGGATCCTCCTGGTTCAACGTGACTGTTTCACGCCCAAAAGTCACGTCCATAAAGAAATGTGTTTGTTTTCTTTTAAATTTGGTGGGGGGCTTAGATCCAAAACCTTTGGGATGAACTGGCCTGTGATCCAGTTCATGTCTGTCAACATCTGTGCTGCCCTATCTGATGTTTCTGTGGCTGAATGGGAGCAAATCCCTGCAGGCAGGTCCCAAAAAAATCATGTGAAAGGTTTAGGGAGAAGAGTGGAGGCTGTTACAGCAGCAGCTTAATGTCTATACATACGAGTTGAAGCGTCCATGTACTTTTGAGCTTGTAGTGCACGCGTGGCCTATTTTATATAGACGGGTCAGTAGGCACATTTGACCTGACTTTTCAGAGTAAAAGAGAACAACAGCTGGTACAAAACTGAATCGCTTTCTTTGCCAGAGGGCTGTTGGAGGGGATTTTAGCAAAATTTAAGCAGAGGAGTAGATTTAATAACTCGTTTTTTTAGGGAAGAAAGAGCCCAAAAAATGAAATCAGTGAAGTCAGCACAACATGCCTTGAGAAAATAAGATAAAACATTTCACTAAGCTGACTCCCGGGCAGAAAAAGGTTTCATTCATGACCCATCGTTCCAAAAAGAGGCTCCGCTAAGTAATAAACAAGTCCTTTGGAAAAGAAATCAAAGCAGTAATGTCGGTCTCTCAGAGAGCCTCGGTGAATCACAGAGGACTGGAAGAAATAAATAAATACGTGGAGACGTTTCCACCTGCCCGAGAAGTCTCCTACTCGCTTATTTGAGCTTGGAAACTGTGACAAAAGAGCTGAAAATACAACAACTGGGGCACAAAATAATGAAGCTAAATAAGCTGTTAGTGACACAGCCGTAAAGGGCCACTGTCTCCACCTCGGGCTGACACCAAGTTTAATGACTCCATGCGGATCAGAAATGATAGTAATAAAAGTAATAATCAATCATTTGTAATAAATAAAAGAAAAGTTTTTTGTTTTGCTCCTTAACAAACCAGAGCCATTCATCCATCACTCGTGATAAAGCCGTTTAAACACCGGCTGCAGCTCTGGATGGAGCGCGCGCGCGCGCGCTCAGTGCTCAGCTTATTTAGCAAGTCACAAATACACAAACACTGTGATAGTACACATTACCTACTACTGCCTCCTAGGTTTTACACTTTTACTGATATTTACACACTGCTGCCATCTTGGATTGTGAAGTCGGGGTTGGTGGGGGTTCTCCAACTTCCTGAGTTGGAAATCCGACTTGAGGAGCCATTCCATAAAAATCCAGACTTTCCGCTTCAAATGGCAAGCAACAATACTGAGCTCGTGTGCTCAACAGAGCCACTTTAAACATAACATATTTTTGTATTTTAATAGTTTTACTTTTTAAACCTTCATTTTCTTTTAATTTTTTAATACTAAGCCCCCTACTGTATTTTACGAAACTTTTTATATAGCATGTCACTGAATTTTATTGAGATTCTTCCTAATTTTGACCTTTTCTTGCATTTTATTTACATGTTTATTTTAAATCATCATATTATTTTTAGACTTATTGTACTTAATCCATTTATTGATTTCTTTTATTATTATTATTATGTTTTTATGTTTAACCTTCATTAAAGGTTTACTTATTAAGTGCTCCATATGCATTATACAGTGTTTTACTCTATTTTATACATTTTACCTTATCAAATTAAAACTTCTATTTTTAAATTTCATATTATCTTTTCCCTTTTCTTAAATTTATCTCCTCTCTTCTCTGTAGTTTGTACATTGAGGTATTTTGTTACATCATGCCATTTTATTTTATTCGTCTACTCCACTTTATTTAAGCTAGAGTCTGTGTTTAATGTTTTGGCTGCTCTAACAGCTTTTTACCAAAGTTTGGGATAAATAAGGTATTTCTCACATTAAGCTTAAAGCCCAGCTGTTTTACTAATTATATCCCTTAGCAGTAAACAACAAAAATATAAAGAAATCGTGGCTAAACGGAGCAAATGACATTAATTAACTAGAAAGAACATGATATACATGTTATATTAATGATCATTAAAGTTTCAAAAATTTAAAAACTTAGGGTTAAAGTTCAGTTTAAAACAAAATGTTTTATGGGGTAATTATGTACAAATGCTGCACTGACTTGAATGCAAATATACTGACTAATGCGAGTGACTCAGTAAAATGCTTCACCACTAAAAACTTGGGACTACAGCAGTCTCCCAGATTCTCCACCAGATGGAGCATTACATCACATTAGAGCTCTTAAATAACACCTCACCCCTAAACAGGAAAAGGAGACTCAAATACAGATCGTACCTTATTAGCAAGCTCTACAAGATTGTTGATCTCCTCTTCCACCTCTGTGACAAACTTCAGGTCTTTTCTGAAACGCAAGCAGAGCAGAGTTGCAGTTTCAGTGCAGCGCTCCCTCTGACTTTGAATATTAACCCAAACATGGCGTCACATAACCGTCACCGTGGAGTAAAACAGATATCAGACCTGGCGTCGTCTTTGAGGCTGTCGCTGTACGCAGAGGTGGAGCGAACGTTGAAGGGGTCAGAAGACGAGTCGATCTGCAACGCCTCCGCCAAGCGCCTGTTCCTCTCCAAAGTGGCGCACTCTTGATCGCACTCGAGCCTGAGAAAGCATCGCATTTCTAGGATGACTGCTTTTCACACCTCAGCTGCAGTTCAAAGTAATCCACTGAATGGATTAAAGAACGAAATCTGGCCCTCTCCAGGAAATTATTTACATAATTACTTTCAAACAAGAGCTGCATCTTGGCCATCACACATAAGGACTCGCCTGTTGTTCAAATAATCTTGAAATAATTAAGCTCGAACATCCTGTTCAGCAAATGTTTCACATCTTGAGTTTGACACCTCTGGTTCGAGCTTTAAATCATTAATTCCCTGCACCACTCTACCTCGTCTGTTTCAGCTCTTTCTTAGAGATCAGCGGGCCGATATCCATGGAGTCACCGAGCTGCATGTCCGAAAGCTTACTGGCCATGGCAATGGCAGCATACCTGCACAACAAAACCAAAAATATCGGATAAATGTTGCTCGTTTCAAATTCTAATTTTATTCCTAGATGCTACATTAGTAGCTTTGCATCATTCACAGTCTAATATAATCTTTACTTATTATTAAACTGGGCCATGGTGGTGCCCTTCAGCTCATCCACTGTCTGAAACGAGCTCTTTAACACTCCTCTGACTTTAAGCCAGCTTTCTTCTGATTGGCTGCTCCTCAAAAAACACTGAACTCCTTGAATCTGAGCTTTTACAGGAGCCTGAAGACTGAGGGTTTTTTTCACAGCTATAACAGAATATATATGTCGCCAAAAAGAGAAATGCCAAACGAGGTCTAGAATAAAACACAAAAAAAAAAGCTGAACACATGGGAGCAGAGCTGACCTCTGGTATGAATTGGCTGCTTCTGCACAGGCCACGGTTTCCTTTCTACGACCGCACTCACACTGTACCGCAACCTGCGAACGACACAAAGGATTAGATTTCTCCTCCCTGGAGAAGAAGTGTTTCTGTAAGAGCACAAATACGCAAATTAAAAAAGGTCAGGTCAGTTCACACGAAGAATTCGTGCAGCTGTGAATGGCCTCCCTCTGGAGTCTGAAGCCTGCCACTGATGTGTTATTATTTGTTCCAAGTTAACCATTTATGACAGTTACACAGCACCGCGCCACATGTCCTCAGCCTTCATGCAAAAACAGCGGGTTCACAGCTGGACTATTGAGCAGATGTGACACTGAATTTATTCACTAAACATTTGCATGAGGGAAATAAGTTATTAGAGAGAGGAGGAACTTTTGATGGTGGGAAAATGTGCTGAAAAACCCAAGCCCTGATGTGACAGAGAACATCTGTACAAACTCTGTAACCTGTTTTTGAGCCACTGGAAGTCCAGCTGTTCTCAGTGGCACTGCTCTGTACCTTGGCAGTGCAGGTGGTGCGTGGACAGCTGCTGCCTTTATGACAGGGAGCAGCGCACGGGTGGCCACAGTCTGGACGAGGCAGCGTGCAGGGCTGCTGGCAGCCGCCTTCTGGCAGGCACTCTCCCCGGTGACAGATGCGTTTGCAGCGGTGTGTCTCGCAGGGCAACGTTTTATTACACATTAGGCCACAAGAAATGTCTTGGAGATGACACGGGATGTTGCTGCGTTGCTGTGAGTCAGAGAAAAGGGTGTCGCTTCAGTTGCAAGAACAAAAACAGGAAACAAGTCGTGCCATCAGTGGGCTCGGGGAACATTACCTCGTGCTTTCCCATGCACCATTTCTGCGTGAGGTAAGTGCAGGGAGGACATTTCTCCTCACTGTGGCAGTTGTGAAACACTAAATCAGAGGCAAATGTCAGGAGCATATTAACAGTTATTCGATACAGCTGCTGTGTGAACCGAGGTTATCTAAACTAAAACTATCTAAAACATACAAATGAGTCTTTGATGGCCATGTTTACTGAGACTGAGTCACTGAAACTAAAGAAAACTGAACTAAAACTGAACATTTTCAAATCTAACTGGGAAGCACACAAACTACAATAACCCTGATGTAAGGAGCTACAGCTAAATCCCACCTGGGTGGTCACACTCGTGTCTTCTCGTGCACACGTTTTTGCACTCGGGTGGCTTCGTTCCACAGGGGATGGGTGGATACAGCACCGTGGACCCGCAGTGACACGTCAGCTCATCAAAACCTAAAAACCCAGTGGGACTCGTGACACACTCGTGGCATCTTAACGCCAAGCAAAATACAGCTAAAGCTTCAAATTAGTGAGACAGAATAAATCTGTGGTACTTCAGAGACTTGGCTCGTGAACTCGATACTCACTGGACTGCCAGCAGGGTTCACAGTTTCCACGGTGACAAGGCTCCTGGCAGCGGTGGAGGCCACAGTTGAGCTTGTAGCCGCAGATCATGGAGCACTTGTGCTCCACGCTCTGAAAACACACGGACAAAAACATTAACATCACCTCACGCGCTTCAAAAAACACTCTTATCAGAAGGCTGCTGCAAGCTGAAATTTAAACGTAGAGTCACCCCCGCATGATGCAAAGTAATTAAGAGCTACAAAGCAAGTCAGCTTTCAAATTCAGTCATATCCCAACCCAGTAACATATCCTCACTATTCTTTCCTTCTTACTAATGTCCACCCATTTCCTTTATTACTGTTTATTCTGGCTGTTTCTCCTCACTGCTCGTCTGTCAGCTGGATGTTGTTGGACAATTACACAGCAAGTCATTCCTGTAGTGCTTGCCGTGACTGTATAAAGGCAGCGAGTGTGTCGAGATGTTTCCTGCCGGCTTTGCATTTGCCAGACCCTCAATCTAATTAAGAATTGTTAACTAAAAAGCTAAATTATGCATAAATCAAATACAGACTGGCTGCTATCAGCTGACGATTGCAGTCAGTGTGAAATTAATATGCATTTAATGACTCCCTAGGGCACGAGTGTCAAACATTAGGACCCGGGAGTCAGAATCTGCCCGCCTAAGATTAAAACATGGCCCGCTTGGCACCATTTGCAGTTTTGAAATTGGCTTCTTTTTCTGATATTAAAAATATCTCAGGGATTAAATTTGTCGTTAAAGTTCTTTACACTGACAAAAAGGAGGTTTCACTGGTGTAGCCCACTTAAGATATAAGTGGGGCCACACCGCTGTTCACATGTGGTAAAAAAACAAAACAAAAAAACATTACAATTACTAATAATGTTGATTGGCTAATTTATACTTAATTAAGGCAACACAGCAATAACAATATAGAAGATAAGAGAAGACATACTCTTTATCCCAAAGTTGGGTTGGGCTGGTTGTTATAGCAGGTAAAACCATTAAGTTGAACAGACCAAACATTACAAATACGTTGGTTAAGTAAGTACTCACTTTAAAGCAAAATATGCTCCATGCAGGTCTCTTTGGGTCTAGAGCTATTTAAAAATAACTCTTCTGGTGGTATGGTTTGCCCACCGCTGAGACAAACCTTGTTTCTACAGATGGCACAAAGTCAGACTAACATCCGTAACATCCCTGCTGCACCTGTCACATAATCCTGCTGGTTTACAATGATTCTGTGTCACATACACAGCTCTGTGTGTAAGGAGAGCTGAATGGGTGCAGCTCTGACTTAGGACGAGATGGGGAATTCACTGACCATCTCACTTAAACCAGCCATGTGTGTCACATGGTTGCATTTCATTGAGATAACAGCTATTATGTTTAACACACACTTTCTTCTGGACAATAACAATGGTTAGTTGGTTCGGGTGAGACAAAAATATTGGGGTCAGAACCAGTCAGGGAAAGAGAAAAATAAATGTATATGTGTGTGTGAGAACAGAGAGCATAAAGTCGAAAACACTGACCCAGATTCAATGAACACTCACCACACAACAAAGCTCCCCACACTTGTGTCGGCCACAGGAGCGCTTCTTGTTGCAGCGCTTCTCGCAAGTGAAGACGAGCTCCTCTGGAGAGACAAAAGTCAGGATTTAAACACAGGACGGCAGCTCAGGGTGGGCTATACTCATATTTATTAAAACCTCACCTTCTTTTTGGATTTTCTCACATGGGACCTCCTGGAAAGTAAAGGAGAAATCTTTCAAATCTTCAGTGTCTTCAAAATAAAAAAAAATATGGAACTGAGAAAAAACACAGCTGCTGATATTTCTGCAAACCTTAGTCTTGGAGCCACATCTGCACCTGATAGTTGAGGTCAGAGAGCAGGGCCCACAGCTGCCCTCGTGGCACAGCTTCTCGCACAGATGGATGATGTCTGAAATAACACAAGTTCATTATCTCACGTCAGGCTGCAAGAACAAAAACAGGCCTAACATGATGTACATCCTGTTTGCACAACCACAACAGGCCACAGAGAAGAAAGCAGTTGCTTTCTTTTAGAAACAAAAGCCAGTTGAAGATTGAGAATAAAAAGAAAAAACAGGATGTTTTACAGGGGAAAGATCAAGGAATTCATTCAGCTTTAGTGACATGATGTTTGCCGTTTTCTCATTGAACTTCCTCTGGCTTTCTTCTGGATTTTAAAAGCTTCATCGCCATTTTATCAATATTACTTTAAAACAGATGACAGAAAAGAACCTGTTTTCTCCTGCCACAGCACATATTGTTGAAAAGCGTCACCTGTCACACATTTTCAGATCCTGTTTTTGCAATCTTAATGAGGCTCGAATCATTTCCTAATTCTAACTGATGCTATGAGTATTTCGACATGACAGAACAGCACTTCTTCTCACCACTCGAGCCGCAGGCCAGGGGTTTGTTGCAGGTCTTCCCGCAGGAGGGGATGGGATCGGAGCAGCTCCGTCGCTCAGAGTAACCCAGCTCCAGGAGTTTTGTCAGCGGCGTCTGACCGCAGGGACACGTATTCACCAGGCTTGGTGAGCGCGGGCACGACTTGCACGGGCCACGATGGCATGCCTGCTGACACCGGTGGGCTTCACAGTTTAGCATCCTGAAAAGAGCAGTTAAATACACGCGGCTGTGATAGGAGCAAAATAAAAGCTTTAGATGGGCAGAATTAGTGCTGAAGAGTTGGACTTACTTCCCACATATTTTTCCACAGGAGAAATGTCCCGAACCATCAAATCCTGCTTTATCTGTGCCACACGAGACTTCCCGTGCGGTCACGCCACAAAAGCAAACTGCCCATAAAAACAGCAAAAGAGTTCATTACATTTAAAAATGTTCCATAAGCTAAATTCAGCTATTCATCTGCACCAAAGTGAGACTCACCCTGCTGAACTTGCAGCTGGCATGGCTGACAGGTCCCGCTGTGGCACACCTGCACACAGGTGTGTTCAGCACAGTTGAGTACAGCACCACACACTTTGTCACATTGGAGCACAGTGGCCTGACCGCAGCGCACTGGTTGACTTGAGAGACATAATTTAATTAGAATTAAGAAATATTTAAAGTAAAATCCAAAAGGATAAAAAGACAGATTCACATGTGATCAGAGGTCGAGTACCTCGTCTTCCCGCAGATGCAGGATTTCGTTGCAAAGGCAGGACACTGAGGACAAGGTCCAGGGTGGCATAAGCTGAGAAGACAAAGAACATATTAACGTACGGGTTTGAAGTATAAATGTGAACAGCAGGTGTGCGAGTTACTCTAACCAAACCTGGTAAGACAGGATTCTTACCAGCCTTGTAATACATTAATAAGTCCAAGTAATGAATCATATTTAAAATATGGCTCAGTCCCCATTAATTTTTTTTATATATATATATATATATATATATATATATATATATATATATATATATATATATATATATATATATATATATATATATATATATATATATATATATATATATATATATATATATATATATATATATATATAAAATAAATGTCCACAAGCATTAACAACATGGCTGCAAAGTGAGAGTTACTAGTTTATGAAGCCACTGAAGTCATCTATAAAATCTGTCTGCAATTGAATTCCATTTTATTTTACATCTGCTACCAAGGACCCCAACCCCAAATGCAGATAAAATACATTTATTGGCAATGAAATAACAAGCTCAGTCAGAAACTACAGTCTGTCAAAGGCTTCACGAGTCTGTGGGGCGAGTAAGAGTATTTTTAGAGATATGACCACAAAGGGAGTGTTTGGGGTGAACTTTAAATAAAATATCTCCCATACATGCAATCTGTCTCTTAAAATATAACAGCTTATGCTCCCACAGTGTACCATCAAGTAGACCTAAAAATTGCATCAAATAAAAACAGTTTCACAGCAAACCTCACAAAGAAATACATTCTTAAAAGTTATCGATGAACTTCTGAAGCCCTACCGTCTTTTAATAACGTAATTTGAAGCTAGAAGCAGCTTTCTTGTGTTTTTAAGGCTCACATATTGCAGGGGTGGTTGCAGTCCACTCCACTTCTCTTCTTCCCACACATGTCACCGCAGCTGTGGGGAATCTCAGTACGCTGCCACTCAGGGTTTGTCACTTTACCTGCCAATGAAACAAACGGAACAACTCTTCCCATCACTCTTTGTGGCAAACTTAACGTAACGAAGCTTTGGGAAGGAGTCAGTGGGATATGATAACAATTTCATTAAATCGTCTAACCCGAGAGCAAGTTCATCACCATTTCTCAGCAGTGGTGTATATCTATGCTTGAATTAAACAAATACTCACCACAGAAGCAAGTGTAGGAGGTCGGGTGTTTCATTGAAACATTCTGGCAGGCTGGACAGCGCCAACCTTCAGCTGAATCTGATACAAAAAAGCTGAACTTTAACATACATGCATCCATTTTTCCTTTCTGCATAACGCTGAATGAAAGGGTCACCCTCTGGGAAGGATGTGCTTTCCCAGTACACACATTTTCAGATCCTGTTTTCATCTGTGGCACTAAAGTAAAAATCACTTAGCCTTAAATGTAGCTTAAAACATTTTTTCTATATTTTTTTCCTATGATGAAGGACAGAAGGTGACGTGTTGTATTGTATAGCGCAGATTCATAATGGGAACAATAACAGAAATCCACTTGGCCTCTCCGTTTTCAATGTAACACAATGCACTGCAGAAGCAGCAGGAATTTCACTGCACGAGTTACCGTCACAGTGACCATCCCTGAACACCGAGTACCAGCCACTGTTAGGAGCTCGCTATGCTGAGTACACAGACTACACTAAAATGCTCCCACACAGAGTAAACACTGTGTTCACACGCCGCACCGTCTGCCTGTGAGGCTGGCGATCGAGCCCATTTCTTGATGCAGTTGAGGTGGAAGACGTGGAAGCAGCTCTGACAGCTCCACACCGGCGCCATGACCCGGATCACGTCACAGCACACCATGCACTCGTATTTCTCCTCCGACAGCTGTTCAATCAGACACCCTGCGGAGGAAGAGATCAGAGGTTCAGAAGATGGCAACAAATACTTCGTTTCCACCCACAGAGCTTTATCCAAAACTTTCTGCTCGTATGTCCTTTAGTTCACTGACAGACTCATCAATAATTCAGGTTATTTCCAACCAAACATCCTAAGATTTTTACACTAAGTAAGCACTATAAAACATGGGCTTGGGCTTTTTTTAGCTTGATTTGCATTTTTAATTATTTTCTGGCCTTTTTACAAACAAAATAATCAATAAAACATAACATTAAACATTGGTTTCAGGCCCAATATTAAAACTAACTGAACTAGAGTTACTAAAAAGGGACAAAAAAAATCCTCCAAAAACAACCAAAAAGGAATGTTTTCTGCAAATATAGTGAATATGAAATACTTAACAGCAAAATACGGGGAAATTTGAACTAACTTATGTTAGTTTGTTAGGAAACCAGGTTTCCTAAAAAAAAAAAAAATCAATAAATTCTGATTAAACATTTTGTGTCTGACAAAACTGTAACAATATAAAAATGTAAAACGTTGATAGAAATGTAAAATAAGTTGGGGAATTTGATCGCCAGACAACATTTTACAGAAGTAAGAGTCAAACCTGTCTGCGTCTCTTTGCTCTTTGGCATCTTGTTCCAGCTCCTCTGACCAGGTTTGTAGTTTTGATAGTTTGCTCTTCTCCCCCCTCTGGCCTGAAGGGGAGCATTCCCTCCTGAGCCTCTTCCACCTTTGCCTGCAGAATCCTGAGATGCTCGCCCCTGATCAGAGTCATCTTGGCCACTGGTTCCCTTCTCTGAGCCTGGCTCCTCTTGTGATGGTTGTTTGGGTGGTTTGATTGGTCCTTGCCGTCGCTTTGGGTCAGTGTGTTTCCTCTGATTATTGTCATGTTGGGACTCTGAGTCTTCTCTCTTCCTTTGATCCTCCACTGTGGTGTTGTTCTCCTTCCAACTGCCATTATGTTCTCCCTTTCGCTGCTCCTGACTAAACTTCCTTGGTTTTTTAGCCTGGGCATCCTGGTCCTCATTAGTTTGTTCCGTATCCCTGTTTGCACTTCCTCGCCGCCAGTTGGGTCCATCAGCACCACCCATGGGATGTGCAAAAGCATGGACACCACTCATGTATCTGTTGCTGCCACCGTATGGATCACCTCCAGGTCTTTGCCGCCATGGCACAGAACCTCCTCTGTTCCCTTCTCTCCATCCTCTTCCTCTGCCTCGCCTTCTGCCTTCATCTCCTCCTTGGTAAGGAGGACGATGATGATCTTCATAATTTGATCTATGGCTAAAAGGGGGATTAGTGCCCTGATTAAAGGGTCCATACTGATGACAGGTCTCATTACTGTTGTTACTGAGGTGTCTGTCATTGCTGTGTCTGGGTCGGCCTCTTCTGGGTTTGTGCTGATGTGACGTTTGATGTTGCGTCAGATCTGGATTGAGGTCAGGTGGGTCTGCAACAAGAAAACAGAACCAAGTTATGAGCAACATCAAATATATTTAGAGCAAAAACACTTAAAACTTTAAACTAGGCAGGACAACATCATTTATTGTCATTTTGCAAGAATTTCGGGGATCGTTGTGATCTATTTACTTATGAGATGACATTTTAAATTGCATAGGACAAATAAAGAGTGCAATAACATTTTGCCATGAGCAAATAATGTTATAGACAGATTTTTTTTTCCTGCATGTGGAAAAATGTTTGCACCCGCCGGTGTAAAATTATCATGACCATTTTTTGTGGTTTGCAATACCGTTTTGTTTACGAAACCCTAAAATACATTTCGGTATGTCAAATGGCCAAAATCAAGAGTTCTGTTGAGTAGAGTAAACCCAGACTCTATGCCTTAACTATATGGGGACGATCTGTTCTTGTGTGCAATTTAAAACCTTAAGGTCAGTATATGTACAAGTAATGAAACTATGGAGTTTGAAATTAGCATGACAGCTCTCGATTTTATGGATAGCAACGCGTACCATCATCTGGCGTGCTATTGCCTTTCAAAGTTCCCCGGCTGTCACGTGTCGTTACCTCATTCACGAACTGCACGATCACTCGGAGATGCTAAGCTAACATTAGCAACCCAGAGCAAGTGAACAGAAAACTGCGTCAGCTAAAAGTTTATGTTTAGGCTGCTTAAGGTTGTCCAGCTAACACAACTAGCAAGAGAGTGTGTAACTGTTAGCGAAGCTGCTAAAGTCAGTACTTCAGAGTGATTTAAGAGTCGGTTTAGGCTGCTTCAGGTTCCTGTGAGTCACTGTTATTAAAACTGTACATTAGTTACCTGAGAAGCCCTCGGCCATTCAGTCTGAGCACAGCTTGTTGCTTGTTCCGCAGCACGTAAAGGGCAGCTTTAAGAGAAATGACACGCGTGTCCACGCCCTCCGGGACCGTATCCACCCTGTTTCCTGTCTTCTGGTTCTTAAAAATGATCCGAAACCCCTTAAAAGCGACAGTAATCTTCCCTTGCCTGCCTCGCACCTTATTATTATGAGCTAGCTAGTTAGCTAACGTTTTCCGCAGATGTCACAAACAGAACTTCCGGTCAGCGGTTAAAAAAATAAAACCAAAATAAAACGTTTTCAGTAAACTTTCAGTTTAAGTTGATATTACTACTGCATGGAGCACACACCAAGAAATAAACGGAGGGATTACAACAAAGTAAAAAATAAAACAGTCGTGATAAAAATACATAAGGAATGAAGTATTTCATTTCTAAGACTTTACACATTATGACATAATATAAAAATAACACTTTTTAGTATAACCTCAGATGAACAGCAAGACGTGACATACTACACACAATACATCGTGTCACAGTTACACAAAAAGCCAAAATGAAGAAACAGTGGGGCAAAAGCTATATATATATATATATATCAACTCAAAATCATGCCCACAAGGTGGCGCTTCGTGTTTGGGTTTGTATACCAGAGACTAAGGAGGGCTTTCCCGATTGAAACAATATCAATGTAATCTGTACTTCTGCTTATGCTTTAATATGCCCTGTGCTGCATACAGAGGTACTTTCATGGAGTAGATTTATGCAGTTTTAAAAAGGAAGTGAAAGTCAATATTACTAACTAAAAACTAGATGGAGTTAATAGACTATACTTTGCCCTTGTCATTATGACCTGAAAAGTGATAGAGGACTAATTTGCAGATGTGTTTTGTAACCAGTGCAGTCCTCTGGACCAGAACCCCCCGATCATGGCCCCGTGGACCTGTACCTAGTGGGCCTATTTAGTCATCCTGGGATGGCTGGGAATCAGTGTCATTGCCTCAAACATTATGCAGATAAAAATAATAGCAAAATGTCTACCAGGCTCTATTACATTAATCCTACCTTTATATTCAAACAGATGACCTTCAAACTGACACACATTTCCCTGAAAAAACCATTGTAACACTAGTCATTTTCCCCAGGTGACAGTTAACAAGCTAAACTACAAGAAAAACCGAGAACAAGGACCACAGAGCAATACTAGCATTAGGGAAATAATGCAATGACATATTTGCTGGTACTAAATCGTAAGTGAACTTAAAAAGCTGCTACTGAGCAAATCCTGAAATTAAACTGGAAAATACTGTACTGGAAACCCAAAGGACATTAAGTCAACTGGCGATTTTTCCACCTTTGATGGCAGCTAAGTGAACCTACAGCGGGTTTCTAGTCTACAAAATATTACCCAAGAATAATAATAATAATAATAATAATAATAATAATAATAATGGATACTTTATTGATCCCCATGGGGAAATTACTTGTTTTTCTCTGCATTTGACCCATTCACTCTGTGAAGCAGTGGGCAGCCCACTAAGCAGGCGCCCGGGGAGCAGTGTGTAGGGACGGTACCTTGCTCAGGGGTACCTCAGGGTAGCCGTTAAGTGGATTCGAACCGCCGACCTTCCGATCATGGGGCGACATCCCATAAAATAAAAATTACTCGTGTGTTTGTGGACATATTTCTTTTCCCTTTCAGGCCTACAGCTACACCGATTGACCATTCTGCAGTTACTAAGTCCAGATCACGCATGCGTACAGCAGCCCCCCGTCCTAGTCAACCAGGCGAGGTGGGCGGGAGAGATATTTGTAAAACATTCAGTTTATGGACAGAAAAAACGGATATTGTAGAATATAATTTCAAAATAAAAGTATAAAAATCATGTGACACGAACACATTTCCCCTTATAAATGCTTACTAGCCGCTATGATACGTTTTATATTAGTACACTGAAAATTCACGATAGGAAAATCAAGCTATCGTCAGCTCTACTGACAACAATCTGAACAAAAATGGATGATAAATGTTATTTTTGTGCTTATCTGTCTCTTAAACACATATTTAGACGTTTTAAGCTTACCGCCTTTTATATATATATATATATATATATATATATATATATATATATATATATATATATATATATATATATATATAGTCTTTTCCATTCATTAAAAATGCATTTACGTAATGTAAAAGCGTTAGCTGGTGTTTTATATTGAAATTACTGCCAGGAAGTCGCGCTTTGTCTCAGCGCAAGCTTGACAGCGCTTCTGAGCAGCTCCGAGCGCAGGAGAGAGTGGCAGTGAATGTGTCTGCGGCAGCGTTTAGCTTTTAAAAAACCCTTAAACTACGACAGAAGAAAACGGGACCAAAGTACCAGACGAACTCGGCAGACCGTGGACTATGATAAAATTTAAACCGAGCCTGGTAACGTCGCGCGGTTTTGACGACAAGCGGCTTTTTGCACATCTGTAGAGCATAATGAGGGCATCCGCTATTCTTTACGCCGCTTTTCCCTCCGTGGTTTAGTTAGACGCAGAGTGACACTATTTATAAATGTGTCGCTTTTAGACATCTTCTCGCTTTAAATACACATCGAGAGGGGGACCCAGCCTGCAAATATTTGGTAAATTCCCTCCTGCCGTGGGCCCTTGGGGAACAGTGAAGTCATTTGAGAAGTCACAGGAGAAGAAGACGTCTTAATCATCTCGATAGTTTAACGCAGTTTTGCAGGGGGAAAAATCGGCTTAGCCTTTCCATCGGCCGTACAGTCCCCCCATCGTGCTTTCTATCTATTTTTAAATCTTACATGGTTTTGTCTTTCTGAGCATTCATCGCCAACCCTCCTGTGGGCATTTACCCCCTCACAGTTAAAGGATGCCGGATCAAATATCGGTGTCCGAGTTTCTCTCGGAGACAACAGAGGATTACAATTCCCCGACAACATCCAGCTTCACCACCCGAATGCAGAGCTGCAGGAATACAGTGAATGTGCTGGAGGAGGTAAGGCCACGGTGTGAGCCTGTTGAGGATGGATGGATAATTACAGCCACACAGACTGTAATATTATTGTTGTTGTTATTTAATAAAGAATGATACTAATGAGGCGAAATGCACCATCTCTGAACGGGGATGCATTTTTTATAGAGCCAAGGCTGCATGCAATCCACCTTAAATTCCGCTGGTAATGTTTGAAAGCTTTTAAAATCCCTTCAGACCTCCAGATGCATTAATATGCGCAGAGGAAAGGGGAAAATAATTGCACCTGTTGCCCCTAAAGTGCACCTATTTCAGCCTAAGACCTGATGCAAAATAGTGTGTTATCTCGCTTGATATGAAGAGTAAGAATAGACGGGGTGGATGGCTTTGCTGGAATATAAAGATGTGCATTCAGGCCTGCAGCTCACTGTGTTCACTATTACATAACTCAAGGCTTTAGAGCATGCTGCCAGGCTGTAGCAGAGAAAACCCTTTTCCTAGTATTCAGATCTGGATTCTGTGTTATTCCTCATTCCTTGCTGTCACACAGGCCCAGCACACTGATTTGTATCTCCAAAAAAAAAAAAAAAAGCAGAAAACGTTTGCAGGGGAAACACACCCAAAGTCACACGCTGTGATGCTGTGTCACCTCTGATCATGCAGGAAGAGGTGTAATCAGGTCAGGCAGGTGAGCTGTGAAGTGTTTGCCTCCCTTCTTCCTGCCATGATTAAATGGAGCATCAAACCAGGGGAGCGAACACCTTCACCGCCGTCCATTAATGCTAAAATGTGACCTCATTTCCCGCTTTGAAGCACATTTAGCTGCAGACGTGAATGACTCCAGGCTTGCAGGAGCGTTCGGTGTGATACCAGCTTTCCATTTAGGATGAAAATGAGCCGGCTGGTGAGTGTGGAGGAGAAAGCACAGGCCCAGTCCCCTTGCTCCAATATACAAAATCACATATAAAAGCACACAATCTGTGCCATCTGTCATGTCTTCTTCTACAGCTTTATCATATCGTAACAATAGGAAATCTACCAAAACAGAGCCAGGCTCGTGTTTATTCTCAACCTGGAGCCGTCTCTCAGTCTGCTGACTGTAACAAGAAGGCTCGCATCATGAATCACCTCTCTGGCTCTGTGCCTCTGAACTGAGAGACTGCAGCAGCACAAACGAAAAACATCTGTTAGAGAGGGCCGCCATGTGCGCTGGGCTTCAGTAGCCGCTCTGGAATTTTTTTTCTTTTCTTTTGCATCGAGATCACGTGACAGAGGAAGAACCGTTAAACTGGCACCAAAGAGCGAGCGACATGCTTTTCAGTGTTTTAAACAATGGCGAGATGCGCCTGAAACATTCCTGGCAGAGAAAACGAGCCTGGCGGGTCACTCAGATTGGGATACACCCATCAGGCTGTGGCAGACACAGGGAGCAGACAGCCAGCTTAAAGCCCTGAATACTTCTAGATTCATGTCTGTTTTATTGAATTAGCAACCCTGTTTGATCCCTGCAGAGTCTTGCAGGGACTCACTTGCATCATGCACAGAAAACCGCCTTCAGCTTCACTGTGCCTGAAGAGGAGTTTGTTTAAAATGCTCTGGAGCTTTTGTCCTCAATTCAAAGCATTCAGCCCTCTTTTTCTCCAAGTCATTTCCTTGGTATGTTGACATGGTGAATTATGCAAAGGTACGGCGTGAATATTTAATATTGTAACCTGAGGGGGTGAGTTGACCCCGCAGGAGAGTTGTCACTCTCTGTGTGCTTCCGTTGAGTCATCTGGAGGTGCAAAGAAGAAGGGGGGGTTGCCGCAGCATCATATCGTCTTAATTCAACACCACATGTCAATAATTGATCAGTGCGTAGTGACACACAAGTATTCGTGACTCATGGACCTCCACCCCAGAAATTTTCTCTCCCTGTGGCCGCAGCAGATCACTCGTAGATGTTTACTGTTTACATTTGGATCAGTGCAGAAATGTGGAAAACAATGGGAAGTCAGATGTTGAGATAAAGTTTTAAAAATAACCTTCCTGGCTCGCTGTCTCAGCTGCTTGAGACACAGAGGATGGGGGGGCATTGTGTGCATTTGGTGTGTGGGTGGCAGACCGGAAACAGGCTGATGTGTCTGGCTTTTATTTTGCGGTCATTGTTGGTGCAAAGCAGTTATTGCTGTGTTGTTTTTGTTGTTTGAGCAGTGTTTCCCAGAAAGCATTTGGCAGTCGAACAGTGTGGGGATGAGTTTTTCTTTCTTTCTTCTTTTTGGCTGTTTAAGTTTGATCACTCATTTCAATTTCTTATCAGCTGCAACTGCCTATTAACTTGAAATATTGTCGGGGCAAATCATTTGGCTGGAAAAACATCAGGAAATTGTGAAAAATGGCCACTGTGATGTTTTCCAGTATCCTGTTTTGTCTGACCAGCAGTGAGAAACCCCCAAAATATTGAGATTCCTTTTTTTTTTTTTTTTTGAAGGATGTCCTCAAATGTTTACGTGATTTACGTAGAGACAGGTTAGCAACCACTGGTTGGTATGGAAAAAAGTTTCCCCAACTGGTTGCCGAGTGGTTTCTAGGTGAATTTGTACAGTTGGCTCATAAATTTGTGGATCAGGTAACCTATGTCAAGCCTCAGTTGCGCAGGCCCAGACACAAGCCGAGAACCACAACCAGTCACAAGGGAAAAATGTTCCCTGGCTGATTTTGATTGGTTGCTGGCAGTTGTCAGGTGATATTGCTTGCAGTACATGGTATATGGTGCTGCAACAAAAACCTCCTTGTGATATCTTTGGTCACCCATGGTCTGAAAGTGGAGATTGTTCACCTTCAAATTAAAATTTGGACCTTTTCAAAAAGGTTTCTGTTTGTGATGTGCATCACACTTTCAGTACAGCTCAGCAAAAAGTTCTTGAGTGGTTTTTTGTTGTTGTTTCTTTTCCAAAGCAAAGCTTATTTGTATTTATTAATTTTCTTATGATTGTGATTATTATTTTATTTTATTTTTTTAGGATGTCCATAATTAAAAAAAAAAGAAAAAAGAAGACCAATGTCAACGCTCATTCTGTGTAAATCGGGTTCAGAGTTGGGCCTTTGTAACACTCGTGCAACCTTAGATTGCCAGTCCAGTTATTTATATAGCACCAATTCACAACAGGCGTTGCCTCAAGATGCTTTATATTTCAAGGCATAGACCCTACAATATAAAAGAGAAAACCCCAGCAATCAGAATCCTCTACTAGCGAGAGTAGCTGTGGTAACTGTGAGGAGGAAGAACTCACTTTTAAAAGGAAGAAACCTTTGGCAGAACCAGTTTCAGTGAAGGGCAGCTATCTACTGGCACCAGATGGGGTAAAACTAAAACAAACCCAAGCAGAATACATAAAAGTGAAGCACAGAAAATAAAATGTTTGTTGTAACAGGTTTCCCCCGGCTTTTATCGTGACTCAGCCAATGGGAATGTAGCATGGAGACAAAGAATAGAGCTCCAAAATCCATCCCCTCAGTCAGTAGGTATCACGATGCAGTCTTTTTTTTGGTGCAGTTTAGTTTAGTAAGACTCGAGTCTCACACTGTGAATTGTAAGATTACTAAAAATCACACTCCTTAACAGGGAAAATAACTAGCAATGAAAGTGTTCATCAGTGCGGCTCAACAATCAGTGTAAACCTTGTGATAATGTGCGGATGGGTGTGTCTAAAAGTTTTCTCCATACACAGCAAAAAAATGAAAGAACAAACCAAATAACTCGACTCCCTAAAAATACCACGGCACAGATTGTTCAGCAGCAGAGAGCAGCAAACCTGACATTTGCTTATATAAAAATGCGGCAGCTTATTGCTCCTGCTTTGTCATACCCTCTCTGATGTAAGTTAATATTAGCAGCGGGCACTTGCTATTCCCTTGAGGGGCCTTGTATTGTCTCTACCCCACAGATGGCACTTTGCGTCACTGGGTTTGCTCTCCTAAAACCACAGAGAGCCGCAGCAGCGATACAAGGGAAACCCTCACTGCATAGGCATTCCTTTGAGCATGCCTCTCACACCACATCACATGGGCTTGACCAGAAAAAATGTTGACTTTTCACAGTCCCTCTATTCAAGCATGGCTGGGCTTGACCTAATGGGCAGGGGCCTTTTATACTTTTACTTTTATATAACAGCCTTTTCAGGCGCAGCATTTTAACCTCGAAGACACAGGTTCTGATGCTATCCAACGTTTGAAAGAAGAAAGAAATAAATGAATGGGGAGTTTTATTCCAAACCACTGCGTATGTATATTGGAATGAAAATCATTGCCTGGAGTCGTCACTCATCAGTGTGCGGTTCGCATATTGTTTTCTTTTTGCTAGAAACAGACTTAACATTCCTGCCATTCCTTTACAGCTCCTCTCTCTATTTACAGAAAGACATTTTATATGACACTTGACTCAGTTTTCGGATCTCTCAGCGATTCCCTGTGGAGTATATATATATTTTTCTTTTACCTATTGATGCAACAGAATAATATATTTTATGCTCAGCTACATGTGTGTTATGAATATCCACGATGGGTGATGGTGAGAGGTCATAAAAGGTTGCAAAACACCAGGGAAAAGGGAAGAGAAGGACAACTGAAGCTGAAAACTGTTTTTAAATTATTTATGCGTTACAAGCAGGCGCAGTCAGACTGAGTGTATTCATTTTTTATTTTCATTTTTTTGGCGCAGTGTAGGAGGCCTAGTTGTCACTATTTCTGTTCAGTAGCTCCTGCATTCACTTACTCAGACATAAATCAACGCTAATAATGACAGAGTTCGTGCAGGTCCTTGAATGGTCTCAAAAGGCAGCGAATTCATTGGCCTAAAAATAAAACCTTAGTTTTTCTGACACTGACGTTTATATTTTCAATATACAGTTAAAAAAAGAGAGAAACGGAATGCTCAGGGCAGGTGCGATATCTGAAAAAGTGAGGATCTTGCAAACTGACCTGAAACTGGAACCATGCAAAAGTGCATGAGACTCGGTGTGTTTTGTGCAGGAAGTGTTTTAAACTATGCACGATGCCATGATGGGAATGGAGGCAAATTAGAGCCTCGATGTTACAGGCTGAAACTGCCTGCATGTTCCTATAAGACAGCCTACTTTCACCAGTTTATTGGATTAATGCAGATTCTAATCTAACTAGACTTGATATGCCTTTCTTTGTTAATTTGTAAGTCATATATTTACCATGGTAATATATACTATACACACACACACTATCTACAGTGCTAAATTCTTATTTTAAATATGGCTAAAGTTTCAAATGGCAAAGTCAACATAGGTACAGGTAATATGAGTGACTATCTTAACACTGTTTCGCACAGTTTTTCTATTCTTGGCTCTGTATGATGTCATAGAAAGTGGATATCCATAATTGTAGCAGCAGAAGAAAGCAGTTTTAAGGCGTTGGCGGACTTAACGGTAGATGAGCTAAAACAGCTGGTTTTGATGGTGGATAAACTAGAAGGCTGCTTAAAAAAGGCCTTGTATGTGGAAAAATAAGGATTGTTTTCAAAATTATAGAGATACTCTAGTAAATTCCTAAATAAAAAATGTTTGTTGAGATTCTCACAACCACAAGAAACAAACAGCTGGTGTCTCCAAGTGTAACTAATTAATGCTGTTTGATTTTTGTGTTGGTAATAAATTTGATGCGGCATTATTAAAACCTTAAGTATAAAATCTGACTTAAGCTGCAGGAACCTTACTAGTCACAGTCCCACAGTTTCCACCGGCACCCCGCTGGTCAACAGTACCAGCGGTCGCACTGTTAACCCGAGCCTCTGCTGATGATCCACGTATTTGATTTGGCACATATTTTATGTTGAATTTCCTTCCTGACACAGCTCTCCAAAAGTGTCTAATTTTTGGCAAATCTAAAGTAAATGTCAGGATTTAATGAATTATAAAAATCGGAGTAATAAAAAAGACCTTATTAAACAATCTCATGTTTTAAAAAAATGCCTTCAGATTGTCCAGTAGACAAAGGAAAACGCAACAATACCGAATGAATGAATCATCTTTATTGTTATTATACATGAAAGTACAATTAAATTTGGTTTGGCTTTCTCTTGAGATAAAAGATATCAATTTGTATTAATTTAATTTATTTATTGTTTGGTAATTATAAATAAATGTAAACTTAACAACTTGACAAATGTTAGTGTTTTAATTAGTTAATTATTTAATTTAGCAAAATAACATATAAGACATAAGAATAACATAAAAAGAGGAATCAGTAGGCGGAGTCCCCTTGAGTCACAGCTACATTACATGAGGTAGGAAATGGATTTAGCATCTCAACCCCTCCTCGATTCACACATTGACATAGTAAAAGTCACTAAGTAAACAACAAAAGTGTACTTGGTCCCAATAAAACATCTGTGGATGTTTAAAGAACATGTTTTAAAGAACTCAACTGTGTTTGTTTGTTTGTTTGTTTGTTTTTTTAATGAATCACATAATCATCACGTTGTCATTGAGTTCAGAGCAGAGCAGGAAGTAAAACATGCAGCGTTTAACGATTAAAATCCTCAAGCTGTCTGTCTGAAATGTTAACATCACCCGAGGATACAGCCCGGGTGAGACGCCGTCATGTGAGGCTTGAGCCCGTCACATGTGACATCCAGTCCAGCAGCACGGGATCAGCTGCCTCAGCAACACCACAAATAAAAGATTTATTCTCATATATTTGGTCGTTTGGCTTTAGAAAGCGAGTTGGCAGCTTCCACCCACATTCAGAAACAACCCAGTAGACTTTGATCAGCAGTTTATCTGAAAGCTCCTCTTATTTGTCTCAGTGTGCTTCAGCTTCTTTTACTTTTTTACTCAGCGTTCAATATTTCAAAAGGAGGAGACAAGTTTTTACTACTTGGCTTTACATAACAAAACGGAGTGCCGGCTGTTTAAGGCTGCTTTCTGCAACATTTACAGCCAGTGAGCACAGCAGTGTCACATTCAGTTATTACTGAAGTTATGGCTTTTTATTCATCATTTGTCCCCTGTGTCACCAAACCCAATGAATCACACGGTCTGAGAGAATGGCAGCATTTTTCATCTCTTGGCACCGTTTCTCACATGACATCTCGTTCCAGTTAAACCGCGCTATTTAAAAGTGGATGCTTCCAGGATTCTCAGTTCGCAGTAAAAGCCCTGGTATTCCTCAGCTGCATTTCCCAGAGATGAGTGTAATATAAAAGTGTTTAGAAAGATCTGTAAACTGTAAGAAGCAAACCTTGCAGGTTTTTGTGTAGAAATATTGCAGAGTTACAGTTATAAATACAGTCATATTACAGCTCTTAAAACTGTAAGCTCTGGATTTATTCTAGAGCTTTCTATTCTAGCTTTCTATTCTATTCTATGCTTTGTCTAATGCTTTGTGCTACCCAATATTCCTGTGAAGCTCGTCTTCTCTTCTTTCCGAAACTGCTTTAATTTTGTTTGTAGCGCAAGAGGTCGCAGAGTTACGTTCATTTAACGAGCACTTGTATGATTTTTAAAAAAAATAAAAAATATTAAGGACTCCTCCCTAAAGTCTACTTTCTTCTGATTGGTCAATTTCTGGGTGCCTTTAGAGGGGTAGCACTAGATGCTTGCGAGCTGCCTGTATCTTATAAGGCTGCCGTGTTTGTACCAGGTGTTTTGTAATAACTGACAAGCTAATAGAAGCTTTTTCTGTGAAAGTAGAAAAATTACATGAATCGTCAAAGACATGCATGAGTAATTGATTAATTTGGGAACCTCAATTGACTGTAGGTGTGAATGTGAGCATGAATGGTTGTCTCTATCGGTGTTAGCCCTGTGACAGATTGGACGACCAGTCCAGGGTGTACGCTGGCTCTCGCTCTATGACAGCTATAACACCCTCCAGCCCTCCTGATGAGTGTGAAGCAGATGAAGGTGGATTATATACGACAGAATAAATGGGACCCTGTTTAAGCTTATTTTTGCTATTTTTGTTTGCTAACAGATGAGACCAGGACCAAATGCAGCAGTGTCAGATTATGAGCTAAATGTAGATTTTATTTGGGTAAAACTGAACTTGATGAGAGCTTTATTACTATTTTCACCAAGAGGTTTTCAAATTAGGGGTACCTTTTAACATTTGTACCAATACCTGAAAATCAGCACCCAACAGTACCTTTATTTAATACTTTACTCATTTTGAAATAATAAATTCTATTTTTTTTCTTGCAAAGTCTTTACTTCTGAGTTGAAACTTTAATGACAACGAATAGTGAGCTGTAGTGTTAGTCTGTTAGTGGTTATGGTTGCATACCAAGGTTTTAGAGGTACTAGCTCACATTACATGTCTGTTTACTGTAAATAACAAGCTGATTTAAAAAACTCAAGTGCAGTCAGGGTAAAAATCCAAAGTTTAAACACCCATTTCTCTGACAACAGTTTGTCCGTCAAATGAATACTCATCAGATTTAATACCTGAAGAAAATGCCTCACTAAAAGTTTCTTCATCATCATCATCCTTGTGTTCATCTTCTTATCAGTTAATGGTGGATGTTCTAACGTTTGCTCCCTTCTGTGAGTTTTGCTTACAGACCTTTGTTTCTCTCAGATTAGATGTGTTGCCTTGGCCAGTTTTGTAGTCTGCACTTCAAACGTTGCAGAGAGTTTTGTCTGCGTCGAGTTTTGAAAAGTGTAACCACATCTGAGCTTGCTTTTGGCTCGCCACCACCATTGCCCTACATGTTTGTCATTCTTCAACATGTCGCAGTAGTGATGTGAGGTGGTCCTAAAATTCACCATAGACTGTAGGTGTGAATTAGTACTCGGTAGCACAAAAGTAATTCTGTTTGTACCCTAAAAAGTACAGCTTGGTACTTAACGGTAACCGTAATGGTGCACTCACGTCGAGTGAATGCATGCAGTTGCATTGGGAACCCATGATTATCTGGCTCTGCCAGTCTTAAGAGCTGGAATCAAGTTACAGTGATGTGTTACCAGAGCTTAGCAAGAAGTCCTACGATTTCGCTCACTTTTTCCCCTCTCCATCTAAAAGTGAGGTTGGATCATTCAGCTCCAGCTGGCCTCAAGCAGAGAGTCCCAGCTGATGGGCTTCAGTGATAAAGTGCATTTTTTTCCAAAGTTGCAATGTTTGAACCCCAAAGAGCTTGCACTACACTATAGAGCCACTGCTTAGGTCTGCACAATCTGATGACCTATTATAACCATCCATTTTCTTAACCACCTATCCAATCAAGAGTCCCAGCTGTCTTAGAGCACTATGGACAGACCACTAGTCTGTGGCAGGGCTAAGATGGCCCATCTCCCTCACATGTACACTTATGAGCAGTTTGCACTCATCCATGTCTTTTGCATGTGAGAGGAAGCTGCAGTACATGGAGAGAACCCACACAGACATGGGGAGAACATGCAAACCCTAGAGTTACAGTGTTAGCATTTGTAGAACTGCTGTTTGTATTTTTTGAAGATGTGTAGTGTTTTAGGCTCCAGGAATTCACAGAATGGTGATGGTGAATAAAAAAAGAAAAGAAAAAAAGAGCATTTAAAGACGGGGGATGTGCCTTTAAATCTCCCTCTGTAAACCTTGAAGCCATTTTTTAATTTGTTCTGCCTCTGTCACAGCGGGAGGTGAGACTGTGTTGTGTTGCCTGTTTGTTGGCTTGTTTGCGTCTGTAGCTGAAATCTGATAATCGGTCTGTGGGCCACAGCTGTTGGCCTACCTTCCTGCCGCAGCTGCACCGCGTATATCATCAAGGGCTATTAGCTGGCAGCGGATAAGCTGTGGACCAGACTCTCCTCTGTCACTCTGATCTCCCCCCCCCCCCCCCCCCCCCAGCTTTTCTCCCTGATTTAGACAAAGAAGAGTGGGTTAGTGTTCACATCTGTCTGCAGCCTTCCTCACACGGATGGATGGTGTTAAAGTTCCCCTCCATCGACAGCCATTTTAATCTCAGATGAGGAATGGCATGCGATGAAGGGAGCTAGCTAGCTGCAATACAAGTGCATGAAATGATGATTTACATGATTATTAACTTCTACGTTATTTCTATCACAACAAATCACAACAAAAGTTGCCTCAAGTCTCTTTATATTGTAAGGTAAAGATCCTAGAGTGAAACAGAAAAACCCCAACAATCAGATGATCAACTTTGAGTATTTGGCAACAGCGGGAAGGAAAAACTCCCTTTTAGCAGGAAAAAACTAGGCTAAGTGAGGGGCAGCCATCTGTTGTGAGACAGGACAAATACACAGGAATTATCTCGGGAATTATCCCAATTTAGGCTTCAGCAGTGGTTGTTTCCAATAACGTTAACTATGTTAATTCTTATTCATAATTAAGTATATTAAGGTAACGTATTTTGCTTATTTACTGTAACACATTGCTACTCTCAGACCTTGGTGGAGCCAATTGATTCAACCAACATGCGAAGCAAGAGAGTGAAACTTCCATTCCTTTACGTCAACTTTCTTCTGATTGGCTGACCCTCACAAAATGAAGGTTTAAAGAGGAGGTGGGTGGGGCTTCTGTGCCAAAGCTGTGTGCTTGGGACGACCATATTAGGGGATAGCTGCTCTTAGTGACATCACATAGACCCCAGAGTGGACTCTCAGCTAATCTTTGTATTCAATGCTAACTTAGCAAATCATACTGGATATATTACTTGCCACAGCCCTCAGTGATATATAATAAATGACGTATTCATGGTGGAACAAAGTTATCATAATCAGGACGGAGGCAGTTGGTGCCATAGATCTGTTAAACAAACCTGGTTTGTTTTAGGTGCATTTAACTTGCACTTTGTTGTTCTTTGGTTATTGGTGACACTGGTTTGCAGCAGTTGTGTCTATCTCTTGTATTTGAGTCTGACAGCTTCCATAAGCACATTAAATTGCACTGTCATATGAAAGGCATCAGTACATTGGATGCACATTGGTATCGGCTTATATCACAGTGACTGGCAGTAGCCAATCTTAATCTGTTGTGTTACATCAACCTGTTTTTGCTAAATGTTTAAAGAATGTCTCAGTGAAAAGAGAGATGAATAAAAGCAAAAGCAACTTAACATTAACGGCTTTCTTAACTGGAGCATTCCTAATAGACAGTCTGAGCATTCGTCACAAAGCCCTGCTGTGCCTCAGTGGTGTGCGGTCACCCTCTTTGGTTTAGATTAATACAACTAGTCTTTTATTGATTTATTGAAGCCACAGGGGGAAAAATACAGTCTGACACCATCATGTAGTTATAAGCTACACTGGTACTCCGTAGTGACCCTTCGCCTTCTTTTCTCTGATTTTGGTTTGTACTTGTGTTTTAACAGTAACAAAGCTCACACAGATCCTCTTAACATCCTCCCCCTCTTCCTCCTCCTCCTCGCTCTTCGGTTTTCTTCTCCTTCAGTGATTACATCAGCTCAGTGGTAACACTGTTGTCCTCTAAGACTGGCCTGCAGAACCAGGAGACGGTGTTGTCCTGTGACGGCTGGCTGTCTTGTTGTGGCCTCGGGGATAAACAGTGCATCTCTGTCTGCGAGCTTTCATGGTGTTTGGCCCTGGACTCTCTCTCCTTTGTGTGTGTGTGTGTGTGTGTGTGTGTGTGTGTGTGTGTGTGTGTGTGTGTGTGTATTGCAGCTAAGCAATTTGACACACTTTCAATGTCAAATTTGAATGCTACCTTTCCCAGAACAGCCGAGTCCCCGCTGAGGTCATTCAAGCCTACCTCTTTCCCTGATGTCTTTTAATGTTATAGGAAAGTCTTACATCACTTCCTTTTCAAAACCATGACAGCAGCTGTCAGAGCTCGGGTCTGTGAGGGGAAATCGAGGTGGAAATGAGCATTGATGGGAGTTGGGGCTTTTTGTTGGACATCATGGTAGTGGGGCTTATTTTTGTCCATCTGTGCATCAAGTTGCTCAAATGTCTTTGCATCCAAATGGCCCGTGGGAGTGGATACACCTGTGGGTTTTGGAGTAGCTCACATCTCACCCATTGGAGTCCCGCAAAGTGTGAAATTCGAGACTCAACTGTATGAAAAACATTAAGGAATGCCATGAAGCGCTCTGCAGAACCTGTGCAAGAATTCAGAGGCAGGAAAAATAATGTTACTTCTAATACAGTGTGTTTTTCATCACCCTCTTTGGCTGCATGCCCTGAAGATTTACAACAGGGGTGGCTGGTTGGTAGGAAGCAGAGCTGGCAGGTTCATCGGCTGATCAATGATAAGTCAAAGATTAGAGTAGTTTATTTTAGATGTTTCTTTGGTTGACCCACGCACTGTTGATCTGTTATGAAAGAGATGGGCCTTGGACTCTTGCCTACTCTGAGAGTGATAAATGTTATAAGTGATCAACATCCTGAGTATTTAATTTTAAGATAAAACGCTGGATTTTATCTCCTTGATAATGCATTTAAAATGTGTTTGTTACTGTTGCTAAAACCTTAAGAATCTCAGCCGTCAGCAGTAGTTTAAGCTTGTGAGCAGTCATCCCCATTCTTTATAGTAAATATTTATTAACTAGAGTATCCTGTTTTGTCTATGAAACAGTCCTCAAACAAAAATTATTTTAGTTTAGTGTCAAAGAAAACCAAGAAAAACATCAAATATTTACAAGAACCAACATTTTAGCTTTAAAAAAACAAGCTTTCGATTGCTTATCTGCCACAGTCGAGGAAGCCAGATCTTGACTTTAATACCAAAGCAACAGTTCAGACAAATGTTATTAAAGAGACGGGGATTATAATCTGCAGAGGAACTACATGCTCTACCTGAAAGAGATTGTTAGTTGCTGGAGTCAGAGTGCTAAAAACAGCCTCTGCGTTGTTCCTCGGTGGTTTGTTATCGTTATCATCATCATCATCTCACGTCGGTTAGTTCAGGTGGAGTCAACTCACTCTGAGGTTTGTGGGCCTAAAATCATCCTCTTACAAAGGCTCGTATTAATGTGAGAGTGACGGCATCCAGGGCCTAAAGGAGATGGTCTTAACAAGATAATGTGATCAATCAGCCTTTTTTCCTTTATTATTTAATGACAAACAAAATGATGAAACCCTGTTTTTCTCGGAGGAAGATGTTTCAGGGTTTGGACTTTGGTTCACAGTGGAGTTGCCTCCAACAGCTCTGGTTTCTTCCCAAAGTCCGATGTCATGCTTGTTGGGTTAATTCACCTCCTTAAGTGCCAAATGGTGTTGGCAGCCATGATCGTCCAAGATAGGCTGTCTCTCACACAGTGCAGCAGCTCAATGGGTGTTTTCTTCCTCCACTCTCTCATTCCATCAATGATGGTTTCTCTCCTTCTGCCTTTGCTTCTCTCCCCTTCGATTTTTCCAGATGTGACATCATATTCCCATCATCCCCTCCTCATCATGTCTAATGAATCTTCCTCATCTCTCTCTCTTATTCTTGCATAGAGATCTTTTGGTGTTTGCTCTTTTAAAACGTCTTAATTAGCCTGTCTTTTCATTGATGAATCACCCTCCTGATGAACCCACATCTCTGCTGCATTGATGCTGTCCGCAGTTTTCTTGTTTATCGTCCATGCTTTGTTTCCGTACCTGAGGATAGGTGTTATGCCATCTAGGACTCTTTCTTATCTTTAAGGGCATTTTGTCGCTTGACTAAAATATTTGCAAGGTCAAAGAAGTCTTTCGTGACAAATACAAATCTTGATTTCATGCAGTGATCTTCAGTCGATCTTACTCTTCAGTCAGACGTTACATGTTGATTGATGAAGATGATCATTGTCTCAGTTTTCTCAAAGTTGTCTGTAATTAGTGATTCTAAATAGGCCAACAGACAAACTCGCATCCAAACAAACGGCCAATCTCTGTGTGTTTGTGAAAGGACTGACGACCTCCAATTTTTATAAGCAGTTGGGAAAATGGTTAACAAAGCCCCCTGTTACCAAAGATGTTTTTAAAAAAAGTAATTTTACTTCATTGGTTCAATTATTAATTATTATTAATTGCTGGCTCTCTTCCACAGCATGCATTTGTCCCGTCTTCCTCCCCTCACCCCCAACCGGTCTCAGATAGCCGCCCCTCCCTGAGCCTGGTTCTGCTGGAGGTTTCTTCCTGTTAAAAGGAAGATTTTCCTTCCCACTGTCACCGAAGCGCTTACTCATAGGGGGTCATCTGATTGTTGGGGTTTCTGTTTTCTCTGTATTATTGTTGGGTCTTTACCTTAGTGTAAAGCGCCTTGAGACAGACGGTTTTTGTGATTTGGAGCTACATAAATAAAATTGAATTGAATACTGCAGTGCAGCAGACTTGAAGCTCTTTGCTGGATTCTGCAAACCCTTCTTTGCAGACACAACGCCTTGTTGTGACTGTTGTTTGCTGTTAGCGCTAAAAACAATTGTTTGATTAGTTGTTGTTATTTTTAAGCAAAAAATGTCAACTATTTCCTTGATGCAGCTCATTTGTCTTTGAGCTATTGGTCGAACAGAAGGTATCACCCCGGACACGTATAGATTAAATGAATGGTAATTTAGCCAAGGAAATGAACTACAGATGGGTATGTGGTGAAAATAGTTGTTGATTTCAGTGTTGTTTTTTTTTATTTGGCATTTCATCAGCTGGAAGAGTTTGCTGCAGCCTTGCTTTTGCCACGGTTGAGGTTCAGTTTTGCCCTGAAGCAAACAACCTTTCTGCTCTGCTGCTGTTTGTTTTCTTTCTTTTATCAAATCCTACACAAAAAGGATGCTAGCTGCCATTTTTTAATCATCAGCTGTGAGTTTCTCCCGCTATAGTAATCTAACAGCTGCTTCACATGAATAATGACTTCCTGACTGAGAAGCACAATAAACAAATAAAAGTATGCTGCTCGTCTGATGTTAGGTAAGTGCAGTCGATTGCAGCAGCGCGTAGGTGTGATTGTGAAAACATCGCTCGAGAAACAAGCAGTGGGCTGCGTGAGAGCAAGCAGAGTGGAGGGAAGCCGCCAAATGATGTGTGAATGTGATACTGCAGCGTGCACCGCTTGAGTTTTCACCGGCCGCAAGCATGTGTGCGTGAGCCTCTGGAGATCTGCAGCAAAGAGTCCTTGCAACTCAGGAAGTTGGCTTAATCCTCCGCGTGGCCTTCGCAAATCTGCAGAAAAGCACACGGCTGAACAGCTCCTTTCTCTGAGTGTTGAGAGAGAGCGAACAGCAATACGTCATGGAGTAATATCAGGGCCTTATTATTTATGTTAGTGACCAGAATCATTAGCAGGTGGAGATTTGTGTAAGAGATACAAGCTTGTAAGCCATTAAAAAAACTGACACTGATAGTTTTGAATGCTGTTGCCCATAAACAGCATACAGCTCATGTTTATATAACCACAGACTAAAGCAATTATTCTTTCCTTTCCCTAATATTTCTAATTCAACACAGTCTGTTTTATTTTTTAAAGGGAACATTATTCTCATGTAGTGTTGCAGCCGACAGCAGCGACTGTTGAGATTTCACTGTGGTTTTGGCTTCCTTGCGGGTCGTTCGACTGCTAATGGGACGTTGCTGCTTCTCAAATGGGAATTTGAGAGTTGGCGGCTGAAAGGCATCGCATCGATGAGCTTTGTTGCTGGAACATCTAATCGAAAGGAAGACGGAGAAGGCTCAGTGTTACAGGCTTTCACCGTGTTTAAAAGATGGGTGTAGCCACCAGAAAGGCAGTGTGGAAGTGCATTAACTGTTTACTTCTTCAAAGCCTATTTTGGAGATCTTTTGTGAACTGAGCAGTGTGTCTCATATTTCACGCCTGCTCACAAAACACAGTGACTGGGTGTGCATCAGACGTTAGTGAGGGTGGTCTCTGAATACGCAGCTACCCTTGGAAAACCCCAGAAGCTGTTGTCAAATTGTCCTCAAACCGCACCTTTATTGACAGATGCTGAGGTGTCAAAACTCATCATTAAGGGTACTGGGGAGATCTTAATAATGCCAGGGAGAGAGAGTGAGAGCCTATACAGCTCATGATGATGAGTTTAAGGTCTCAAAAAAAGGAGGTAAACTAGGGTACAGATAAGGGTGGGCCTACTTTGTGATTGACAGGTCATTACCACATGTGTGTGCAGTGTCCCAAAGTTTTTCAGTCATGTCAGCTTGATGCTTCACAACTTCCCTTCAAGCAACAGATGGCTCCACCCATCCGTCCATATGGATGAACGTAGCTGTAGTAGCGTGACACAAAGTCCCAAGATGAGGACTTTGAGCGTCTCCATGTTAGTGTTTTGAAGCTTTTAATACTTTAATTTTTAAACACCCTGTCTTTAAAATTATATTTCAAGAACAGCTGATCCTGTCTTTGGAATCATTCTTTGGTCAATGTGCTTGTTATGCAAAACAACTTTAAAAATTGAGGAGGAGCGAAGCGGCCGTGGCGAGCGCTCTGGTCGCGGTTTGTGATTCTTGAATAAATATTTCTTGACTCAGAATTTAATTCAAGTATCGCCAGCTCAATTGATAGGCTATGAGAAGCCAGGGGAAGCTCTGACTGAGAAACACATGGACACGTTCATAGGGTAGCTATTTGTGAGTCACACAGGAGGCCCACCCTATGAGATCAGCATCGTATCCATCCATCCATCAAGAGGTGGGGTTCATCCGGGATAAGTTCCCAGTCTATTCCAGTGCTAACAGAGAGACAGACAACCACATTGAAGTGACTAAAATTTAAAACTACCAACTGAGATCATAAACCTAATCTGCGAAAGCAAGCTGAGGCCTTCGATGAAGGAATATGAAGGTTGATTTTTCTCATAGACCTCTGCACTACTTTACTTCTTTTTGCAGCTCGAGGAGTCGACCCTGCAGGCCATTAGCAGGAATGCAGGTTTACGGCACCTTTTATGCATTGGCTTCACTTTCCAACAGGGAAAAAACATTGCGATCCTTTTAGTTTTGAAGTGAAGCTGATATATGAAATATTGTTAAAACAGAACGTAGCTTGCAATGCATCAGCTTGTGTGTTTTAAAAGCTGTGGGTCCGTGTGTGTGTGCAGGCCAAGCTTTGGCACTGACTGCACTGCAGCTGCTTCTTATTTAGGGATGTATAGATTTTCTCTCTAATTTGGCTGATTTGAATAAAATGATTTTGTTCCACTGATCAGATGTGGTTCCATAGGTTTCTATTAGCATATTGATTTGATGGAATCCATTGAGAAAATGTTCTCTGTTAGCTGTAGAAGAGATCTAACTTCATCCAGTTGCTGTGTCAGATACACCCAATCAGTCATGCGGTCGTCCCGATGCACCTCGTAACCAAAACCAAAACCACTGGCAGTTGATCATTCTCTTTCTTCCTTTGTGTGAGAAATAGGCCATCTGACCTCAGCTGCTTTTGGAAATGTTGCATCCTCTCATTTTTCCCATTCTTCTTGGAGCGCTGATGGGCTCTCCGGCTGCAGGCCAGAGAAAGGGATGTGCATTTGTTTCCTGCCAATGAAAACGGCTCCCCGCCCTTCCTGCTTTTTGAGTCATGCCACATAGACTCAACCAGCAGGCAGACAAAATTACTTGACAGACAAACAGACTTATCTTTTATATGACTTTATCTTTATGACTAAACAAGCAAGGCGAGATTCGTTGCTCTGATATACATTATGATGAACAGGTGCTCATTTTTTGTGTGTGTGTTTTTGTAGTGATTTGTGTGCAGTTGGGTCCAGAAGGGAAATGAAAGAGCATTTCTGTGGAAGGAAGCAGAAATAAAACTCAGAGCTGGTGTGGATAATGTTATAAAAAAAGAAATGCCACTGCAGATGTCTGAACTCTGAGGAAGTCCTTTGATAATTGTGCCCTTTTCCTGTTTTCTTCTTCTAGGAAATAATTTACATTTTAGCAGCTCTGAGAGGTTTAGTGTTCGCTCTTTGCTGGGAGGAGAGTGAAACGTGTCACAGTGGCAACACTGAGGCCCAGACAGCTGCTGACAAACAGGTTAGTCAGAGCAGCGTCCCTCAATCTCCACGGCGGAGAATATAGAGCTGCTGCTCGAGACGGCCACATCACATCTCTATGGTAACCGCATAGCTATCCTGCTGCCAATGTGATACCAAACATGGCAGAGGAGAGGAGCACGGTTCAAAAAGGGGATGAAGAAGAACAGCCAGAAAGCGCCTTTTTTGTGTTGTTGGGTATTTTTTCTGTTCCTCGGCTGTCAGCAGAGAGCAGTTGGTGTCATTAGACGGACACAGGACAGGACACTGACAAGCCTGGATGCTTCCTGCTTCCTGTCAAAGGACGGCTGCAGGGGAAGCGGCAGGGCTGCTGAGGGAGGATAAGGCCTCGGGCAGGAAGCGTGAAGCTGAGACAGCCTCCAGTCAGTCATGCCCAGTCACTTGAGCCACCAGTTCCCCCTCAAAGCTTTGACCTCCTGGGCATGACTGTGTGTTTTTTATGTGGTGTTTGGGAGCCAGGAAGTCGGTCCCATTAACCTTTTTGGTCACTTGGGTGGTCACTCTCCACCCCCCACCCTTACGTTGCTAATGTAATATTTAAAGGCTGCAATTACCAAGAAGTTTCATGTGATTTTTGAAAATTTTAGATATCATACTTTCAGTAAAGGAAAAAGTTGTTGAAAATGCCCTCACAGTTTGTGTTTTGCCTTTCACTGGGTTATAAAATTTCTGTTTGCTTAAATTATATGTTGGTATGTCAGACACTGCCATTTTGTCAGATGCCGCTCTCCTTGCAGAGATGTGCACACAGTTTTCTTTGTTGTTGGAGCCTTGATGCACTTGCACAATAATGGATGCTGCAGGATAATGGTCCACTTTAAAGGGGACCTATTAGTTCCAGCTGTCTACTTTTATTCTTGAACTCTGCTTGAGTAACTTTGCGTGATTCACAGTTCAAAATGGAAGGCAGCCCTTTTTTTGGACTTCCTGCTCCTTTCAACTCGGTGTTCTTCTCACTGGCTGCCCCCTTGCAAACAAAAGGTTTGGGCAGCAGGTGGGTGGGTCGTCTGCATTCACGACCGCAGCTGTGTGTCTGAGCTGTATGATATAAAAGAGCCAAGAATGGGGGAAGAAACTGCCCGAAAGTAGGTGTAAAGCAGGCTAAACGGAGCTGAATTGCATATACAAGGTCTCTGGCCATGTTTAATATGAACCTACACCACTGTAAGGTGTGGTGGATATTGTCGAGTGACCGATAGGTTTCTTGCCCCTTTGGGAGGCACTGTGTTTCCGACTTAGTTTTGCTTTTGTTTTTGAGTAGTTTTGGTTTCACTTTCACTTGTTAATTAATTTTATGTACTAAAATGATTCCTTTTGTGTCGGTAAAAGAATTGAAAAGTGTGTCTATAAATAATTGTGTGACCAAGGAGTCCATTTCAAGCATCTATATGTGTGGGTTTCAAAGAATGACCAAACTACAGGACATCGTCATCACATCTTGTATATATCAGTATAGGAGGATTTGTGCTCGTACCTTCTTGTTTTTTTAGTGTGAGGCTTCAAAATTTTTGGTTGAAGAAGTAATGTCTTCAAGCAGGTTACTGAAGGTAGTCTAGGTAGTCTTTTACTCACATATGATTGATAGAGTCTATAACTGTCTAGAGTTATAACTGTCTTGAGTTATAACTATTAAAAGTGGCTAAACGATTCATGACATCACTTACCCCATTTATCTTTTATATTTACAGTTGGGGAATTTATCTGTAACTAACTAACTTTATATCCACTAACTAATGGTTGGGTCGTTTTTTTGCTTAAGGAAAAATGCCTAAAGGTTACAAACCTTCAGCTCTCAAGTATGAACATTTTTACAGAGTATCAACTAAACAGTAAATCGATTGCTTACTGAGTCATGATCTTGATGATTGATATCAAATTAAATATCTTTGTTTTTTTTCTGTCCTTAGAAAGAAAACAATTGCACAATTTTTGCAAGTGAGATTGGCTCATTCTTTCTTTTTATACATAAAGCAAGTACGTGACTCTTTCATAGAGATGCTGCAGGAGTTTGAGTTTACTGGCCAACAAAGGGTTGAAACGTAAAAGACTGAAATTGTCACTGAAGTGTCTGAATTTCTTTAATTGGGCATTTTATGAACTTTTAAACTCTGTGTTGCTGCTGGTTAAAAAAAATCTCCTTTCAAGTGTTATCTCCCTTCTTCATCTCTCTTAAGTAAACTCTTGACTTATTTGACTCCATATCTCACAAACCTCCCATAAAAACGTCCCGACACTCCTGCTGGAATCTCCAGGATGGATCATCTCTTTTCTGTGCTTCATTTTCTCATTAAACACTTCATCAACATGCATCACTTTGTGTATGGGTGGAGAGATGAGCAGCTGCAGATGTTTTGGCATCGTCATACTTGAAGAACCGTTGTGTTTTTTTTTTCTTCCTCATGTTTAAACTGAACATTTAATTAAGAAAACACACTGAATAGATTATGGGTGACCCTTTAGGTGGCGGTGCCAGCTGCTCTCAACATGAGCACCACATAGGTCATCCGCCTTATCAGCCTCTGTTTAGTGTCTTCATCCTAATCAGCGCACACTGCACCATAGCCTCTGAGTAATCACAGATCTACTGACCGAATCCGAGCGACGAGGGTGGGGTTTGGCATGTTGCAGAGAGGCGATTTGAGAGGAAACGCGGCTTGTTAGCGAACGTGTCAGCTGTTACGGGGACCTAATCTGTTGTCTAATCGCTTACATGGAGTCGGCACAGTTAGAAAAAAAAATGAATAATTCCCCTTTACAGCATGTATAAGACACAAAGCAATAGTTCTGCTCTAATTTTGAAAGATCTGTTTGATAACTCGAATTCAGATTCATATGTTTTCATAGTGGAATAGACTAGATTCTGTTTACATTTTATTGAAATAGAGGTAAACTTTTATACAAATCAAAGGAGGAGATGTCAGCAGAAAAATGGTAAATGCACAATAATGAAAGCTGAATGTGGTGAATGTAAAGTTTTGGCTGTTAAAGAGGAGAAAAAGACACAAAGTGATTCTCTAAGAAAGGTTGATGTTGCAAACTTATAGCATTTCCGGTTAATGAAACTTCCCTTGTTCTTATCTGTGGTTTGATTAAAATATTTGATACCTCTCTTATCTGAAGAGAGGTAAATGGTTATATCCTGGTCTTTTGAGTTTTTCTGCTATGCTAAACTGCTTTGCTGCTATCTGTAGACTCAGTGAACAGAAAATGGAGTAATGATGTTTGATTTTTAAACCCAGTCAAGACAAAAAACAAGTGTTTTGCTAACCTATCACACTACTCTATGTTGGTGGCTGCATGGACAAGGGGCTCCACGGTGTAGTGGTTAGCACATTCACCCAACATGTGAAAGATCAGCTGTTGGAGAGCAGGAGAGGAGATGAGCCTGACTCTTACGGATTCTTAAGCTAATACTCATTCTTTGGTTACAGCGTTTATGTCTATTTGCTTGCACAGAGCCTATGTGACCAATGCAAACGCCGGAAAAGTGCGCCGGAACAGGGATGGGCGTAACAGTGTAAAACAGCATCAAAGATAAAGAACTAGCATGAGAAACTGTTTCACTGCAGCTCTGTGTTATAACTTTGATCAACTCGGATGGTTGCCAAGGACTAACAGCAGAGTAACATGTAAAGGATGGTGTGCAAAGGTGTTAACTGGTTGTGTGTCGGTCACTGCAGAGACATGTTTGAGTCAAAAGCCAGCAGCTGAAAGTACCTCTTAGGGTGGTTTCATGGAGAACTCTTTGTAGCATCAAGCAGTTTGCCTGCATGACTCTCGGATACATGCAGGAGCCCATTCCTGGAGTTTTACTGTATGGCATGATTGCTGTATTTCTTCTGTTTACTTTGGTGAACAGAACACGATAAACTAAAACATCAAAGGCTGGATCCATGAGTACTTATTGACACAATTTAAAAATGCTAAGTAGGGGAGGAGGTTATGACTGTGAGACACTTATAATGACTTCTGTAATAAATTATCCGCTTATCCATGACCAGCGATCAGGTTTATCAACAGCTTACTTCTTTCTGTTAATAAAACTGTCCCGAAAACCGTTATACTTGTATGTTCCTGCAAAATGAAATGTCAGAAATCTGTGCCTATATACTAATAAACACCTTCTTAGATGAAGCTCTCAGTTGTTTAACCAGAACAAATAGGTGACAGGTGGTGTTTGATGGTGTGAAGAAAGAAAGGAAATGAGCACAAGTGAAAGTAGCTTATGCAGCGAGTACCCTGACAGCAAACATTGTATAATGCAACCTTTTCTCTGATAATACGCTCTATAGGTAGATGTATAAACACTTGACAAAGTCCTCAAAACCACTTTTGTGGTAGTTCCTGCTACGGTCTCTGGGAGATTTAACCATGAAGCTGCACACATGCATGCACACAGATTTGCATGATAATATGATACAATCTGCAGTTCTGCAATCACTCAGCTGTAACTTGAATAAGACAGCCCCACTGTGCTTTTTGAGGCTAGGCAGTCACTCAGCACACATGTTGTTATTAGAGAACAGGCAATGGCGTGTCCAGCGGGGTGGCCTGGGGGGGCACAGGCCACCCCCCAAACCAGACTGGCCACCCCAGGTGCCACCCCAAAGGCAAAACAGTAAAATTCAATCAAATATCAAATGTCCGATTATGTTTTCACGGTGAAGCTCAGATATCCGAGTGTAAGTGAATGCAGCATCGCTTCTGCGCTATGCGCATCACGTTAGCAAAGGTAGGAGAGCCAAGCGCGAAAGACGGCACTGCAGGAAACAATTTTTCGGTGAAAGAAAATGAGGACAGAATAAATGTCCCGGTAAGTAATATCAAGTTTGTTGAGTTTAGTAAACTTCGGTGAAATTAGAATACCAAGGAAAAAAATAACACTTAAAGAATTATTGCAGCTGTGGAATATTTCAGACAGTATGCTACTGAGGGCAGCTAACATAAGAGTTATGAGTTATAAGATATAATCTAAGTCGTAACATTGCTGTATGGAGCTGCAGATTTGGTTGCAGGTTAACATAGCTGGACTGGCCATCGGGCATACCGGGCATATGCCCGGTGACTTATTTTTTATTTTTTTTGTAATGGCATGAACAATGAGAGGTGGTGGATTGGCCAGATGCAGGTCGATGTGTAGAAATAACTCCGTTGTTTGGTGGTGGCTATGACGGGGCTTCCACAGAGGCAACAGGTGGATGAGGGAAGGGGAGGCAGGAGGAGAGACCCGAGGCGGCCACCAGTCCGACTGTCAGGTGAACTGAACTTCAGGTAAGAAGTTATGACCTGCAGTCTATCTGGGTCAGATATAAACCAAGTTTAGGTGGAGTTTATTTTCATGTTGCTGACTTTTTACTGTCAGTTGCAATAACTCATACTGCGTTCTAGCCAGTTTGACGGAGTTTTTATACAGCTGGGTGGGTGCTATGATGTTACTGATAGTGAACTTTATTTTATTCATAAGGTTAGTTAGTAGAGTTGCCAACAGCTCCTTAAAAAAATGGAATGGTCCCTCATTCAGAGAAAATATTACGCGTTTCGTATTGAGCTGAGAAGAGACGCAGTTTGTCCCGGACTTTAGCTAGAATGGAAAAAAGACACAAAGCTGGATTTATTCTGTCTTTATGCTGCACAGCTGCCTCTTCTTCTCTCATTCTCTCCCCCTCCCTCTCCTGTTGCTACTTCAATCATGAAACTGATCAATGATCAGCTGATCGGCTTTTCTCTCTTGTTTGTTTATCGCCCACTTTGCGCCAGAAAGAGGAAACCAGCGGATATTGCGCTAAACAACAGCAGCACGTTTAAGCTTGATCAGCTGTTGTTAGAATTTATTTAATATTAATTTCTAGTATCAGCTGATGTTTGCTGGAGCCACAGCTGTAAAGCTGCTGGTCATGATGTCGGTTTGGATATGTGGTGAGAGGGAAACATGAAGATGAAACCAGGAGATGTCCTTACTGGATCATCAGAGCTGAACAGGTGATGGAGAAACAGGTTTACCTTTTAGGTGACATGAATGAGTTGAAGTTATCAACTGTTTCTGAGAGATAAATAACACCAGGATCCTTTTTTATGTAGCTGACAGCTGGTAACTGTGCAGGGGCGGGTCTAGCAAAGTTTTGCCAGGGGGCCAGGTAGGGCATTAACAGGGAAAGGGGGGCACAAAGAAATACTTTTCTTTCTTATTCTCATTTAAAATACCTAGTTTTTATTAAATAATTATCTAAATCTTACAACCAAAGTTTTTATCTGATGTAAAATGTATAGAAATCATACATATACCAACAAGACTGTACATCACTGTCACAACAGCATTTGTTTTCATTCAAAGGCTTTATGGCTTTAATACCTGGTGGGCCGGTCTGTAGTGAAAATGCCCGATTTTCTGTCCCAGTCCAGCCCTGCAGGTTAATACTGGCAGTGTCACCATGCCAGCTGACTGTATTTTATCATCAGCCAGTGTTGTTCTTTATCAATATTACCAAAGTTTACCATAAGGCAGCATAGAAAGTATTTACTTGCTTTCAGGTTTTATTCAAATGTTAGTCTTTTCAGTTGTTTCTCCACTTTTTTCCTGTTTCAAAATCAAACACCAGTTTGTGAGAAGATTATCTTCTTTTTTTAACAGGCAGATAAAGTTTTGCATTGGCATTGGCTAATTTGTCAATTGTTTGTTACAAATGTTCGTATTTTAATTTTCAAAAATGTTTTTGCCCAAAACATATGTGCACTATATGTCAGTAAAAATACTATGCAAATATTGATGTCCTTGAATGCTGAGTAAGCACTGACAAAGCACTGATTGTATCTCTTGTACTTTATCAACGCAGTATCTAAAAACTTTGCACCGTAGTGGTTAAAATCTCATTCTAATAAGAGTTAAAAGTGCATTTGGTTATTAGGTTTATAGGATTATTGAATTATGGTTAAGGGTTGGTAGAATTTTTTTTTAAACATTATCTGCCAATTAAATCTGCCACCCTTCTCCAAATCTGTGCCCCTACCTGGCCCCCCCAACAAAAACTTTCTAGACACGCCACTGAGAACAGGGGTTACAAGATATGTAACCTAATGTTTGTGTCATCATTGAAGTATGTCTTCATACTCTTTGAAGACTTTTATCATAGTAATTATCAGGATAATATCATATACGAAGGCATTGTTGGAGAGATTAGAGGTTTATTAAATTTTGTACTGGCCTGTTTGGACCGCTGTTTAGCCAAACAGACACGGGGCTAAGTAATGAGGCTGTGTGGGGAGGTATGTGGCTGCAGAGACTGTTCCCATGTGCAGAGGGTTCAAAGGGCTCAGCCCTGGCAAAAAGGGCCCTGCGGCAACAAGCTACTGCTGCCATAATTGGGGAAAAGCCATGTAAAACTGTCCAAGGGAGGCCAAGGACAGCTTAATTATGTTGTGAAATTTAATTAGCCAACTGGTGTGTGTGTGTTTATACGTGTATGTGCACGTGCTTCTGCTTTTAACTGAGTGACCTTGATGCAATAGAGCTTTTTGCTTGGGTTTTATTGTCTATTTTGAGAAAACGTGGCAGATTTATGGTTTTATTCCCCGTGGTTAAAATGGGTGGATGGGAAATGCTTGTGCCGTCAGAATGCATTATTCTAAAAGCGATCAATGCAGGCTTACAATTTAAATCATTCAGCAGAGGCAGGTAGCACAGACGTGCATTTGTGTTCCTCGCGTGTCCACTTTTCCTGAACGTCGCATGTTTTTCCAGTTATCTCTGCTTCTCCTGCAGCAAATGAGCCGATAATAGATGTCACACAGGCAGATGGTTTTCAGGGTGTCACAGGTGATTTTCATGCTGCTGTTTTTGCAACACATCCAGTTTGTTTAGCTCACTAGAGGGATAAATGCTTGACCTCAGCGTTGTTGTGCCTGCTCTTTCCACGTGTGCAGCACTAATCTCTTGTATTAAAAGTAAACATCTACCTTTCCTTTTTATTAAGCTATCTTCTAATTAGTCACCCGGGAAATACGACAGGTAAACAACAATTACAGAGAAGGTGCTGTGTTAGAATATTCCAGGGAATTATCACTCGATTAAACACGTTGTCCAGAATGAGATATGCTGTCAAATAGGGCTGCCACAAACGATTATTTTGATAGTCGACTAGTCACCGATTATTTATGCGATTAGTCGACTAATCAGATCATCATCCACTGGACGTAAAACTACAGCTTATTGCACCAGCAGCATCTGCTCTTCTATAACTATCATTAGCTTACAGCTTTAAGCTTTTAAGGTGCTAACTAAAAATAAAGACAAGATGATAGTTTATTCAATTTTAATGAAATTTGCAGATTGTTTTGGTAAAGTTTAATAAACTCCTTGCTATCTAAAATATAACAGGACACCGGAGTATATTCTCCAGCATCTCACACTTCTGATAATCAGCTGTCTGCTTGACGTTTATTCAGCTGTGTAAAAACTATAACTTTAATCTCAGCCAAACCGATTTACTCAGGAACAAATAAAATACTAAAAAAAAGCCAAACAATAACATTTTTAAGTTATCTAAGTGACTCATATATATTTAACCTGAGTCGCGAAAGACGGCGGTGGGTTTGAAAACAATTTGCCGGGAGTCCGGTGTTCTCACGGCGCTAGTGACCTAGCCCCCGGCTAGCTATCGAGCTAGTGGGTAACAGACGTCTCCGAAAACGTCGGAGCGCTTTTGAAAATATGTGGTGTCCTGATAAACTGAGCAGATATTTGAGGTTTACACAGCTACATTCTCGCCTGAAAATATGTTAAACGTTTATTTTGTGACCCAGAAAGAATAATAAGAGTAATATTAAAACTAACTAGCTACCGCCATTGTTGGAAACTGAGCTGGGCCGCGCTATGAATTCTGGGACACAGCTGCTTCTTCTTCTTCGGGGTTTAACGGCAGCTGGCATCCTTGTACATGCAGTGCTGCCATCTTCTGTTTCAGTCCGTTATTACACTCTTAAATCCTGCTATTATTCCTGCGTCTTTTGCGATCTTACAAAGCTTCAAACGACACGTCGACTATTAAATCAGTCGTCGACGATTTTGATAGTAGACGTAATCGTGACTAGTCGACAAATCGTGGCAGCCCTACTGTCAAATAAAAAACAAAACAAAAAACACTTTAATGAGAATTCACTGTTTTTATTGGGTGTGAGGTCATCATTGTTCATTCACTCCCTTTTTATTCTTGGTTAGATCATTTTGAGTAGGTGTGGCAGGTTGGAAATGGTCTTGCGTAGCTGTTTTCCTCATGCATTTAGTTATTATATTGATCTACTTCATGCTGCAGCATTGCCATTCTGAAGTTATGTAATAAAGGCAAACAGCAGATTTATGATTGTTTTTCTGGTGTGTCATAATGTCATGCAGGGGAAGAAAGTTGGTAAACAGCACCAACTTTTTTGGATACGGACTACCAATCTGATACCAGTGTTAAATTAATACGCTGTAATGGTCACTCTGAAAGAGAGACTATGAGTGCATTGTTTTACATGTAAGACCTCAGGCCTAGAGATTGGCTGGCAACCCCTTAGAAACCACTGGTTGCTAGGGTAAAACCTGTATTCCCTGACCAGTTGGCGCATTGTTAGCAAAGGCAGTAAAAAAACTTGTGATTGCTTTGGTTCCTAGCAGATTGCAAGTGGTCTCCCCCAGTTCGCATGAACAATGCAGACTTGTCTGCAAACATGATGAAGTGCCAAGTGCAAAAGAAACTGGAGAAAAACTGTTCACCTTCAAAATAAAAGCTGCACTAGGTGATTTGTTATTATTATTATTATTATTATTATTATTATTATTATTTATTTTATTTATTTTTTTAAACTTAGCCTCAGCCTGTACCCTCCAGTAAACAAAACCTAACTGGTTGGGGGGATGTTTTTTCCTAGCGACAAATGGTTACCAGGCGGTAGCCAGCCAGTCTCTAGGCTTGTGTAACATGAGGCCTGATTTAAACAGTACGGTCTCCTAAAATAAAACATAAAACTGTGAGGCGATCACTGCGCATCTGGACAAGACTTGAAAAATCAATCTTTAAGTTGTGTTCAAGTTGTTCTGAATGTAAAGAAATGACTTCCCGTGGGTATTGGACATTGTAGTGGTTAACACACTGAAAGGAAAGAGAGATTCCTGGTTCGATCCTGGGAGAAGAGACAAACCTCTTCAGGGTTACATCAGGAAGGCGATCTAGCATTAAAAAAATCAGCCAAATCAAACACCTGCTACCTGCTGTGGCGACCCAGTGTGAATAACAGAGCAGCCGAAGTAGCAACAATCTGATCGGTACTAGAGATGGACCGATCAGATATTACATATCGGTATCGATACGTAATATCGGCTGGTAACTGTGCAGGGCCGGGTCTAGCAAAGTTTAGCCAGGGGGGCCGATAGGGCATGAACATGGAAAAGGGGGCACAAAGACATACTTTTCTTTCTTATTCTAATTTAAAATGTCGAGCTTTTAATAAATAATTATCCGAATCTTACACCCAAAGTTTTAATCTGATGTAAAATGCATAGAAGTCCATTACTGTATATAGTAACTATTAAGTCTGATATACCCTAGTAAGCTATACTACTTTTTCCTTTGGGAAGATACCATCTGTGCAGTCTGCAGTTCTGTTGAAGAAAGATGTTGAATCTATTTAATTATTCTTGAAAAATAATTTATTTCTGTGCATTTTTTTTCACACTGCATCAAATTAAAGTTGATTACGTCGATTAAGCATCATGAGGTGGTGGGGGGGTTCCTTATTTATTTATTTATTTTTGCTGGAAGTTTGCAACCCTATTAGTTAGGTTGCTTACTCTTTAAAATACCAGAATAGGGAGGATGGAGTAGGTCTAAGTTTATTAATAATAATAATAATGGATTGGATTTATATAGCGCTTTTCAAGGCACCCAAAGCGCTTTACAATGCCACTATTCATTCACTCTCACATTCATACACTGGTGGAGGCAAGCTACAGTTGTAGCCACAGCTGCCCTGGGGCAGACTGACAGAAGCGAGGCTGCCATATCGCGCCATCGGCCCCTCTGGCCAACACCAGTAGGCAAGTAGGGTAAAGTGTCTTGCCCAGGGACACAACGACCAGGACAGAGAGCCCGGGGATCGAACCGGCGACCTTCCGGTTACAGATGCGATTCCCAACCCCCTGAGCCACGGTTGCCCGACTGATCAGTGTTGCTGAACTATGAAATATTTTGGGTGCAGTGTATTTTTTGCATACAGGTATAACAGAATAGCTTTAGTGTTTGTTTGTTTTTTAAACTTGAGTTTGAACTTATACAAAATGCAGCAAGATATTAAAAAAACAGTTTTATTTATTAAAAACACACTATATCGGATTCATATCGGTAGAGCTGGGCGATAGAACGATAACGATATGTATCGCGATATAACTTTTACTCGATAGAGAAATTAAGCTATCGCGATAGACCTCGCCGCTCTTGTCCTCTTAAAAAAAAAAAAAAAAAAAAAAGGTCAGCCAATCCAAATTAAGTAGCGCAGAGCCGAACCAATCACAGCCGCAGCGTCACGTCGCGTGACTTGTTACGTACAGCACAAGTGCCAAGCCGCACGTGTGTTTGTTTGGGAAGCAGCCAGCGGGTAATGGAGCCAGCGCATAATGGAGGAAATGAGTGTGCCGACTAGAAAAATCAACCGAGCGTGACCGAAGAGAAAACAGATGATGGTTCCAATGCCGGAGAGATTGTCAAACGGAAGAGCCATAGAAGTTCCGTAGTGTGAAGGTATTTCGGCTATTTCAAGTCTGACAAAAAACAGAGTAGCGTGCACTGTAAATTGTGCCGAAAGCAAGTCTGGAAATACAATAAACTGGTGCATGCGTCACACTGTGCGCCACGTTATTGTTTCGGTGAAATGAATTTCTACAATACTGTTACTGTTAATTCTACTCTCTGCAGTGTTTAAATGCTTACATATACACACAGTTACTGTCCGTCCACACATACGACTCGGTTCTGCTTCTATGCCCCAGCTTTGTTTACTTTTTCCCACCGAGGCTTCTAGACTTCTGATTGGCCAACATTTCTGCACGGTTAGGAATCTAGCGCCACCTGCTGCTTTGGCATGTTCATAGCAGCGTTTTCCTTCATTTCTGCCTTTATGTGTGGACGGGATTATTTTTTAAAACGAAAACGGAAAATCTCCGTTTTCAAAAATACCCGTGTACGTGTGGACGTAGCCTCAGTCTCTGACTGGAAGCGCTAATTCGTCATTCGGCTTTTGTCAGACTAAAGTAACTGTTAAAACTGTTTGAAAAGCTCAGCTATACAACAAGGAGAGATTGAGAATTTCCTTTTAGTTCTCAGTTTATTTGATATTGACAAAAGTTAGTCAGTTTTGTCTGTTCTTCTGTAAAACAAACTAAGATTTATTTTTAGAATTAATACTTTATTTCTAAGTGGAATTGACAATTTAGTCTGTTTCGTTTGTTCTATTTTGAAACTTAAACGCTTTAGCGGCTGCCTTTTGTGTAGTTTGCAATATTTGCCTTTATTTATCTGAAAAAGTCTCATGTTCCTTAAGTACACCTACCCTGTTGAACTTATTATGGGAAATAAATATTTAAAAACAAGCTGCTGATTATTTCACATTTTACTTGTGAGCAACGGCACATTTAAATCTTACAAATATAGTTATTTGGCTTATATCGTGATAGATATCGTTATCGCCTGAAATGAAAAAAACATATCGTGATATGAAAAAATCTCATATTGCCCAGCTCTACATATCGGTATCGGCCGATATCCAAATTTATGATATTGGTGTCGGTATCGGACATAAAAAAGTCGTATTGTGCCATCTCTAACGGTACTGGTATAAGAATTTGGAAAAGCTGGGATTTCTGTATCCCCGCCTGCTTCAAACAACAGTGACCACACATTATGAAGGCTGGGTTGCCAAGCTTTGCAGAGTCAGTTGACCTGTGAGTGAATAAATGCTGATTTTACCCTTTCCCACTGAAGGCAAAACCCAGATGTTCGTGGGTGTTTTGTTTTTTTTAACCAACTGAGAAAAGATTTAACAAGATAGGATGGGGAAAAAAGCAATAAAAATGTGAACGTTTATAATTAAATTCTGAGCTAAGAGGGCGTCAAAATCTAACATTTCACTTATTCACTGATGTAATTGACTTTAGTCTTTATCTTTAAGCGGTGCACAGGATTATGTCAGTCAGTGCTGGGATTTCTAACGGGGAAATGTGAGTTATGGGGTGTGTTCGAATGTGATGTGACTTCAGATGTAGTTGTTGTTTTCTCTGGCAGGGAATGAGCTGAGCGATACGGCCTCATGGTGAGATTTTCTTGCATGTGGATGATGTTTATGATGATGAATTTTCCTTGTGTGAAGCCATATTTTTTTTGGGGGGGGGGGTGACGGTAAATCAGCTCAGGGGTCACGCTTGTGGATTTTGCATTGAATGGCTTTTGTAGTACTTCTGTACATGTAACCACCGGTGGAAGATGCATGTGTTTTTATTATTAATACTGGTCATTATTTTAAATCCCTGGTGCTTTGTTTGCAAAGCGCTAAACATTAATCTGTGAAACTGCAAGAAAGTGAGATGTATAGCGTGCAGTAACTGCAGGTCAGCCTCATTTTCGTGTGAATAATTTGTAATAATAAACAACCAGTAATTGCACAAAAGTTCTGCTTGAAATGATGATTGATGCCTCATTCATTATGAATGAGCACTTCAGCTCTATTATTGAGCAAATATTTGTTGTTCTTATGCCGTAACCTCTTCAGGTTTGGTCTACCATTAAAACAAATATTTAAAGGTTGCAAAGTGTCTTTGCTGTTTTCTGATATGAATGTTCACAGTCACCTTTAAAGGCATGAAACCACTTCAAAGGTGTTAAAAAGCATCATTTCTTCCTCAGGCGCTGGACCAGGACCGAACCTCCCTGCAGAAGGTGAAGAAGTCAGTGAAGGCCATCTACAATTCAGGTCAAGGTGAGAGTCTGTTTCTAAATCTGTCAGGCTTTGCTGTGCTTTGATTAATGTTTGGATACAGCCTTGTAGCCCTTTCCTGAAAGTCAAATCCCCAGAGCCCAGGATTTGTTAAATATCTTTAATAAGAATGAGGGTTGCTGCTTTTTTGTGTGTGTGCGTGTCTGGAATGCAGCCTTGTGTTGGACAGATGGTGTTTGTTGCATGTATCGGGCAGTCCCAGAAACCAACACCTGAGTTTGTTTAGTGTGTTGCTGTGACATGGATCCTCAGTAATTTTCCACTGAACGCTTGCGAGAGCCTCCTCCCTGTAAAATGACAGTTTGTGATGCTTGACCCACAAAAAAAGTTTATTTTTTCTCCTCAGAAAAGAGTCTGTTTACCTTTGTCTCATTGTGGCTCTTTTGGAGAAACAGCTGGGTTAACTTGAAGCCAGCTGTTATGCAAGTTTTTAGTTTCCTCCGAGTTAAAGTAAGATAAAGGCCTTAATCCTGTTAGTGTTTCATATGTGATACACCAGTTTTTGAGACCTCTGCATCATTGGTGTGATTTATTTATCTATTTTCCCATGAGAAAGCTGATGTATACTATCAGATAATGCACAGAAATGCCAATAATTTCATAATTGAGGCTTTAAAGGGTTAAAGTGATTGCAAAACAGAGACTTGGACGTCGCTCTGATGGTTTGCTCAGTTAAAATATATTTAAAAATTGTGATATCAGTCCCAGCAGTGTGCCAGCAGTGCTGTGGTGGCAACTGTTTGATCAGTTTACCCCGAGGCCACACAAACTGAGATTTTTCTTTAACCGAAGTCAACTTCTCCAAAAGCTTTTCATCATTTTTGCAGTAGCTGAATCACTGGTGTAGTGAGAATAATGCAAAGTTGTATATAGAAATGTATGTTTTAAACATCATCTGGGATTTCCTACATCTTATCACTGTGTTGTCATGTTTGGCATTGAACCCTGGCAACAAAGTAGGAGTAGCAAGATTTACAGCAGAAGCCTTGAGACTAATCCTAACCTTCCCCTTTTTTTCTTTCTTTTTTTGCATAAAAATGATTGAAAACGATGATCGAAAACTTGTATTATTTTAGAATATGTGTCATAGATCTTACAGATCTAACAGTCCTGCTACTGTGATATGAGGATTTTAAAAAAAAATATCAAAACAAAACCAAAAGATGACCAAACGTCGACTGTCAGGGCCCCTAAGCCTGAGCGAGAACCTCCATCTCACTTTGTCCCGATCTTATTTTAAATAAATGCGATATACCTTCGTCCTTATAAATGTTTTCCTGTTGTTTATATCTTTAATCTAATCCATTTAAAAATGTTAAGGTTGTTTTATTTTTTTGCTATTTATCTTATTTTGACTTTGTGTTTCAGTCTTGCTTGGCCTGGATTAAATTGATATGAAAATTGTTTATACAGGACTGTGCAAAAGTCTTGAGCCACGCCTCATTTCTTAATATTTTGCCATAAGAATGTGAAATGGGTGCATACACGCAAATGGAGGTTCAGGCATGAAGATGGGTGCACACTATGAAGCTACAGCAACAATATATTAATGTATTAAAAGATTTTTTTTAAATGATGCTGGCTTTAAAGACACATCCCAGAAAGTTGATGTAGCTCATCTGGATTCAGTGTTTTCCGTGGTAGAAACTTTTTGTCACGTCATCCAAGTAACTTCTTCAATCTTGGTCATAAAAGTCTGAGTTTGTAGCCCATTGTTAGACAGCTACTTCTGGTCATTAAGCAACAGTATGAGGTTAGAGGAACCTGCAGGCAGATAGATGAGTGATGAAATATTTCTCCCTCTGAAAATGCAACGACCAAACGAACCTGGATTTTTGAGCGTGCATCAAAACACCTCCAAAGACGCTCTTTACCAATCAGAAGCAACAGTGCTTAGTATAAAATTACCAAAATTAATGAAGATACATATAATATTTTGTGTTCTGTCTTATCTTTGGTTTTGCTAGGATTTTATTTAAATCCTCGAGGTCGTTTCAATTTTTCTGTGAGCTGTTTTGTAATTTTTCCTCTACAACTCCAACAGCTAGCAGCAGCAGGTGCTCAGGTTTTATACGAGGCACGACGAGGTCACGTCGCCTCAGACGGAGACGCCAAGTGTAGTCTGCATAATGGCCGTCTTCCAGGTGGCTTGTTTCTGTGTACTTAAATTTTCAATTTCATTCATGTAGAAATCACATTTGTATGGAAAACAACAGAGAGCTTGCACTCCTCCCAATTTGACCCTTTTGTGTGACTCCTCTTTGGCCTGAAACTCAACAGACGATGTAATGTAACAATGAAAGTGGAAGGATATTAAGAACTTGAACTTCTAAGCTTGGTGAATCTAAAGACCTCTCATGCTACCCCTCCACTGTAACCCACTTCTTTCCTGCTGGGCTCCTAAACCCCTTAAATACCCAGAAAATCTGTAGAAAATACAGAAAATACAAAACGTCCTCAATAGTAACTTCAGGACTGTTTGAACTTTGAGTTTCCACTGTGACGCGCGTCCAAATTGGCTGCTGTGGGGACTAAGCTCTGCGGGTTTCTAGTCTCACCTGACCTCCCTGCCAGGTCTCCTCTCTAGATTTGGCAACAGTCTAAACACGTCCCCCTCCACCTCCTCTCCAGCTTAACGACAGTGACAGATGGATGCTGCTCTTTGACTGACGGCTCTCGGGGAGTCTCGCAGACCCTGAGAACAACGTGTCTTGTTCCATTGACAGTAACTGTATATAAAGAGGACTTGCTGTTGTCAAAATGTATAAAACAAAGTTTCTCAGGAGTGAAGGTCATGTGTCTTATTTTATTGCTTGTGTTGCTGCTCTGCTGAAGGAACTTTCCACTGCAGAATCTGCTGAGTATTTCTGCCACATTTGTCTTATTGGAAACATCCCTAGGAAAGATTTACACTTCTGTTTGTTTCAGGTGTGTGTCTGTGTTGCCTTTGAGAACAAAAAAAAAAGCTGGACTGAAATACTTTCTCTATCCACAGCCTTTTTGTTTCTCACTTTCTTTAACTTGAGCTGTAAAATCTTGGCTTTAGAACATTCTTGGTTATAAATTTACAAAGCTCTCCAACTCACATCCAGATCATCAGAAATAAATATGTGCAAAGCTGAAAGCAGCTGAACTTGATTCTATAAAGTGAACTTTATGGTCCTCTGACAAACCTCCTTCGCTTTGATTAACTTTGTTAGTCCATGTTAGAGACCGGGTTTGCAAGAGGCTGCATATTCTTCTTTTGGTCTCTATTAGAGTAGCTTTGCATACTTTTCAGATCAAAATAATGCTTATTTATCTTATTCTGGTGCAGCCCCTCAGTTTATTCAGCTCCTCTCCCTCCATGCTCCAGTCACATGATCTCAAACATTTGAGACTGATTGCATGACCACAAATTATTGCATTATGTTCACTGAACCTGTGATGTCACTGCCTTTGAAACAGTTCCTTCAAAGACGGGGATCGGGTCTGCGGCACCTCGTAGTCAGCTGCCGTCAACATAGTGAATTTGGTGTGCCAAGACAGCAATAAGACCGAGTCAGTCTGCTATCAGTTTGCTGTTTAATGTGATCAAGTTGGCAGTTTCATGCAATCTGTGACATTTTGGTAAATTCACATTTACTAATTACATTTGGAGTCCAGCCAGAACCTCACAGATCTGAAGCATTAATTCAGAGATTGCGCCATAATTAGTCACATAGTTGCATCAGGTGGCTATTTAACAGCAAAACCCCATAGGCATTTATTGCAACCTTTCTTTTGAATAGACTTATAACCATAATACAATCAGCTGGGAATAGGGCTGCCACGATTAGTCGACTAGTCACGATTACGTCGACTATCAAAATCGTCCACGACTGATTTAATAGTCGACGCGTCGTTTGAAGCTTTGTAAGATCACAAAAGACGCAGGAATAAGTAGCAGGATTTAAGAGTGTAATAACGGACTGAAACAGAAGATGGCAGCACTGCATGTACAAGGATGCCAGCTGCCCTTAAACCCCGAAGAAGAAGAAGCTCTGTCCCAGAATTCATAGCGCCCAGCTCAGTTTCCAACAATGGCGGCAGCTAGTTGGTTTTAATGTTACTCTTATTATTCTTTCTGGGTTACAAAATAAACGTTTAACATATTTTCAGGCGAGAATGTAGCTGTGTAAACCTCAAATATCTGCTCAGTTTATCAAGACACCAAATATTTTCAAAAGCGCTCCGACGTTTTCGGAGACGTCTGTTACCCACTAGCTCGATAGCTAGCCGGGGGCAAGGCTAACTAGAGGTGAGAACACCGGACTCCCGGCCTTCACTTAGATAACTTTAAAATGTTATTGTTTGGCTTTTTTTTTAGTATTTATTTGTTCCTGAGTAAATCGGTTTGGCTGAGATTAAAGTTATAGTTTTTACACAGCTGAATAAACATCAAACAGACAGCTGATTATCAGAAGTGTGAGATGCTGGAGAATTTACTCCGGTGTCCTGTTATATTTTAGATAGCAAGGAGTTTATTAAACTTCACCGAAACAATCTGCAAGTTTAATTAAAATTTAATAAACTACCATCTTGTCTTTATTTTTAGTTAGCACAGACCTTAAACACTTAAAGCTGTAAGCTAATGATAGTTATATAAGAGCAGATGCTGCTGGTGCAACCTACAGCTTGTAGGTTTTACGTCCAATGGGTGATGATCTGATTAGTCGACTAATCGCAAAAATAATCGGTGACTAGTCGACTATCAGAATAATCGTTTGTGGCAGCCCTAGCTGGGAACCAGTTGCAGAGTATGAGATGAGTTGCAGATGATCATCGGTGCAGACAGAGTCATATTTACTGCAACGTGTTGAGAATCTGTCTGTGCTTTTAAATTAGATGATGCTTAGACTGGTGAAGGTTTGCAGTTGTCTGAGAGTGACTGTAGTCAGTCCAAGTCAAATCAAAGATTGTGGGTGATGCAGTCTCAACTTCTGGGAACTATTTGGTTGCAATTTGCAATTGGTCGTTAAATAAGAAAAGACTCGATGTAATCACTGATCAAGCGTTTTGTTTAGTCTAAAGCAGAGATGTCAAACTCATTTTACATCATGGGCCACATACAGTCCACTGTGATGATGAGTGGGCCGGAGCATGTATCAGAAACGGACAGAAAATAAGTAAAGGCATAACGGGTCCGCTTTTAAAAAAAAATGTCGCAGTACTGCCCACTCAAGGATTTGGCCACTGGGATGTGAAGGGTTTGGGTGAAGGGCCTCCAGGTGTTAAATGTCCTCAATGAAATGACAGGGCAAGTTTCCGCTCTTGCTATTTGGAAGATAATAATAATATTATTATTATTATTATCAATAAAGTGTTATTATTTTTTTATGTCTTGTCAATTGAATTCTGAACTGTTCGTCGAGTGAAGAGCTGCGACTTGAGATCAAGTGCGTGAGTTGGCCCAAATCTCTGGGATGGAGACTGGGAATCTGGGTTGATGATTTCACTCGGAGTCGTTTGCCATCCACTTAGGCTCATCTTCCTATACCTGACAGCCAATGTGTGGTACATGGTGTGTGCGACACCTCTTTTTGATTGCAGCTAGATACAGAGTGGGTCAGCGACTGTAGCAATAACTACGGTATATCAGAGGTGTTGTCTTTTCTTTTCTTTTTCTGAACTCATAATGCAAGCCGAGCGCTCTCCTCTGAGTGGGTTTTAGAGGTCATTAAAGCTCATTCTTCTTTCTTAGAAACATGTAAAAGGATCTCAAGATTTTCTGATATGATGTGGAGAAAAATGCCCCAAGAAGCAAAGTTTCTGGCTTTGTTTCTGTTCTCGATGTTTTTTAACAGTTTCAAAACAGGACATAAGAGGTTTCACTTCCTTTTTTTTTTTTTTTTTTTTTAAATAAGCTTATACTTCTTAAATATTAAATGTCTAAGCAGAAAGAGCTTTTAAGGAACTTAAAGCCTAAAACTGATTCAAAAAACATATAATTCACTACCTGGTCGCTGTGTGTGCACCTGAAGAAGGACACTGATGTTTTTTCCCCTCAGGATGTCATTAAAAGTTATAGCATTTAAACTGACCACTGCCCCATCCCCTTCTTTAAACAGACCACGTCCAGAATGAAGACAATTACGCCCAGGCTCTGGATAAGTTTGGCAGCAACTTCATCAGCCGGGACAACCACGACCTGGGAACAGCCTTCGTCAAGTTCTCTTCCCTCACCAAGGAACTGTCGGCACTCCTGAAGAACCTGGTGAGTCCAGCCTGTCAGCACTCAAAGTGTCATTAAAATAAATGGCTTGGAGAGCCTTTACTGCTGGCCTGGTCTATGCAAGGGTAGAAAGAGGAATCCTTTCCATACACAGCTTACGTTCGCTGTCTTCACTTGGATCAGTGGGATAGATTAGGATTACTTTAGTTTAAAGGTGAAGATTGAAAGGTTGGATGAAGCAGCTAACACCTGAGTTATGCGTTTGTACAGGTTCCAGCTGAATAATACATGTTCATCAATCTCTGCTCTCGCCTACGCAGTCAAAACCATCATGGCGACTGGACAGTATAGCTGACTTTATCCACCTTTTTCCTTACCAGACGGGCTCTTATCTGCCTGGTGTGGATTTCCCCTGACGTTTCTGTTGAATAATGTGTCCTGTTTGAATCCTCTGAATGATTGTTGTTGGAAGAGCCAGACCACGCGCTCTCTCTTTCTCTTTCTTTTGCTCTCTCTCTCATCCTGTGTGGCTCACGGGGAGATTAGACTCCATAAATAAACTTGGCAGCACCAGGAACAACTGCATGCGTGTTTGTGTGCATGCGTGTCTGTGTGGAAACCACCTTAAATCACTCACCTGTCTGAGCTGCCTGCATATTGAAGCAAACATCTCTTGACTTTTTCATTTTGAGTATTTCATCGAGTGCATTTTTCAGACTTCAATAACGGCGCCCTGAGGGCAGCTGGTGTGTGCGTGTACTACAAATGAGTATCGATGAGCGGCGCTTGCCCTAGATGTCCTACATGTGTCATCAGCTGAAATTTAAGGATTTCGCAAACAGATAGAAGCAGCTTTTCTGTGTCTTCTTCTCTGTTTTCCTTCTGAGAAGACAGTGACAGTTTCCAGGATGGCTGTTAGAGCACATCGGCAGCCGGCCAATGAAAGATTGATTCTGACAATAGCATATGCAAGACAGGCACTTAAGAAGCACATTAGCGCCCATTAAGCATTGTTTACTTCCTCGAACGCTGCAGTGAGGCGCTGTGGACTTGGCTAACAGCAACAACGGGACTTAAATGCTTAGTGGTGTTGTGAGTGACCTTGCTGATCCTAATGGTTAGAGCTGCTGAGCCTAGCTGCGGCAACCCGAGCTGCCGCAGACATCGTTCTTTGACGGACTCACTTGCATGTGCGCCATTTTCCTGTGGCGTTTGCTCGTTGCTTCAGCCAGCTGCAGCAGGAATGTGTTGATAAAGTGCAGTGAAGGTTAAAAAAACAAGGCTGGTGCTGTTTTGTTTTTCTCTCAAATCCAAAGATGCACTGAAGATGCACTGCTTTAAAACTGTGCTTTTTCATTTCATTTTAATGGGATCAAAGGCCTGTGTGTAAAGTGGAAGGAATGGTTTGTACTTATTACTTAACTGCGGACCGTTTTAGCATTTTTCAACTCATTGTTTTAGTTTCACATCCCCCGCTTTGGTTTTGATTCATGCTCATTACTTTAATCTGACTCAGGATTCATTGTTTATCAGTTTTCTTATTGATCCCTGATTTTATTTGTTTGTTAAAAAATGGTCCTACTTATGTGTTTAGCTTTTTTTTTTTTTTTTTAACATAATGTTGAAAGCTTGTATGTGAATCAGCTGTGCAAAAACTCCACCGACATGTTTGATGTTACTAATCCTGATTTATTGAACAAATCGGAGCTGGTTGCCAATTCCCATTATAGTCTAGCCCCCAGTAAAAGTTGTATTCAACACTCCATGACCCAGTAGCAGACAAAGCTGGTGATTTGCTGCCACAGCCTTTAGCAATTAAACCACGCAGTGCTAACTGGAATAGTGGAAACAAAAAGTGGGGCACACAAGAGATGACTCGACTTCCCGGCACTGGACATTCGATGGGAGAGCTCCTTTCCCAACAGGAGAAACTGGCAGTGTTGTGGTGGGCTGCAATAATTTCATGTCATCTTTATGAACTCCTACTGCTAAGAGTAAATATTACACTAGACAGTCATGATAGATGTTGGACAGGTGCTCTCACGTCTGCAGCTTCATGCAAACACTGAGCTGAAACTGATTAGACGATCACCTCTTGCAGGATCTCTACTTCTGGATTCCATACTGAAACCAACATCAGAGACTGCTTGCAAACTTTCAGTGAAACTTGTTTCTGAGTTCGTTTGAGGTGATGAAGAAGTCACGCAGATGTTGGTTATTTTTTAGAGCCTGAGTACGACTACATTCAGAGTTTGTCATGAGGTCCTAGAACAGGAGTGCCAAACATAAGGCCCAGAATTGACTCTGATCCGGCCCACTGACAGTTTTTCAAATGCTAAACATTTACTGTCAATTTATGAAAACTAGTTCTAATAAATGAGAACTTTATATGCTAAATTTGGAGTTCCAGGACCGTCTATGCACGACTTAAAATGAGTTTCACATTCCTGTTCTAGATGCATTGGATCATGTCAGATGCATTGCATTTGCATAAAATAATCTAGAGTTTATGCAGATGTCCCATCTCTGGATGCGTTGCACAGGCAGTAGACAATGAACGAGAAACACAGAAGCGAGAGATCCTGTGGACACAGTAACACTCACCAGGCAGCCTGAAATGTGTCTAAGCCTTACTGTTGGTGTTGTGTGATGTGTACAGCCAGACTATTACTGCGTTGTTGTTTTTTAAGTGCGACTGATGGTGATCCCATTTTTTTAATGTATCTGCACAGCTGTGATTCTATTCTGCTGAGAGCATTTGAAACAATGAAACTGCTCTGCTTGTCAACAATGTGCTGACACCATTCAGCAGTGTTTACCCCAAGTTTCTTCCTGTGTGTAACTTTGAGTATGCTGTCGGCACTTGTTGGACATCATATTAGCTAAAACCGACATGTCTGTTGCAATATTTTTCTATCATATGTGTGTGACTTTGTCTTTGTTTGCAACCCGCCCTACTCAATCACGTGTTCAACAGCCCAACTTGGCACACAGGTACATCTTAGGACCCTGAAGGTCCTTAACTATATTATGACGTCATCATGTTGCCTAGCAATAACCTGGCAATGGGATAAAATTACCCTTGCACTTAGGGCTGCACGATTTTGCATAAAATGAGAATCACGATTTTTTTGGCTTAGAATTGAGATCACGATTCTCTCACGATTTTCTTTTCCAGTATAAATATTTATTGCACTTATTAACTGCACATCAACTTCGTAACAGTTGAGACTGAACAACTGTTCAGTCTCAACTGTTGTTCAGTAACAGTTGAGACTGAACATAAAAACAATAAATAAACATAAATACACTGGTTAAATGTCTCACATTTTGTCTTTGGCGCAAAATGTTGTACTGCTTGAAATTCCGTCTCCACCGTTGCTCGACGCTGCGTGTATAGAGCAGGTAGTGCAACAATAGAAAAATAGTTGCGGGACGGCACTGTGTAGCGTTTGTCTAGGGTGTTGATCATTTTCCTAAATCCCTCGTTTTGCACAGTGTTGATGGGAGCCATATCTTTGGTCAGGTGATAAGTGATAGCCTCCGTAATTTCTTTGTGCCTGCGGAAGTTCGACGTGTATAGGGAAGCGCTGTATAAGGTTCCCGTTATTGATGTTTGGGTGGTTGACCGGAAGGATTTTCTCCTGTCACTTGCTCGTCATCCCTGACGTGCTGTCCGTTGTTTTTTCCCTGCTAATTTTAGCATCACACGGCACAGCTTCTGTATCACGTGGTATAAGGCTCCGCCCTTGTCATTTGTTGAGCAGGAAGAGTGAGCGCTTGTTTTCATGCAGATTACATCCCGGATCAAAATGCGGTACAATCGTCGTCGTCTTTTTCTTTTTTTTTCTTTTTTTCTTTTTTTTTTTTAAAATCGTTGTCATTTGGAAATGAGATCGCACATAAGTATGAATTGAGATCGCGATTTTCTAACGATTAATCGTGCAGCCCCATTTGCACTACTATAAACAATGCATGAGTTGTGGTGTAATAGTATGAGTCGTCCTAAATGTACCTGGGGGCTGCAGTTTTTAGTGTTACCCAAGATTTTAGCAAGGTCTATTTTCAGCTGTGGATTGCAGTAAATAAACATTTGGTCCTCTGGTGGCTGAAGGTTTAGTAGCAGGATTGTAACCTACAGTGTATTTATGGTTAGACTTGCTATGCTCATGAGTAAGGAACATTTAACCCGGTGTTTTAATACTTTTGGACAGATCTGTGGCACAGCGGAGTGAGTTATATCGAGCTCTGGCTGCACAGACAATACTTGTTTGTAATAGAATTTCATTGTTGGTTCTTTTTGTGGTTTTACTTGGCAGTCCCTTTAACGTCTGCCTCTGATGCTATGGTTTGATATACGAACTAAGTTTTCTCTCCTCATTATAAATCCTCTCCCTCCTCCTCCTCTTGTCTCTTTCAGCTCCAAAGCCTCAGCCACAATGTGATCTTCACCCTGGACTCGCTGCTGAAGGGTGATCTGAAAGGCGTGAAAGGGGTAAGATTTACTTTAAAAACAATTTCTCTTCTTCCTCCTTTTTTCTCTCTCTCGACTCTTCCGGGGCCCCTAATAGTACATCTCAGTGGGGCAGGGGGATAGATGGCCGGTCAGCCCATCTCTCTATCAATTTCAAGTTGTGTGCCTGTGATTAAGAGACTTGGAGGATAGACGGGGGAGTTTAGAGAAGAAACTAAAGATCACACTGTAAATCTGGCTGAAGTAAACACTGCTTTTGTGTTGTTTAAGGCGAATAACTGGGCCATGAACTCTTGATGTTTGAGGTACAAGGAGGGGCGTGGGTGCTCGTTGGGCATTGAGGCCATAAATCGAGAGTGTAGTGAAGCATTTGCTGGGCCTCAAGCAGCGATCCAACTCTTCAAATAACTCCGTCCCTCCTGTGACCTCCTTTGTAGTTTGCTGATTCTTGTTCTTCTGTGTTTCTGCAGGACATAAAGAAGCCCTTTGACAAAGCGTGGAAGGACTACGAAGCCAAGTTGTAAGTGGATAACTTAAGTGTGCTGTTGTATCTGCGCTGTTTGTCATTATGAGTCAAGCTTTAATGACATTACAGCAGTTCTGCAGGGGCCCTTAAAGAGTATCACAGAATTTACAGCACACAAACCCAATGCGAAAAACAAATAAAGGTCACATTTAGAAATGTAGCCCTTGTAATGATTAGTCCTGTGGTTTTTTTTGTCAGTACAAAGATAGAGAAGGAGAAGCGAGAGCACGCCAAGCAGCATGGGATGATCCGCACCGAGATCACCGGGGCCGAAATCGCAGAGGAGATGGAGAAGGAACGGCGTCTCTTTCAGCTCCAGATGTGCGAGGTAGGCCTTTGTTTACGTCTAACAGCTCTATATTTGCAGGAGGCTCGCTTGAGAGTCAATGATTAAGATTCAGTTTAGAGAAAAACAGATACAAAAGCAACAATTTTGCCCAAAATTGTAAAAAATAAATAAATAAATCACAGAGGTAAGACTTTATCTTAGTGGGATAAGTGTTAAAACATACAGCAGCATACCCACTAGCCTGCTCCTGTCACTTCTGTCTTTTACTTTAAAAAAGAAAAGGATCTAAGCTGATTGAAATAAGGGTCAGTAAAGGATCTACAAACTATTATTTATTGATATTAAAAAAGATCACTCGCTTAATTTCATTCAGTTCATATTTTTCCCCTGGTCCTCAAGATCCTGTCAGGGTAGCTGTCCACAGTTGGTGTGTTTTCATCAAACCCACAAAAAGTCGCTCCAACAGCCAACGGGGCAAGAGGAGCACGACCAAGAGAGCTGAAATCAAGTTATAGAAACAGATTTTCAAAACTTGACCATGATGCCTTTCATTTTTTTCCTCCGACTCTGTAAAAGCAAAATGTAACCACAGTTGGTAAGCTTGTTTTCTATTTCTGAACATCAGTGGCGTCAGGCGAATCCACAGCCTGTGGGGAGAATCCCAGCTGATTGGCTTTCGTGACGTAGCATTTTTTTCCTCAAATATCTTTATTTCAGGATTTTTCAAGTATTTTAATCACTGCATGGCCTTTCCCTTTGACTCTTTTCTATTAAAACTCCGATATATTTCAGGATATCGAGGCTCAAAAGTTTGTCATACAAAAAAAGAAAAGGTGATTCAGGCAAAGACTGAAACGAAATGCAGGAAATTCAAGAAGGTATAAATATAGAAATATGTTTTTGATACTGATACTGTCACCTAATGTCTCCTGCTTCCTGTTAGCTTGAAATATTAAGACAAAACCACCACCACACACACACACACACACACACACACACAAATGAAGAGCAAAGTTTATTAATAGACTGTATAAAAGTAAACATTTATGAAAAGCAGGCCAAAGGTTAAGCTCTGCCAAACTGAAAACCAGTAGCAACAGGTGAGAGGAATTGGTTAATTGAAATTTACGGATAAATTATCATCATCAACTTGTGCAGAGGAGGTCAGGAGAGAGGTACAATTGTCATGGTTTGGGCTGTTTTTCAGTCAGAGGTGTTGGTGTTGTCAAATTTGATGAAAGTATCAACACAGAAAAGTGCAATCAGATTTTGATCCTCCATCCAACACCAGCTGAAACGTGTCTGATCGGTAATGGTTTCACCTTTTAGCATGACAATGCTCCCAAACGCAATGTAACACTAAGACTACGTTCACACTGCAGGTCTTAATGCTCAATTCCAATTTTTTGGATCAAATCCGATTTTTTTGTCTGCTCGTTCACACTACAAATAAAATGTGACAGCAAACGCGCTCTAGTGTGAACGCTCAAAGCGGCCCGCATGCGCAAAAGAAGACGTCACACACAGCGCGCTCTGTTTAGACCCAGAGCAAACAGTACTGTTTGACTGCTTCGGACTTTACGTTTCCCAATTTTGCTTTAAGTTATAAAGTTATTTTGTTATTTACATATGGCCTAATAATTATCCGTATTGCTGTTTTAGAGAGGAGCGGTGCTTCAAAGGATAGTTGCAGATTTCTGTCAGAATCTGCAGATTATACAGTACAAATAAAGTGTTCACGTTTCTCCAACGTTGTCTTCCCAACAGTTTCACTGACATCTACACCGGATGGCCAGGAAGCGTTCGCGATGTTTTCTCCGGCGCTGATAATTGCCGTCTGTCTTGTGTCAGTGACGTAAAAGACGGATTTAATGCGACATGACCGTTCAAACAGCAGTCGCTTTCTAAAACTTCAGATATGTATCGGATTCAGTACCACATACGAAAGTGAGGTCGGATTTGAAAATATCGGATTTGTGCTGTTCACACTGTCAAACCATGATCGGATATGGGTCACATAGGGTCAAAAAAGTCGGATTTGATGCGCTTTCGCCTGCAGTGTGAACGTAGCCTATGTCATGGATCGGCCTAAGAGAGTTCAGACTGTGTTGAAAAACAAAGGTGGTCGTCCAAATAATGACAAACTCTCTTTTTGCCTTTTATACTATATGTCTATGTATATATTCGCAAAATTTGTCCACCTATTTCCCATTTTCCTGTAAATATATAAAGAAATGAGGGGTGGCTCAAGAATACATGACAGTGAGAATCCACGAGTTTCTTCTAATTAATGTTGTAGTTTAGCAAAATATGAATTAGTAATTTCTTTTGGTCAAATTAGTGATTTGTCAAAACTGTAATGTGCAGCACCATGTGTAGGGTTTCAACATACACCTCTGCTACAGTAATGCAAGGCGTGTATTTTCAGTCTTTGTTTGTCAGCACTGGAGCTGAACTGGTTGTTGCAGTGATTGCATGTCAGAGGATAAGAATAAGAAGAAAAAGAGTCGATGACATAAGTTAGATATTTGAGCTCTTACTAAACAATCAAACGTTTGTCTTTAAGTGCTTTCAGATGTTCATCTGGTGCCGTGAACGTGTTTGCTGTTAAACATGTTGTAACTCTGTTTGATATTAGCGCACAAAGAGCAAACTTAAAGAAATCTGACAGCGAGAATTAAGTGTAAAACAATTGCGAGCTCCTTATACGCCCATGAGAATCAGAACAAACTGTTAGAGCTCACTCTGCTCTGCCAAAAACGTCTCTAGTGGTGGGTGGTGACGCCTACGCCTCGTTCACTGTTTTATCCTGGTAGGATTTTTTACATAATGGACCAATGGCTGCTGCACTGCTGTTGGCTGTGTGAATTATTCACTACAAAACTCGCTGCACTTCTTTTGTGCCCTGCCATGCTGATCTGCCCCCTTCTCACTGTGGTTCTCAAGTATTTCCTTGCCCACATTTTCCACCTGTCTTCCAACTTCTCCTTACTCTGTTACAGAGCACGTACTGAATGGCTGATCAAGTCATACTTGATTACCACTGATGTTTTCCAACGACTTCTAAAGCTAAACATGAGCCAACATGAGAATATTAAGAATCTCTGAGCTAATCGCTAACAGCTCAGCTTCACATTAGAAAAGGAAAGTACACCCTCTGTCAGTTCTAAGGTTTTATGTATCAGGACATAATAAAAACAATCTGGTCCTTGGCAGGTTTTAAAATTAGATAAATAAAACTTCAGATGAATAGCAACACTTGATATATTTCACTGTTTTAATTTAGAAAAATTAGGAAAAAATCTAGAAGTAGTGTGTAAAAAAAAAACACTGATTACATCTACAGGAATTAAAAGGATGAGTAGCAGCCAGGAGCTTCCAATTCAAATGCACTTGATTAGCTGATTATCAGCAAGTAGAGCACCTCCATAAAAGTGAGATTTTGGCAGTTTGATGGTCTGAAGCAGTAAGATGTGTTCACACCCTGCAGAGGACCGATATCTGCAAAGACTGCTGCTGCCCATCAATCTGAGAAGGGTTTTAAAATCATTACCAAACAATATGAAGTCTGTCACTGTACAGTGAGAAAGAGTATTTACAAGTGGAAACCATTTAAGCTCTTGTAGTGTTGCCATGCTTAGAAGAATTAGCCACATCTCGGACTCTACAGGCCTCAGTTAGCATGTTAAAAGTTAAAGTTCATGAGAGTACATTTAGAAAAAGACACAACAAGTATAGCTTGTTTGAAAGTATTACCTACCTCTCAAATCTCTAATGCACAGAATATCTGCACAAATGCCTCATACCAACTGTTAAGCAAGGTGATGGAGAAGTGTCGGTTGGGATTTTGCATCCACAAGACCTGAGCACCTTGCTGTCGGCCATTAACTCCTTCAAAACGATGTGAGAGACCGATAAAGCCATACAGAAAATGATTACTTCCCGTTATTGCTGCTAAACGTGGTTCTACAAAATGTTTAGTCACAGGGTGTACTTAGTTTTTCACTGCTTCTGGACTTTGAGTTTTTGTTGAATAAATAATAAAATAGTGTAATCTGTCATGTTGTTGATCACCTGAGGTTTTTTTTATTTTATTTCGGTAATCTGGTAAGGTACCAAATTATATTTCATTATGTCCTGTTATGTAAAAGTGAAGAAGGTGTACTTTTTTTGCACTACTGTAGATGCTAATATGCTAACCTTCTGACAGGTATTCTCACCAACTCTGTCAGGATGCCAGCATATGGTGTGTTAGCGGTGTTATAGGATTGTGGCTCTAAAACCAAAGCCCTTATCTCATAATAGTTTTAGCTCTCCTAGTAACGGCTTTTAATGTGGTAATACCAGCTGCTAATCCGCTTGGCTGCTCTGTTCAGTGTTTGGAGATGCTAGTGTGCATTTTAGCTCACTTTCACATGACCCTTACTTGCATTTTTTTTCTGGTATCATGGAAACTTTATTTGAATCTCAGCTTTTATAGGTCCCCTTAAGGTTTATTAAGATGGTATTTTTTTTAATCTTGTGTCCCTGATGCACATACTTGGCGCCTAATGGCGTGAGCTCAGCTAATCAAGTTTATTTTCGCCTCTGAATGTCTTACAATTAAAATCGTGCTGCTCTTACAGATAGACATGGGATTGTTATCAGCGGGAATCATTTACGCCTTTGCAAAGCAAATGATGTTTGCATGCAACAGAACCTCTGTAAGACAAGCCAAGGTAAAAATAAACCTTGATTAGCTGAGCTGTCATTATTATATGGAAGCCCGTTTCCGCCACTAAAAAAAAAAAAAAAAAGCTAGTATCCATAACTCGAAATTTCGAGTTATTATCTCGAAATTTCGAGAAATATAACTCGAAATTTCGAGTTACTTTTCTCAAAATTTCGAGTTAGCTCTGCCAATCAAAAATATACGTGAATGAGGTCGCTTTCTTGTTACCCGGAAGCATATGGCGCAGGACCGCGCACTCAAAAACGGATCCCAACAAATTAAAGTATGTTTGCTGATAGTAACACCATGTGATTCAGCTAATAACACAGGGATTTCATCATTTGTGAAGCCAGGCTGAAAACACTCAGCAATCTGTGCATTCACGACTGGATGTAATACCGGTAGCTTAGCTGTAGCATTTGTAGCTGAGGGCTTCAGCTTCCGGGTAACATGGAAATGACGTCATTCACGTAGATTACTGATTGGCAGCGCTAACTCGAAATTTCGAGTTGCTTTTCTCAAAATTTTGAGTTAATATGTCGAAATTTCGAGAAAATAACTCGAAATTTTGAGTTATGGATCCTTTTTTTTTTTTTTTTTTTTTTTTTTTAGTGGCGGAAACGGGCTTCCATATTATTATGCAGCGGCTTTGTGCATCTGAAGTTGTTTGAGACTCATTTGAATTCATAATAAATTATATTGGGCACACAAGTTTTAAAATAAATACATTCTGGGACTTTGAGGAAACTATGGAGCTCCTAATCTTTAGCTATAAGTGTCTATGTGAGATTCCCTCACTCTTTAAGTTTTTATCAAGCGTAGTATTCACACGTTTAGCATTTAAAGAGCTTCATTATTGTGAATTTGAAGTTGTTTATGGCCACTTAAATACAAAGGTCACTTTATGTACTTATTTCTTTTTGTTCTGCTTTTAGTCTCTTCTGACTTCACACTATGTTTATCAGCTAGTCACAACCGTTTCCTGCTGAGCAGCCACTGTTAAGAGCTGCAGACAACTTGATCTGCAAATGCTGCTACAAAAGGGCTGAAAAATGAAGTGAAACAGTAAAAGAAGAAAAACATGAGTAAAAAATGTGAAAAAGTCAAATTATTAAAACATCAGATTTACAGATTTTTAGTAACAGAAAATTTTAATGATGTGGACGAGTGAAAAAAGTAAATCCAAAATGGAAATGAATGGAAAATAATTAGTGCTCGAATTGTGTTCAAGAATATTTTGCAGAAATAAAACAGCTTGTAAGATAAATAATTACAGCTACAGTTCAGATTGTCAGCCAAACACATGAAATGTGGCCTTTAATTCTTTGGTTATTGATTCGAGTTACTCCTGAAGGTAAAAGTGGTTTTAGTGGTTGAACGTTGTTGCTTGATTAATTAATTAATTGTAGAGAAGTCCGGCTCAAATTTGGGTTTAAAAATGTGAATATTTAACAACATAATTTTTAGTTATAAATAAACTTTTGGCATATTTATAAAATATTTGTGTTTTCCCGTTTTGATCATTTAAATTTGTTGCGCACTGTCAAATCTCCCAAAATCAAGATGAGATCTATTTATTAGAGGGATGGCACCGAAGCAGAAGGTTGGAAAAACATTAAAACCTCCTGAATTAATTAAATAGAAAAATATGATACAGAAAGTTAAGTTTACAGGAAGAATGTCCCCAAAATTAAGGAGGAAGCGTTTGAGCTATTGAGATATGGCTGGAAATTATAAACATCCTTTTTCTTTCTTGTAAGGCGGCATGTAAAAACATGTGGATGTATTTGGATACATATAATGTACTCCTATCCTATCCCTGCCCCCCCATTCAGATGGCATGTTTGTTTTTATATATAAATGATGTTTTTCCCCCCTTTTTCCCTTTTTATCCTTTTAAAATGTCAAGTATTTAAAAAAACAAACAGGAAAGTGGTTTTACAGCCAATCACTCTAAAGCACCGTAAGAAAGAGGAGAAGCCTTTCATTCATTTAAGCCTACAGAGAAGCTTCATATTGTTTATGATGATCATCTGCAGGCTCAACACGGCGCCTCCTTTCACGTTGTGTTTCATACGCTGCTGCAGAAATGTTTGAACCGGCACTTGAGGGAGATTTATCTTCGCATGATTCCAGAAGACCATCACATTATCCAATTTAGCAGTCCGCCTCCAGCTGATGCTGAATGCCAAAGACGAGTTGTAGCTCCTACATTACATTAGCTCCGACTTCCTCTTTCGCTGGCTTCCTCAGTCCCAGATTTGATTTTAAAATTCTTGAGAGCGTTGCACATCCGTGCTGATTTGCTTTGTCCTCCCAGACCGACAGGAGTCCTCTGAGCAGGATAAAAACATCTTTGTGGTTTTGACCACTTGTGTTTTGTTTTTTTTGTTGTTTTTTTTAAAACGGCCTCACTGAAAACGCCAGTTTGATGACTTTGTGGTTTCAAGAATATATTTATCTTAAAAAAGAACATGTTAACGCACTATAATGAGAACATAACTGCTTGGTTCTGTGTATTCGGGACAAATATAGCTCAGTGTAGAGGCTGAACACGGAGTTTTAAAAACTCCATGACCCACCAGGCGCTGGTGTGCCTGTGGACTCATTAATATTTATATTCAGAGATGTCAAACCACTTCAGATAATGTATGAGCATGAGCTGGCAGGGCCATGGATGTTTATGTTTTTATCATTGTTTCACATGGTCGTGCAGATTTGCTGTAAGATGAGATGAGCTGCGTTCAGGGACGTTACCTACCTAATGTATACAATGGTTGGTGTCTCTGAGTTATAACATGCATCGGTGTTATAAAAGTTCGGATTTGCAGCTAAAATAATATATAGATTAGAGTTAAATTCTACTGATGGGAATTAGATGATGCTGTTCTGTAATTTTAAAAAATGTTGTCTATGTTTTGAAGCATTTTGTAAGTGTACAAGGTGTTGTACCAAAAAAAAAGAAAGAGGAGCTACAGTAATCATTGGGATCAAAAATCTCTTAATCAACAGCCACAGAGGCTGGAGATATCAGTGGTGCTGCTGTTGTGTGCAGGGCGTTTGCTGCAGTCAGTGGTACAATCTGTTCATCCCACTTAACCTCATTTCTCTCACACTCGCTCGTGCGCTCGCTCTCTCGCCGTTACTCAATCACCAGATTACAGGACGCTGTCACTCTCTCACCCTTTTCATCCCACGTTGCCGGTGAACGAGCGCGGAAAGGCCGGGCTCAGCAGGCTGTGCTCTGCTCTGCCCAGACGCGGCAGCAGTGCGAACGTCGCTGCTCATTAACACAAAAGAGTCCAAACTCGCACATTCGGCAGCTCGCTGCGAAACACTGAACCTGCACAAGCCTGGCACAAAATGTGGATAATCTCCCGTCCAACAGGCTGTCTGAGGCAGACAAAGCGGGGGTTGCGTGCATGCACACACGCATATGCACGCATCCACACGCGCTCAGGCGTGTGCTAATGCACCCAAGCATCTGAACACAATACTAGGAGCAAATTGAAACTGTATGTTGGCGTCACAGGCTCCAGAGCGGTATTGTGTAATAGAGTAAAATTTCCCGTAGTGCTAAAAGTGGTCTTTAGCTGTGACTCTTTGTAAATCTCTGGATTGGCACACTGAAGGATTAGTTTCAGATTAAGATCCTCTTTTATTTGTTTGTTTGGTCGGAGCGTCGTCTGAAGGCACCCAGACTGAGCACACAGCCTACAAAGCACTTTCTCTAGAGGCTGTTCCTTTTTTTTTCTTCTTCTTTTTTTTTAAAATAATGCTAATGTTAAATATTTCCCATCAACCCTTTGAAACTTTATTTAGATCAAGGCAGACGGATGGTATTCTCCTGCTCTACAAGGGAATTTCACAGTGTTTGTCTGGTCTCCGCTCCCACAGTGTTGAGGCAGGCTTGGCTCGCACATCAAAGGTCTCATGAACATATGTGCACTCAGATGAGATTATCATAATGCAAAGTGCTCATGTTATAAGTATCTAAGGCAAAAGCAGAAGCTTTTACTGTCTGTGTAACAGTGCTGGCATGTTATACCTCATTAAACCCAGAAATCCTTTAAACGTACCCTACATTTCAACTCATGGCTGAACTCTGCTTCTCCCCTTCTTGCAGTACCTGATCAAAGTAAACGAGATCAAGACCAAGAAAGGAGTGGACCTCCTTCAGAATCTAATTAAGTATTACCACGCACAGTGCAAGTAAGTACCACCTTAATCCCCCTAACCCATATGTAACGCTCTCCTGGCATGTCCATCACACCCACCAACGAAACTCTTTCAAAAGAAGTAGGTTGCTGCCTCACTCTCCGTCTTGCCGTGCAGCTCTTGACGTCAATTTTCTTGCTCCTGCATGAATCACAGCTCTGCAGGGTGCACAGGAACACATATATAGCTCTCATAAATATGCACAGGTCCTCACAAAGATGCGTTCTGACACCTCCATGGTTTGGCGGGTAAATAAAGTTGGTGCTCTCCACGCCAGAACTGTGGCCCATGACAGAATGACAGATCATCTCTCAGCGTTCTAGTTCCTGTCATAATACCAGGAGAAAACAATACACTTCCCCTTTAATCTGTCCAACCTGGGCCTTGATGGAGAGAAAAACTGCAGTGGTGATGGATTAGAGGCATAAGGACGCCGGATGGCGAGCTGAGGAAAGTGCAGGAGGCAATTTTGTGTTCACTTCAGCTTTAATTCGACTTCTAAAATTAAGAAAGTTACAATCTAACACTACCGCAGTGTTAGATTAATGTTTCCCTCAATTCTGCACTAAAAGTGGCAAATAAAAGGTTGTTAGAAACTGTAGTCGTAATGGGTGTCAGTTATTAAATTACCCAAAAAACGCCAAGTAGAATGAATCCATCGCTAACTATGCAGCACAGCAAAATGTGCCAAGGGAGGTCAAGTCAAGGGAGGTGAATCCTTTTCTAAAACTGCAGTATAAACACTTAAACTGTGCATTCTGACACTCTGCAAAGTCAACAGTACTTGACACGGAGAGCACGCTGGAGTGGGAGGAGAGATGTGGGATTGTCGGTGCAGAGGCTGAAAGAAAACAAGCAGAGGGAAAGCGGTGGCAGCGAAAATAATGAAAAGAGGAAGGGAGATGTATGTTTCGAGAAGAAAAAAGCATCGACGGAGAGAGAGAGGGATGGCGATGGAGATGGAGATCATTAGTGGTGATTTGCGGCCGTGGAGCTGCATCGAGGTGTGTACCGCTGACACATCTGTAATGGATTTCAGGATGTGCTAAGCACCTCTGCAAATCTGCCCAGCACTCCTGTGCCAGAACGAGCCCGGCTATACATTAAACTGCCTCCATCGCCCTATCCCTCTCTCTCTCTTTCTGTGACCTTCGTAAAGGCCAAACCAAGCTCACTGTAACACATGAGATTTGATCACATGTCACGCATCTGGATGACTTTTAATGCCAGTGAAGTTCACGTGTTATCTCTGTTCCCCCCCCCCAGTTTCTTCCAAGATGGCTTGAAGACAGCAGATAAGCTGAAGCAGTACATCGAGAAGCTGGCAGCTGATCTCTACAATGTAAAACTCCTCTTCGCTCTGGTTTCATCTCCTGCTCATTATAGGGTTTCATTTTTCATAGAAAACAACTTCTGAGCTATCCCAAGAGTCGGTCACCTGCTTTCCTGGACAAAACTAAGAAGTATAGTTAGAATGAGCAAACCGAATTATTTTCACTTCACTTTAATTACACATTACATATCTATATATATATATAAAGCAAATGTAGCATTCTGACACAGGCGAGGATAATCCTTCACCAAATGCTGACCACCACTTCTTATTTACAGCACTGCTGTGCTTTCTCCTGAAGCAGCAGTTTTCTCAGAATATCATGCTCTTGCACTTTTTAAAGCAAGAAAAGTTGGGCAATCCTGCACCCACTGTCATGATTCAGGAAAATACTAGACCTCACATAACTTGTTGGGCGAGGGAGGTATAGGCTGGTCATCTGCTAGTCTACCAATCTGCCAATCCCTGACCACATCAGTCTGTAAAGCAAAGTATCCTCGGGCAAGACAGTGAACCCCGAGATCCTCCTAATGCGTTCAGCGGAGTGTAAATGTAAGATGGTGTAAATGTAAGATGTAGTATAAAGTGCTTTGAGTGCCTAAGTAAAGAAGAAAGTGGAGCTATGACAGAACCAGTCCATTCACTATAACTTTTTTCTCAGCACCTGTAAACTGTTGTTTTCAAGCCCTGAAATTTTCCTGACTTGGGCCACGTTTGGATCAGACATTATTCAGTCTTTCAGCTCCTTATTACGATGTTTGGTTGTGCTGACGTGAGAGCAGTGCAGTTAATAGTTTGGTACATTCACTGCGCCTAAGTGTATCTTCACAAATCAAAAGTAAACTCTGCGATTTAAGTGATTGGATCATTTGGGCTGTAGATGTTTTGCCTGAATATTACTGCCCTTGTTTCTGGTATAAAACACTGTCTTTTATTGATGTTTCATTTATTGCCTTTAAAGTTTATACATACTTTTTGTTTTTTATTTTTATCAGCTAATTATACTGCTGTCTTTCTTGGCCAGGACACTCTTGTAAAAGAGATTTTTAATCTCAAAAGTCACACTTTCCTGGTTAAATGAACATTGCATAAATAATAAAGAAGGGAAACTAAAGTTCTGTAAAAGTGCATTATTAGCCCTCTTAGCTTTCCTCTTATATCTTTACTTCACTATCTGCAGATCAAACAAACTCAGGATGAGGAGAAGAAGCAGCTGACTGCCCTGCGAGATCTGATCAAGTCCTCCCTCCAGTTGGACCAGAAGGAGGTAAGCAGGTCACACCCTACCACACAAAGCCAAATTTAAACTCACAACTTGCCAGCCCAGCACAAACTCAGCTGTACTGGGCTGAAAACAGGCCTGACTCAGTCATCCCAGTCATTCTGAAACCTCCTTTTTTTTCACGTCCTCTCACTCTGGCCACCACCAACTTTTGGAGCTTGTCTCCAGCAGCACCGAGCGAGTGCCCAGTGCTGTACCATGCTGGTAGCCAGTGTGTGGTAGGCTTTGCTGGTGACCAGCGTTGTGCCTCACTGGCTGCTCAGTGGAGAGCCACTCGCTGCCCGACTCTCACACACTTTCCAGCACTCATACTTGCCAACCTTGAGACCTCAGAATTAGGGAGACATTGAAAAGGGCTGTTGGGGGGGGGGGGTGATAAATACATTTTACAGTGTTTATTTATCGGATAAAATACGTTAAATGTCACCGTTATTATTGGCTGGGGTGTCCAAATTCAGAGGCTGTGTGAAAACCCCGGAGGAACCCTCCCGAGGGATTAATAAAGTTAAATTAATCTAATCTAATCGAATAACTTTAATCTCAGCCAAACCAATTTACTCACGAACAAATAAAACACTGAAAAAGCCAAACAATAACGTTTTTAAGTTATCAAAGTGACTTATATATCACGTTTAACCCGAGTAGCGAAAGACCGCGGGGGTTTGAAGACGATGTGTCAGGAGTTTGGTGTTCTCGCCGGCTCAGATATTTGAAGTTTACACAGCTACAATCTCACCAGAAAATATTTTAAAAGTTTTTTTGCAACCCAGAAAGGGAAATAAGAGCAATATTAAAACTAAATAGCTGCTGCCATTGTTGGAAACTGGAATTGGCTGGCCGCGCTATGAATTCTGCGATATGGTTTTTCAATTTTGTTGTCCGGGTGGAAAATCGGGAGAAATTCAGGAGAATGGTGGCTCCGGGAGATTTTCTGGAGGGGCACTGAAATTCGGGATTCTCCCGGAAAAATCGGGAGGGTTGGCATGTATGCCAGCACTGCCGGCTCGTTTTACTTATCAGCACAGGCTGCTTCGGCTGTGCGTTAGCTCACACCCTCTCGGTTCACACGTTCACACTCTCGGTGTGCCTGTCTGCATGAAACAATATATACAGTTTTTCACATTTCAGTTATTCTGTCTGTAGCACCACTTTTAGACAATAAGCACAGAGGATTGTAGGTTTGGTTAACACACGGGCAGGTAGCACACTTTCTCGCACCTGAGCCGGATCTTTCACGCCTCTCCCCTCTATCTCCCCCTCCTCTCTGCCTTCTGCTTGTCTGGAATCAAGTCTAGAAGAGTAAGTGTTGGTGCATGTTGAGCATGCTGGCGTCTGTGTTCTTCAGCTTGACAGTAGAGTGCTTTATCCCTGTAGAGATGTTGCAGAGCATGCCTTTTACCTCCTTTTATTTTTAAGTCTTCACTCTTGGTTTGTTTTTCAGAAGCACTTTGATGTCAGAGAATCCTTTTTGTGTGTGTGTTGTCTATGTGTTGCATGTCTTTATTAAGCCTCTCTGTTCTGTGCACACAAAGTGTTTATTTTGTGTTATGGTGTGGGTTTGCGCAGGACTCGCAGAGCAAGCAGGGTGGCTACAGCATGCACCAGCTGCAGGGAAACAAGGAGTTTGGGAGTGAGAAGAAAGGCTACCTGCTGAAGAAGAGTGATGGGTAAGCTGCTAACACAGCGAATAAATAAAAAAACGCTGTAGTGTGCGTTCACGACGCATTAAAATGTAAAGCAGGCAGGAAATATCTCTAATGATTGACCCCGCCCCTTCGCCTCTCACAGGCTGAGGAAGGTGTGGCAGAGGAGGCAGTGCTCAGTGAAGGGGGGCATCCTCACCATCTCTCATGCCACAGTGAGTACACACACACACACACACACACACACACACACACACACACACACGCGCGCACACACACACAGGCACAGCTGCTCATATGAACCCCGTGACCCTCAGCACTGACTGTGCGGATCAAAAGGAGAACATCATGTGGGGAGGTTGTTGTTGTTTTTTTTTCTCTCTCTCTCGTCACAATCTGGAGGCTGGCAGAGTGGAATTGACATAAATGGGTTGTCATGGCAACCTTGCCTCACCCTCTTACCCCCCCTTGCTGCCTGCTGCGCCTCGGTGACTCATCTCAAAGCGAGTGTGAGGGTACCGCCACCGCTGCCGCTCTTGTGCAGCAGGCTGGTTTCAGTGTGATGTTTTCTTTCCCGCTCCGGACCTCGGGAATCTAACGCGGGGCTCGTATATCTGGGTTAATTCTGTCAACCGCCGGCCACTGAGGTGTAACCTACAGAGCCTCGTAACTCCCACGGGACCAGCTGGACTGTCGGGGGGGGCTTAGCGCAATCAGTAGCTCTTAGCTAATTGTGGCAGAGCAGTGGCAGGTGTCTCATCACGCTTGGACAGTCCGTCTGTTCACAGGAAACGATGCATTGTTCAGGAATTTATTATGTTTTTGGTGCTTTTAGTGTTTGCTGAAAGCTCCTAAAGGTTTTTTTCTTCTCTTGAATCTTACTTACGTCAGTGTGGTCATCAAAAACATTTGAACCTTGTCAATATTAAAAGCAAGACTTTCTGATTGAAATTCCTCTTACAGCTTATAAATACAATTCAGATTAAAGTGACCCCCCCCCTCCAAAACAAACAAACAAACAAACAAACAAACAACCTGATAACATAACCAACAAATAAACTGAGCTTCAACATTAACTTGACTTTTAATATTATTTAAATGTATCCAGGAGAATCGATTTAGCAATTAGTATCATTTCTATGTGATTTATTAATTCAGACAGCTTTGACAAGTCGGCGCGAGACAACTATTGAAATGTTGTTTTATTAATCCTTTGTGGGAAGGTTGGGGTGTCGAGAAGGGCATCCTGCACAGAAATCTGCCAAATCAAATCTGCAGAGCTACCAGCTGTGGCTTATTTTAATATATGCACTTATTATTTTTAATTAAATTCTTTCAGCCTTGCCTTTTGTTATAGAGCACAGCAGGTACTGGATATATGTCTTTACCAATATTCCCATACCTGTATTCAGTTCAGTTTAGTTCAGTTTTTTCCTTCAGAGCTGCCTTAATTTTTCATGGCATAGATTCAACAAGGCGCTGGAATCATTCCTCAGAGAGTTTGGTTCATATTGACGTCGCAGCTTCACAATCTTGCTGCAGATTTGTTGGCTGCGCATCCATGATATGAATCTCTTGTTCCACTGTACAGTACAGTGAACCATCATCTCCCAGCAGTCCAGACTTCTGCTGCCCAGCTTTGGCGAGCCCCTGAGAACTGTAGATTTTGATTTTGTGGGATTTTTTTTTGTAAGAGAGGTAACAATGGCACATCACTGCTGACAGTGAAATTCTTAGACTCAGACCCCCCTCAGTATAGCACACAAGGAAGCAATATTGCACTAACACTCACATGTAAACTAGACTGGTTTTTAGTAAAAATGGAAAAAAAATACAAATACTATAACAGCTGTAGTGCAGAGATAAAACGTCAAACGTATACATGATAAGGTTCCTACGTTTTTGTTTTTATTGTCCAGTTTTCACAAACTAGTTGGCGACAAGCTGTTAGTTGTGACGCTCGTCTGCTGGTAGGAAATCAGAGCTTCTTTGCTGGACAGACAGTACCTTCCCTAACTGTGCATAGCAGAAAGAAAATAGCCAATAACACAAATGCATCTTTGTATTGGCAGATTATATCAACCCACTGATTGGGACTGGTTCCAATTTGCAAGTTAACTGTGTGGTTTGTGCGTGCAGATTAAAAGTAGGACTGCTTATATGCTGCAGAAACCCCCAAACTTCCAGAATTGAGCTTGAGGAAGACACACTTACCACAAACCACACACGGGGGTGAGAAGCAGAGTTTATACATATATTCTGTTGTTTGTAGCTGAAATACCGAACAGAGCAGATGTTATCCTCTCATAAAGTGTTTACATCACCAGGAAACTTTAGATGTGTTTTATTTGTCGTTATGCTAACAATTTGACTCCGGGGACTCTGGGTCAGTCATCGCTGCGGTCAGACTGAAATACCTCAACAAATAAACTAATGGCGCTCCCTTCAGCCTCAGCTGTACTTTGTGTTTAGAGCTAAGTAGCAGATGATGGCTAATGGTCAACACCATATCTGCTAAACACTAGCATATTGTCTCTGTGAGCGTGCCGGTGTTAGCACAGCCTTACAAATCCGCAAGCATGTCTGTGTAGTAACAGCCTGTGGATTAAATCAGATAAATCATCCCTGACGGCTTTAAGCATACATGCAAATGTTTGAATTCAGCCTTATTTACTTCTAACCGGTGAGGATTGGCAGCAAGTCGGGCGTGTGGGATGAGCTTGGTGGAGTTGGCACTCTGGCGGCTTATTTCCCAGCAGACACAGCAGTTGCTCCAGCTGTAACACAGCGGGGAGGATCAGGATGGTCGCGACTGACGTGAACGTGAGCTTTGTTGTTTTGAACTTTCACGCTGCTGCTGCAAAGACGCTCTGAGGAAGTGGTCGCCTGTGATATGAGAGGAAAATGTTTTCTCTTGTTGCGTTTTGTGATGGAGGAACTGAATCTTTGACCTCAGTTTCTAATTTAGCCCACTGAGCGGTTATCATACTGAGCTTGTAATCGTTTTTCTCTGTCCGAGAGCAGTTTACCGCCGCTTCAGGTTTTTCCCTTTTCTTCAGGCCTCAGTGCAGATGAACTTTAGGTGGCTTTAGTTGGATGTGGCATCTTGCCAGCAGGCTAACACCAACTCCAAGGCTCATAACAGCCTGTTAGCATTTCATTAGCACGTGCCCTCGTCCCCCCTCTGCCCGGGCACTGGCAGGAGACAATGCTCAGTATGTACGTGCCAACTGGACCCAATTATTACAGTACACAGCACAGCCAGCTCAGTCCACTGTCTTAATGGGGGCACCTTGAGTTCAGCTTGTAGTTCGGACCGCAGAAGCTTTGTTGAATAATAAAAACATGACTTGATACAATTATCTACGAGAATTATGCAAATCCTTTTAAAATGAAAATATACCCACCATCTGGTGGCTCCAGCTACTCAAACATGAGCATTTTTCTCTCCTTTTCTATATAATTTCTTTTTGTTGTTTCTGACAAAATGAACAACATGAAGACCCCTCAGTTTGTGGGAAACCCAGAAATGTTTTTCATTCACCAAGTCAGCAAAACGAATTGTGCATATGTTACTCATGTTTTATTTCCTACTTTGTTGTGTTTAAGCGCAAATTGTTCTGGGAATCCATCCTACCTGACAAACCATCCTACCCGTTGTTTCTGCGCATGCGCACAACATGAAATTAAGTGCCAAACCAATCCTACCTTTGTGAATGTGACCGACAAGCATACTTTAATGGGTAAAATGAAGTGGCAAACCATCCTGGCTTTATGAATATGAGCTACAAGCTTACTCTGATGGGCAAAGTTAAGTGGCAAACCATCATACCTACTTAAATTTGTGCTGGAGTTACTCTGTGAGGGCAGAAATGTGCATAAATTACTTAAGGTAGGACGTTTTGCCAAAGTAGGATGGTTTGTCAGAACACCGGATCTGGAAACAAGATGGGCTCTACTGCCAAACATCAAAGGAGGTTTCTGTGCATTTCTGTTATCACTGTTACACCTGTAAAAACACATCTGGGTCACTCTACGTGGACAGGAAACAGACTTGAAATCAATTTTTCTTTAAAAGTGTTTCTTCCCTTCAACCAAACTTTTACTTTCACCCGCCATATTTCTGCATGTACAGCGTCAACAATCGGGTGGATTGTGTGTGAAAATGTTTGCACACTTTGAATTCAGCTTGAGGAGGAGCCTTGATCACTTGTTGAGGCCTCTGTGAGGCTGTGCTTGCTGTATTAGCTGAATGCTAACATGCTCACAATGACAGTGTTAAATGCTGATGCTTAACTGTGTTCACGATTGTTGTAATTAATCGGCACTACAGCTAAGGGTGATGAAGTTTAACCTTTATTTGACCGTATGATGCAGAGAATAATCCATTTATTTGGTTCACAGTTTGACGACAGCATCATATTAAAGATAAGACTACATGTTCCAGGACACAGACGCACAAACATACGGCCTTGCATTCATTCCTGCATACACACTTCCAGAGACGCTAACTTATAGCAATGACTCTTCAGCAGCTTCGTTTAAAACAAACCAGAGATTCAGCCGACCTGATAGGCTGAGGAAGTTTGTTCCAAACATTAGGAGTTACAGCCCTAAAAAGTGTGGAACAGTTTAAGGGCTGCTGCATGTGCTGAAGCTTGGCCATGTAGGGCTTCATGTGTTCTCAATAATTTTCTTTTTAAATGGATTCTGAGTTTCACTGGATGCCAGTGAAGGGAAGCAAGAACAGGGGTGATATGTGAGCTGTGGCTAGTTACCACTCAGACTGAAGGCTTAAGGGCCGAGCGGGTGGGCGGCGTGGACACCCAACTGTTTGAATGAAACCATAGATGCATCTATGAAACATCCTGCACGAGTTCTTGTGAACCCAAGTGTTCAAATAGACCTTTGACAAAAATAACAGGCTATGATGTATAATCGCTCGTGTCATGACAATGCCGGTACTAATACGTTGTGATTAAGGGAGCATGCATACATTAAGGCTGAATTTGGTGATGTAGGCGTTTCAGTGGTGACCTGGCCAGGTGGGTGTTCTTGAACTTGCACTTCCAGGCAATTTGTGCCACCTTAAGACGCTACTGCCAGGAGGCTTAGCCTAGCTGCTGCGTTCTGGACCAGTTAAAGACTGGCTGAAGAGAAAGAGGGAATCAGACGGGAGAAAATTAAGGCGACTGCTAAAAGTTCTAAATTATTGGGTGGCAGTAGAGGTTTGAGTTTTGCAAGGATTCTTAGATTCAAAATTCAAATGCAGGGGAATAATATTGATAGCAAAATTCCTGGTGGGGATCGTAAGAACTGAAAATTAGAGCCTCAGTTTTGCCGGGATTAAGATGAAGGGAATTTGAAGACATCCAGTTATTAATGGCAGTGAATTATTCAATGAGGTAGGAGAGGCTGACGGGTCGCCAGCTCATCCAGGTGATGATATTACCCACAGATATTACTGTTTCTGTGGGTAATACGACAATGATGTCACTGAACGATGAAAAGTGATCCACACAGTCACTGCAGTTCATCCAAGGAACACCAGCTTACATGCATACACATGTCGACTGCTTCTCATTTTGAGATGTTTGACTGAACTTAAATCCCCAAAGCAACGAAATATTTATGTCCCTGATGTGAGGACGGTGTTGTGCTTGTGTGTAATATTTCCACTGTGGTCCAGTGTGTGATCTTTGTGTTTGTTCTTACAGTCCAACAGGCAGCCAGTCAAACTCAACCTGCTCACCTGCCAGGTGAAACCAAGTACTGAGGACCGGAAATGCTTTGATCTCATTTCTCGTAAGTTACACACACACACACACACACACACACACACACACACACACACACACACGGTCACGCACTTTAACGCATGCCTGAATGGCTCTGTGACAAACACTTGTAATATGATGAGAGTTGCCTCTTGTAAAAGGACCTGTGGAAACTCCACATGCAGTTTTCTTTGTATAATAGTGTATTAAGAACACAGATAAGCGTTAGAATCGTTTGCTGCATGCTGGCTATCATAAATGCAAAAGTAGACATTTGCATTTTTTAACTCCACCGTTTATTGTTTGCAGATAACCGGACGTATCATTTCCAGGCCGAGGATGAGCAGGAGTTTGTCATGTGAGTACTTCAGGGTAACGACAGACACATGATCCTCGTTCTGCTTGTTATCGCTGTTTGAATCAGTCTGACACCACTTCGCCTCAGTCTACACACCCATTTATTCTTCTATGTGTGATCTCGCTAAAGGTGTCTTTAGCTGTCAGCTAAAGGTTTTTCATTAATTGGACGCCGGTTAGTCGCTGGTGTGTCGCTTCATTGTCACTCTTGAGCACAGGAAGTGTTTTTCACTTTGTAGAGAGCAGTGAGGCTGCGACTCTGTGGCAGCGAGGATGGCAGTGGGATTGGTGGTCTGGAGTAATTCAGGTCGCTGTAACTTCATACTGTTGCTTCCCCATACCCTCACGCACGAGCAGACACACATACACAGGAATAACCACGGTTGTGCTACCTATTTAAGAGATCCTTTCACACACTTAACGGGTTTAAATTCGTTTTACAGCAGTGTTATAGTGACTGCACATGAAAAATAAGGAGGTGTGATATAAAAAAGTGCCTTAGCGTTGTTCACTTTTGCCGTTTCTGTTGAAGTCGAATCGTATTTATGACACAAGAAGTCATATTGTTAATTGGCGAGTTGTCTGTGTAGTCAGACTCCATGAGGACAAATTTAGTCGTCATTGTGGCTAAAAAAACAAGCGTTAGATAATTTTTGGGAACTATATAAAAGCCTGTACGTTGTGTTTTTTGAGTTACAGGAGCAGTTCTGCAGTGCAGAGTATGCCGTCTGCATTCATGTGAAATTTGAATAATTAATATGTCACAAAGACACGGCTTTGCTTTTACCATGTGGGAGGACGTACAGAAAGTTAAATTTGTAAATTAAGGCTGGTTGGTCAGAGTAAAGCAGCTGCAGGCACGTTAAACTGTGCAACAGTCGTTTTTTGGTGTCTGCGGTAACCATGTAACGTCGCTAATTTGTCATCGTGTTGTGGAAACCGGCCGCCTCAATTTTCCAGAAATTTCAAGTGAAACTAGCTTTGTCAGTTTGTGAGAATAAGTCACAGGATGATGAATGCACGAGTTTTACTGTTTGCTTGACGGATTATGGATCAGATTTTGATTTAAGTAAATAAATATGTTTAGAAAAGTACTGGTATGTGTTTTGAACTACAAGCGCACTTGTTGCCAAATGCGCTGGTCTGATTGGTCAGATCTGTTTATACTCATGTGAAAATCTGAAAGACCGAGTGTCTACTGAAAGAATAAATATCACAGATTCATTCAGTGAAAGTACGCGGTCAGTGTGAGCGGCGGACTTAAGAATGAGTCAGAAAAATATTTTTAAAGCATGAAAAATTCACCCAGATTTTACACGACCAGTGTTTAAAGGCCTTCACTTCTCGAAGCTCAAAGCAACCCTACTTTAACTTAAAACAAAGGCCACAACACTAAAATAATAAAATAAAACACAAATAACAATGAAAGAATAGAACTGAGAAACTGGGATTAATCGATTGTCAACGTACGTATGTGATTTTTAATGAAACTATTAACCCTGTTAATATAATACACGTTTAAGCAATAAAGTATTCTTTTAAAAGCCAGATATTTGTTTAATATTTAATTATTTTTTTAAAAAAAATTGTCACAAGGTTCAATTAAAACTCCATTTAAAAAACATTATATTTTGGTGATTTTTGTTTTCATGCTTTACAGGCTTTTTAATAGCTTGCCCAACAAACAGGAGCTGGGATGAGATCAGCAGTTGCGTACAGATAAACAAAAACAGTTGAATGCAGTGTTGTGATGGCGTTGTTGGACATAAGATGTGATTCCCCCGGAGCCGAATCACTCATAAACACAGAGGAGTGAAAACAAACCCGAGTCTGAATACTGTCGATCTGCCACTCTGTGATGCTGTGGCTGTTCTTCCTCTGATGGTGGAAACTTTCTTCCAGCCTCGCTGTGGCTTTGCCTCTTCGCTCAGTCCTGCTTGAACACTTCATGTTGCTTGTAGTCCTTTGGGATGCCACTCGCGGCTCTGCTCTGCTCCTTCCGTCACGCAATTCCAACTGCAGTGGTGTCGGCGATGGCGTCGTCTTCTTTGTAGTTCCCTTCAAATATTTAGTGTTTCATAGGGCGCTCGCTTCACGTAATCACGCTCTTCCGCAATTAGGCCGGCAGCATATTATAATGCATATTGTAAGCAAACACGCAAACACTTTTGGCCTGGCATCTGCACACCTACGCATTAGTGGATTAAAATATCTTGTTTTTCCACACATGGAGATAAACAGACAATCGAATGCATCGGTTTGTGTGCCCACTGTCTGTCTGCTCTGAGAGGGGATTGAGTGGCAGTGACAGAGGAAGGGCTGTGATCGGCTGCGTGTGTGCAGATTGTGCTTTGTGTAGTGAAATGCAGGAGGTCGTGTTTGTACGCCCGCCTCGTTGTAACGGCCACAGGCCTGCGTGGGTGCACTGGTTCCTCTTTAACCTTTTCGAAGAAACCAAAGAATGGGCAAATATTTGTGTGTTTTAAGATAAGATAAGATAAGATAGAACTTTATTAATCCCTCGGGTGGGTTCCTCTGGGAAATTCGATTTCCAAAAAAGCACAGCACCGACAGAAGTTACAGAGTTATACACACACACACATATATATAAATACAGAGACAATATAAATAAAATATATGAAGGGGATAAATAGAATAAATAGGAATAAAAATAAAAATACAAGTGAATTGCACATTTCAAGTATTGAGTCTATTCAAGTATTTTAGCATCTTTGTAAAGCAAAAATGCAACATAATCCCTCCTTTTAGCGTCCCTGTTGCTGCTTTTCTGTGTATTTTTGTGATTTTGATGCATTTAGACAAGATAAAAGGTCACCGAAGGCTTTAAGAACCTGTGATGGGCACTTTCCTGACATTTTATCACAAAATGATGCTATGCTGAATTGCTCTCCTTAACTTTACCCCTAGCTGTTTTTATCTCAATAAAGTAAAACTTTATTTTATTGTTTGTAATGTCTCTAACAATGTTCCCTCTTGCAGTTGGATCTCGGTGCTGACCAACAGCAAGGAGGAGGCATTAAACATGGCGTTTCGTGGCGAGCAGAGCAGCGGAGGGGAGGACGGATTAGAGGACCTCACCAAAGCCATCATAGAAGACGTGCTGCGCATGCCGGGCAATGAAGTCTGCTGCGACTGTGGAGCTGCAGGTGTGTTTGTGGAGCTGCGTGAGTCCATTTAAATGTGGACCATGTTTTATTTAAAGCCGCTCTCCTGTCTCGGTAGCTTTACAATGTCACCGCTGCCTTGAACTCCGTGTCCTTCAGTTAGATGTTTGCTGAGCGAGCTACACTGCAGTGTGTGTGCGCGCATGCTGGTGTTGTTAGCATTCAGGGCGCAGCTCTATCCCGATACTCCCCCTCACATTAGAAAGCAAAGAGTCAGCACTCAGGAGTGCCGTGGACACTCAGACCCTCTGACTCTCAGCACACACAGGCTTGCATCCACACACTCCACTCTGTCTATATAAACACACACAGCAGCTTGCAAAGTACTGGGGCGGTGGACTTTATCTCTTGGGGGAGAAAAAAAAAACATTTCTGGGCTTTGAGAAACAACATCATTACATCACGATGTTACATAAGTCACACACGCTTCGTCGACCCCTGCGGTCCTCAGAGAGCGGAGGTAATTTGTCATGTCTGCTCTCTTGTTGCTGCATCCGTTCATATACATGGCTTTGGCATAACACATGTTCCAGATGTGGATTTAAGCATCTGATTCCTGTTGTTTTCCTTTATCTGACCGAGAAGGTGACGCCCATGCTTCCCTTTCCTCAACACATAAAATTAATTTGGTGGTTGAAGGACCTTTTTATGACTTTCAAAGGTCACCTCGTTGTTCCCTCTGCTGCTCATTCGATGCTCTGACTGGAAATTCATCTGTAAGATAGCATTAATCAGCTATAGAGGACCCATAAATTCACAATGCATCTGTTAATTGTGTTGTGTAAATGTGTGCACGTGCCTTCCTGCAGTCTGTGTTTGTGTGCATGACTCACCGGGTTATTGGGCTGTCTCTATCATTTCCACCAGCCTCCTCTGGTGTTAACTTGTCAGCTTCAGACAGAGCAGCACCCCTCGCCTCACAGCATCAGCATCACTGAGGTCACAGTTTAAAGCTTCCTTAATTCCCCCGGATTGCATCAGAACATCAGTCAGCAAAGTCGCTCAGTCTCTGGAGGTTTCGAGGATCTGCCACATCTCTGTGCGCGTGCGCCTTTGTGCTTTGCAGTGGTGATGCATTAATAAATAAAGTCAATGAATATAGTGGAAAAATAAGCTGTGGTTTAGCAGCTCAATCAGGGCTAGTTTATTCACAAGATGGTTGTTTTCTGTTGCAGTGATTTGAGGATATGGTACATGTGGACATGCAAAGCCTAACTGGCAGTTTATGCTTAGTGCTGTTACCCTTACGAATGGTCTGGCTTTACATGCATTTCAATGTTAATGCAGGACCACAGATATTTCCAGAAAACTGAGGGAGAGAGTGTTGCATCAGTTAGAAAAGATGAGACATTCTGTGGAGGAAGAAAAAAACCTAAGCAATCGCTTTGTTTCCTGTTTCAACTTCTTCTTTTGTGTCATCAGAGTCAAGCACGCCTCAAGCATCACTATAAATGCTTTTGTGGCGGTTTTAAAGTCACAGTGCTTGCGGCCAGTGACTAGTGCGGCAAGCATAACGCAATACAGAACAGGCATCAGTTATATAAGAAGTCAGGAAGAGCTTGAAAAGAGGCATCTGTAGCGGAGGTGGGTTGCAAAGCAGATTGCAGGGCAGCAGCAATTTAAAAAGGAAATAAAACTGCATGCTGCATGTAAGATTTGCTACATGTGGGGAGGTTTATCAGCTGAGCCCTCGATGCTGTCGGATAGGGTTGTCAAACATAAGGCCCGGCGCCCAGAATTGTCCCGGCAAAGACTCTAATCCAAACCACTAGATGGTACTGGAAAATGTGAATGAGCGCATAAAGTTTGGACTTCAAACTGTATTTTCATACATTTTACAAAATTTTTACTGATGGCTGAAGACCTACCTCATTGCTATTCATACTATACAGAAGTAATTAAGTAATAAATAAAAGTCATCTAAAGGTTTCTGTTTGTTTGGGGGTTGTTGGTTTTTTTTGTTTTTTTTTTTACACAGTATGTGCACAGTGAAAACATTGTTTTTAAAGCAGCATTTCTTTATCATTTAGAAAAACTGAGATTTATTGTTAAAATTGCACTTTTTGTATTAAAATGTCTCAGGAAATAAATACATACTTAAAATTTAGACTGGAAGAAAGGAGAGTTTCTTTGATTTGGTCAACTTAAGATCAAAGCGGGCTGTATATGTGGCCCACAATGTAAAATGAGTTTGACATCCCCACTGTAGGAGGTCAAATCACCACCTGTTTATATATCAGCCTCCTGTAGCCGTAATAACTTGTATTACACTGTTGTCTATAGACCCAAAGTGGCTGTCCACCAACCTGGGGATCCTCACCTGCATCGAGTGCTCTGGCATCCACCGAGAGATGGGAGTCCACATTTCCCGCATCCAGTCCATGGAGCTCGACAAGTTAGGAACCTCAGAACTCTTGGTGAGTCAGACAAACGGCCTGTCGAGGGAACTGATCTTATTTTCGAGGCACACCCTTCACTGTTTTCACCTGAAATATGAGGAATCATGAAAGAGTATTGTGAAGACAGGATGGAGCCAATTTTAATCTGTAAAGCTGCAGGGATACATCATATGTCTTTCTTTGGTTGCTGATGTTTCCCTTCTTTCTCCCACAGCTGGCCAAGAATGTAGGGAACAGTAGCTTCAATGAGATCATGGAGGGAAACCTCCCCTCCCCATCACCAAAGCCCACTCCCTCCAGTGACATGTAAGTTTTATATATAAACAAATCTTTATCTCTCAACTCAACTCTCTAACTTTTTTTTTTTTGACATTTTGTCCACAGGACAGTGAGGAAGGAGTTCATCAACGCCAAGTATGTGGACCACAAGTACGCGAGGAAGACGTGCACGTCTGCGGCAGCTAAAATGATCGAGTTGTTTGAGGCGGTTCAGTCCAGGGACCTGCTGGCACTTATTCAGGTCTATGCGGAGGGGGTGGAGCTTATGGAGCCGCTTCCAGAGGCAGGACCGGTGAGTCAAAGAGACATCTAAAGGTCTGATTTATCCAAAGTTAAAAACACGATAAGATAATTTTGTTTCAAACATTTTTTTTTTTATGGTGTCGAAATCAATGTCAGTAGAGGTGAATCGAAAAATAAACATTAGTGCTTTTAAAGACTGACGGTGTTAGATTTGTCCAACAGTTTTCTTAGTCTTATAGATAGATAGAACTTTATTAATCCCTTGGGTAGGTACCTCTGGGAAATTCTATAATAAGTCATGTTTTTTGAAACTTTTTAGTTATTTGTTTAACTTGAAGGAAATCTCTCTTTTATTGTGTGTCCACAGTTTAGGAACTGTAGACTATCAAAGTTTGCAGAAACCTAAATTATAGGACTTTTTATAGGTCCTACAGGGCAGAAGAGAAACTTTTTATTGGCAACAAAAGCTCTGGTGTACACAACGTACTGTTAAAGAAAAGGCTCTAAAAGTGGAACATAGCCCAGAAAATGGATCAACAATGAAGTCCAGGCTTTATTAACTATATGTTATGGAAGAAAAAAAAAGAAATACTCTTGGAGGCAAAATAGAATAATTTTCAGTCATATTTCCCTTCAACTTGCTGCCTAGGACATCTCCCCAAAGTGATGCAATGCGGAAAGAAAATGGAGAAGCGTAATCTTGTGATTATAAGAGAGTAAAACACCACATCTGCTTTGTAATAGCACTACACATAAAATTGCACGCCTAAAACAATTTGCTGAAGATCATAAAATTGTGCCTTAAAAAGTGCATCTTTACAGATGGGGACCATTTATGCCAGTAAAGCAAAACATTATATCCAACTCTGACGACACCTCGCTTCTCTGTAGCCAGCTACAGATCACACTGTCAGGTAACTCTAAGCCAAAATCAGCCACAGGGTTAAAAGTTTAAAAAGCCAGTAGAGGGTCATACAGCGAGCAGAAATCACAAATAATCAAGAAAAAAAGCACATGAATGAACCCTGTATGGAAATGGGCAGTAATTAAACCATTAAATGGCTTGAGGAGCTCAAATGAATTCAAACATGAACACTTGAAGCCAGAGCTGTCCGCTTCTCCTGACAGGACTATGCAAAAACATGCCTGGAATCATAACACGTGCAGACTGCGACGCTCAGAAGCCGCCTGGTCAGTGCTCTGTGCGTGTTCCTGCAGTGGTTTCATCCTCATGTGTGGTTTCTTCCCAGCAACACCACCGCTGCTGACACGTTCTTGCCAGCTGGTGAATTATTTGGCAGTTAGAAATGGGTGTAACAGTTGGAAAATTCTGAGTCATCCGGGTTAACTTCTCCAGCAGGTGGTGATAGCCAGCAAACCTCCACCACATTGCAGGGCATCATGTGTTTTGGGTCCACATATATTTAGATGGCGACATCTGTAGCGGCTCAGTTCATGCGTCTGTTTTTTATTTTGTGGTTCAGCTTGTTTTGGTTTTTTTTTCCCCCTCTCGCTTTTGTTCTCTTGCCTTTTTGCTGTTTTTAGGCAAAAATGAAAGTTGAATAACAAGCAGTGTCTGGTGAGGATACAGTACCGTGAACAACATGCGTGATAAGACTTAATCTGACGTAAATGGGTCAAGGTTTTATAACCCGAACACGGTCGTTCCCTAATGAAAAATTAAGTGCACAATGCTGCAGAGGAATAAAAGAGGATATCGTCTGGTGACGGAGAGTGGGGGGGTGGTGCTGCTGAACGCGCTGTGAAGTCTGACTCACCGATATCTGATCTGCTGCTGTCAGTGCATCCAAAGGGCTGCACCGTGACTTCCCACCCCCAACTCAAAACACAGACAGCGTGACAGCAGTGCGTGATTAAATCCGACCCCCTCTCAGATGCCAACAGATCCACTAAATTTAAGCGTTAGCTCCATATGTTTCGCCTTTACCTCCATCTTTAATGCTGAATCTAAAACACCACCACCTAGATCCAGCTTTGGTGCTGCAAGGCAGATGAAATAAAAGCAAGAGACTCCCAGGAATGGACAAAAGCCGGCATCAGGCCTGCAGAAGTATTATTTTTAGGAGCCATTTTGTTTACTGCAGCTTATTTAAATGCTGAAAGAGTCGCAGACAGAGAGAGAATACAGAATGGATGCTCCCCAAGATCGCCCCACTGAGTCTTTGCTGTGTTTGATGGCCCCCTGCAGGAAGCTGGAGAGACTGCACTGCATTACTCTGTACGGACTGCTGACCAGACCTCCCTGCACTTGGTGGACTTCCTCGTGCAGAACAGGTACATTTTGTTTTTTAAAGAGCTGCTAAACCTTTTAGAAAATGCAGCTGCGTGCATTCAGCTTGGCTCAGGAGGAGTGCAAAGAGCTGTTCAACTTTCATAAAAACACGCGCGAGTACTTTGGAGTAAAATTGTGTATAAAACAGCACAGCTTGGTGTAAACACTCTGTATTAAATTTGATCCGTCTGTCTGCTGCGAGTCACTTTCTGTGCTCTAGTCTAATAAAGCAGTGCAGAGGAAAAGCTTCACGCGGCTCAGCTCAGCTCAGATTCCCACAAGGCAAACAGAAATGGGTCAAGCACTTGTTCTCTGCCTTAATTTATTCCTCTCCTTTCAATTGTTTACCCACCACTGCTCCAACTGCACACAGTCTCCACTGCTGAACTGAGACCCCCTCATTAATTAAACCCATGTCTAGGACTTGTCTTTTAATATTTTTTTTTGTTGCCTTCATGGGAATTGCAGAAGATCTAAAGATTGCTACTGCGCCATTAGCTGTAGTTTGTAGTTTTTCTTGAATGATTTAATGTCTCACCTCTACTCAAGACGTCTAATGTGCTGTTTCCAATCCTCTTCTTTCATGCTAAACCTCAAAATCCTGAGCAATAACATATTAACCTAAAGCTGCACGACTGTGGAAAACACCCTCAGGCATGTGACCTCACTGCGCGAGTCTTGTTTTTTTCCTAACTCAGCGGTAACCTGGATAAGCAGACGGAGTGGGGGAACACCGCCCTGCATTACTGCTGCATGTACGAAAAGCCAGAGTGCCTCAAGTTACTCCTGAGGGGCAAGCCTGCCACCGACATCAGTGAGTCACACGCCGAGCTTCGTCCTCCAGTTAATGCCATCACCTATCAGACTCCTAACTGTTGATTGTCCGTCCTCGCCCTTTCAGCCAATCAGAATGGAGAGACGGCGCTGGACGTTGCCAGGCGACTGAGGAACACTCAGTGTGAGGAGGCAGTAAGTATAGGACCGACCAGCTGGACATCTTAGTAGATCATTAAAGGCCCAGAAACATTACACAAACCCCCCGTCCTCCCCCAAACATACACACAGCCACATAAAGGGTGTTCATCAGTTACCGGGCAGTTTAGTGAGAACACTAGATGGCAGTCAGAGGTCTCTCCAGCTGCGGGCGGTAGCAGCAGCAGAGTGGAAGTAATGGTTGATATATGTTTGTTATTAACAGTCATATGAGCAAAGAAGACAGAAAAACACTTTAAATGCTGTTTGGAATCTCTGAAAAATAAACACAGTTGGACAAATCTTTTATTGTTACAGGAAAATGTGCCTATAACAACATTTTATTTACATATTAACTAGATTTGTACTTGAATTATATCTGTGATTAAGATTATTGGCTATTAGCTCGAGCACATATAGACGATCTAAGTTATTGATCTTTGTGTCACACATAAGTCCTTATGTCCTCAGATGTAATTAGTGGTAAGCCGAGGGGACTTCAGTCTATTTCACCCGCACCTTTCCCGACAGGTAGACAGTATAAAAGGTGAAATCATCCTCTGTACTGACATCAAATCATTAATTTAGAGCCAGATAGTGTGCAGCATGTGTGTATTTTACTAGTGCGTGCCCATGCTGCAGTGTTATTTGGTCTATTTGTGGATTTGGTAAGCTGATATTTTTAATCACACTGAGAAAAGTAAAAAAAAAGTATGGAGTTATCTTGTTTATATGAATAAAGATAAATATTGGACTCGCTGTGTGATCATACACAACAAAGTGTATTTACCTCTTCGTATGATTAAGGGACCACGACCACTTATCATCCAGACACTGCCCACCGCCATATGAAGTATATAATGACAAACTGGCATGCAACACTTTGTCTGAATATGCACCCATGCAGTAGAAAGGGATTTCGTACGTTAGCTTTCTTTACAAATGTGCTTGCACATTTTTAAAAGTCTGTAACATCCTGGAAAAAAGCTGATTTGAAATCTCATCTCCACACCTTCACAGCGCATTTATAGTCAGCTGTTGATTTGACATTAAACTTGTAAATACAGTGAACTTCACTTCATAGGCTGAGTATTGATAGTGTAAATGTCACAGTTTGCAGTAATGAAAAATAATATTTTTCTCTAAATAAAATGTTTTGTTGTGAAATTAATCTGATGCGATGCTTTTATGAGGTGTTGCAGGTGCTTAAACATTACAAATGGGTCATTTTTGCCTGTTGCTAGGTGGTTGCTAGGCAAAATGATGACATCATGAGAACCTGCAGGGGCCTAAAATATATCTGTGTGCCAGTTTTAGTTGCAATCATGTAGCAGGAATTTACAAGCAAACAAATTTTCTGTGTTATGGTAGAATTTCAGGTCTGGTGCCTCAATAAAGAAGATAATTTTAATTCCAGTTATTTGTAAAAATAAATGAAAGACTGAAACATAAATAAAAATTAAATAAATAGAAACTATTATCTAAAAAAAATCATGTTGAACTGTTACTTTAGCTACGTTTTTTTCCTCTGTTTGATAAATTTGTTTAGCAGTTGTGTTGCAGTTTCATATTTCTGTGCCTTATTTTATATTTAAACAATTTTCAAAATCCCTCATATCTATTCCTCACATTTGCCCCTTTTACAAATAAATTTAATTCAATATTTTTCCTGCCCCCTCCTTTTTTAACATACCTTCTCCCCCTGAGTTAATACCATATATCTGTAAAATCTCCATCTCTATACAACCTCCAGATGTTCATGTTTGTGTCCTGTGCATCATCAGTGGCTGCAGAGAGCAGTTCAATCTCCAAGTCTCAGGGTTTTTTTAGTTTAACGATGTGCCAGACAAGAGAAAAGAAGTAAATAATAAAGCCAAATCAGTGACTGTTAGGATAATGGGTGTTATTGACTGGGTGGGCAAAGCTGTGGATTATTATTATTGAAGGTACACGTGTGGGGAAAAGTAAATAACATCTTTAAAATCTTACTGTTTGAGAAGAAAAAGAAATAATAATAATAATAATACATTTTTTAAAAACTGCTGTTGTTTTTTGTGTTCACAAACTGGATAATTACTGCCGTCTAGAAAAGAATGATGACTGATGCTCAGCACTCACTGTGGCTCTGACTCAGTCTAACCTGTGACATTAGTCTCTTTACGCTGCCTCATTATTTCTTATTGCGCTGCTTCTTCTTCCCATTCATAGTTTTTTGGGGGCTTTAATTAGCAGCCAGTTTTGATCCACCTTCTCTGTCTCGTAGCCGTAATGATCTGTTTGTGCAGAGCTGCAGTTTGAGTTAACGGATTTGTTTGTGTGTGTCAGCTCGTGCAGGCCGCAGAGGGGAAGTTCAACCCGCACATCCACGTGGAGTACGAGTGGAGCCTCCGACTGGAGGAGATGGACGAGAGCGACGACGACCTCGACGATAAGGTCTGAGCACGATGCCGAATTTAACAAGGAATCTGGTTATGAGTGAGGCTGAAGGTCAGATATGACTGTTCAGATTTCCTCTGCAGCCCACTGGCTGTCTGGCTTTGTGCTTTATTGTTGTTGTTGTCGCCTCCACATCACCAAAAAAAGAACTTCCCCATAGATTCATATATGTAGAGCACGGCTGTGAAGCTCATTTTAGTACATACGTGGGTCACATGCAGATAAATTTGACCTTAAATGAGCCAGACTGATGATAATCTATAAAGAAAACATTTTTTTGGGGTTAAGAAGTCTAAGTACATTCTGAAAATGTCCACATTTCTGGATTTCAGTATTTGGCCAACCTAAGGTCATTACACAGATATGTCATTCTAGTAAATCAGCATGGCTGGGTACCGTTCAGCCTAAGAAATTAATCTGTAAACTTTCCTAATATAAAAAAACTGCAATTTTCTGTTAATTCGAAGAAAATGTTCCATTTTTCCTGTTGAATAAAATATGAAATTGTCCACTGATTAATTTATGTTGAAAACCCACCTAAATTTGTGTGTTTTTGATGGTTTCTAGTATTTATCTTTGTGTAGTTTAAAAAAGCATTCACCGGTTCAGATCAGACTCTTTAATGACCCGGTTCTGGTCCCCGGGCCTTATGTTTGACACAAGGTTAATATAATTAGCTAAAACTAAACAAAAAACTACAAATAGATGTGAAAAACAGTTTAGCTAACTTAATAAAAATAAAAAGCAGAATTTTAGAAAAAAATAAAAGCTAAACGAAATGGCTTTGTGAAACCGGGAAAATAAAATTTTTATTATTTGTTATTTTTGTTAAAAAACTGTAATATAATTTTCCTGATGAGGTTTGATAGACGTGTTTGAGACTCTGGATGTCAACAAGATTTGAAAAGGTTCTGCGTTTTTGTTGTGCTGAACACAGAAACTCATTCAAACAAAACTAAAACTAATCATTTCCACGCAATAAAAACTACTTAGAAAATACACTATTAGAATAAATCTGGTTTGACACTCTGATGTAGAGGCTGAAGTTAACGGTGGATGCAGATGCGTCTTCCCTTTAGAGTAGGTTAAATGCACCGTGGCGTAATGCGGCATGAGTCAGGAAAACGGTTTAATGTTGTAGAAAAAAAAAGATAACTGAAGATTTGTAAGACTATAAAAATGGAGAAATAAGGCGAGCTTAAGGAAATGAGACGGAGTGTAGTGATGCTGTGTCATTTGTAGGTCAGAACAAGCAGATGTCGGGCTTTCTTCGACAGGCTTTTACGCTTTAAGCAACAGCAGGTTAGATGTAAGCTGCAAACTACTCCAGAACCATACTCATCAAACTGCTCTACTAGGGCTGTTCGATATATATCGGATGACGATATAAAAACGTCTATCGTTTCATTTTACGCTATCGTTTGTTTCGTGGTGTTGCAAAATAAACTGTTTACGGTAATATTTTTTCATCGTTTTGATGGTCACTGTAGTGGCTATATTCATTTCTTAAAGTTCTCTCTTTCTCTTATATTTAATATAACCACACTACGGACGGACAAGCGCTTGTTTTTATGCGTTGTGGTTAGCAACAACGACGGTAACAGCATCGCGTGTCCGCTTGTTTATGTTCCACATAAACCTTTCACAATAAAGCTCAAGATCCTGTTGAGACTTTTAAAAATAAACTGAATCACGTGAAAAAGCAGATTATTTACGGATGAGAAGTAAAAAAGAGCCGCCAGGTGCTAAAAAATAAACCTTAGACTCAAACGTTAGAACAGGCTTTTCCCCGCAGCACGCTGTGTAATAAATACCCAAAAAGAAAACGGTGGCTGTTACAACTTATGTCTGAAAATGTATAGTTTCATGCATCGGTTAAAACACTCGACTCCAGCTACATGACGCGCAGCTGGAAACACTTCCCGCAAGTCGAGCTGCCCAAGATTCACATAATTTACAGAAAATGTTACATTTTTGTGATTTATATCGTTATGGGACGATAGAATTCTTATATCGGGATATGAGATTTTGGTCATATCGCACAGCCCTATGCTCTACATAAAAGCTACGTTTGTGTCGGTGGTAAGCTGATATCAGCTCATAGTTCTGGCTGAGCAACATCATCTGTCAGGCTCTGCAAAGGATACCAAATGTTGTAGACTTGAGGCATTATTTTAACACTTCAGTTTGCAAGCCTGCATAGAAAAGTGACTGAAGTAGTTCATAGTGACTAAAAACCTTCTCAAAGCAACAGTTATTTGTCATCTCTGTCTTAAAAGCATTTCAAAATAAAGTGTAAAAGCTCCCTTGAACATCACCAAAAATAATACTAGAGGTTCAGCATTACTGATGGCATGTATATTTTAGTCATCTTAAAGCACAAATGTGTAATTTTTTTGTCGCAGCATCAGTTCTGTAGTATTACAGAGGAATTTTGTGATTGGTAAGTGGTTAGCCAGTGAGTATATTCTGTATAATCCTCCTTTATGACTCTTAGAATTATTTACAGTTGACAAAAAACATATTTTAATAATTATGACCTGAAACTAGCAGGTGAGCTCATAAAATCATCATGGAAATGTTTGGAAACGAGCTGAGAGGCTTTTTACCAAAAATCTAGACGTCTGCTTGTAAACAGAGGAGTCTCCACCTGCTGGCCACTGTAAAGAATGCAGGTTTGGGGCATTTCTGCATTGGGTGAAAGCTGCATCGATCTTTTATCGCGTCTATGCTCAGGTTACAGTGACTGATGTCAGCTTGGTCTCATCTGTCATGTGTCCTTCTGCAGCCCAGTCCCATCAAGAAGGACCGCTCCCCGAGGCCTCAGAGCTTCTGCCACTCCTCCAGCCTCTCACCCCACGACAAGCTCTCCCTGCCGGGCTTCATCAGCCAGAGGGACAAGCAGCAGCGTCTCTCCTACAGCGCCTTTACTAACCAGATGTACAGCGCCTCCACCGACCTCAGCTCCTCCCCGGTGGCCGACGGGCCGCCGCTGCCACCCAGGAACCAGGGCAAAGGTCAGACCTAGCTGCTCCGAGCGGCTTTGAGCCTGCATCGGTTTTCCGACCGCATTCAGTTTTATCAGGCTCTAGCTCGAATAAATTCAGGAGGTCACATTCTGCTAATATCTCCTTTTGCAAATGTCAGCCTGTGATGCAAATGGTCTAAAGGTTGTATGCATGCTCTGCTGTGGCTGATAACTGTGGAGGAAAGATGGCCTGTGGAAATGACTTTATTATGTCTGTTAATGTTTGATTATTTGCAGTCAGGATAAGGTTTGTGGGAATGCTTTGTAAATGACTTTAATGGAAAGTTCCTTCTTTGTGCTGTCAGTCAGTTTCCACACCCTGCAGTGGTATGCAATTTGTCAGCACACAGATCAGAGGGCGGGAAGCGGGTGTCATTAAGATTGCTTACACTGTAAACGTTCAGGAAAACACGGCTGTAGCAGAGGGCAAGGTGGCAAAGGAGGATACACACTTACTTAATCGTTAGCCTGGGCAAAGTATCCACAGAGTGTACTGTGGGCGTGCTGTCTCTGCAATATTGGAATTAAAAATAACACTCCTCCCCCTGTGGACCTGTACTAGCTTTCTCTGAAAACACTGCATAAGCTTAACTCTGCCAGCATCCATCTTAACAGTCATTTAATCCATCGCATAGCATTCAAATCTTATTTTTCCTAAAGCAAAGGGGTGTGAAATTTCACTTGTTTCCAGTTCAAATTAACCTCTTTCTGGTGACCCTTGGCTAAGCCTGCTTTCCACAGTAGCACAACAAGCACCCAGTGTGTAAAAAGGAGAGAAATTATTACATAAAAATGTGAGACGTTGAATCAAAATATGAATTTTTTTTAATACTATGGATACTAAATTTCACACAGAAGTAGATTACAGTATTAATCTACTTCTGCGTTTGCTTCTCCAGCAAAGATGTGTTTGCTTCTCCAGCCAACACATCTTAACAGGAATTATGCAAATTTTCAGGCCCCTGAACTCATTAGTTTCCTTAAAAATGAAATGAATTAAAGGAAAAGGGAGTTTTATCTTCTAGCATCAGTTTTAAAGGGCAATTTAAAAACCCCGTCATCTGGAAAACTACTTGAACTAAGACCTTAATTTTATTTTTTTTATTTTTTTTTTAGATATCTCTACGGTGGCTCAAAAAAAAAAGCTCACGTTAACACAGAGTGATGGATGAATTCCCTAAAATGTTTGGACGTCTGATCTCTGACAGCAGAGATGGAAACTAGAGTTCTCTCTCATTTTCACAATATGACTTTTTGAAGTCCTCAAAAGTCATTCACCCACACAGCTCAGTTAGAGGATGTGATGTAACGCCTCTCTCCCGTACAGCAGCCACAGTCTTTGGCTGTTATACATAACTATGAGCATATCACAGAAGTTCAAGCAGTGCTTGTTATTGGTTTAGTAGCTGGGGATAGTAGCTAATAGCTAATGCAGCTTTATATTAGGTATGTTTGCTCCCTTTGCTTAAGAGTACAGATGAGCGTACTAAGCTATACAAACACAATTTTTCCATTCATATTAATTTTATTATTTTTTTTCTCACATTTTTATCTTTGGAAAAGCGATGACAAATGCTCGTAGGTACCAAGTATCTTCCTCTCTTCCTCTTCCCCTCTGCGATCTGATATTTCTGTCAGTGTTGTCCCCAAAACATCATAATCAGAACTGACCGGTCGTGCTTTTGTAATGTCAGAGCTTTACGCCTGAGAAAAAATTCCTGCGCACGGGGAAATGTTGTTTTTGAAACCATAATCTTTGCTTAAACCCAGCTGAACTTTGCCCATTATGTCTAACAAACAGAAGATTAATAATTCCACATTTACTTTTGGTTTCCTGTTGGTCACAAATCCCAGTGTCACGGGTGAAAGTCCACCATAACCTTATCTATAATTAGCCTTTATCGCTTCAGCCACGTTGTAGTGTTTTTATCCTTGATCGTCACAATATGATTGGTCAGTCGGTCCAGTGTTTATGATGCTTAAGGGACAACGCCTGCGGCTGTGTCAGAGACGTCTTCTCATGTGAACTGTGCTTTGATCTTTTTAGTTCCTGTCCTCCTAAATGTCCCTGAAGAATGAGCATTAATATTTCTCACAGGTTCAGCTACCCGTAAATAACCAAAACGGCACTGGAAACAAGTCATTTTATACAAAAATAAGATTAAGAGGGAAAACATCATAGATGCATTGAGAATATCACGCTAACCCTTCATTGGCGGCGCTCTCTCTTTCTCCCTCTCTCTCAGTGGGTGCTGAAGAGCTGGCTCCCCGGGGGGCGGCTTCACACCGTTTCTCCTCTTTTTTTTTTTTCTTTTTTTTTTTGCTTTGCTTGCCACTGATAAGATTTCATCTTGTTATTTTACAGCGTGTGGGAGCAGCTCTTTTATAAGACTGACATACTGTAGATTCTCTCCCACACTCCTCATCTCGCTCTGTTTTCTTTCTCTTTTTTGTTTCTCTATTCTTTCAGCTCCACACTTGGCATTCCTTGGCTCTCATTCGCACTACGCCACACTGGCTGGCACTCGACCATACATCAGTGAATATCCTGGTTTTATGTTCTCCCTCCTTACTCGGCTGTGTGCCCCACATACAGTTGTCCCTCAGTTGTTTCTTCCTTTTACAGCTCACTTTTACGGGGTGGTGGCATTTATTTAAGTGAATAACGGCACCACATAGGCAAGCTTTTAATTATTTATTGCCTATGTGATTTATTTAAATTCTATTTTCCCACCATCCATGGGCTGTAAACTCCTAACCACAGCTGATTCCTCTCTGGCTGAGCTCTCTATTAGCTGCTTTCACCCTACTCTTCTCTGTACTGGTGACCAGTGACTGCTTTGGAGTCCCAGTAGATAAAGGCAGGCGTATTTAAAAAATAAAAGTCCCCGTCCAGACACTCCTGTGTGTATTTATATGTTCAAACAATATTGTTTTACTTGCATTAACTTGTCTCCTCCTCATTATCCTCTCCTTTATCTCCTTTACCTGTCATTTTTTTTATTTGTTTATCTTTTTGGTGGGCTTCATCACCTCATGTGTCTTATGTATCGCTCCTCCAGCTCCTCCCCCATCCGGCCCTCCCTCTTCACTCACACCAGGAGGCAGCTCCACCCTGTCCAAGAAGAGACCGCCGCCCCCCCCTCCTGGACACAAACGCACCCTGTCCGACCCACCCAGCCCACTCTCTCACAGTCCACACAGTAAAGGGGGCGTAACCGGGGGTGAGATGCAAGCACACGTTCTGTAACAGTAGGGCTGGTTTCACTCAGGCGTGTGGTTCCAGTCTGAAGATAGAAGATCACGATTCTCCAGAGAAGTTTTGTTCATTTTTTAAGTTAATTTCACTTAGGAGAGGAAAAACCGAATGTTAACTCTGCGTCCACTTCTAGGTTTTTCCAGAGCGTTTTGAGTTCATACGCTCTTACCCAGAGATTCATAGGTCATGTATCCCACCGGAGGTAGACTCCATTGAATAATTACCACCTTAAAATGTGTTTTTAAAGCTAATAAGTGGACATAGTTTAGATTTTTTTTATTTTAGCTGATTTTTTTTAGTATTTTGACTTTTGTTTATTAAGTTCCACAAACTGTTTCTTCCATTTTTGTCTCTTATGCAGTCTGAAGAGCCATAAACAGTCCCTCTACACATCCTATACATTTCTGTACAGCTGCATTTGTCGAGTAATTTGTAGTTAATATCTACTGGATGTCCAGTCCAATCCAACTTTATTTAGTAAGCACTTTTAAAAAAACAACATAGTGCTTTCAATTTAAAAGACACCAATAGAATATAAAACACTTGTTTGTTTGTTGTTTTTGTTTTTTAAAGGAAAGTAAAAACCAGTAAAACATGAAAATAACAGAAATAAAATAATTCAAGTAAGTTTTATTTTATAGCTCTAAATCACAACAGCAGTGACGTCAAGGCTCTTTATAGTATAAATATTATAGCAAAGACCCCAACAACTCCATAATCCGATGACCCCCTTTAAGCAAACACTTGGCGATAGTGGGGAGGAAAAACTCCCTTTTAACAGGAAGAAACCTCCAGCAGAAACAGCCTCAGAGAGGCCATCTGCCCCAACAGACTGGGGGAGATGGGAGAACCAAATGTTTTGTCGCTGAAAGCATTAATCCACAAAAACTTAGCATTACAGTGTAGCAACGATGCTTCAACCACTTAGACTATTTAGACTCGATGTCTCCAGCTGTTCGAGTCCACATCAAAGTATAATCGTGTCGTTAGCCTCTGGCGGGAAGTTTTTCAGTTTTCTGGTTTAGCCAGATGTTACCCGGGCCGAGCTGTTGTTTACAGTAGCAGCTAAATTTTAAAAAGCTAACAAAAGACAGATTTTGGTGGAGTTTAATCGATGATTCTGAAATTGTATTCCAGCAAATATGTTCAACCAAAGATCGCTAGATCCTGATTGGCCAACAGCATTTGGACTACAAATTGACTACAAATGGTACCAAAAATCTGTTCCTTTATCTACAGTCTGTATGTTTAAATATATACAGAGAACTTCCATATGGTTGCATTATAAACCATCTAATTCACAACTTTGTGAACATCCTCAAATCACCATTCAGAATAGCTTTAAAGTGCATATTGAGACAAATATGCTTATACAACTGTGGATTTGATTTAAAAAACAATCACATTTTACATGTGGTCATATCTTTAGGGAAATTTTTACTGTTATTGGGGCTACGTTCCCATGTCTCTCACACACGCACACTCTAAACCCAACCACTAATAAAAAGATGGTATTTAGTTGCACAACAACCCCTGTTTCCAAATAACGAGGGGCTCATGGAAAGCTCAGCCAGATGACGCCTCCCTCATTGTTTTTTTTGTTGTTTTTAACCATCACAGCATGTTGATTTATTTCCATATTTATATTAAATTAATCTCTTGGCCAGCGCTCCAATATGGTGTTAAATAATCTCGTATTGCCATCATCGATGTTAATTTTTAGGAAGCGACTCCACCCCTCCTCCGGTGACTAAGATGTCTCCTGTTTCCAACAAGTTTGAAGGCATTCCTCAACAGCAAAGGTATCAGACAGAAACTGTGTGGATGTTGAAGCCTCTTCTTTGTGAAATAGTTTTGTTTTTGTTTTTTTCAAATATAGTTATTTCACTTTTTTTTTTTCTAGCTCTACTTCAAGCAACACAAAGTCTACACTTGGTCCAAGGGTTCTTCCCAAACTACCTCAGAAAGGTACAGACGTTTGGATATTTTGTGTTTTTAGTGCAAGGAGTTGAATTAAAAAGGTATTAATGAGCCACTATGCGGTTACCTCTCCAGTGGCATTGCGTAAGATTGACACCATACACCATCCGTCTGTGGATAAGCCTAGCCTTCCTCCAGAGGTCTTCCAGAAGTCTCCGCCGCCAGCTGAAACCCCGCAGAAGGTTCCTCTGGTGGAGAGGCCTCAGCCGGGAGACCTTCCCCCAAAACCGCAGGTGTCGGAACTCCCCCCTAAACCTGGAGACCTTCCTCCGAAGCCGCAGCTCTCCGACCTCCCTCCCAAACCTCAGCTGGGTGACCTACCACCTAAACCCCAGCTCAAAGACCTCCCTCCCAAGCCTCATCTTGCAGACATCCCCCCAAAACCTGGGTCAGTCGAGTCTGCTCCCAGGCCGCTCCACGGAGAGCCAACGCCAAGGCCCCAAATACAGCCTCCACCTCCGCCTCAAACTCATCCTCAACCACAACCTCAACCGCACCCACAGCCTCAAGACTCGCCGTCACCTAATCAGCAGGCAAATATAGGGACCCCATTTCAACAGTCTGCTGAAGACACCAACGGGACCCCTGCAGGCACCCAAGAGACACCTGTGCCCCTCCCAAGGAAGATCACAACGGTATGGACTCGCATATTATTTCTAAGGGTTCCTTTTTAAAAAAGAAATAACAGTGTAAACATACACATTTTTACGTCTTTGTATATTTACTCATATATAATATTTCAGCTATCACGTATATAGATGTTAATCATTGCAAAAGTCCCTCCAGCATAGACTTTCTTAATGCAAATAATGTTAACGCAATGCAAAATTTGTTAACATCAACACACTACAAACTCCTGCATTCCTAAATGCCTGCCACTTCACAGTATATCAGGTAAACTTGCCATTGTTTTTGTCACCGTATAATCCAGACTGGACCTTGTGTCTTTTTTTCAGATTGAAAAGTACAAAAGTTACAAACCTACCTTAAGATCCTGGATGTTTTGTCCTCTGTGTCTGAGATAATTTGTAGTTTTAGAGTATAAATGGGTTGAATTCGTTCCCAGTGGAGACTGTCATTGACTCTGCCTCTGAGTGAAGCTGCTTTTATTTAATAAACTCAGTGAAAACACTCCTACACATCTTTTTATCTGTTGGTAAAACCCCAGAATATACATTTGCTCTGTCACTTCCTCTTGTTTGGTGCGAAACTTGTTGATAAACAGCATATTTGAGGTTAGGCGTGTAGGCGTTTGATACAATGTGCCAGATATGGCATGGACTTAATTTACAACGCCTGCATTTACATATGCAAAGATAACTATTAGAGTTTGCATGAACATGAGATAAAATGTACAGCCGTGGTGTGTTTTCCACTAAATCAGCTGGATTGCTCTATGCCAGTACATGACTATCGGATATAAAAGAAGCACCACTTGACACCTATGCGACATGTCTTTGTAAACTGTTCCTGTCTTCAAAGGTTTGTTCAGATCTCACCAGATGCTCGGGGGACATTTCAGTCTTACAACAAAAACATGGTTACTCTTAAAAAATATCTGTTTTATTGTGTTAAATGTGTCTGGACACATTGTGTTATACTAAATTTAAATACATCTCCGTTATTATTAATAAATGGAGTAAACCCTGCAGGCTAGTTAATTAACACGCCTCACTACTACTCGTCATATTCCAGAGACGCCATCCCAATATGTGGAGAGCGGTCACCTTGGGTCAGCGCTGTCCCCGACACCATTAAAGTTAAAGTAAATTTAAATATAGCATCCCAGATACGAACTTCGCAGACAGACTTTTTATTTCATCATCACTCCCCATTTTTTCGGTGTAACATATTTGTGGGGAGTGATGATGTCGAAGCCTAGATGGCAAACTCTAAATGCGTAATGGTGCTGTTATGAATCGCACAAAGCCAGAGTGGTCGGACTGAACTGGTTTTGCTGTTTGTTTCTGTCCAGGGGAAGAACAAAGCCCGGCGGGTGAAGACGATCTACGACTGCCAGGCTGACAATGATGACGAACTGACATTTGTTGAAGGAGAGGTGATTATAGTAACAGGGGAAGAGGACCAGGAGTGGTGGGTGAGTGTGGCCTAAGCGTATCTTGTACCTTTTGAACATCTCGCAGTTTAAACTAATAGAAAAAAACAAAATCACACAATATTCCTTTGCTTTGCCTCCAGATCGGGCACATTGAAGGAGATCCGGAAAGAAAAGGAGTATTCCCCATGTCTTTTGTGCACATCCTGAGTGACTGACAGCCAGAAAGACTTGCACTACACCTCTGTCCCTAAATTGGGAGGTCCTGTAAATAGCTCTCATAACACCTCTTGTCACAAGACAAGTGTCCTAAAGAAGAAAAAAAACAACAACACACCAAGAAGAAACCCCACGAAGGCTCATCTAGCCATGGATGCCTCATCCATGCTGTACAAAGAATGTGTGTATTCTTCCTCTACCAGTATTATCTTAACCCTATAGCACGGCTGTGACGAAGCCACTCTCAAAACCCTAGCACTTACCTTAAAGTCTATGTTTATGCTGTTACTGTGTATATATGTATGTAAATATATATATTTGTGTGTGAGTGTACATACATGTTTTATTGTACAAAACATGTACCATTGCTCTCTGCCTGTCAGATTAAGCATCAGGGTGGTAGAGTTTGAATTTTATCTGTATTGATTTTACCGGCCCTCAAATAACTATCTGCTCATATTTCTGGGAAAAGGACAAATATGAAATGGAATGTGAAATAGGTCATGTCATTGTTTGTCTTGCATCCCTGTTTACCACCACAATTGACTGAAGAGGCAGGAAGTCTCCCACTGACTCTTCCCGAGATGGAAGAAAGAGAAAAAAAAAAAGTCATTTAATGTACTCTTTGTTCTTGCTTGCTTTGTGTGTACTCGTATTATGGTTGTTTTACAGTTTACCTGCTGCTACTGTGTGGTGGAATATCAACGCCTGTGGTTCACTGTAGGTCACTAATTTACTCCTTGTTACACTGTTCACTGTATGTATGCTCTGTGTGTGAACTCAACACCATCTCCACAGTCCTTTGACCTTTTTTCTGTGCATGGTGTAACAATGACTGGAAATGAGTGGAGTGCTGCGTTCGACGACGCTCACCTCAGGGTTTGAAGAGCCACTATTAATATAAAGCAGGACTGCGCAAAATGTATCCTGTTGTTAAAAGCCACTATTAATGACAAGTACGGGAAACTCCAGAGGACATCTTAGCAATAACTTGATTTTTCTGACAGGCTAGAAGTCTCACAACAACCTGTGTTCACAGTTCAGTGTCTTGTAAAACCTCATGAGCTTGAATTTTTTTTCTTTTTAGTTTGAGTCATGTGATATCATTCTGTTACTGGATTCAGTCGTAGGCAGTATAAAAGACGGACGAAGATGGCCGCCGGTTTTGGACTGTATTTTTCAAGCTTCGGCGCTGTTTTAGTCAGTGCCATGTTGGCTTCTCAAAGCCAGAAGTTACCTTATATGGCACACTGCGTTCATAAACAGTATGGGTGTGCTGAGTAACACACTAACGATAATAATACTAGAATTTAACTCGGCAAAATGGAAGGAGAAGCTTCTTGGATGGTCTCTACCACACAGCAAACTGATATTGAGATCTATTAAAAATGCTCTGAAAGGCACCAACGGCACAAAGTGGACGAGGCCTAGCAGACAACAATTGGGATGCCTTTCAATCTATGTGGTCACACCCCTTACTTATATACCTAGATGGATGAGTTTTTGAAAGAAACTACCCCCGAGACCAAAAATGTTTTTGTTTTTCTACCAGGCTGTAAACATGCTTAATGCTGTCAAGTTATTTTAACATGGGAGTCTACTCCCTTCTGGAGCCAGCCTCAAGTGGCCACCAGAGGAACTGCAGTTTCCCTGCTGGCTTAGTTTCAGCTCCAGCAGTTGCCCCTTGGATTTAGTACATTTCCAGGTTTACCTGTGAACCAGAGATGTCTTTTTAGACGAGGTGGACTTTAGAGAGCCGATGTATTTTCACCTGGTCCACACCAACCTGCAGTTCTTCCCATGTTAAGGAACAAACCCATCAACCCATTGTATCATTAAAAGTGCTGTATTTAAACCTTAAGCCTGGTCTTTTATTTGGTCGCCATGTAGTTTTGAGGTCTTTACGGCTTTAAGCCAAGCAAGCCAAGTTGCTGTTGATGTTAAGCTGGAGAAATTTGGGATTTCTCTGGAATTTTAGTTTTGGGGTTACTCAGATAAAAATTGGCAACTTGTGTAAACGCCATCTATTGTTTCTATATTAAACTTTCACTGCTAATGTTAAATGTACATAAATATGCTGTTGCTTAGAAGCTGGCGTTTTACTAGCTTAGCATTGAACTGATTTGAGTTCTCAAAGTGTATTTCAGCATGCAGTATAAAGCACAATTGCAATACAGTGGTGTATATTCGATTCAGGCTTAAACTACTTACGAGGTTTTCTGTTCAAAATGCACACCAAACCAAAAACATTACAAGTAGCCTTAAATCTAGAGTAGAGGCTCAAGTTGTAGGGAGAGAAACTGAAAACTTTACACCCCCATTTAGCACATTGAAGTTTCACACTAGCATTCTTTTGCCAAAGCAAGGCACAAACTACCAGTACAGGACGCTAAAGTGACTCCATGTGCCACTCAAAACATTAAAAGTTTAGATTTCAGATGCCGGCTGTTGTAAACGAACTTGAAAATCCAGACCATACTCATTAGAACCAATAAACTCTGCATTTGGTGCTTTACAATTTAAAGCATGACTTTATTACAAACTGGAGGAGATGTGCACCATGAGATGCTGAGGAGTCTTATTCAGCTTTAATATTTAAGACTATCCCTGAGGAGAGTTTAGTTTAAGTTCTTTCAGATGTACATTAAGATGCAGTTGACGGTTCAACAGTAAAGACACTTAAACCAGTTCTTCTCCACACCATTTTATTTTGAGACATTCAATTTTAAACCAAAAAACCAACCAAACTCTACTTCTGGGTTTATCAACACAGGAATACTATACACTTTAAAGACAACATAAGCTTTTTGTGTCACAACACAAATACATTTCATCAAATAAAACTCTTCCCATGAAGCAGCATTACCAGACCTCTGGTAAACCAAAAACTTATTTACAAACTTGAGCTTTGTGAAGTTTTGAGCCGTGGTTCTTTTCCACTGACTTGATGACTCCTACAGCGACCGTCTGCTTCAGGTCTCTCGCCGCGAAGCGACCTGTGAAGAGCCAGTCAAACGAGGGCACAACCAGGAGGATTCATACACGCAGAGTTGTGTGCATGAAGAGATCTGTGCTTACCTAAAGGAGGGTATGTGAAGAAGCTCTCCACACACATGGGCTTGATGGGGACCAGTGTGACTGTGGCTGCATCTCCAGACATGAGGATCTGCGGGTGGTCCTCCAGCTTCTTGCCAGTGCGGCGGTCGAGCTTCTCCTTCAGCTCAGCGAAACGGCAGGTGACGTGGGCTGTGTGGCAGTCCAGAACTGGGGAGTAGCCTGCTTTGATCTTCCCTGGATGGTTCAGGATTATCACCTAAGACAAAAGCAAGGTTTAGTGGAAACAAACCAAAAAAGTGAGGCAATTTCTTCCTGCAGTGAACCAACCTGAGCGTCAAAGCTTTTAACATCTGAAGGAGGATCCTGCTGAGCGTTCCCAGCCACGTCCCCACGCCGCAGGTTCTTCACGGACACGTTCTTGATGTTAAAGCCAACATTGTGGCCGGGCAGAGCCGTCTCCAGCCCCTGGTGGTGCATCTCAATAGACTTGACCTCTGCAGTGAGCTTGGCAGGGGAGAACGTCAGCATCATGCCAGGCTTCAGGACACCAGTTTCAATTTTACCCACTGGCACCGTCCCAACTCCTGGAGGAGTAAGAAACACTTCAATTTCAGCATGTTTACAGACATTTTCTACTCCAAAAACAATACTGTACTTCCTCTACTGCATTTTTCATAAATGAAGCCGTAATTGAGCTCAGACCAAGAAATCGAGAAAACGGGATCAAAAGCAGCGATTGACATCACCTCCAATTTTGTAGACATCCTGCAGAGGTAATCGTAGTGGCTTGTTGACTGTGCGCACAGGTGGCTGAATAGAGTCCAGGACTTCAAGCAGCGTCTTCCCACTTTTATTCCCTTCCCTTCGTCTCACCTTCCAGCCTTGAAACCACGGCATCTGTGCAGACGTCACTTTTACAGCATTGCAAGCCAACTTCTGGGGTTTAAAGGGGGAAAAAAAGCCTGAAAACATCATTACCCTTTGAGATGCGGTGATCATGTTCTCCCCAGTCCAGCCTGAAACTGGAACGAAGGGCACAGCCGTGGTGTCGTAGCCAATCTTCCTGAGGAAGCCGCTCACCCCTCGCATCACTTCCTCGAAGCGGCTCTGGCTGTAAGGTGGCTCGGTCAGGTCCATCTTGTTCACACAGACTATGATTTGCTTCACACCTAGAGTATAAGCCAGCAAGGCATGTTCTCTGGTCTGACCACTCCGAGACACGCCGGCCTCATACTCTCCTTTGGCTGCAGAGACCACCAGGAGGGCAACGTCAGCCTGAAATGATATGAGCTTTAGGAAAAGGCAGCATTCATAGCAACAGATATTCAAGCACGCGTGTACTTCCTACCTGTGACGTCCCAGTTATCATGTTTTTGATGAAGTCACGGTGGCCCGGAGCATCAATTACAGTCATGATGTATTTCTGGGTGTTGAACTTCAGCAGCGTGATGTCGATGGTGATTCCTCGCTCCCGCTCAGCTTTCAGCTTGTCCAGCACCCAGGCAAATTTAAAGGAGCTCTTCCCCATCTGGAAGTCAAGCAGAATGAGTTTAACACTTGAAAAGTTGGAAGTTTTGCAGAAATTGTTTTTGTTTTTACTCACTTCATTCGCAGCCTTCTCAAATTTCTCCAGCCTCCTTTGATCAATTCCTCCACACTTGTAGACCAGGTGTCCGGTGGTGGTGGATTTCCCACTGTCAACGTGGCCGATAATCACCACGTTAACATGAGTCTTCTCTTTTCCCATGGTTGGAGATGGCGTTGCAAAACGTAATCAAGAGCGCTGCAGAGCTTCAGAAACTGTTGTTTTCTAGCAAATGGATCTGGCCATCCTCTTTGGAGAGCCTTTATAGCCCCCAGAGGATGCATAACTGAAGACAGGTGTGCTGCTTAATCAAGCTTAATTGGGATCAGTCACACTTTGATGACAAATAAATGCTGCTTAAAGGCAAAGTGGCTTTAAAGCTTGAAGTTTAAAGAATATATTGATCTGCTTTGTGACTGTAATCTGTATTTTTGTTTAAAGTCCCAATGTTTCAGCGCAATCTTTTGATCAGTGTGCAGAAACAGACCGTTACACTCGCTTCTCTCTTAGGGCCTCATCATGGCTCCTCTGATGAGCTCAAATTACAGCCAGGTGAGTCTTTCTCTGGAGCTGGAGCGCGCTCAACACTTGTCTCACTTACTGATTGCTGAAGAGTGAACTGAACAGATAACGGGCACGTTTAGTATCTGTGTCAAAAATATAATGAAAAAACAGATCAAATCCATCATACTGAGAGTCTGCTGGTTTGAAGTGTAGTGGGAAAAGCACAGCTGATGTTTTGAATGTATTGAGCTTAATCACAATGAGGGATAATGCTGATCCAACCATTCATAAGCCATGTTTGTAGCTGTTTTAATAACTATAAATCATTAAACATTTTAGCAGGAGGCTCACTTAATTTCAAATCAAACTAATGTTTTGTTGCTCAGTGAAATCTGCTCCAGTGTTTGAACGTGAATATCTTAAAAACTACTAGAAATAAAAACATGAACTTTTCACTGGACTTTATTATCATCCAAATGAATCAGCATCTGTAATTTGGGACAAATACATTAAGATTTATCTGAGTATTGGTTAGTTAAAATATGAAAAAGAAGTTCCAGCACTCCAGCAAAGTCCCATATTTGAACACACACTAATAAAACCTTCAAATTACAAAAGATAATTAGTGACAATTTCTAAATGATATATAGATGAATTTCACAACACTACAAAATAAAGCACGTGGAAGCCTTTTTAATAAGAATTTCTTAGTCAGAAAAATTCAACTTTCATTCTGGGTTGAGCAAATATGACAATTTGTACCACAGAAACAAAAATATCAGCAGAAAGTCAATTTACAGATGGTACTCTAATTATAAATCAGAAAATATTTTTGTTAATATGTGCATTTTGTTTTAATTTTCAAGACCCGAGTTCATCATCAATCAACCAGATTCAGTTTCCATAAAAAACATTTTATGGTCCAAAGTTTGAGGGTACAGAATTGAACGATTTCAGTTCATTTTAACTTCACATACTAAATACCTTTCAGATATCTATTTTTGCATAAAGGCGTGTCAACCCACTTTCAGGCCATTTTCCTTCCACAATGAGAAAAAAAAATGCCTGAAAGTGGGTCAACGGACCATTTAAATGTCAACACAACCCAGTGAGAATTCAGCAGGTGAATGATGACAGAGAATAAAAATCAAAATAATATATATTACTGTGATTATGGAAAAAACTATACCAATAGTATATACCAAATTACTGCAGCTGTACTGCAGCTCTTGTGGGGTGTTACTGGTCTGCAGTGGTTAGTATCGATCAAAAGCGGTCCAAGGAAGGAACAGTGGTGAACCAACAACAGGTTTATGGGCAACCACTTCACTCCCCACATGGATCAGAGAGCCTTCTCTGATCCATGTGGGGAGTGAAGTGGTTCAATCCAACAGATGACCTACTGCAGACCAGTCGGGTCTTTCACCAGGATAACGCACAAAGCAAAGAAATGGTTCAGGAATGGTTTGAGATTTTGACTTTCCCCATATCTCAATCCAATCAAGCATTTGTGGGATGCTTACAAGACAATTTACAAGACGTAAAGGATCTGTTGCTAAGATCTTGGCACCAGATACCACAGCACACCTTAAAGGGTCTAGTGGAGTTCACGCCTTGATGGGTCAGGGCTGTTTTTTTGTGGTCGTACTGTTACGCCTGATCTGTGTATGTATAGCCTTTTAAAAGATTTGCATCTTCAGTGGGTGGAGATGAGTTATCAGAGTGGTTTAGGAGAGAAGGATAGCAGACCTCCTGTGCTGTATGGTTTGGAGAGGGTGGCAGAAGGAAGAACTGAAGATGATTTTCACTTAGCATCTTCAGGACTGTCCTGTGTTGGTAATAATACTAATAAACGGGACCATAAGAGAGAAGAAGACACCCTACAATGAGTTAAAACATTAACTTGTTTATTCCTACTTAAAACAGATTATTATAGATTTGAAAATCTTATTTGGTTTTCATATGTACCCATTTTCAGTGATATAAACTTTTTTTAAGTAACCTATATTTGGCAACAGCATAATAAAACTGGAAAATCTGTTTTTGGTGTGCCACCCCAATATTCTTAGTGGCCAGCATATGGCCACCCCTATAAAACAAAATCTGGACGCGCCCCTGTCAGAGGGACAGCTCAGGCTGAGCTTGGAGACAAAGTTAGAGAGACGTGCAGAGGAGGGACGGTGGATATACCGGGAAAAGGATGTTGAAGACGAAACTGCCAGACAGAAGGAAAAGACCACAGACAATATTCACCATATTTTGTGAATTAAAGTAGTCAGCGTCATTATTAGCACGAATAATTTCAATGACATGCATGGAAATCGAGGATTAAAACTCGCTGATAGATTCTGGGGCGAAATAACAGAACAGCGTCACCTAGAGGCGCTATGCTAGTTTATTGCCCAAGGGCACGTCGGTAGAAAGGCTTCAGCTTTGATGTCCGATTGAAGAACTAAGTGCAAACACTGTCTACTGTCTAATAAGACCTAACTTACGCGGCGGTGGGTTCCATTAAATCTATTTTAGTAGTGATAAGTGGAGGTGACCGTTGACACAGCATCGCGCGTGTCCGCTGACCGGGCGCATCTATTTTCAGTTCTGGAGGGGGAGGAAGGTGTGCAACTCACCCCCATCCGCGCTCAGAGGTGGGACAAACCGAACTCCCCTATCGTTTGACGCTGGATAGCTAACCCGGAAACAGCGGCAGCAAATCGCTGTTCCCTTTCTTTGAGCCCGTACCGCTGCTTGTAGCGTGGTGTCCAGCCGACGGTTGCCGTGTTTCTCCGCGAGCATCAAGGTAAAACACAAAGAAAATACTACTTTATTCGCACTCTTTCTTTCCTTTCTGTTAGTCACCTTCGCTGTCCGCCGTATGCCATTCATTGAAGCTTGCTCTGAGTGTTAGACTTTGCTCCTCGAAGGCAAAACTGTTGAATTAAAAAAAAAAATCAGGTAAAATCAAACCTAGGTAGGGTTAAGTTGGCGTTAAAGTAAAAGGAGGGGTAAATGCGAGCATGACGGTGTTACATCCTCGGTGTACCGTTAACTTCCCCTTTCAGAACAACGGACTGGTTCTCAGACAGGAGGCATTAGGCTCCGATGCTTAGCAGGATTTCCCTTAATTTATCCACAGACGCTGAGCGATACATGCCTGACCCACAGCACTTCACCGATGACCAGGCTATCAGCTGTGTTTGGCGTGTGTGCACAGTTTTAAACGGACCGTATGGCTGTGGATTAGGACTGCGCGCTTGCAGGCAGCAAATGAAGCTTCATTAAAGGAAATGCACACACAGTGACAGATGGGGCAGCAGGTTCAGGGCTGGGTTTGTCTTCGGTCATATTTTTATTTTAAAAGCTGTGGCTTGATTTCAAAGCGCTGGGAGTTCATATAAAGTGTCAGCAGTAGCAGCCGCAGAGTATACACATACCTGCAAAAGTCCGAAATTAGACCTGCTGTTGGTTAATTGAAGTCACCGCATGCTTTATATGCTCTTTATAGAGGTTTCTTACATGAATAGTTACTACAGTTGCCAAGTAATATCAAGTACCTGAAAATGAGGACCCTTTTTTTGCAGTCCAGCACTGGGATTTCTGTAGACTGCATGCTTAATCTTTGCATCAGTGTTTCAGTATAACCACAGTATATAATTTCCTGTCTGCCCAGAAGTGGAAATGAAACATCCAGACGATTTGTTGACAGTGTTTGGAAAGTGCAATGTCCTACTTCAGATTCGTCTCAAAGGTCTCAGGCTCGCTCCTGCTGCAATTTAGGAACCCCTGAGTGTAGTCAGACATGCACAAAGTTACTCCACCATCTTTAAAGATGGCTCAAGTCACTTCAGTGCGTCGCCCGGATATTGCAGACTCATACTTTATTTCACAATTGCTTAGTATCACTTTCCCCTCCATGTGTGGCTCTAAAAGGGAGTGGAGATGGGAGTGTTAGGGCTTTCTCAATAAGGCTTTTTCCAGTGTGTATTAAAAATTTAGGCCTTCAATGTGATTTATTTATTTATTTTAAATGACAAAGGAAGGAGTAACCTGCACAGACTTCTGTATAGTAACGTTTTCCTACAGGCACATTTTGAGACAGAAAAAGCCCTTCAGCCCATTTAGCTGAGAAGTAAAATATTTGCATCCATTTTTCAATGCCGCCGCATATAGAAAAGGCACTGATAAATGTACAATTTCCTTTCCGCTCAAAGTCTACCGAAAGTGGAAGTGAAACGTGTGCAGACGGATGCATTTTAAATTTATCTCAAAGGTCTCACTCCTGCTGCACATTAGAAACCTCCAAGTTTAGTTAGACATGTAAAACGTTGCTCCACTATCTTTTCAGATGGCACCAGTCATGCATACCAACCGGATATTGCAGACTCATACTTCAATTCACAGATGTTTACTGTGACTTTTCCCCTTGTGTCAAAAGCACCTCAGATGTGGCTTAAAAACAAGTATATGATGTCGAGAAGGGATGGAAACTGAATCAAGTATCGCCTCTTTTTATGTTTTAGACCTCTAAAGATTGACTGGAGGACGCAACAGTACCCAAGTGTTGCCACAGTCAGTTGTGAGATGTTAGACGAGGTGAAACTTGTTGCGCCCTGTCTCCTTCCCTTGCTGCTCTTGTGTGAACAGCTGGGATCATCGCCAGTTCCTCCTTATTTTTATTTATTTATTTATTGTCTTGATCTTTCTGCTGTCACAAAAAGTGTAAAAGCGGGGAGAAAAGACTGCTTGCGATAACAAAGTGAAATGTTGTGTGGAGGAAGTTGTTTATGTGAGCTTTTTAATTTTTTTTTAAATGCTCACAGTCTTGAATGAGAAAATATGGTTGACTTGGCCGCGTGTTTTCCCTCATAAATCCTGCAGGTACGGGCGTGCAGGTGCGCTTAGGCATGACCTTTTCTTAGAAATCAAATGTGGGCTGGATACTGTGACGTGTCAGCAGCAAATCGAACAAATGTTAGGAGCCCTGGGGGTGA